>NC_088841.1:10347336-10947336 GCF_904066995.2 Poecilia reticulata | reverse complement strand
AAGCGAGTCTGAACAGGACCAAATTGTGATGACCAGACTACTGAGTCAGAGAAACTCCCAATGCTTTTTGTGTGTGCGTGTGTGTGTGTGTGTTTCCATCATTTTCTAGAACATTTAGCATTTTTGGCACTGTAATCTGTGCCAGGTGTGGGCATCTACTGCAGTGAGACTCCATCCAACAGGCTGATTACTGCATTATCAACCCTCAGGAGTCTCGTGGAGTCAACACCTCAGTGGGTCAGCACCGTGCTGGCTCTAAAAGGGTAGCTGCAGTCTTATCCTAGGTTGGTGTGTGCGTTACAAACTTCAAAGCAGCATGTATGATCATTAAAGGTGATGATGAGTGCTATAAGAAATGGATTTGCCCTCTCTTATAATCCCAAATCTGTCAACCAATTAAATTTGTTGACAGATTTAATTAGATATGAGAAGTACCGTCTTTCACGGTGGACATGCTGCCTCAAGGTTTCAGTGCATAAGATCTAAAAAGTAGTTGGTGGGCCATGGAGCACATATTGGACAGTGGTGACACCAGCAGCAGAACGACCTCTCCCGCAAAAATCAGCAAGACTCCTTTTTCAGCCAGTTTGTGTTCAGTCTCTAATAGTAATAAGTCAGTGGGAAATGCTAGTCTCTACTACTTTTAATACAAAGACCTAAGCAAATTATATATATAAAAATAACACTCACCAAATTCAGTATTGGAGTATAACTGGCTGATACTTGCTGGCTAGTTGGACTGTCTGCTCAGGTAAAACCTGCAGTCAGCTGCCTCACACCTTCAAATTTTGCAGCTTTAGATTTTAATCAGTTTCCTTAATTGGGGGGGGGGGCGAATAAAACATTTATGGGTGGTGCTTCTTCGGCTTTGACGACATGCCTGCCAAACTCCTCCAGTCACTCTGGTTGTTCCATTGGCATCTCATTATATCGAGTTTAAATTGTAGAAGCTTAATGATGGAAAACTTTGGTCGTTTTGACTCTGCAACTCTTTCACCTTCGTACACTAGCCAATGGCTATTTCCCACCAAATGCAACGCACAAGCTTTTCTCTCCAACGTTGCAAGTACGTTAACGACAGCTTGAATGTTCTCAGGGGAACATTCAAGTCTCTCTCTGTCTTGACCGTGAAGAAGACTCACAGAAAGAAAGCAAGAGTGTCAAACCATGTTTAATGTTAGCAGCATGCTTTTGTAAAGAGAGGGAGGGACATAAAGCGGTGCTGAAATTGTTTTTCAAGTCCTTTCCAGATGGTGCGTTGACAGGGAGGTTCTGGGAAAACCAGCCTGTAATAAATGAGATGGAGAATCACCTGAGGGGACCGTAGACATCAAACAAAACCTTCCTCTCACCTCCTTCAGCTCCCTCACACTCGCATTAGACTCACTTCTCCTCGTTCCGTGGATCTCCTACTCTAATAGTTTCCCCCCTCAAGTGATATGAGTAGATGACGTTCTATCCAGCCTCTTTTTTTTGTTTTTCCCCCTTCCTTTTTTATTTTATCTTAATTAATCTCTCTGCCCTGCACCGTGGATGTTGTTCTGTTTTACTGAGCTCTAGCTGGAGGGCATGTTGTGACAATTCGTCTGGGGAGAAACCCTGACATTCGCCGAGGCCAACAGTCACACGAGCACATTAACTTTCTTGACCTGTGACAAATGCACAATGCAGTCTGGGCTGCAGGGACGCAGACGGGCTAGCGCAAAAGAGCTCACACATCCATCATTGTGTATTTTATCTGGTTGCTTCGATGCGTTTTTTGTTTTTTTTCTTGGATGTGTGTTTTCAATAACGAGACCGAGGGGAGGCATATTTTGCATTTATTTGGCCTAAGTGGACAGTTAAAACCCATTTCCTGGCATTTACCTGCATGCAAAAGTTTTACACTGTTGTAAATTTCTGTGGCAGGGATTAAAAAGGGAAACATTTTATGCAGCTTTTCTAAGGATTTGAATCGAGATCATTGCATGATATCCTAAGGATTTTATGCAAAAAAAAAAATAATAACGTAATCAAAGTTTAATAGCTGTAAATAGCTTTTCCCCCATCAGAGGAAGAAAATATGGCAGGAAGATAGCCCACAGGTTTCAAGAAGTTGTTTCCTCAGGTCATTATGTAATTAGGAAATGGCAGTTAACTGCAAAAGCAGATCTACACCACAACATGCAAGCTTCATGCATTATGAGAGCAAGCTGTTTTCACAGATAAAGTCCACTGAGAGTAGCATTTTGGATAAAATGTCCAAACTGGATAATTTGTGTCTACTAGGGTGCCGGATCAAGGATTGGTTCAGCAGTAAAGGAGTCATTTACCAAGAGATCACAATTGTACCTATGTCAGGTACATAGTGCCA
This sequence comes from Poecilia reticulata, assembly GCF_904066995.2. NCBI lineage: Eukaryota > Metazoa > Chordata > Actinopteri > Cyprinodontiformes > Poeciliidae > Poecilia > Poecilia reticulata. The sequence goes on along the minus strand of NC_088841.1, from coordinate 10,944,983 downwards.
ATTTACACCATAATCAAGTGTAATAACGCTACCTCCGTTTGTTTTAAAAACGCTGTATAGATAAAACATGACTTAGAAGAAATTTGACAAATTGGCATCTTGAAATTGACCTCTGTCCCTTCAAGAAGCTCCTGCTCTTTTCTCCACATTTGGACTGAGAAACAGTTTGTATAATTAAATCCATCACAAATATGAATTTGCAACAATATTTGTCTATTAAAAGACCGAATAACAGCATGTACTTTGTTGCACTTTTCTGAGTTTAATCAGAATCGGAGAAAAGAAATCTGAAGATGATCAAATGCAAACAAAAACCAAACGCTACTTGAAGGTGTAAGGGAAATGGAGTGATAATCATAGCTTCTCACACCGAAAGGCCAAATATATTCAAAACAGAAGTAAAATTCTTCAAATTCTTCTAAGGTGCGATTTCCCCTTTGCGGTTTCCTCCCGCATCTTTTGTTTATTATTATTCTTTATCGCTTCTACCTTTGATCAGACCCCCAGACATTTCATAAGATTTTCAGATTATGTGTTTACCTTAAACTGCCAACTTGAATTTACTGGATACTAGCAGTAGCTGTCTGAGTCAATTGAGAGGGTCAAACCTGGCTTGTCAGACGCCTAAGGCATTCAAAGGTAGCTCTGTAGAACACAGACTGGCATACATAAAGAGATAACCCGTCACCTGAGTGGGATTTCTGCTGTGCTGGTGTTACTGTCAAACAGAAGTGGGGCAGAGAACTTCACTCCGTTTTCTGACAGCAGACTGCTGCAGCGCTGGCTCTTCGTTCAGCCTCTCGCCCTCTTCCCAACTCATTTTCTAGAAGAAATGCACTATTATTTAAAGTTTCCTCTGGGGCTTGGTTAATATATTGGCTGCAAATAAATTATATCTGCCTGCAGATCCCCTGTTGGCAGGAAGCTCTTGTATAAAGGAGGAAAAAGCTAGGGCAGAGGGCGCAGAGCTCTGGAGCTGAAAACATCACTGGTCACCAAATACTAAATTATTTGTTCTCATATTTCATTTTCTTTATGACAGCCGTTTTTTTTTTTATTATTATTTGTTTAAGAGGAGAGGTTTTGTATCTCTGAGCATCTCCCACGCATTCAGCACCACATCTGTGGTTTTATTTCCTGAATGAAAAATGAAATATGTGATATGGGCAAAAACACATTTATCAGCCGAGCCATTTCAGGAAACGGAACAATGTATCCTCTTCCTCCGTGCTGTGTTGGTAAACAAACCTGTGTTTATATATATATATATATATATATATATATATATATATATATATATATATATATATATATATATGGATGGATATGTCAAATTTAGCTTCATTACATTTACACAGGCTGGCTTTTTTTTTTTTCTTAAAACCTGCAGAAACCGTAAGCACTGAAACAGCAGGAAGCTGTTATCAGGTGTCGTTCCTGCTTATGTCTCAGGGGGAAGTCTCCGCTCCACACAAAGAGAAGACAGGAAGTGTTGTGCAGATTTCATATGAGGCCCTGATACGAGCCTAGCTGCAGGTGAAAGAGCGCACCGTAAAATCAACACTCAGAGCAGTCTGCATAGTGATGTAGTCAGACCAGGAGATAATGGACTATTTTACAAGTATAATTCACACCGTTTTTTTCAGGAAATATTCTAAAATGACTCCATTGCAGAGTTTTCAAATCCCACTATGAAACTGACCTCCAAGTGGAAAAAAAAGATAAATTAGTCAATAGCCACAATGCATCACAGCACACAATGATATAATCACAACACAGTATAGAACTGAGTTTTGAGGAAAAAAAGTCTTATTTCTTTACAAAAATAAAATTTTCACAACTTGCTAATGCAATCTTAATTAATGTAAAAATTTTAGCACTTACTGTTGCTTAATTAATTAACATGACCTGAAGTGAGTCGCCTTATAAAGGACACATTGAAGACACTTGAAAAGGAACCATTCAGACATGTACGTAGGAGTATCAATTGTGGATAATTTTATTTTTGAAATGCATGAATTCAAATAAGGCTCAAACAAATAAGAACAACTTTTAACTATTTTAAAATCTGGAAAGCTTTGCCCTTCCACTAATCATTTACTATTTCAGCTGAGCTTAAAGCATGCTATGAGAAACTGAAACCAACCCTAGTTATGTGCTGCTAAATACTGTTATACTGTTATGTGCTGATATATAATGTAGGCAGATATAATTTATTTTCTGCCAATATATTAACCAAACCCTAGAGAAAACTTTAAATAATAGTGCATTTGAACAGAATGTTCTGTGACACCCATATGCATTTCCTATTGTTTATTTGTGTGAAAATTTCTGTAGTTTTTCTTTAGTTTGCTCCTTACCAAGTGGACCATACCTTAATTGGGTTGACATCATCTGACAGACTAATTCAACTCTTTTGTTTAAAAAAAACAAACAAACTTTGAGTGTGCATCCTATCTGCATTGCTGCAGTTGTTTCAGTTTGAGCAAGTGGCATGCAGCTGTGCGCTTCACAATTAACCTCCTATTTCTGTCTCGTCAATAATTTATCTCGGTTCACTTTAGTGTACATAGAGCAACTGCAACGCTGGAGTCATCTCAGGGCACTTTACACAGTCAGGAAACATGATATTTTTAATTATATTGTGTTAAGTAACTGAATGTAAATGGATCTAGATTGGACAGATTCAATTTACTTAATTTTATATTTAAGTGTATTTTTTTAAAAAGTGTAATCTGACCCTTTTTCTATAACAACTTGTGAATGTTTACACCACGTGTAGAACTCTGCATTTGTGGTCTAACGTCATTAAATGATGGAAAACAAAGCTTGTGTTTGATCCAGTAAGTTCAACATATTGAAGAGCTATATTTTATTTCAGCTACGTCAGGAGCAATATGAAGCTCAACGATATAACCAAGAGCTATATTTTGTGGAATCAACGCAGTCTTGTAACAACTAGAGGGTTTTCTATGCATTCAGCTTACAAGATAAGGGGGGAAAAAATAGTAGCCACCGATGGGGGCATGACCAGTTGTTAGGTTTAGTTTTTCACATTGGGCAAAGTTGTTTTTGTTTTTATTCCCCCTCAATAATTGAAATTCTAATTTAAGCATCTTGTATTCGGTCACATAACCTGTGTATGAAAATATAGTTTGTTCTGGAACAATTATGCGTTACCATAAAACTAAAACAGAAAATGTCTGGGGGTGTGGGAATAGCTTTTTTTATGACCTTGTACGTGGGCAGGGGTAGGGACACTGTGGGAACGGGAAATCACAAACACCAGGCATCCCGCCACTAATAAAATCAAGCATGATTATTTAGCAGCGGGTTTTGCTGCACTGCAGCCGTGCCAATCCTCACAGGGAGAGAAATGACCGGGGCTGAATCAAGTCATTTATTCCACTGAGTTGACCATGAGTCTCTGCTCATAAATAACAATCTTACTAGCCTTCCTTCTAGTGATGAATTTTTCTCTCGCAGCTTTGCGAAACCAGCTGACTGCTTCACCCAAGGTGGCGTGACGAGTTATCTGAAAGACATCACTGCCATGTCAGTGAATTGGCTTTTTTTAATCTTTTTTTTTTTTTTTTTTCGTACTGAAATGTTTGCATATTAGTCACTGGACTATTGCCCAACCACTGCAATAAAAATGAATCATGTGGGAAAAGTCTTTACGCTGAGTGAAATCATTTGCTGGCTGCTGTTTCACAATTAGTTATTAGACAGAAAACAGTGACCTGGTGTGACCTCCTAAATCTTGTTTTTTTTGTTTTTTTTTCACTGTTTCTTGAAAGTTTTACTGTTGGATTAAAATGTTGTGGACATAATCTCCAAAATGTTTAAAAAAAACAACAACAAAAAAACTATATATATTGTCTACAAAAAATATTTAAAAAGTCAAATCGAAGAACATAAGTGATGTAATCACTTTAAAAAAAAAAAGGAAATTGCAGAAGTAATTAGTACCAGTTGCAAACCAAACTGCGTTTCCCGTTTAAATGTGTTCAACAGCATTCCATATAAAATGATTTACGGCTTCATAATGATATCACCAGGGTTTTCCTGTAATTGAGGATGATTCTGTGTCTCAGAAGGCTCTCTCTTTCTCTCTCTCTCCACCGCTGACTCGCCCACTTCTCCCTCGCTCAGCTTCTCCTCAAACATTTTCGAGTCAGCTGTGGAGGTCCTGCTGGAGAGACGCCCTGTGTCTCCTGATCCCTCCATGTGTCGGAGCACAGTTCAGTATTCACCTCCACCACATACTAATCCTTTCATTTGCTGCGGCTTCAGGCGGCCGGGTCAAAGAGCCGACTGTGTGGGGAGTCAGGAGGGACGGAGACTGATACAGAGATGCATTTACAGACGTGTACAGTAACTCAAATACTGAAGCACTTTACTAACAAAAAAAATGTTTATGCATTCATACAGAAAATCCACATTTGCACTGCTAAATATACATATCACCATTGCACACTTTTTTTTCTTCTTTTTTTTTTAATGTAGTCATCCTAAAAGACATTACACCCTCTTTAGAATTTTGGGTTTTACGTGTCGGGACAGGATAAAAATCATGCGGTCTTTACTAAATTTCCAAAAATATTTTTCATTTATCCTCAAGTATGCGAAAATTAACAGATTCCACTCTGTCTTTAACTTATTAAACAAGAGGAGAGCAATTGTTGCTGTCCGTGAACCTTCTTAAGGGTTAAAAAACTATTTCCAAGCAATTTGAGGTTGAAAGGGAGATTTTTCACAAGCTTAAAACATTTCAGATAGTTGTCAAACTTCCAAGATTTCCAGGAAAGGTCATCCCAAAATGCCACAGAGAGAGAGAGAAAAAAAGAAAAGAAACAAAAGCTAAATCGCTGACTCTACAGGTCGTAGTTGTCAACTTAAATGTGTGAAATTTACAACACTACGATAAAATAGAGCAAATATGTTTGAGGGTTTTTTTTTTTCAGGATGGCTATAAGAAGACAATCCCAAAGACTTGCACTTGTATCGATCTGCTGCTACTGTCAAATGAAGGAATACTCGTCTTCCTTGATGTATGATTTCAGCTCCAGTTATACGTTAGCAGATGTTCATGCTACTCACTAATGGGCATGCAGACCATCCGATTGGCTTTTAATCTGTAACACTGATTATACAAAACAGATGGTTGCTCCCCTCATTAACTTTTTTTTTTCTACCACATGATCATTTTAATTAAGGAAAAAAAATATTCTGGACTTTTTTTTTTTTTTTTACTCTGTATACTCACTCATTAAGATGGTAGTGGTAGAAACCTTTTTAAGATCGGATTCTGACAGGCATCCAGATTGTTTTTTTAATTATTTAAAATCAAGTCTTGATTCGATTGATGCTCTTAAAGACTAACCGGTAGTTATTATTTTTGGCAACCTGATTTTGCAGGACCTATTCACACTGCTCTAAGAAACATCAGCTATTAGTGATTTTATTTTTCCAATTACTCATCAGAGCTTAGAAGGAAACATCTCTCAAATTAAAGGTTATGATGCTTCATAAGGGTTTTAAAAACAATTACTAAAATTGACGAATATATCTGGATAAATATCACATTTAGGTGTGACATTACTCATAACTTCATAACCTTTTGTGAGAATATTATGGAATCAGGTGTAACTTAACAAAATGTGTGATTTAATTGCTTTTCTTTAGAACCTATTAAAAAAACTATATTAAGTCAGTTTAGCCCCTCTGACTTCTGTTATAACGGCATATTTTCGATATACCTCAGAACTTGCTCTACAAGCTTTTAATAAGAATATACATCAAAGCCTGTACTTTCAAAATAAAAGGTCTTTGGCTGGCCTTGGCAAATTGACTTGCTCGTTGACTTGCTGAACTCTTGCAGCCAGTGTGGAAATGTTCATCAACAGATAGGTGAGGGGCAGCACTGCCGCACAGCCAGAGAAAAAACTTCAGTCATTCCGCTGCTTTCTGTGGCATCTCATTAAAAGAACATTAAACAATAGAAACCACATGAAGGAAAAAATTTTTGCCGCGTTTCAGAAACCGTAACTAAAACTAAGCTGTAATATGCCCCGACATCCAGAACTGGCCTGTGGCTACATGTACATATACTTCACTCTGTTGCTCTACATCTCGCAGCAAGACGCATCTACTCTAACAGTATTGTTTTCCAAAATTGTGGCCCTGAAGAATGCGTAATTAGCACTTTCCGCAACCCTAAAAGCAGTGCGTCAAAAAGGCCCGGGAGGATTCTGATTTGCAACGCTTTGAATGTAATATGACTGTTTATGTCTCTTGTGTCCCCTGTCAGGAAACCAAGATGAAAAACCCCACCACTGACCGCGGGAAGGATTTACGCTCCCATTAAAACGTTCTCTTCATGCATCAGCCAGCTTTTCCTGCGCTCACGCGGCTGACTGCCGTCGTTCCCAGATACAGCCACACAGACGGGGAGACGACAGCGTGGACCGAGTGAGAGAGTCGGGAGTAAATTCAAACAGATGAGTCACTTGTGAGTGACGGACGACCTAACGATGTCTGGAATGGAGTCGTCCGGCGGACAATGAAGCGAAGTGGACCAGCAGAAAGCGAGAGCGCTCTTTTCTGTGCAAGTATCGACTCATTCATTTGTGTTTCCGATGACGAAGTAACTCACAGAAACTGGGACCTGAGAGGCGGCGACCTAATTCAGGATAAATGACGTCGGTCTGACAAGTCGCCCGCCTCCTTACTAAGTGATGGAACATCATCGGAAACGGATTGTTTTGATTGAGGCTGGAGTGTGTGAGGTTACATGATATTACTGAAAGTGTGAGCTTTGATACCGCACGCAGTTATGTTGAGGCGTGGACTGCTAACTTGGGTGTCCCGTGTGGGGGGCCTGCTGGTGCTCCTCTGCTGCTCACTCTCACTCCTCTACCTGATGACCTGCAGCCCTCCACATTCCAACAACCCTCCGCTGAGTCACGTTTTACCCCATGCAGGGTCCAACCACCCCAGCCTCGGAGGTACAGGGCCCGTGGTCGGAGCAAGGCCCGGCGGGACAAGGGGAGCAGGGGATGCTGCCCAAAGCCGGGGTCCGCCTGTAGCACCCTCTTACCAGATGCTCCTCCAGGAGCGCGAGGAGCAGCACCGCCTCTACATCTCCTCCTTAAAGAAACAGATCGCTCAGCTGAAGGAGGACTTGCAGGAGCGCAGCCTGCAACTGAAAAGGGTGCAGGAGAGCCTGAAAACAGCCGCGAACGGACCTGCAGAGGGGCGGGATGGGGGCGCCGAATTGCAGGGGGGTGGCTTTGGAGAGGTTCAGGGGGCAAAGAGCCAGCAGTCTGACCTGCAGGAGTTCCTTCGAGCTCAGCTGTCAAAAGCCGAGATAAGCTCCGGCACCAGGTTGCCCAACGAGTACGGCGTAGTGCCTTTTGAGAGCTTCACCCTGCAGAAGATGTACCAGCTGGAAATGGGGCTCACGCGTCACCCAGAGGAGAAACCCGTGAGGAAGGACAAGAGAGATGAGCTGGGAGAGGTGCTGGAGGCGGCTCTGCACAGCCTCAACACAGCCTCGTCGCATCAGGATAACAGGGTGGCAGCAGAAAAGACTCAAACTAGCAAAGTCTACACACCGTCTGACTTTATAGAAGGTAAAACACTTTGCCTGATGTAGTCGATGTTTATATTCCTTTCCAAAAGTAGCTTTTTTTTCCACATTTTGTCTTTTTATGAGCACAAACTTTATTGTAATTTAATATCCAACAACCCAAAGCTTATTGGGATGTTGTGTTATGTATGAATAACTTTACATTTTTCAAATAACCTGGAAGGTTTGATTTGCATTATAGTTTAGCTCGATTGAGTCAATACCTAACAGATAAAAGTAAAGTCATCTTTTGCTGCAAATACAGCGACATGTCTTAAGTTTTTTCTCATTGCAGACTGGAAAACGTTGCCTTTATTTCGTCGCAAAATAGTTTAAGCCCAGTTGAATTGGCTGGAGAGCATTTGTATACATCATTGTTGAAGTGTTGGACATACATTCTCAGCTAACCGGGCCATTCCGAACGGAACTATGTCTTTATCCTGCAAGTGAATGTCTGCCCCAGTTTTTCGAGTCAACACATTTTCTATCCATCTTCTTAAGGCTTCTTACAAACTTCCCTGCTGACAGCATACAGTACAAATGCGTGCCACACTTGGTTTTCCGCTGACTTTGCGCTGATCCAACAAATAAAACCGCAAATATAAGGCAGTGAAATTTGTAGTTCTACAATTACTAAACAGGAAAAGTTCAAAGAATATAATGATTTGTGTAGATCCTGTAAACGCAACTTTTGAACTCGCATAGTGCAAGTAAAGAATAGGATTTCACTTTGTTTGTTTGAAATGCAATGCTTTGCCATTAATCAACGCCTGTCGTTACCTAAGCAATTAGGTTAATAAGTGCTACAGGCAGCGGCTGCTCCCTCAGTATGACTTGGAAAGCATAGTCATTTGATTTTTATCAGCAGTAACACCAGTCTCGAAATCCAAACCAAACTCCTCATTTAACAAGCGTTACGTTGGGCATATACATTTTAACAAGCATCCTTTTAAAGTTTCATCTTATCATATCCTGTGGTCAGAAAGTCAACAGAGAATACAGTCTCTTTGAAGGGGTTTGTGGTGTACCATTAAATGAGCTTTGGTATGAAAGAGTCAACATGGGAAAAGCGAAATGAGCTTTAACAATTGATTTGTGATGTTGCCGAGTTCAGTATCGGTGGACCCCTGTAGACCAATAGCCCACAAACTTCAAATTATATACTCTGCTGTTTTCATACTGAAAACAGTAGAGTCCCTAAAGCAAAAAACTGATAAAAAAAATATATATATATATTTTCATAGCAGCTTCTGTGTAGGGAATGTCTCCATTGGTTGCACCTTGTGAGGTGCAACAAAAATTATTGATTTTTACACTCTCTTTTTTTCCCCCTTTTTGTTCTGGCTGCATAGCATGTTCAACAAAGCCAGGTTACCGTTATTCTAACAAGGCCAACAAAACCCAAATCCCTTCTCAGAGATGACAGATTTTTTATTTTTTTTTATTTTTTAACCTCTTTGAATTTTTTGTGCTCCAGAATGATTAAAAGCGTCTTGTGACATTTTCAGCTCAAAAGACACATTACTTGACATTTTAGTCACAGTCGCTCTAAATTGTTCCATTTCAGGGCTCTGGAAACGGTATGAAAATCATTTTACTTAGCCACTTTAATGTTGCTTTAATTAGGACACAATGAATCCTGCAGGCTATAGCTAAAACCACTGTAACAAAAGCTTCAACTTTTAACTTGATGCCTTCGGATGTGCTTGGGCATTGAGCTGTCAGCATGTCGGATTACAACAGAAAGATGAATCACCAAATGTATGCATGGTTCCTTTGGTAGAAGGATGCACAGTCTCAGAAAACGCAAGGTCTCTTTGCTTATATAAAACAGACACCCAGTTGAACAGACGTTTTGGTCGACATGAACATCCGCATTATAATTTCTCTTTTTAGCAATTTCTGAAGTACTTGTACGGTAGGTGAAATTGTTAGATCAACCTAGGGACACTGAGATAGTATTGGACCCAATTTGACTCTTTTGGGTGTCATCAGGACCGTAATTGGTGTGCTGCCGATTCCACAAGTCAGCAGAAATATGTGCATTAATGGCAGGACACGTCTGAGAGCTTTGTTGCTGCACTCACAGCTGCTTTCTTTACTGTCACTGCAGGGATTAACATAAAAGACAAGCAGGAAGTTTTCTGTGCATGATGCATCCTGTGAGTTTAAATGGTTTTCTGTTACTTTTGTGTGTGTGCGTGTGTGTGTGTGTGCGTGTATGTGTACAAAAACAAAAACGTCCTTGTGAAAACTCGGCAGCATGAATGGAGACACGTCAGAGGAAGTAGGGGGTCTTTCAACATGCCCGGGGGTAGATTGGCATTCACTTTGTAAGAATATGGCCAGGGTGCCTCAAAACGAGCTGAGCAATAGGAGTTGAATACATCCAGTCCATCCTGAGTGCCCACACACGCATTCAAGTGGACATCTGCATCTGTTTGAGATCAGATAACTCAGGAAGCATCTTGGCACAAGAGCTCTCCTTTTTTTTTCTACCTTTTTGTCCCTCTAACTGGCACTGCATATTCCTGGAAGGTCGTAAATCTGAGTGTGTTTGTGCAGAAGTGCTGCCAGGATATCCCCTTAGTTTGCGCAGCTCAGCTCAGATCAAAACCGCAGGAAATAAGCACAGCTGCTCTTCATTCAAACTGGAAGTGTGCGACTGCGCGTGTTCGCGTGTGTGCGTGTGTGTGCCTGCGAGCAGTCAGTGTTATACAGCCATGACTTGAGCATAACAGGATTCTATTTTAAAACAAGTTTATTAGAAATTAGACCTCTTAAACTATTTACCATGTTATATTTGCAATTACCACCATTAGTGAGAATATTAAAGATGTAGCATTCTTGCCTGTAAAAACCAGTCCCATTAATGTATTTCATGTAGAATTAGTACACTCTTCTCTTAACTTTGACTAGCAAAAGACTGATTAAATTAAATTAAGTTAAATTTATTTAGTTTCCCTTTGGGATCAAAAAAGTATTTTTGAATTTGAATTACCTGCATCAAGGTATATTAAGGTACATTTTTCATTAGATGCTCTCTAGAACATGCTATTGGAGTTTTATGCATTGCAATGTAGGGCTACATATGGGTATGCAAGGGGATTCAAATAGTTTTTTTGAAGTTGACCAGTCATAGACTTGAATATTAATTTCTCTCTGAAGAAACATGTTGGTAAATTTAAACAATAATAAAAAAAAGACTTACGTTTGCTAACAGGATCATCAACTATGGGATTATAACAGTAGCTGAAAGAAGATAAATACGATTTTCTCTCATTTCATATTGCAAATGAAAACATCAGCTGTCATGATGACATACTCAAAACGTGTGTGGATAATTGTGGTCACTGAAAGGAATAATTGTTTTGTATTTTTTAAAGCAACTCTGTTAAGCTTATTATTGTTCCACAATCACAACAAATGTTATAGTAAGGCACTATACAGAATAAATAGACTGAGTTTATACACAGAAATATATAACCAATTCAATCCAGATAAAGACATGTTTAACGTCGATTCAACCACGTTGCACATGTTTAATATTTTTACTCAAGGTTATCATTCTAAAAAGAATCTCATGTCTAATCGATGCCAAACTCTGAGGTTTTCCATAAGTGCAAACACTTCCTAATCCAAGGAAAGGACATGTTTAGCTTCTCGTTATCTGCTGATGTCCAACTTTCAGTTTTTAGAAGCTTCTTTCACTTTTGGTACTCCTTCCTCATTTTATAATTTTAACTCCTGAAAGATGCTAACTTCAGTAACTTCCACACTGAAGTTCTTTTGTTGTCAGCACAACCTGGTCGAACTGTGCTTACCGATCAGAAAGGCCAAGGATGAGCACAAAGTAATCTCACTCCAGTCATCACTGGATTTCTTTGCGCATATACCGTATTTTCCTAAAAACCTTCAATTTCCTTAAAAGCCGACAGTGCGCCTTATAATCCTGTGCGTCTTATTTATGGACCAATATTGAGCCACAACAGGTCTAGCAACTACGGTAAGCAGCCGCCGACTTCATTTTCGCCCGTAGAAGAAGAAGCGCGCTGTGCATGCTGGGATAGTTGTCAGAATGCTGGTTTGTTAATAAAGTTTGACTGACCTATCTACCTACCGACCTGATAATCAGGTCGTCTGCAGCTCATGTAGCACCACGTTATTCACGAACATGCTGTGCGCGAACGGAGAAGGGTGACCATCGTCCGGCCACGCCTTGGTCCAGTCGCGGAAGGCTCTCCTCGCCGACCGGAGTCGGACTGTCTTGTTGACATTCTTTATGTCAACAAAGTGGCTTTAGATATTCATCCGGGGTGCTTCGACTAGGGTTACCAAGGTACCAGCCCCTATACATTTAAAGCCTGGGGGGCTGGGAGGGGGAAGAGAGACAGAGACTGCGGCGGCAGCGTGTCAGGTGGTCTGTGTTACCCAGAAAGCAGTTGGGCACAATATCGCAACACCAACACCGTGAGTGAAACAATGACTGGGGCAGCCGACTATATAAAGTACTTGGGGACCACTACTTTATTATTACACATCCACATTTGTAGAGTATGGAACAAGTCGCCTACCGTATAGGTTCAATACGGGACGGGTGGCAACCCTAACCGTAGCGTCTATTCTACGCGCCTTATATATGAAAAAAAGTTTTAAAATTGGCCATTCATTGAAGGGTACGCCTTATAATCCGGTGCGCCTTATAGTGCGGAAAATACGGTACTCCAGAATGTATCTGTGTGCGTTTTCAGAATAGCTCCCATGTTGTCTGGAGAGTTGGACCACGCTGCCTGCTTCTTGTGACTTGGCAGTTCTCTGCTAGACATATTTTAATTCTCCCTAATGCCCATCAATTGCATTACATCTTGAAGAAGCAGTTCTTATCTAAATTGAAGCCAGCCAAGATGAAGAGACTGGCATCAGCACTTTTCCAGTGATTTAAAGCTGCATTAACAAACCAGTGACTGGAAGCTAAACACGAGCAATAAAGGTTTGCAAAATGAGCCATCCAGCCACTAAGGCCTCCAAAAGAGACAGAAAATTGCTCTGAGACAGAAGACAGGAAGTGAAGGCTTTTACCCTAAATTGTTCAGCAAATGCACTAAACGAAAGCTCATCATGTCCCTCTGGGAAACGAGGCCCCCCGATCACAGGAAGCTCGCCAATTTAGCACCATTTAATTCAGGCTGCTATCAGCGCTGTCTATCTTTGCCCATAGAAACCCCTCTATTGTACTGCTCCTCATATCCATCATCCTCAAATAGTCCATCTTTTCTGTCATCTTCTCTTTTCAGCCCTACTTCCTATCTTATTCACTTCTGTCTGGCCCCACTTCCCATTTTTTCTTTATTAGGTTTTGCTTTTCTCTCTTTGCTAAGTGATCTCATCAGGTCTGCTGACAAGTAAAAATCTTTGTAAAGGCAGAAAAATTGGAAAGCAGCTGACGTAACGCCTGTAACAAGAATGTTAGTGCAGATTACAAAAATAGCCTCTCTGTCTGAAAGTGCCTCTGTGTTGCATGTTGTGGCTCTTTGCCCAAAAACAGCAGAGTGACTGGACAACATCTCATGTGTCCTCATTAGATTTGTATGTTTGAAAAAAAACATAAAACTGTGTGGGGCTGCACAGAGCTGTTGCCTTGCAGCAAGAAGGTTCTGGGTTCGATTCCCGGCCCCGGTCCTTCTGCATGGAGTTTGCATGTTCTCCCTGTGCATGTGTGGGTTTTCTCCGGGTACTCCAGTTTCCTCCCACAGTCCAAAAACATGACTTTTAGGTTAATTGGCCTCTCCAAATTGTCCCTAGGTGTGAGTGTGTGTGTGTATGGTTGTTTGTCCTGTGTCTCTGTGTTGCCCTGCGACAGACTGGCGACCTGTCCAGGATGAACCCCGCCTCTCGCCCGGAACGTTAGCTGGAGATAGACACCAGCAATCCTCCTGACCCCATTAAGGGACAAGGGTGTAAAGAAGATGGATGGAAAAAAAATGTCACAGCATGAAACAGAATTTATTCATAAAAAAAACAAAAAACTGCATTGTTACCATCTTTAAATTAAGCAGGGCATAAAATACAATGGTGCTTTTGCTCAATTTTTTCTTCGTTGTGATAATTATTTTTGACAAATTATACATACAGGAAACCTGTGCATTCCTCCTTAAATGGTGTCACATTTGAAAGGAAATACATTTGTGGTCAGAGCAGCAGCGTTAAATAGATGAATTAACACCTACAGAAAGTTTAAAAAAAAAAAAAAACTTGCCAAATCCTGTCTGACGAATTCCAAACAACTTTTGTTTGAGGTGACTAAATGCATTTTAAATATGTTTAAAATCTTTTTTTTTTCTTCTCTAGGTTGAACCTTAACAAGCAAGACCTCAGTTTTTTCTGTTTTATCCCATTTTATCCAGAACTTGTTGTAAGATTACTATTTTAGTCAAAGGATTCATATTTTGGAGAAATGTGCCATTTTTTATTGTTGAAAATAAGATAAATAACTGATATAAGTGCTTTTTATGTTCCTTTAATTTGTACACTAACATTATCGCATTTTATGCATGTTTGGTCATAAGTTCATCTCTTCTCCATTAGGTATCAGTCGTACAGAGCGGGACAAAGGGACGCTGTACGAGCTGACCTTCAGAGGGGAATCGAGTCACGAATTCAGACGTCTGGTCCTCTTCCGACCCTTCGGACCTCTGATGAAGGTCAAAAATGAAAGGATGGACACAACCAATATCATGATTAACATCATTGTCCCTCTCTCAAGACGAGCCGATAAGTTCAAACAGTTCATGCACAACTTCAGGTACGCAGACGTTTTTTATACTGAATTCTTGTCATTAGTGCTTTATATAGCAGCCACTGAAACACCGTGAATTATTCACGAGTTCTCACACCTACTCTAACAAGGAAAATGTGATAAAGTACACAAACTGTGACGCTTACTGAAGAGTCAACAGCCTTTTTTCTGCTTTTTGAAGAAATGCCTTTTTAACATTTGAATTTAAACCTGGGGTTGTATCATGGAAAATCTATTTGGCGTGAATGTAAAGGAAGCTGTTGCAGTAAAAAAAAAAAATCAGTTAAATTTTTGTTAGAAAGCTTTCTTCAAAATCTACCAAGTTTTCACTAGGAAACTTTTGTAGCCTTAAAAAATTACATTTAACTTGCGTCGCAAAGTGCTTCAAATCTAATCAATAACAGATCTTGTGTTGTATGCATATGACAACGTGTTTGATGAAATATGCAGGCAGTAAGCAACAGTGAACGAATAAGCTAACCAACAGTGAAACATGCTTGCAGCCCACTACAGCCAGTCGAGGATACGTCGCCCTTAATGTCTGTGATTTATTGTGCTGCTGCTGCTACTTATCACGCTGCTTTTTACATGGTAAATCCTGCTTAGTTGAGTCGTTGCAACCCATTAAAATGCCCCCCTGGGAAGACCCGCGGTGGCTGATATACAACATGGCAAAAATGTACTTACTTAAAAGACGTGGAGTTGCTGAGCAAACACGTTCTGCTCATAAAAGTGCAGTGAGGAAAGCAGCGTGTGTCACAACATGTGTGAATGTTTAGTAGAAACTTTTTTTTTTATTATTATCAAAAGGGTATTTGTTCACAGACTGGGAGAAAATGCTTCTTTTCCACCAAAAGTCAGAAAGACAAGTTGGATATATTTTGCCACTCATTTCAGAAGTGAAACTCTAATATTATATGGATCCATTGTTCACTCTTCAATTCATCCATTTTGTAAGCTTGTAAGTACAAAGGCGCATTAGTATTTGGAATCTAATCTTTGTATCCCTGACGATAAAAAATGTACCATCAGAGGCCTGCAAAAATAGATCAAATATTCACATGAAAAAGGAGGAGCTGTCAAACACCAGCCAATACATTAGCAATAAAACGTCGTGATTCCTGTGGGGGTTTATGATAATTTATTTTCTACACATGCTTTTGGGGGAATTCTTGCGAGCACACCTGCATGCCTGTATGCAAGCAAAATAATCTGCAGCATGATGTGTGTTATGTTTAACATATCTCCATCAAATTCCTGCAGGCATCTCCACCCAGTTTTGTTTGGCTTGCATGGATGTTTCCTTTGTGAAAACCAGGAGAGAATCTAAGATGTGGCTTTTTGTAAAAAATATAATTTCTTTTCCCCTGCAATTTCAATTGCTCTTTAAGAAGAACCGAAGTTAACAGAATATCTATTTTAGCCTTTGCGCTAATACTATATATGTATTTTATTTTTTTTATTTGAAGCATAAGCAGCTTATAATTATGTGTGGGAAAGGGACTGCTGTAACACAGGATTTTGTTGAATCTCATTTGAATGTATGTGGTTCAAAATTTTAAATACTTTGACCGATGAGCCTGGAATGAAATCTTAGCAGTAGAAACACAAATGTACCATTTTCATTACTCTAGTGCTCTGCTGTCAAGAGCACCTCAGAAGCAGCTTGCCGTCACGCCTGGACTCAATCATTGCATGCTGAGAATTCAATTCTTTAAAACAAAGTTTGTAATTTGTATCAGCTTTGTATGTTGTGAACAAAAACATAAGCATTCCTAGTTTTCCCCAAGACATTACAAAAATCTTTTCTCATTTTCTTGTGACCTGGGTACATCATTGCTGCCTTATTTGGTATGGATTTTTGAGTGATCAAGGGTTTTTTTCATCTGAGTCTTAAAAAAATCATCCAAATCATCCAAATTCTTATTGTGTCTCTAACCACAGGGCTTTAGTGTATTTAGATACATTTTGTTGTTTAGTTTCAGTACTGGAAGCAGACTTCCTGTTGCTACACCAAAGTAACACCCGCCATGTTAAGCAATGACTTGTCTTTTATCATGAGTATATGATTGATAGTTGAAATGTTACTACAGAAACCACTCCATCCTAAAATTAAAGCTCTACTTTAAAGACACGACAACTGATTATAAACACAAATTTCTCAAGTTTCCATGCAGTACTTCACTTTCTTGCTTCCAGCA
The DNA here is from genome assembly GCF_904066995.2 of Poecilia reticulata. NCBI lineage: Eukaryota > Metazoa > Chordata > Actinopteri > Cyprinodontiformes > Poeciliidae > Poecilia > Poecilia reticulata. The sequence goes on along the minus strand of NC_088841.1, from coordinate 10,928,353 downwards.
TGAACCGGTCCCTCTGTTCTTATATTGTCTCCTTTTCTGAATTTCATAAATGTTGGCCAACTACCTTAAAGGTCCATTATTGCTGCCAAATGTGTGTCAATCTGTATATTAATCTGCTCCTCAAAACACTTTTTGCAACATCCCCTTGGGTAGCAAGAAGAGTTTGCTCCAAAAAGAGAAAGCAATACTTGGTGTCATTAAGCTCCATTCCTTTATAAATTTGATGGATCTTGAGTTTACACAAACTGCACAATTTCACAATGCTGTCCAACTTGCAATATTTATTAAATTCATTTTGAATCTCCTCAAATTTCTCAGTTAATCACCTATGTGTATACAGTTGCATTTATTTTCACAACGCATATATTTACATTTGTATACAGACAGCCTTTATGCATCAAGTTTCCATGTAGATCAGATTCCAAGCTGCTGCTTTCAGCAAACGGACGGCATTCAACTCCCTGCGTTAGTAGAATCGGCTGCTTTAATCTTGGGAGTGCCACTGTAGATTTATTTTTGGAGTTATACAATACAGTGGATATTCCTTCCCCACTTTCAGCAGCAGGAACAACCAGCCATATATATATATATATATATATATATATATATATATATATATATATATATCTGAAAAAAGATTGCTTAATATGCCTGAGAAGATGTTAAATGTTGCATCAAAAGTGCTCAGATGGCAGAGCCGTTCCCTCTGCTCGTGTGTTGAGCATTAACTGTGGTTGAGCTGAAATAATGGCTGCCTGCATGTCGTTCATCACGTTAAACAGGAGCATGAGAGGCTGGTTTTGCATCTCTGTGCACAGATTAAATGTAAAAGTGCAAAAACCTTTACATAATAGATACGTGGATGGGTCGTTGAACATATGTGGGCGGCTTGGTCACGCTTCGACACATTTTGTGGAAACGGCAATCTCATCTGGCTTCGTCCATTTATTACTTTGTTGTTTCTTTTGAGTCTGCATTGCTTATGCATAATAAATCAATACGTGAGATTATCCACTTTTTATTTGATCTCTTCCTACAAACTGCCGTTGACATCATTTTGTCTGAAGTTAGGCATGAGATTCCCACGGTATGATAAACTTTGGTAAAACCACCATTTGGATTTTACTCAAATATGAAAAAAGAATTTCAAAAACATGGATCTAATGTGAAGAGAAGCACAAAAAAAATCTACAATTATTCCTAATGCAGCTGAAGCGGCGTATTGGTTGCACAGAATGATTGTGATGCATTCAAAAGTAATTTTTCAAGTTTACTAAGCAGATTGTTTTGGCTTTTTGCTTCTCTCAGTCTAAAATGTCTATAGTACTCTGTTATTGACTGGTTAATTAATCTCACTATCCTCACAGTTGGCTTTTTAACAGCTTGCCGTTCGCCAACTGCTGTTTTAAAATGCCGTCATCGTAAAAGAAGCGATGAGTGATGCTTCTTCAGTTTCCACATCAGAAATGTTGGTGTTTTTTTTTTTTTTGTGAGCAAGCAGCTGAACTTTGTATCTAATTTGAGAAAGTAAAGGTGTAGCAGCCAGCTGACTGGCAGTGTGCAGCAGCAGGCAAGAGAGGGGCAGAGTTATGTTACTTTAACTATGTGCAGCCTGAGAATATTCTAGTGTCTAGTCAGAATTGTCCTTTCCCTCATTAAGAATACTTTATTGTCTTAAATTGACATGCATAGATTTTTAAAAGTAGAGTCTCAGCCCAGTCCTGAAGCTCTTGTTCCTCTTCTTTTGTTCTGGCCATAGTGAAACTTTGAAGCCTCCTGTAAAAACTCTTATGTCACCTTGATTTTCTTTCTTCCTGTCAACCCCCTCGAGTCTCCGCTCAGTTTACATAAAGCTTTCATCCCTAACGTCCCATCCTTTGTGTGCAGGGAAGTCTGTGTGCGTCAGGATGGCCGGGTACATCTGACCGTGGTGTATTTTGGGAAAGAGCAGATGAGTGAAGTCCGGAGCACTCTGGAGAACACATCTAGGTGAGTCCGATCTGCAGCCAAGTTCAGCCTTTTGAATCACATACTGCACGAAACAAACAAAATAAACGCTACAAAAATATGCTTGTTTGTTTTTTGGCCACTTTTCCACACATAACCAGAATAATCTCCTCTGTAATCATTCTTCCTGTCATGACACACAAATGCAAAACATACACACTCCTCCTGGCTCTTCGTCCTGCCACAGCCACTCATGTATCTAATGAATAATGGAGCAGCGTGTCACCCGTACAGAAGAGCTGAAAAGCTTCCAGCCAACACTGATAATTTACAACATGCCTGCAATCATCCCTCACTCACTCAGCCCTTTTTGCACAGATTTCTACATACGCACACACATATGCATGCACAGTCACCACCTAGGGAGACAGTAGCTGTTGGCTGATCGGGAGTCAGGTCCACTGCGAGTTGAAGTGACGGATTCCCTGAGGGGTTTCTATGGTGATGCGGGCACAAAGGTTTGCGTGTGGCCTTGAAGCAGTCGGACCATCTCCAGCATTGCACAACGTCTCATTGTCTCGCTGTCGGCGATTTCTAAAACAGGCAGAGTTAAACTTTTAATAATGAGTAAAAAGAAAAACAAACTTGTGAAAAAAAAAAGGTTGAAATGAAGATGGGATCTCTGAAAGATGGTTTTGGATGAAATGGGATCCCACAGAGATTTAGGGTGCCTCTTAGAGTGTAGCAAAACGCATCAGGGTGTGATCTATCACAACTTGAAATTATAAAGCAGTATTAATTTGTGATTTAAAAATATATATATATATATATATATTTTATTTTATTTTTTTTATATATTATCTGTAGGAAAACAAACGTAACAACAAAACTTACAATCTGAATCAAACCTTTTTAGTGGTTTGAAAGAGTTACTGTTATTAATCCGACACGTCCCAAGTATTACCAAAGTTTAAAAAAAAGTTTTAACATATAATAAATAATGCAGTATTACCCCCCAGCTTTTCTCTGGAGTTGATGTTTGTTAATTAGCTCTTTAATATTTCTCACCCTGGTAGCAAGTCTACAGTTGTTTGTTACCAACATATTTGCTTTTATTTGTAAATAGTCACTTTAAGAGCAATTTGGATGGCGTCTCTTATAATCAAGCCTTGACTGCATGAATATCTCCCTAGTATAAAGTTTTCCAGAGGCTGGGTTCTTCTTTTTAATGAGAGGAAAATTGTGAAGGGGATTCCCTGCCTTTGGCGAGGATACAAAGGCTGCTGCATTTAGGGGGGAAATCAATTTTAAAAGAAGCAATTCGGAACGAATAACCTTCCCGTTTCTACATTTTTACCTTCACACAGAATTTTATTGAACTTTTGACATGGATAAATGAAACTATAGATGAACACATTTTATTTCCCAGGCATAATTTTCCCTGCAGCGATGTCTGCGTAATTAGAGACGGAGATCTGTTTCTGTAGATCACTTTTAACAGATTCAGCTCAGCTCCACTAACTGGCTTAGTTTGTTTCTTCTCACAAATAGCCTCAAGCAAGTTGATCTCCCTCCCCCCTTCCTAATGCAAGATCACAATGCAGTCACACTCTTTGCTTTCAATTAACACAGTTTACATTCTCGCTGTATATTATTTAGACGCATAGAAAACATTTTTGGTGAACCTGCAAGAAGGTCGGTTCTCACTTTTTAACCTTTTTCTGCCAGACACTTGGGATGCCTGTTAAAAATAGACTGAATCAGAAGCTGTACTTTCAAATATAAGGCTTTGAAATCCTGTACTTCAAAGCCTCAAACCCATTCACAGGGGGGGGTCCTGTGAGTTTATGAGCCCTTCGTGGCTCGGAATGGAGATATAAAACGATGCGAAACAAAGAGGGATAGCAGGAATGGTTGGAGAGGGAGGGAGACGGCGTGTGAAGAAGAGAGAAACACGAGTGATCTGATCTAACTGGATACCAGTCAGTCAATGCACATAAATAATGACTGTGTTGTGGACACAGAGTGGAGCGGATGGCTGCAGGGGAAAAAAACTGAAAGAAACTCAGAAGATGAGATCAAAAGCAATGCTAACATAGAGGAAAAAGGAAAAACCATTAAATCCCAAGGATAAAAAAAAGATAAAAACAAGGATTATGTAGAAAACTGAGAAAAAGATAAAAGAAAGCAGTTGCATGACATAGTGAATCATTTCATTTTGAAAAATTTCCATAATTTTTTTCTCTCCTTTTAATAACTCGCACCTTATCATTTGTGGTATTTCAGTCACTTCTCGGATGCCTCAAGTAAATCCTGTGAAAATCCCCCCAAGGACAAATTAACTTGGTCAGAAGTACAGGAAGGTTACGAATGGATTTAAAGACTCACAAATCGGAGCTGCACAGTTGTCATGTTCTTTCGCAGATCTTTCAGAGATCTGCGACTCACTGACTCAGCGTCATTAACTTGTGTAACCATTTTGCCCGAGGCCTCTGCCGGCTTGCGTTCACCCTCCCATTACACGTGTGGACTACTGATTATCTGGCTCACTAAAGTACCAGGTAGTTTTGTCTTTTATGCAACTGTTTAGAGAAACAAAAATCACTTGCCTTCATTCTACATACAAAGCAGATGGCTAAATCAACAATAAAGCATGAGTCATTTTGTTTCCAGGGTTGTGTGGGGTGGAACTCGTGAAGAATCATGCAAAATAAAAAGAAATTGTCAGAGTAAAATTCATCCTTCAGTTAGCTCACAACAAAAATATTAATAAAATGATTATTTGCATGGTTTCCTGTTTTGACCTTGCTAACTAACAGACAAAATATTCACAAATGAGAATGATTGAAATATTTTGGGCACACGCCGCCGAGCTTTTGGCTCCAGGACGGGGCCCTGGTCTCCCCAGTCTGGTCAAGGCTCACCTAAGAGTGTGATCAGCTGTTTATTTAAGTATTTAACTTTAAATACTCAAAGTATTTAAAGTTGTCTATCATGTCATGATAGACTTGTTTGCATGGACATGCAAGCCCTTTTTCACACTTGTAATGACTTCCTAATTTCCAGAACAGAACCAATTTAAATGTTACTCAAAGACAACATAAGTAAACACAAAATGTAGTTTTTAAATGAAGTTGTGTCTTAAGGGAGGGAAAAAAATCAAAACCTACATATCCCTGTGTGGAAAAAGTTACTGCTGCCTAAACATAGTAAGTGGCTGGGTCAACCTCAACAGTCACAACTGCAATGAAGTGTTTGGAATAACTTGCAATAAGTAGTTTCCAGCTGTGGAGGACTTGCAGAATTGTTGTAATTCAGCCACAAAGAGATTTTTTAATCATGAACATCCTTTTTAAGGTCATGTCACATAATCACATGAGGTCCAGAAGCAGCAAAATAACCTCAGACCATAACACCACCTCCATATGGTGCTACTTTTCTGTAAAACTGTTACTTTTACACCCGATATAACAGGACACACACCTTCTAAGGAGTTTAGCTTTTGTCTCATCAGTCATCAAAATGTGTTCTGCCCAGTCTCTCCTTTTTTATTTTTATGGTGAACGCATAACCACCATAAAGTGAATGCAGTGAATCCTGCATTCACTGAATCCTCAGTGAATGCAGGATTCACTGAGGCAAGTGAATCCTGCATTTCTTTAAATCTTGTTCTGGCCGGTTTGAACATCCCATAAAGCATTGTTCACTTCACTGACTGTTTTTTTTATTTTTTTTATAATTTCTAACTAAAGGAATAAGCAGAGCAGCATGCTTCAGTTCTTCATTTTGACTACAAGCCAAGCCATTTAATATGATGCTATAGTATTGATTGGAGAGACACTTGATGTATGAAAAGAAATGAGGACAATGCATTCAATAGCTATTGAATGATTTTTTCTTTTGTTTTGTTTTTTCAAACTCGAGCAAGATGATGGCACTGGGATTCCCATTTAAAAACCAATACCATTACCATTACTTTTACAGGAAGCAGGCTCAGTTGGCCTCAAACCAAAAGTGACGGGAGTAAACAGAAGTCACAGATTTGGGGCTTAGACCGAAGTCTGTTTCATCAACAAGCGTCACGCTTTGACTCAGCATCCTCCACCCTGTCCTTACCGAGTGTAGCTAACAGGATAAGACCTATAGCTGAGACGAACTGTGGGAGTTTTTTATCACAGACTTCTTACTGACATGGTTTCAGCTGAAACAGGGTGCAGACCATCTTATCTGCAGTAGTGAAAAGGAATCTGTTGGAACAAGCGGAGGGGTGTGGCAATGTGTGGGTGACAAAAGATCAAAATAATAAAAGCGACTATAAAAACGTGGATTTAAGTAGGGTTACGTTGACTTTTGCTGGCTGCGCCCTTTTTATTAGATTCTTTTCGCGTTTTGTTTGGGCAACATGCAAATTCAGTCAGTGATTTAATTTTAACAGGATTTCCCTACCAGTTTATGAAAAGGTAAACTAGCCAGTTCTTTCAACAAAAAAAAAACCTGGCTTTCAATGCCTACTACTGCAAATAACCCGGAATTTATCAGTATCATGTATCATTTACAGAAATGTAAATATGCACAAGAAACTATTAGCTTAGCTTGGCACACAGTGGGTCACGGGGGATTTGTCTGAAGTCCGCCCACTTGTACCTTTTTAAAGCTGTTTGTTTTATTTAATACATTCTTGAATTGTTGGCAAACTGAACTGTGGCGACAGCCTAAGTAATCATGAAACGGGTACATTTATGCAAACTAAATGAAATGGGTACATTGCTATGTTTATAAGCTTTCAATAGGTGAAAGGCCACAGGACAAAGCAGTAAATCAGGACAAAAATATTGTTTCACGAGTGACACTTTCTTTCCAATGTCTAGACAAAACACAGGAAATAGACAGTGGTGTGAGCTGAATGCAGCTTCTTTATTGTCCTCACTCTTGTCACGCTCACCCACAGACTAATTGTTCCATCTGTAAAATACTCCAAGCACAGAGGAAAAGGAACAACTTAAGTATGAGCAATTAAAAAATTAGGTTAAAGTGTATTTTTATTGAATGACACCTTAGTGACATACATCTTCTTTTCAGCAAATACACAAACGTCTAACGGATTTTATTTTGGCGATCGACACAAAGTAGTTCCTATTGGAAAGTGAATAGAAAGTTATAATATACGTGAGCTTTATATACTATATGTTTTATTTTACAAATACACCCAAGGTTTATTTGCCTTTAGAAGTCCGCTAAAGAGTTAATGCAGTCCACCTTTGTGTTATTTAATATCAGTAACTCTTCTGTGAAGGATCAAAAATTTGTTAGGGAAGGTGTGACTGAATAACTTCATGAAAACCAAGGTACACGGCAGAAAGGTCAGGGATAAAGTTACGGAAAATGCTAAAGCAGAGCTAGGTTATAAAATAATTTGCACTCTTATTATTAATAGGCACTCTTCAATTCCTCACCTGAAAATGGAAATACCAAGGCAAAACCCTAGACCTGCAATTATGTGGTTCACCACCTTAACTGTAAGGCAAAGTAAATCAATCATCAATCAAAAAAGAGGCCAAACTGCACGTTGTGCCTCTGGAGGAACTGCAGAGAGTTGCAGTTCGTCCAATGTTTGGGGGACGCTTTTCTTAACCAGGACCTGGAAAGCTGGTGAGTATTGATGAACAGAGAGGGATTACGAAAGGAAATTTGTTAGAGACTGCAGACGACTTGAGGCTGTGGTGGAGGTTCACCAGAAGGTAGGAGGATAACTTTAAAGATGCAGTCAGTCATAATGGAGTGGGTTAGATTAAAGGTTTTCATGTCTTATAATGCCCCAGTTAGAGTCCAGGATTACTCTAGTTTAGAATTTGATACAAGTTTAAAATGCTCCATGTAGCAATTCCCTTCCACTTCACAGTTTATGCGTTTCTTTGTGTTCTCCTGCCACACAGAATCAGAATAAACCATCTTAAAGTTCGTGGATGCAATGTGGCTGAGGACAACGTTTGAATGCTATACCAAGGCACCGTAATGCTGACGAAATCCTTGCAGGTGCTCCTCTTAACAGTTTACGGGTTCGGTTGATCTCTCACTCACTTCCTGTCACATTAAAAGCCGAGACTGAATCAACACACGAATGCAGCTGGAGTCGTGTTAAAGTCGTTCAAAACAAGCAAAGTCATTGTTCTGCAGTTTGCCATCTGTGGACAGTTTGGTGCCAGCTGCACACGGTCCTGCTCTCCTGGGACTCCGTGCAGACACTCGCTCTGTTTGGATTCATGTTGTGCTGACGGATATGGACTCTTGTTATCTGCGCTTCAGCCGACTGCACCTCACAGCACACACACCGACATGTAGTTACATGCGGACATCATGCGTCTTGGAAGTTTTAAGTCATCAGAAATCTTTGGAATGTGTAGACAGCTAAATATAAGTGGTAAGGTGCATCAGGGTTGGTATTTATCTATTTATTTTAGGTTGAGACATTCAGGATCAAAAGGTTTCACTGTCATATTTGTGGGAGAGGCAGAAAGGTTTGGAATGTGTCAAAGGTGTTTACGCATTAGTGCAAGAGGAAAACATTATGCTAATGCGCACCATTCATGGACTTAAAAACCCTTACGTAGCAGAGGGATGACACTCTGAGTGATCCAAACTACCTAAAGGAAAAATCTTTTTCCCTTCATTACAGTGAATTCCTCTAATGTAGCTGCTTTTTCCATGCGTTTTATTAGCCACTTGTATGAAAAATGATGTTTCCATCTGTGTGTTCTGCTTTAAATTTGGACACGTGAACCACTTTTTCCCTGTGAAAAAGATGAGGGGGCACGTGTGTGTGATCTGCTGTGTCTACGTGGGCGCACGCTGGAGTAAAGGATTAGTGACCAACAGTGTGAATTGTTCTGATCAAAGAAAAAGCCACAGCTGTGTGCATCTGGATCCAGCTGTTTCTACTTACTCGCGCCACAGCAACGAAAACCCACAGAGACAGACGGGCTCGTTTTCCTGCGGCCCGAATTCGTGACTCCTCTTCAGTCATCTAGATTCAAATCAGCACTGAAATCAACTTTTTGAGTCTACCAAGTCTAACAAATGTTTTCCACTTCAGGTCTTCAGGTTTTTTTTAACGATTTAATTATATTGCTCATCGGCGATGCATGTAAACGCTGTTGCACTTGAATAATATCTCCATGCTTCAGAGATGGGAGATAATGGCATTAATCAGCCACATACAGGAGAAAATCAACGCAGTCTGAGAAATTTGTCGAGAACAATTTTATCCATGCTTTTAAAATGCTTGCAAACAGAATTAATAAATACTTTACTGACACGAACAAAGACTGGTTTGTGTTCAGCTGCAGTTCCATCAAAAAGAGTTTCATCATATGACCAAATGTCGTCTTCTCTAATGACTCGCCTGGTGTGTGTGTGTGTGTGTGTGTGTGTGTGTGTGTGTGTGTGTGTGTGTGTGTGTGTGTGTGTGTGTGTGTGTGTGTGTGTGTGTGTGTGTGTGTGTGTGCGTGTGTGTGTGTGTGCGTTTTAAAGGGAGACTAGCTTCAAGAACTACACGCTGCTTCAGCTGGACGAGGAGTTTTCTCGGGGACGGGGCCTCGACGTCGGGGCCCGGGCGTGGAAGGGAGGCAACGTGCTGCTTTTCTTCTGCGATGTGGACATCTACTTCACCGCCGACTTCCTCAACACCTGCAGACTCAACACGCAGCCAGGTGATGTGCTGCATGAACTCTACGACAGAAAACAACCCAAAGTCTCTTCCACACTGAAAACATTACAGCTTTTACTTCTGGCTAATTGTAGCTTCACACAATAATCAGAAGCAGTGTGCGTCTGATTTTACAGATGATGTTTATTTCTGGCGTGAGGCTCCATTAACATTAACTAAGTGGAGAAAGTGAGTTGGTTCATTTTTAAATGGTTTTCTAACAGTAAAATGTGGCGGTATACATCGATAAAACCTGACAAAATAGAACAATCCAAGTGACCCACAGTATCATAGATCATCTACCATACTTCACAGTGAGCATGGGATCCTTTTTCACTTCTCAACCCTTTGTTTTTCGAAACTAAAAGTAAAAACAATTTGCCTGCTATTGCCTACACAGCTAAAAGTTGGCTAGACAGTAAATTCCCTTCATCTTTTCTATCAAATTTTTTTTTCTCTTGAATCTTTCGTTTTCATATCTCCAAACTTGAGAGGAATAGATCCTGGCTGCTTGTTGTGTGCAGCAGCACCCTGACAAATCTGGTAATTAACTTTCCACTGGCATTTCTTGTCACTGGCGTGTCGTTTTCCATGATAAGTGCTGCTGTTGGAGAAGAAACGAGGAGTTCAGAAATCCAGGAGGAGCCCAGAATAGAAGCACTTCACATTGTGCTGATACGGTTTCGGTGTAAGAACTCCCTCTGGGCCCGAATAGACATTTTAAAGACCGGAGAGGGAAACGAACTGCAGATATCTGAGGGGGAAAAAACAGCTTCGACTTTTAAATGTGTAATTGAGGTTAAATTAAAGTTCACACTGGCAATAAATGAATTAAGGGTACATGGTGTGAAATGTGATCAATCACCACATTTTCTCTATGCTTCAGTCTGAAATCTCGGTGGTGGTTCCATCCAGCGAAATAATTGTTGGGACTAATAAAACTCTGGCTGACTAAAGTATCATTAAGATCACCAGCAAATGTCAAACGCTGCTTTGTCCCTGCAGGTAAAAAGGTGTTCTACCCCGTGTTATTCAGCCAGTACAACCCTGCCCTCATTTATGGAAGTCCAGAGCACATCCCACCCGTGGAGCAACAACTGGTAACGCACAAATTACCCATACTTTCTCATTTTCCTGACTACTTGTGGAGAAGGTTTAGAAATACTTATCCTCTTATGCAGCTAAGTCTTCAAATCCTACTGTGCATGTTTCACAATACATTTGCAACTCTCCTTCTAGGTGATCAAGAAAGACACCGGCTTTTGGAGGGATTTCGGTTTTGGTATGACCTGCCAATACAGGTCTGACTTTATCAACATAGGTAAGGGTTACACAACAGAATTTACATAGCAGTCACACCACTTTTACAACAGCTTCGGGAATCCATAATCAGTTCCTCCTGAGGGCTGATTGTCTGAGTAGAGGCGTGACACTGCACAGTAAAAACGGCTTCATCAGACGCGGCAGTAATATCCTTGCTGTTGTCCTAATGGTGCCGCTGCAGAACGGACATGAGAAACAGCAGAGCACTAATGGCTCAGGATTGCATTACTATTCACGATACGGAGCTTTGGTTTTATTATATTATCCTGAACGGTAATTTAATAAAGCAGCAACAGTGTAGCTCAGAATCTTCCCATGTCCCGTCTGTCTGTCATGAAAAAGTGAGACTCGTATAACACATTGATTCATTACACACAGAGTGATAATTTAATTTAAATGACTACTGTTCACAGCTCATTAAAAATCAAAATCCAGTTTATTAAAAAAATGAAATATTGCATAGGACCAATAAGAAACTATTTTTTTAATAAAAATAACTAACACCCTACTCAAGAGTATAGCTATGTGCAGTATAGTACATGCATTCAGTATGTAGCTGGGGTTTGTGCTTAAAATGATAAAAAACACTTCTGGCGTCTCTAGTTCTGGAGTGATGTAACACAACCTAATTTACTCGTGACTAATGTCCTGGATAATTCTATGTGTTGAGGGTCTTTATGCACTTTACCTAGCTTCAGTGTGTGCCTTGATATTCTTCCTCAAATTCTTAAATAGGTTTGGCTTCACAAGGTTCTCTTTGTGCACTTTTTTTTTTTTACCAAAATATTTTCCTTTCACTCAACTTTCCATCCATATGCCTTTTGTGCCTTACCCTCCTTGTGAGGGAAAGCCATGTATTTCTGCTGGAATGTCGTCTAGCTATCAGTTGTCTCTGTAACTGTGTAAGGCAAAACATAAGCTTTCTGATTTGTCCTCTTTTTTTCTTTCTTTTTTTTACATTCAAGAAAAGTCTTAATAGGTTCAAAGTAATCTTTGAATTTTAAAATGAAAAGTTCACTTTTAAAATGAAATTACTGAAATAAATGAATTTTTAGTTTATATAGTGTTTTATAAAGTTACACCTATTTGTCAGTTTTAATTCCCTTTGATTTGAAATCTGTAATTTTGTGTTTTATTTTTAGGCAACAAATACACGTGCAAATAAACACAAACCGTAATATATGGATTTTGTTTAAACCGTTCCTAAAATGCCCTAATAAAGGAAAAAAAGATGGGCAGCTTTTGTACTTGCTTTTGTTTGCACATAGACTCCAGGACTAATTGTCAAAGGTTTAACTCGATCAATTTATCGTAGCCAAATGATTCATGCAGTGAGTAATGTGTGAAGACACATCCAGACTATGACCATCTAAAGTGCTTTAACAGAAGGCTGCTCGGCCTCCTGTCTTAGTCATAGACATTTCCCCTCTCACTAAAACAGTCTGAGCTCTGTGAAAACACTTACTTTTAGCTACAGAAGACAAAACCTCACTCTTACTCTGCAAATAAAAATAGATATATAACAAAAGACCCTCACCTTGGCATTTTAATTGTGAACTCATGAAACCTGTATTTAGATTCAGCCCAAAAACTGTGAAAGTTATGCAAATCATCGCTAGAGAGCTCTTCCTTAAATTATATCTTGCTTCCTCTATTTTATTTATAAGGTTATCCAAACTTAGAACCATTATTATAAAGTCAGATCATGAATTACAGGCATAGTAAAACAAGTGTTCACTGCTTATCACGACTAATTTATGTATCTATAATCACATGTAATATTTGACCAGGTATTGAGGCGATTTATTTGATTGGAATGATTGAAATCTAACCTCATTGTCCAAGGAAAAAAATAATTCTCACCATATAATGATGGAGTTCTTATAATTTATAAATGGATTTGTAACCAACAGATTCTCTACAAAGTTATTTCTGATTTCTTTCCATCCTGTCTTAACACACAACTCTTTTGCAGAGATGGCTGCATTTCCTGATCAATTATTCATTTGTGTTTCGTTAGCAGCTGGTATCTATTTTCCCTCCTGAATCGTCTGGAAGCAGCAACGCTGTACTTAGCTTTTCGAACATGGCATTTTCATTTTCGGCTTACTTTTTGTCTGACACATGAGGGCAATCTAGGACTTGCTGTTTATTTGGCTTTGGAGGTTTTTGGTATATAAATAATATATTTTTAGAAAATGGTAAAGAACATGTCTTGTTTATATATCCAGACTTGTGAAAACCTGAATTTCAAAGAAGTACAGTGCGTTCTTTTTGCCTTCAGTTTAAATAAGACCATTGTAACAAAGTTATGTTTTGTGAACGCATTTTTAAAATTTAAAATAAAACAGAAAGATGGATGGATATATAACAACCAAAATAAAACGGAAGGGAGTAGTGAACCTTGCAGGAAGCAGCCTTCATCGTCCTAACTAACAAATCTCTCAATGAAAAACTGCAACCTCTTTTCCAATATATATATATATATATATATATATATATATATATATATATATTTTTTTTTTTTTTTTTTTTTTCTTCAGGAAGTGAATATGACACCTTAACTGTGAGCCATGCTGCAACATGTTTAGCATTACATACTGACGCATCTTCTCATGACCATGTCTGTTCTGCCAGGCGGTTTTGACATCGACATCAAAGGCTGGGGCGGTGAAGACGTCCACCTCTACAGAAAGTACCTCCACAGCAACCTCCTGGTTGTCCGGGCGCCGTCGCGCGGCCTCTTCCACCTGTGGCACGAGAAACACTGCGCCGACGAGCTGCCGCCAGACCAGTACCGAATGTGCATGCAGTCCAAGGCCATGAACGAGGCCTCGCACGGCCAGCTGGGAATGCTCTTCTTCAGGCATGAGATCGAAGCTCACCTCCGCAAGCAGAAGCTGCAAAACCCAAAGAAGACGTGACTCTGGATTGACAAAGGCTAGGCACTGCATCCAGCAGGTGAATCAGTGTCTTAGATTTGTGTAATTCTGAAATAAATTTTGGTAAAGTTGCCTAATTTGCTGTCCTTCTGTAAACCAAATACAAGACTCACTCTTTTATATCTGTACAGGAAACGCAAGGGAACAAGAAAGAGATGTTGTGGACTAAAAACTTAGAGAAAGAGTTTGGTTGAAAAATTGTATTTTGTATTTTCTCTCCATATGTAAAATGAGGTTTAGATACATCTGTACTTACTCCTATAAAAAAATACCACCAGCTTTTTTTTTTTTTTTTTTTTTGTCCGTTGAATTCATGTTCAACAAGCAAAGTTAATTGATCTCAACCACATGATGTTGTAAATCGGAGCAAAAAAGTAAAAAATATGCAGTTCCTGAAGTGTCAATCTTCTTCAATGAAGAGTTTAGATTTGATTTTACAAAAGTATGGATACATTTAATCAAAAGTGAGAAACATGCATTTATGGCTCCAGTGAGTAGTTTAAATGCTTTCATCATGGACTTTTAGCCTGATGATACAATGTGAAACTTCAAATTTGTTGCAAGTTTGAATTTATTGGGTATGTTATTTGATTCACAGAGTCAAAATTAGACACGCAGGCTAAAAAATAGACATGCACTTCTATAAATATTTGCATAAATGCCCATTTGCAAGTTTCACTTCAACCATATGCTTTTTTTAACAGGCTTTTGGCATCACTATTTTTTTTTTTACTTCAGAAATTGTGGAGATTAAACTGGCTCAGCTTTTAATCATAGTTCAAACCAGTTTTGATTTCTGGTTGGGACCATTGACTTGTTGGAACATGGAATCTTGTCCGAGTTTTGGGTGGGAGTTTAAGAATAAGGAGGTAGACACCTTTCACTGTTCTAGCCATACTTTATCAAATCACATTAGACTTTGGCAAAAAGTCTAATGTCACTTTAACCAAACAGTCCATCTTTGTTCCTTTTTGCATTTTGGTTTGTCCATGTGGGCAGCCGCACATTTCTATCAAGCTTGAAAGTCTTCCGTTTTAAACCGGGCTTGAACCTTGGTCACATGGTTGAATCTTGGATGTTATCGGATGTTCCAAGAGAACCGTGATCTAAAACGCACATCCAAAGCAAAATTTTGGATTGATAAAGCTGGCTACCGATAAGTCTCCGAAATTGCTGCAACCTTATTAAAACATAACCCAGAAAACTAATCAATTTAATTAAATTTCTGATAAGGAGAGGGTACAAATAGTTTTTTGTTGGTTACAAAACCCTATGGTTTTGCTGCAGCTTACAAAAGCACATTATCCAGATACTAGTGGAAGTGGTGTATGCATGTGTTTGAGTCTGTATGAAAATGTTTGACAATGTGTGGAGAAAATCCACAATACATTCAAATGTGCAGTTCCAGTTCTGGTTTTTAGTAACCATTGAAACTGTATACTTCATAGTTTCTCCATTCTGTAAAAAGAGCAGTTCAAATTAGAGGTGTGCCGATCGATCGGCCACCGATCATAATCGTCCGATTTCCGTGAAAAAGTGTGTGATCGGTGATCGCCGATCACGATCTCTTGTTGCCGATCACACAAACCGATCACCTGTATCTCATTTCGCAGCCTACCTGTGCAGCTGATCTCCTCTTTCCTTCACTCTGCGCAAACGCGCAGCAATAAATCCTAAGTGATGTCGTGTGGGACTATATCGCACTGAGTGATTGGGGAAGTTTGCGTGTTGCGGCAGAAAATTAAAGCACGTGGGTGAAGCACGCCAAACTGCATCAACACGAGTAATCTAATATGGCATAAAAACAATGCCATACTTGACGGAGTTTGGCTACATCGAGGCTCACTGCAGTAAAAAAGACATGAAGGATCAGATAGCAGGTAAAGCAGCGCACAGCTACAAACACTCACCCGGATTAGCATGACGGTCAGAAAGCTAAACAAATAACCTACAAAATTATTTAAGTCTTCGAGCTGCGATATGGTTCTGCTCTCGCTGTTGAACCGCTGCTACGCGCTACAGGTAGTAATATTTCACAGACGGAGCGCAGCTTCTGCTCCACCTGGTAGTGACTCTCACACCGAACCTCTGCTTAAAGCTGTAGCATCTAACTTAAAAAAATAAATTTTACATACGTATTAAAACTTTTGCTGTCCTAACATGAGACAGATAATCTCTAAAAAAATAATCAATCTCCTCCCTGCTCTGCATAATTACTCCGCTCAGTCAGAAACAGATACTCAGAACTAGCAGTAATCAGCTAGCCGCCATGCTATCAGGAGGTTTTCATTCAGTAACTCTGGATTGTTTGTTGTAATGGATCCTGTTTTTGCCTTTGAATGTTAAGTTTTATACTTGAATTTTTTGGCAATGTTGAGAGGTTTTATTTTGACTTTTTGCATTATTTAGCCTCTTCAGAGCCTTCGTATGTTTTCAGTCTGTTAAAGATAGTATTACCGATAGCAGTACAATTTGCACAATGCCTGTTTTGTTTTCTTCTTGGAAAAAGTTATTAAAAACAAGTTTTTGTCTAAATTAAGGTGAATTTATGGTACCTTTTTCCACATAATGTAACCGGTAGTGCTTATGATTAAAAAAATTATAATTATGTGATCGTATCGGTGATCGGTATCGGTGATTGGCCCTCATGGGTGATCGGAATCAGAATCGGCAGGAAAAAACCTGATCGGCACATCTCTAGTTCAAATGCTTCAATAAAAAAAACTCAAAAAGAATGTAATATATATGTCCATAATTGTACGTAAACTTCTGTACAAAATCCTATTAATGTCTGTGTGTATGAGTCATTTTAAGTTGTTTTTTTTAATTCAACTGTGAACCGTAATACATCTCAACTATGTGCCTTATGTAAATAATGTCAGATCCGTCTGTTTTTCATAATCAGTGAAAGTTTAACTTGCACCGAAGTTTTTTACGTGTAAACAGAGCCACCTACTGGTTTGAAAATGAATAACATGCTGTTGAGCAATCAGCGAAGGACTCTTTTAAAGTCTGTCTTGTAAAGTTTTACATAAATTATTCTTTCGGTTGCCCTTACTTCTGTATTTATAATTGTGTTCTGTAAATGTCAAGTCTTGGAATTTTTTATTTTATTTGTTGCCTGCTTGGACAGTATTACATTCAGCTCATTTTAGTCTTATTGGCGCCCCTGTTTTAAGATGTGGGGGCGGTGGGAACCCTGTAAATTTTTTTATTGGGGGAAAATTATATACTGAACATTTGGGGGAGATTCAAGCTTTAATTTGGGTATAATTATTGATGGGCACAATGATTCTGCATTTCTGTCAACGTTTTTTTGTTTTTTTAACAAGATTATTATTGCTTCCCCTATTGGCGCCCCTGCTACCTCGTATTTGCACAACCTCCTTTCTCACGATAGAAAAGCATTTTTCATGTAACATTTCACAAGGAAAACAGAGAGGAAGCTCTTGGACCATTCTTCTTTACGCAAGAGTCCTGGGTCCTTATGCCATCTTCTCGGTGAAATGAGGAGAGATAAGATTAAGGTCTGTGGACCGAGATAGCCATAAAAAGGGATTAATGGCTGACTGGAGCTTTTCCGTGTTGATTTGTCTGTGTGTTTTAGATCACTATCCTGCTCTACAATCTACTGTCAACCCAATTCATTTGTGTGCCAACATCACTGCATCATATCACCATGTCACCTTACATAAAAAACGTTCAACACACGTGCCCAACTCAAATTCAATGTTCTCCTCTCTTTCCTGTTTTGACAAGGGGATGAGAAAAAGGTACCTGTTTTACATCATCTATCCCAGGAAAACAGGAAATCTAAATGACTTTACTTAAAAAGTAAAATAAATTCTACATTTATTCTATGAACATTCTTTTAGGCTTGACAATAGCAGCTCCAGTGATGGTGCTGCTATTAATAATGCTAGAAGTTAGATCTTTTTTATTTTTTGTCATTATTATTTTTAATTTCATATAACTTTCATTGCACATCTTTACCATCAGTACCAATAGGCATGGATGTGAGTGTTGATGTTTTAACATCTGACAAAGAAACTCAGACCTTCTGTGTGTGTCACATAAATTAATTTGCAAACCTTTTACAGGAAAGTGTTTTAACGTTTGGTGAATTTATGTTGACGATGACTTAACAAGTCAGAGCAATTTATTTTTAATGTCGATCAAGTGGAGTTTTTTGTGCAATAGGGAAGTGCTAGTAAGCAATCATTTATTTATTTCAATGTATTTACCCTGAAAGATTTTTTTAGAATCCTTGTGCAGCACTTACTAAGGATCCAAAAACAAAATGACTGGCAGTCATTTACTTTTTTGCTGAAATACTTTTATTTTCGACAATTGTTAGGTTATTTTGTCAGACTGGTTTTGTAACTTTGCGTAAATAAGTTGAATAAACATATTTATGCATTGTGAAGGCTTTTTTTTAATACATGGCTGATGTGTATTTTTCCAAGGACAAAAATGTTTTACTGTTGGTCCTCTGCAAGTATGTAAAATAAAACCTGACTGATTCTGATTCTTTTTGCAAAAACATTTGACAACTTACGTTTTCAATGCAGTACTTCTGTCTTACCAAACGTCTTTGAATCTGATTTGTGAGAATAATTAAGCACCTTGGTGTTTTTCTCCTAAACAAAAAAGAAACTTGGTGGTCAGTCACTTTTGTGGATGCTATTCTGTCAGAAAAGAAAAATCATTTTTAAAGGAGTTAAAAAAACAAACAAAAGTTCTTTATTTTGAAATCTGCTGATTTGTCTCATTGTTTTAAATGGAAATGTCCTGCTTCTTCCAAGCTCCACCTTTTTGCATATAAGAAACTTGTAATTTTTATTTTACTTTTTAGAAGATTTTCACTTTTATTTTGCTCTTTAATTTAATGCATTGCATTGCTGCACCTTTACTTCCAAACCTCTAGATGGAGCCAATGAGCTAATGGTTGTTGTTGGTAGACAACTCCTCTTCCTGTTTAACATGCACAGAGTTCATGTAATGCTCATACGTTGGCTTGCTAAAAGATAAATTCTCATTACTTTAATTTTTTCACATTTATTGGAATTGAACAGTCAAACTTTCCTTAAACTGCTGCTCTAAACCTTTCTTTGTAACTCTGAATTTTAGGGTCACTGACTTGCTCAAAGGTGAACTTCTAACTGTCAATTTTTGTTAAACCTCAAACTATTTTTCTTAGGTGCTTTGTACTTGGCTCTATCCGGCTTCCAAATTTTGCTCCTGCAGATTTTTATGTTTGGGTCAAGACACAAATATCTCTCGTGTTTTAAACATATTTTAACACATTACTTTGTAGTATGGTATACTAAAGAACAATTTCATTTTTAAATGCATTTATTTGTTCATGTGAAGTAAATTTGAGGAGTTGATTTTTAGCGTAGCATTTCTGCAAGTCACTCTGACATGCTGGATATCATCTTACGGGCCAAATCCTGAGCTATTGTTGTTTTATTCATGCTTGGCTCACAAGTTGATATCCACTTCATTGTCACATTTGCCTTGTAACACATGTGCTATCCTGCTGGAAAATTATTGGACTGTGTGTGGTTTTTTTTTGCAACAACCTGCACCTGGGGAGTATTTTGGTCTGACTCTTTATTCTTTGGGCCAGCGGAAGATCTTTATGTTTGCGTATGTAAAAAAAGAGAACAAGCTTTGTATTCATAATGTTTAAATCATAACTGTCCTCTCTGTGAATAAACATCCAATTGTAACATCCCAGGAGATTAACCAAAAACAGTCATGACCTTTTTTTAATTCACTAATTTTAAAAAACAGTAGAAGACTGCTTTGATCTTTGGCCCCACTTTGAAGTACTGTTAACCTCTCTGACCAATTTAATCAATCTGTGCTTATCACATGTTTCCTTTCAATGAATCATAAGAATATGTGTCTTCTTGTTAGAGGTTAAACAAGCTTTAAACATAACAGCTTTTGTCTGGGGGAGAAAAACTTCTAATGGAGGATTAAAAAGAAGGTTTATGTCAACAAGTGTGGCATACTAAAAATAAAGGAGCATACATATGATGATGTGGCAAGCAAGAAAGACAATGCAACAAGGAGAAATTATAGAAAAAAACAAGCTTTCATTCAGGTGTTTCCAGTAAATATCAGTGTTCTACATATCCCAGTATAAAATCAAATGGACAACAAACTGCTTACTGGTAAGTGTGTTGACGATGTCAGAACTAGGCAAATGTTTCTGCAAGCATATAAAATCCCTGAAAAATGTTCTGTGGCCCAAAACGACTCACTTCGGCATATTTATTGTTCTCAGACATTAGTTTTGGAAGGTTTCTAGTCAGAAAATCAACAATATTGCCTTGGTTTAATAGGCTGCAGCTCACATCTAATTTAGTGAAGATGGTTAACATAAACTCATTTGATACAAGAACTTCTGATAGTTTATATCTTCATGAACCATTGGCACACGTAGTGTGTTTGTGAACTTGTTTGTTCGTTGTTATTGAGGTAATGAATAAAACTGAGATAAATAATTTTTGGCGTGTATTGCTAAGTGTGTAGGCTGTCATTCCCAGCTCTGAGCGCAGACAGACCCTGAAGCTATGTAAATATGTGATCACAGAAAAAAATTTTTTTATTGCTAACAGGGGCCTTAGGAGCACACTGCCTCTCTTATCATTGAAAAATGCAATAAAGGGGTTTTGGCTTAGAACCATAATGAGGATTGGCAAAAAAAGTCAAATGAGGTAGATTTAATGGTCGTAACATTTGAAAAAAGGTATTTAGCATTACTGTGTTGTTAATGTGCTTTTTTTTTGTTTGTTTGTTTGTTTGTTTGTTAATGGGACACTACATATGATTATGCATATATAAAAACGCAAAGAGAGTTACTGCAGGGAAAATGTTATAACCATTTACCAGGACCCCAGTGTGAAAACCGTGGAGGAATATGCATTTTTCCCACTCTGCCGACGCTACATGAATGCAGAAATGAATCCGCCTTATTTACGGACTCCTCTCCGGTACGTGAAGGCAGCACCATGGCCTGCTGCAGCCACTGAGGTCTTCGCAGCTTTTCGGCTCGGCTTTCGGATCATATTTCACTGGCTGCAGACGTCGTCACGGGACAGGTGTCCGTCCAAATGACCGGGCCCCTCATGAGAGTGAGCTGTTTTATTTAAAAGCTCGTAGCAGCTGTGAAATCACAATGAAGCTCCGGCTCTGTTGTTGGCAGAGCTGCACTTCACCACCACCCAACAAGAAGAGCGACAACTGCAGCTAAGCGGCATCCGCCGCCTCATATGTAAACAGCTCTCCTGTGGACCCGGTAGTTTCTTACGTTTTTATTGTGATATTTTAAGGACCATTTGCTGCCGCGGGTCCCCCTTTTTTTTTTTTTTTTTTTTTATCCTTACTGACCGAGTGAAAAACAACGACAGCCGGAGCAGTAGGAGTAACTGCGCTGCGAGGAGGAGCATCCACCTTTGAGGGTTATTAAAGCGCAGCAGAGGCAGCACACGGACAGAGACAGGGACTCTGCACCCAGACGGAGAGGAGTCAACATGTTTGAGGCCAGAGGAATCCTTTTTGTCCTGCTCGATTTAGTCTGTCTAATTCTAGGTATGTGTTTAAACATTTCATTCACTGTTGTGGGCTATTTGCTGCCCTGTTAATGATATAAGCTGATTTGTGTGTGTGGCTTTAATCCTTCTTTTGGAGCATTTAACAGCTTACTATCTTGTGAAGGGAGTGGTGACTGTCCAGGACTGTACTTATATATAAGCCACTTAACAAAAACATTTTTATATCGTCTGATCTTTATATATATATATATATATATATATATATATATATATATATATATATATATATATATATATATATATATATATATATATTCTTAGCATTGCCAAATACCTTTGAGCTTGTTAGATGCTTGTAAACTTGTTACAACTGCTCAGCTCATGTTTTTTTGTTTTTTTTCTGACTGCATAATTTTTAGATACAGTCTGGGCCGGCCCGAGGTACTAGTAAAAATTGCGCATAATTACATAATTGGAGACACAGTCAGCTGCTAAGCTGGGAAGAAAGAACGTGAATTCACACGACATTCCACAAATGTGTAAATTGTACATGTGTTAAGGCATGCTTGAAATGT
Organism: Poecilia reticulata; assembly: GCF_904066995.2. NCBI lineage: Eukaryota > Metazoa > Chordata > Actinopteri > Cyprinodontiformes > Poeciliidae > Poecilia > Poecilia reticulata. The sequence goes on along the minus strand of NC_088841.1, from coordinate 10,906,296 downwards.
ATGTGAATAGCTTAAGCCAGTTAATACTGTTAACGTTTTTTTTTTTCTATTTAGTTGCAATAGAAAGTGGCAGAGGGATTCAATCTTTTACCTGCTGGACACCCCCTGCCTGTTGCTTCACAAAGCCAGTCAGCTGGCTGAAAAAGGAACAAACAAGTTATGCTGTATCACCCTGCAATCTGGTTAAGCCAGCACTGTTTAAAATATACAGTTAGTTGAGGTATATTTGTAAACATTAGTATATAGCCTAACTAGCCTAAAACCTGTTCCTGTGTTTTAACTGTATGTATGGGGGGGAAAAAGAGAAGAAAACAAAACAAAAGTTTAATATTATTGTGTTAGTTTTGAAAATGAGTTTAGCAATTAGCTTATGTTTACACATTTTTTTTGTAAGTTTAATTATTGTATATTTACTGAAGTTGATCACACCAGCTCATAGTTATAATTATATATTTTTTTCTTTTAAAAGGCATTGTTTGCACTGTGTAAATGTTTTTAGGAAAGCTGATGAGTATTTGATTTTACGTCCTGGGTTCACTCAACTCATTGCCTCTGGCTAACAGAGGTAATGAGTGTCATGGCTAATAGGTAAAACAAAAACAAAATGTTTGACTTTTTTATAATGTAACATTGTCCATTTCCTCTGAGTCCGTGACATGCTGCTTATTGGGCTTTACGTCCTAAAAATAGCCTGAGTAGACACTCAGATGTAGATTTTTTTCCTTTCTGCATTTTTCTTAGAATATACACCTCAGAACTGGGTCGGCTGCAGAACAACATTGTCACCTGATCCAGAAATTCCTTGAATTCACTATTTACATAAACAACAACATAAAACGCTGTTTTATAATTCTCACACTGTTCTATCTACAAAAATGAGGAACTCTTACTTAATTTTAAGTAGTTTAAAGTTAACAATCAAAATAAAAATAAATAAAAAAGCACAGGAAATATAAAATTAAGCCCAGTCGCTTTGTGATTGCTGATGGGCTCAACTGGAAGCTTCACCCAAATGAATTTCTGGCGAGGTTCTATAGTTCAACCTCGGACCGGCCCTGATTACGATTATGCTTTATAGTTGAATGTTTCCATGAAGTGACTTTTTGAGCTCACATGGGGGAATTTCTGAGCCTTTGCAGTGCATGATCGCATGATTTAAAAGCGCTCACGTGAATTTCCTGAATGGGATGCTTAGACGCTGTGATGAGTCATGTCTCTACCTTAGAGTGGAAAAGATCTTTGCTCACCAAACCACAAGGTTCCCGGCGTGGGGTCTTGCATGAGCACCTATGGAAATTATAATAGTAGAAGCAGCGTCACACGGATCAAGACAAAAGTGCTGTGTTAGATTGTCAGTCAGGTTATTATATCCAGACTGAACTGTCTCACTTTGTCAGTTAGATATTCTCTCTCTCTGGAGCGTCTATGTTTCCATCAATGACTGATTTGCTGTATTAACTTTTATCACTTTAACACTCTCTATCTTGGTTTGAAACTGTTTAGTTGTTTCTTAAGCTGGACTTAAACGTAGGAATAAGTTTCACATAGTGTCACAACCTTGTCTAAAAATGCCACACTTTCATGGTATTCACACATAAAAATAAAAAAAAACCAATGGCATGGATATATTTTTTCCCTTTTGCTGCAAAAATAATACAATCTGTATTCCAAAATATTTTTTTTATTGATATGTATTTATTGAGTAAGAGGAAAAAGTGAGTGTGCTGATAGTGATTGGGTCGGTGTGAGTCAGCTTTTTAATGAGCCCATGACAATGATTTTCTGCTCAGTATGTCCCAGTTAAAGTATGTTGTAAATCACTGTTTAAACTCTGCTTCACTCAGAGGCAGTGGGCTCGGACTTAAACTTGGTGTCAGTGGGTGGTTTAAATCTTAATTTCAACAAATGACTGCAGAGGTGAAAGGCTTTAGCAAAATCTAGAATAACCGCCCGCTGAATTTCCTATTTGTAGAGCAGAATTTGATCCTTTTTCAACGTTCTGCTGTTTACACTGTGAGCTAACACTGGAAGTCTAATGTAGATATTAAGTGGATATCTCGTGGAGTTACTGGTTGCGGTAGAACATGTAGCTCTAGTACAGACGTGTAGCTTTACTGCACTTTCAAAACAATGTCGCCCTCTTACTACAGTGGCTTCCAAATTTTGGCCGAAATCTTCAAGTTGAAAGTTCTCACACAAACTTTACTGTCGCTTTTCTTCTACTTTTAATAGAAAACACAAAAAATCATTTTGTTATTTTCTTTTTTTTGGACCAGCTTACAGGTAAATAAGGCATGCAACATTAAAATGAAAATATCAAAGTATTTTGATACGAAAAATATTCGTAGAAACATTTTTGCAGATTTTGGGGATTCAATTGTTTTCTATTTGCGTGATTTAGAAAAAAAAAAGTTGAGAATGGTGATTGCTGCTTTTAAGGCCACTTGTTTTGGTATCTAACTAAAAAATTATCTAGCTCTACAAACAAAAGTTCAGCTGAAGAAGTTATTTAAACCGTGATCCATCCAGTCTATGCCTACAGGCCAACGAAGCTTAGACTTTCAAATTTGACCCAAGGCTGATCTGCCAACAGAGCTATTGAAAATCCTCCCAGTAAAATGAGCACCGAGTGAGAACCAAGCCAGCTGTCTGAGCTGAACTCTGTCTGCTAATTGGATTCGTCTTCCAAGTAAACGAAATTATTAAATTATAACCGGGGTCTTTGAGCATTTGTCCTGAGATTCGGCCTGGAGTCTGTGGTCACACTGCACTGCGCGGGTATTTAATGAGCAAATTATATGGATGCACAGGAACAAGACAGAGCTCTGTATTTATCCTATCCCTGGTAGAGATGGGCAATGAATTTATCTTTTACTGTAGTAACATAATCACACACAACTGATTTTTATTTAATCATACATATCATAACACGAAATAAGGTTACCATAGCTATGCGGATGACGCACAGCTCTACATTACGATCTCACCAAACGACTATGAATCCATTCAAGCGTTGAGCAGATGTTTAAAACAGATCAACGCATGGATGTGCTATACCTCTCCCAGCTGAGTAAATATCATTATAAGGTTTATTTGATAGGGACAGACACACATCGACATAGACAAACTGAATAAAACAGCAGTCCCATGTTTGCCTCATGGTGCAATAGCTCCAGGTAATTCGCAGCACTTGTCCCTAGTTGGGCTTTTTGAAAAATAACTCTAAAAAATGAATGATAATCATTTAAAATAGCACAACATAATGTATACAAACAGAAAAAATGTAAAACATCAAAAATGGGTACGGGTCTGTTTTTGACATAACTACAGATTTATTTGATTTTTGAACGTACTAAAACTGGTTACAGACTTTAAATGAACAGCAATAAAGGAGGGACAGTCAAGAGTTAGCACACGCCCTCATCTACTGCACCTGAAAACTGCAAAAAAAAAAAAAAAAGAAAAGCGTTTTGCAGCTTTTAATCAAGGCTAAAACCCACCTGTTAAGAGTCACTTTCATTTTATAATAACTTCATTTTAAAGGCTGTATTCCAACTTTTTATTACTTGCCTTGCTTCATGACATCCTGTTACCCTTAAATATGAACATGATGTGGCAGAGACACCTGTTTGTTTAAGTGACTCCTTAAAATCGTAAAGATAAGAGAACATGCTATGCAAGCAAGGCAGATGTATTTATACATGTCTTTACTGAGGGTGCAAATCATCTTGTAGGGCCATACATGTGCAATTAGTACAGGAATGTTTCACAGAGAAGACTGCTTGTCCCGTTTGAGTCTACGTTGCTAAAATAATGTTCTCAATGAAGTTCCTCTAGAAGGAAGTAAACCAGTGCGAACTCAAGACGTTCGCTAACTCTTGAGTTGTGAGATTAAACCGTTTATACTGTTATTAGTTGTGTCCTGTGTGTCACAACTGCGGCACAGTTTTTTTTTTAATGTCTCCAGCTGTTGCAGCCGTCACAGCTTCGCAGGGTGCAGCTGCAGCAGAATAGTTTCAGAGATTCAGCTGCCTCTCCCTCCGATGCGTTTTCTGTGTTCGCTTGCTCGTTAACGTGGGCCGCAGCTCAACAATCGACTCGGTTTCCGCCTGAATGAGGGGAACGACTCTTTCTTGCAGCACAATGGGTTAAACAGGCCAAACAGCCAGAGAGATGACAGCGGCATTCCCCGCAGACTTTGCACTGTCAAAACCGATTAGCATTACCTTTTTTATCTTTATGGTATCCTATGTGTAGGGAGTGTTCAGTCATGGCTGTCTTTTTCACACCAAACAAAAACGTCTCGGTTATTTCCACAAAAAAAAGGACAGCTTAAAGGAAGTGGATCTGTGTGGTTTCTGGCATTGGGTTTGTTTATTTTCCCGTTTCCCTAGAACGCTGCTGAGTATCTAATTGACCGCATTTATGTTAAATGTTGTGATTTCCGACTTTAAAGACTTCTTTTCATCAGGAATAAATCTACTGAGGAAAAGAGACGGAGTTAAACAATTTGTTGGTTTTGGGTTTCCAACGCCTGAAAAAGTTTCTCCTTCTGTTACATAAACGGTTGCTGTTCCCATCTCTCTATATGACATAATCAAGCTCTGTAGTTAATGTTAATCCACCTTCTAGTGTGCATTAGGGGTTTTTGGCATAAAATTGTGCCTGAAATCAGTTTCTTAAACCCAACTGGTGTGGGAATAAAAGACGCTTTGTGGATTTTTAAACAGTTTGACACAATTTTAATTAAAACGACTAAAACTGAGTTTATTCATCCATACGTATTTCTTTCAGATTAAAAAAAAAAAGTATGTGGGAATGGAGAAAATGATTATATGTAATTTTTTTTCTTAAAATACGAGTGTAAGGTGCGTTGGATTGAGCTGTTTATGCTTTTTTAAGCTATAAGACAATCACAAATATTAGGTTACTAGAGAAATAGTTATTCAAATGTGTAAACTTAATATACTGCTGCAGGTATTTGCATTATTGCGCTTGTTTTGATACTTATATCACGAGGGATGTACCAATTTGAGAATCTGGGACGATATCTGATGTTAATATATCTGTTACGGCCGCTGATGTTTACAGATATCATATGTAGCTCCCTTGTAAATGTGAAAAACCTCTACATCACCGCCATATGCCAAAACAAATACCAAATACCTGCTCTTTGCTCCTTCCACAAAACATTCACAAACTTGAAGGAGATAAACGTGGGTTGTTAATATCGGCCCAGTTTCTCTAATCAGATCAGCACCAGCATGTAAAGAACCGGCTGACATGCCAATACCAATGTTATCGCCAATAAATTGCGCATCCCTAAACAGCCTTACTGGCTTTTATTTTGAAATAATCTCTACACTCTAACGATATTTTTTTTTTCTTTCAGATTTTATTTTGTAAACCTCCGACTTCTTCCTGTGTTAACCCGTCCCGATCTCTCCTTCCACAGGGGCTCTACCTCTGGCAATCTTTAACCTGGGTAAGGTCCGCCCCTACCAAAGGGGCTTTTTCTGTAGCGATGACAGCATCAAGTACCCTTTCCACCCCAGCACAGTCACCTCCACCGTGCTCTACTCTGTGGGGCTCTGCCTGCCCATTAGCTCTGTAAGTAGTAGAGTTGCTCACGGCAGCCTGTCTCAGGGCTTGCATGTTGACTTGGTGTAACACAAGCGTAACACACGTGTCCAAGGAGTGCCGAGGCCGGTGCCTCAGGTGAAACAAATGCGGCGTTTTTTTTTTTTCATCCACGCCCACAACGAGAAGCTCTCATTTCGTCCGTTAACGGCTACGCTCCGTCCTGGTTTAGCAAGTCAAAAATATCCATGTTGGGAGAGGTTTGTCAGAGCTGATAAAAGCTGCACATTAGCGAGCACTTAGCAGATACTGATGTGAAGGAGGATGTCCACTTAAAAACATCAAATGAGGAAATAAATTGAAGCTAATCTAAATAATCACTTAAGAAGTTCAATTATTTGTTGAAGGGAAGCAAACAATCTCTGAGTCTGAGCATGGAGCAGATTCCAGGGTTTACACATGGGCTGTTATTTGATCTTTCCATGGCTGCTGTTATTCAGTCTGTCAGACATGCAGGCAGCTGGAATGCATCTCTGGACCACTTGGTTCTGGAGTCTGTAATGGGAGCTGGATGCATGCTTGTTGCTTGTTAATATATGTACTAAAGTCTCAATTGTGTGTTGCTGCTGTCTTGCTTCTTCGGGAACTTAAGGTGCGTTTTGACTGTATGCTGAAACTTTTCACTCTGCAATTGAATTTGGCTCAACCTGTGCTTTTTACGTAAAAATGCACCATATATTAAATCTCAATCTTTTCCAATATCGCAAATGCAAAGAAGTGCTTGGTTATTAGATTTTTCTAAGGTATTTTAAGTACCAAGCATGCAAATTCTTTATGGTAATAGTATTTTTCATCCTTTTGGAATTACTTTAATTTACTTTATGCCCACAATGGATCACACAGAGTAATTGAAGGAGAAAAAGAAAGAAAAGAGTCAGAAAATGTGGGGTAATAGTGACCCAAACTATCATCATAATACCAGCAATCTCAAGACATAAACAGAAAAATCTTCTACATCTATCAGTATACATTTTCTATATATATATATATATATAGAACCAGAGTGACTTATTTGCCCTCCAAAAAAGAATTGGCAGTAGCCCTTTAAAAAAGTTCAAAGAAAATAGGAGTTTTAAATAAGTTTATAGTAGGCGTAAAGTATAGGAAGCGTAATGTGTTGAATATTTGATCAGCTGGAAAGGTTTTGCACCCTCCCATTATCCTCACAGGTTTAGGGTAGTTTTTTAAAAAACTAAATTTCTACTTTTGTTCTCTGATTTGGCTCCGGTTATTACACTGGGATAAGTGGGAATAACCCAGGATGTTTGCTGGTTACTGGTAAAGTCAAAACGCACCTTTAAATTGTGATTATGTGTAAAAGTTCAACTTGTGGGGAGAGCTGTGGGGGAGGGGGCAGGATAAGGGGTTGAAGAAACTTGGATCTCCATGATCGGTTCTCAAGGAGAGGAAATTTCCATACAGAGAGAGGAGAGAGACCCAGAGGATTCCAGGCAGTCATGACTGTTTGGTCTGACGCCTGTTCGGAAACACAAGCCCTGCTTCTCAGAGGAGATCGCAGCGGAGATGCTCTTGGTAGCGATGATTTGTAACCTCACGAGAAATGCCATTTTTATGCTCTGTCTGTTGATTATGTTTTGGACTAACCTTCACTCTTATCTAACATGTGACTGTCTTTTAACCATTAACAATCCTCCTGGAAAGCTGGGCAAGACACTTCCTGCAGGGGGTTGCTTCATTCTTTGGGACCCTCTCATCGGACTGCAGTCTTTGGCTTTACAAATGGGTGCGCTGGTGCATGATGGGAATTTGTTCGGACGCCCTCTTATAACTCGTATTTTCTCTTTCTCTCATTGCCTCTCTGCCAGCGGGACTCCCGTTTGCAATACTCAATTTGCTGCACAGGCCTTTCCACCGAGGCTTTTTCTGTAATGACGATACGATCAAGTACCCCTATAAAGAGGACACCATTTCCTATGAGTTGTTAGGAGCTGTTATGATTCCCTGCACAATACTCATTGTAAGTGTTTTTTTTTAACCTGCTCACAGTTCCCCTCTGTGCCTCTTTTAACAGCTCTTCCTGCCCTTTGATTCTGTGTTAATCTCTTCCTCCTTTACACGTTGGTTGAGTTTCTTTGTGTTTCTGCTAAAATAATTTCTCCACATTTGCATGTGCGTCCTGATTTGCCAACAGAACACGCTATTAATCAAGCTTGTTTCAACAAAGGTGATCTTTCTAATGCTTATAGCTGAAACAGAAAGATGTATGCGAAGGGTTTATTTTAAGATGGATGCATCGTAAATAAAAATGGCAGATGGGAAGATCACTATAAATCTGAGAGCTAATTTCGAAATTGTAGAAAGAAAGTCAAACTAATATCCAAAATAATAGCAACACATGAATTCAGCTGCAGTTTGTGCTGTTTCAGGGTCAGTATTAAGCGGAACGGCTAACCAGGTCGGATGTTATTTTAAGCTTTGCTGTTGGCCTCTTATCTGTCAGGTTTTCGTAAAGCACAGTCACTGCTGTCTCTTTCAAGTTCAACCACAGAGACATGTAAGCCACAGCCTCCTCCACAGTTATTGGCACCCCTTAAAATACCAAATCTTTTTATTCCAGCAGCATGCTCTCACAGACAGAGACGCACACAAAATATATTTAAAAAAAATGCACCCTAGAGAAAAACATCCCAAGTTGGGGAATAATTTTTTATTTTAAAGAAAATAACCAGCACCACAGATGCTATGAAATAAATGAGAGCTATTTTATTAAGCTATAACTATAACTATCACTATTTTAAAGTTAAACAGAGCATCAAGGAATGTTTAATTATCCATTTATAATTTCATCTTATCCTGTTGTATAGATGTGGTACACAAGGCCGTTTTTGTAAATTTGAAAGAAAGGAAAACATGTTATTCAATTGCACTAAGAAGAAAAAAATCTACAAAGTGTGTGAAGAACTGTTGCCGTTTTTGTGTGTGACTGTGTTAAATATAGCTGGTTTTTCTTACTCATCTCCAGCAGGGGTGCCAATTATCACATATACCGCACTGTTATTAAGTCAGTTAACTTTGAGAAAAAGATAACTAAATAATATGTTTGTTAAGTGGACATCTTCCTGGGATATATCTTTTTATTTATTTTTAAATCTGCAATGTGGAGAAACTGACCTATTGTGTCTCTGCATTCTGTCTTCTCCAGTTGTTGTAGCAAACAGGAAAAGCAAAAGCAGTGGCTCTGGTTCTATCCAAAGTTAACAATAAATACAAAACAAAACTTTTTTTTTAGTTTATTCAAAATAAGAAGACAGTAAAAGATATTCTGACTTTGAAACTTCGTCTGTATGCTCATCTGTAATATTCTTTGCTTGTTTTTTGTGAATAGGTGTGAAAAAAATCTCCTTTTCTAGTTCTTGATCAAAAAATACCAATTTTTGCAGTAACGCAACATCAAAAATCAAAAACATCAGTAATTTTAACAACTTCATGACAAATATTCACAAGATGAAACATTCTTTTCTTTTCTCTATCTTAAAATGTGATTTTACTTCTTTTTACTTTTTGACATTTGTCTTAAGCTAAGCTCTAACTTATTCCTCTCCTTCCTTTGCAGATGGTCTTTGGCGAGTGCCTTTTAGTTTATCTAAAGCGCATCGAGTCCAAATCAACGTTCGGCAACTACGTTGCCTGTGTTTACAAAGCCGTCGGTACCTTCGTCTTTGGTGCCGGCATGAGCCAGTCTCTGACGGACATCGCAAAGTATTCGATCGGCCGGCTCAGGCCGCACTTCCTTGACGTGTGCAAACCGGACTGGAAACTCATCAACTGCTCAGCAGGCGTCTACATCGAAAACTTCAACTGCACTGGAGATCTGAAGATGGTCAACGAGGGAAGGTATGCGTCTGATCAAAACCCCTTCAGATCTTGAACTTTTTATTTGCTGGATGATGTACAGTGACAGCAGGTTGTTTCTAAAAGAGGAAGTGTGTTTTAGAAAGTCCTGATGTCAAACCAGTTTAGATTCGAGAAAGAGGAAAAACATTGACCAAAATGTCCCAGTTGTATAAAGAATTGAATGAGTATTGAAAAAAAAAACCCAGTTCTCCTCATTGTATATCTTAAACTGAGTCAGAATATTCACAATGGAGGGGAAAGATACGACCAGCATTTACTGGAAATAAAAGCTTTTTCTCCTCTTGTTCCCTCTTTGTTCAGATAAATGTGATGATTACAAGTCTTTACTTGCAGCTTCAAGTGTAAAATCACTCAGAGGATAACCTCGGTTTCTTTCTTGCCCAAGTAATTTGGAAATTGAACTCTGAAGGAGTAAAATCAAAATCCCTGAAGCCTTACGCTTTAATCTGTTTTGGAAGTACAAAAAGTAAAAGTTACACAGACACATTGTCGACCATCTAGGCATAATAAACCAGAACAGGTTGAGCACTATGTGCTACACTTATAAAACAAGTGGGGGAAAAAATGAACAGATCTGCAAGGTTGGAATATTTTAATCTAAATGTCATTAAAAAAACTGTCAGTTGTCAGGATTATTGTTATTAAAGATTCAAATGAATGTAAAATGAAAATATGATCCATTTTTAAAAAGCTATAAGCAGATGTCATATAAAAAGTGGAGACCGGTTGGAATACGATGATGGTTGTACTGACGGCACAGGAAAGGAAAGCTTGTTTTTACGAAGCTTTTCCGTGTCTGTTATCTGCTCAGAGCAGCGGGAAGAACGTTGGGAGGAGAGGATTTCCTCTCCTCATTCTACCGTAGATGAAACCACAGAGGACTGCTGAGGGTGGAGAGTTTATTCTGGGATGTGAGGAAAATGCTGCTGTCCTTTACAGCCAAGCAGCCTTTGTACTTTCCAGGTTTCCCCTTTGTTTCTTAAACCTTCCGCTTTTTTGTCCTTTAGCTGCTTTTACATGTGCCCACTGGTTTTTGTCCTTGTCACCTACGGTAAATCTACAAGGGCGCGGTGCGTATTTGTTGCCGTTTTTCCTTATCGGTAGTCTGTTTGTTCTTTTTTTGAAAAGAAGTGCAAGAGAGGGATCCACTGATTGAAGAGCAGATATCCAGTGCTTTTAAGATTCATGTTGGGGACACAGATTTCCAGCTGCTTCATCCAGGCGTTTAGAACGGCCTGCCAGACACTAATAGGTCTAATAAAGTGCAGCAGAACAAGAAAGAGGGCTGGTCAGGGTGTCCTGCTCGGCCTCATCTTACTGTAACAAGACTCTTGATCCACTAGGAGAAACAGATCCTCTGATCTTGGAGGGCACAGACATTTGTTTGCAAGGTGCATCACAGGAAGAAACCTATCTCTTCTTGGGAGCACATGCTATCTGAGAATGTACAAATTATAGCAGTAAAACGGACACGTCACTGTTGGTGATGACACTGCTCTGTCTGATACATTTTTGAAAATGTTCAGTTTCCCACAATTAGAAATCTGCAATGTGTGGTTTGAATTTTTATTTAGCTCCCTTTGTGTTTGGTAAGAGTGCACGGAGACATCGATGACATAAAATCTGAGCAGTCTGTCAAGAAAACCTGTTAGTTTCATATTTGTAAGGAAAATGGGAATAAAAAATATTCCAGAAGTAAAATAGTTTTACATTTATCTACGAGATAAGATGGTTTCGAGATGTTCCCGGTGGATAGCCTCAGTTTGCACCATGCGGGAGCCGAACTTTCACTCATTTCTTCCGTCCTTTTGAGTTATGAGCTGAACATCGTCTCTGAGTTGTCTTTAAACATAGGTTTCTTATTAGGTCGAGCTCCATCTGCGTCACACACGCACAGATGTGAAATGACAACAACTGTGTTTCAAACAGGAAGTAGCAAAGGCAGAGGGGACAGTTTGGAAGAGCAGCTCCATGTAACCTCAACATCCCCCCTCGGTTATCATTTCTCCGAAACGTGTACGAACAAAAGCCCGCCGAGGCAGCGCATGTTTGCACAGCCTCTCGTTTGCTTGAACAGATGACACACACACACACACCCACACACACACACACACACACACACACACACACACAGTCCCATTTTTGAGTCATGCATCTGTCTTTCTGTTGCAGACTGTCCTTCTACTCTGGCCACTCGTCGTTCTCCATGTACTGCATGCTGTTCCTCGCTGTAAGTACCTCCAACCAAGCTGCACACTAAGCAGAAATGTTTTTCATAAATGTGTCTAATTTATGATTTCAGCGTCGTGTATTAACTTAAACATACCAGATACAGTTTACATACGTCACCTCAATCAGTCACAGCTCAGTTTGATGTTTAGTTGTCAATTGTTATGGATCAAAATAAATTGCAGATAAAGAAATCAGAACAGGACATGTTTAGTTCAGTGTAAACACTGAAGACTGGATAAAATAACCAGCTGCTCACCAAAGAACTGCAGATCATCTTGAAGGAGGTTGAAATGGAAATATTTGCATTTTGTGGGAAGGTTTATCCTGGAATATTTTCAAGATAACATCTCTAAACATGTTGATTTAGGGTATGTTTTATTTTAAAGATAGCAAAAATAAAAACAAGGCCAACACAATCTGCCCTCTGCGTTCAGCGTAAAGACTGAGAACAACATAGTGTTACTGGGCCTGTCGTGATAAACGATAAATCAATTAATCGCACGATAAATTAAACCTATCGACCTCATTTTAATTATCGGCTTTATCGTCTCTTCCTGCCTTTTTTCTTTCTGTTGATAACACTGAATGAAAAAAGGCTAAACTCCGGTGCTCTCCACTGACCCTCCCTGCCCATTTCCTTTGTGTAATGTCCAGCGCACATTACACGAGCTGTCGGCTGATAGTCGGCCCATTTTCAAAACCTGAGAAAACCTGAGAGACACAGAAATCCCAGGTATAACGGTTCAATCGGTTCGATCCTGCCGTGTGAGGTTTTATTCAAGTACGTTTTTTGTTAATGGAGCCTGAGAATCCATTAACACTGGAACTGATTTAGTTTATCAGTTCCAGTGTTATGTGTTCTTTTGAAAATAAAGTGTATCCATCCATGGCAGGAAATCGCATGCATTATTAGTCATTTCCATTAAATCAGTGTCAAAAGGTCTTGAAACAATATTATCGTTTATCGCAATAATTTTTTAGACAATTAATCGTCCAGCAAAATTTGTTATTGTGACAGGCCTAAGTGTTACTGAAAGTGAGACTTGGGGTGGTGAAGCTTTCACAATGACTGTTAAAGCTTCACCACTGTAGTGGAACTGATAAGATCTTCGTTGTTTTGCTAATGATCTGGTTCTCATACTTCTTGATTTAATCTGAAGGGAATGTCCCTAACAGACTTCTTAAGAGTTATGAGACACTAGGCATCTATTGCAGTTTTTCACAGTTTTTGTTGGTGGGGAGGTATAATTATTAATAATAAAACAAAACAATTAATCCTATATGCTATTGTGATGCTTATTTTTACTTTTCTTGTTTGTATTTGCTGTGGAAAAAGTTTATCTTTATCAGAATTTGGAAAACATGCAACTTGATCCAATAGTTCTTTTGGGGAAAAAGTTTTTAATATATTTACATTTTAGAGAAGAATACTGATTATTTTTCATTTATTTAATAAAGAGCTCATTGGTTTTATCATTCTTGAATGCACTCTGGACTATTTCCTTTAGGGCTTCTTTTGTGGCCCTACTATAAGGAGCTTTATAGTTTTATTCTTCAATAAAACATCTTATCTTTAATATTTCAATCACACAGTCACTGCTTTTGAGAGCAAGTAAGACTCTAACTGCTTATTACTACTTCCCACAACCCCGGTTAGGAAAAAATAAAAATCTCCATCCAGACCCTAAGTTAATTACGTAGATAAAACGTTTTTTTCTGAATTTAGTTGTTAGCTTAAAGTTCAGTAGTTCAGTACAGACTGGGATGAACATTAAACTTTGAACCCTCCTTTGTGTTTAAACTGCAGGCAAGGTGTTCCTTGCTATTTAAAGGAATTTCATAAAAACGTTGTTGGGATCCAGTCAGCTTCTACACATGACAAACAGGAGCTATTATCTGGTGTCTGCATTGAGTCAGATGATTTTTTTGTGACATTTACAGGCAAGTTGAGTCTGATGTTTCTGTTTATGGTCTTGCTGTAGTGGCAGGCGCTGATATTTATTTACATTTAAGCCACAATGTTTAAAGATCACATGCCTGTACCTTATGAACAGTCTCAGTAGCACCCTGCTGCGATTGTCCAGAGCTGGTTTTACTGCCAAGCCCTGATAAACTTTATGAGCTGCTGAGTCATTCAATACGTTCAGATATAAATAGACCAGGGGACAAAGTCTCAGCATTAATGAAATAAGCTCCTTTCTCCTGTGGGGTGGAAGCTCACTTATGGAAAGCACTAGTCTTTGGTCAGCATTTACGTCAGTAAAGTGTAGCAGGAAGGAACATGAAAACGCAGACCTGGACTTTGTGTTCTTGACACAAAACCATTTGAAAGCAAGCCGACAAATTATTCAACTCCTCTGGTTTAGAGTTGGATTAAACATGTCTTAACAGAGATTATTCTGCTGTAGAAGATATGTGGCAATTATTACATTTAGTAAGATTCATTTTCATACCACTACTGATTACATCAATCAGTGACCTTGATTTTTTTGTGTTTTTTTTTTAAATGACGCGTCTGTAGCCACTTGTTTCCTCTACAAAAGTCAAGTTTGGCTCGTTTGTGTTGTCTGACAAACATGAATCACTGATCTGCGTTCCACAGCTCTACCTGCAGGCGCGGCTTCAGGCCCAGTGGGCGCGGCTGCTCAGACCAACCCTCCAGTTCTTCCTGATCGCTGCCTCGGTGTACACCGGCCTGTCGAGGGTCTCCGATTACAAACATCACTGGAGCGACGTGCTGACAGGGCTGCTGCAGGGCGCAGTCATGGCTCTGCTGGTGGTACGTGCTGCAATCACCTAGTCATCTCCAGCTGCATTTAAGTTGTCCTCCAATTGTATTCACACTCCTTTTTTTTTTATATATATTAAACTTTTAATTTGGAGATTTAGTGCCATGGATGTGCAAAGTAGAGTGGAAGTGGGAGGAGTTATTTTAGTAAAATCCTCTGGATTTCTCAGTGAAAACCTGTTAGAGGCTTCAAAAGACTTGAGACTATGGCAGAGGTTCACCTTTGGATTGGATAACAACCCCCACTATGCAGCAGGCGCTGCAGTTTAGATCAGTGTTTAGAATGGTCCAGTCAAAGTTCAGTTGTAAATCCAATTTAAAATCTGCAGCAAGACCTAAAACCTGCTGTTCAGATGCTCTGCATGAAACCTAAAAAAAAAAAACAAATGAGTAAAAACTAATTAAAAATGTTGAGGTAAAGATTTCAGTTTCTACATATGTAAAGGAGGTAAAGACATGCAAGACTTGCTGTGCAAACTCCTTTTGAAAATAATTTTCAGTTATTTCGAAAACCGTTACTTTATCTCTAATCCATAATCACACACATTGTTTTGTAGGTCTGCATGGAATAAGCATTATTCCATGTAACAAAATGTAGATATGAAAAGTTCTGCATTGCATAAACCTTTATTTCCGATTCCTGCAGGTCTTCTTCATATCGGACTTTTTCAAAACAACAGAGTGCCGTAAAGAGACGGACATCCCTCACACAACGCTGCAGGAGACCCCCACAAACGGGAACCACTTTGAGAGTCCCAACTAAGCTAAGTGGAGCTAAGCTAAGAGACCTCTCCTTCCAACGCACGCCCAGAATTCCAGCTTCAAAGCCTTTAATCCCGAGCAAATCCCCCTTCAATATGCTGCATGGACGTCTAGTATGAACTACCTGATTATTCCTCAAGTAATCTGAACTCTCAGAACCACACATGGCCTCTTTGAATTTCACACTTTAGGGTATTTTGTGCTTGTTTACCAGTGCGCTTCGTGTGAAAGAGAGATTGTGAAAAGTGTCCAGACGTAGATCACAAGCTGAAGATTGAAAAAAAATGAGGTGGACCTATTAGTGTGATCTACTGAAGCGGAGGGAAAACTGCATGCACCAAAAGGATCTGACCACTGCTGGGAGGGAGGGCGCATTGGAAACCTGTGAATGTAATCCTGCTTAGTGCTTTTCCTGAACTGCAGTCAGCGTGCTCACGGTTCTGATTTAGGGTCAGTTTTATGTCTCCAGTAGTGAATGACTGAAGAGGGTTAGCGGAGGATGAAGCTGACCCTAAGCCAGAGAACAGCACTGCTGCACATCCAGACCGCTGCTGTCTAACCTGATATCATGAACCAAGTGTTTGTTTTGTGTCTTTGGGTTAAGCGTGATGCAACAGCTGACTGCTGAGTCCTGTGTTGCCTTGTACTGGACTGCTGTGGCTGCTATTACAGCTCCCTGTGGATCTTATGTAAAACAAAAACAGAACAATGTGCTTTTGTATAATCTGTATGTCAACAAATCACCATACAGACTTTTTATGGAAAAAAAAAAACAAATGTTACAATTATGTACAAATGTCTAAAATAAGGAAAAATAAAGCCATCTAACTCACAAACATGAACTCAAATGATGCATGTGTTTGATGTATGAATTCAATAAAAACTTGAATGTACAGTGTTTTCTGACCAATTAGATGCCTCCAATCCAAAATAAATCTTTAACCAAGATGTTATGGAGAAAACAAAATGGAGTGGAGTAAATCCTGATGAGAGTTGTTCGGATAACTTTGGGTCGGACAGATTCAGGGTTGAAGTCGTGACGATGCATCTTGTGTCTATAAATAGAGACTGGCAGCGAAAACTATGTCTCTCTTAATCTTTGCGATGCCTGTGAACAAAAGCGACAAAATTATACAATTATTCACATGTACTGTTGCACATTGTTTTATACAAATTTTCAGTCATGTCAACATGAAAGTTAAATACATTACTGCATCATTCCATTAAGATATTTTAGTAAGGATTTGTGTTTTTAAATAAAAGCATTCAGGTCCAGTTAAACATCAGTTTTACATAGAAGTAGATGTTAGCATGCTCTACGTCTCAAATCCTATAATGCCTACATGCATAACTTTTAAATTTTACTCATCAACAAAGAGATGAAAATATTTGCAACCATAAGTACAAGTAGTAAAAGATTGTGTTTTTTTTTTTTTTTAACATGTTTTCAGACCTCTCCAAAAAAAGAAATAAATTAAGATCAATCAAGATTTTTAAACCTGAACGGCTCAATTCTTACACCCATTTGATCTACTGTTTTCACTGAAAAGGTCATCAATTTAAGTGAACAGCTGTGTTTTTTACCTTCTGCAAACTTGTTCTCCAGTTCAGTGTTACCGATGGCTTTGGCTGCAGAGCACATCTGTCGCAGCACCTCCTCCAGGCGCCGCATGCAGCGAATGATGCTTCCTGCAGGAAAAACAAAGGAGACATTTTTGGAGACATTTACACGAAAATAAAAACACCCAAGAGGTCATTTTAAAGTTAAATTAACAGAGCTGATCGAATAATCGCAGAAATTTCTCATTTCTCTTTGGGTTGCCAGAACACACACACACACGCGCACACACACACACACAAGAATTTATCGAATCCTCCCTCGGGTTTCTCAACCAAGATTAATATTTCTTATTATGGTACCATCCCATATTTTACTCATGAGATCACTTCTAGGAAAACTTTGGATTGGGAATTAAACCGCACAATAAATCTATTTTTTTTTTCCCTTTACCCCCCAAAAAGGCAGCATTGAAAAAAAGAGGAAGAAAACATAAGAACGCAGTGGGAGAAACGTTGGATACGGTTAAAAACCTGCCAGAAACAAACCTTCAAAGACGTCCGTCATCTTGCAGATCTGAGCAAACGTGGCCCCGTTGGACCAGGCGAACACCACATCCATCAAGTGAGGTTTGAACTGGTTTAGGTACGTCTCATCAACCTCCAGCTTGGCGTCTGCGGACACTTTGGCGATGCGCTTCGCACACTCCTGAAAGCAGCAACAGCGGTGTTCACATCTCTGTTAAAGCTGAATTCCCTCCAGCCGTTCGTGCGTCATAAAGTCCCACCTGCATTTGTCTGAGCGGCGCGGCCAGCTGCTCGGTTAGCTTTGGCATCTCGTTGGCCTGCAGGATGGAATGACTTCATTAATGATCAGAGAGCAAATCAAACAAAATGTGCTGCTGTTTAGACCTTATATGAGCCTGACTGAGGAGACCGCTGATAAAAAAAAGTGAAGCCTGAAAACTGGGATTATTTAAACAACTATTTCCCCGACATTGGATCCAAGCTTTAGTGATGGTTATTTTGACAAGTTGGATTAAATCTGCAGGATAAGAGCCAGAGGAGGGGGGGGGAGCTCTGCTGAAAAATCTGATGCTGGACCAGCTCTGCTTCATTAGACAGGACAAACAAATCAACCTCTAGTTTGTTATGTTTGCAGAGCAGTAAAACAGGCCAAGAATGCAACCTGATCTGGACTCGGTTGGAATGGGATTCAGATTGTGTCAGGAGTGTTTGAACAGAGTTACAGGAATTGTGTGAGTTTCTGTGCGTCTGTTCGTACGTTCTCCTGGAAGACGAAGCAGGACAGGAGAGCGGTGGCTTGTTCCACCGTCAGGTCGTTGAAGAGGCCGTTAAACACCATCTCTGTCAGCAGGAGCTCATCGGCGCTGCACAGGTTAACACACACCGTTAGCACTTTGTAGAACACCATCTTTTTATTGTTTTTATTAAACAGAGGCAGAGAGGAAATGTGGCAGAGTTACAACAAGAAAAACTGTTCTCACAGCAACTTCAGTCAGAAACTCAGATCTTAAAATTTGAGACATGAGGATCCAGAGTCCCTTTAGGATAAGCTAAATAAGAACCCAAAGGGTTTTTACCAAAGAGCTGTGGTCAAACTCCACTCTTACAAATGTGTATAAACCATTAAAATATAACTGCTTCAATGAGGGCTTCCAACAAAAACAAATTTAAAATGAATCACTCATTGGATGTTTTTATATAAAATCTTGCAGCACCAGCTATTTGGTTTCTCGTAGCTGAAGGTAAGCTGCCATGTTCAACATTCTCTTAATGGCTTGAAGCACTTGACTAAAATTACGCTAAATAGCTAATGATTATAAAAAGTAGCGAAACACATTCACCGCTCGCAGTGACATTTGTTTTCGGCTCTAAAATGAGCAGTTCAAGAGTGGAAACTGCTACAAACAGCTATGACCAGTTTAGAAAACCTACCTGCTGATTTCACAGGCGACCCTGCCTTTCATCTCGATGACATCAGAGGGGCTGGCGAAGCCGAGTCTTCGGAGGACTCTCTTTCGGCACTTCAGCTCGTCCATCTGCAGGACGGTGCGAGCTTTCTTCAGCTCCCGTTTGGCGGTCCGAACCTCGGCTGCAATCTACAGCACACACGCACGGACACGCACACACACGTGTTTTGTTTTAAAGAGTGATTTGAGAGTAAATTAAGATCTACCAGTGCCAACAAAAATACAGCATGGCCCTTTAAAAGCCATGTCATTTTTACTACCATCTGTTTTGTGAGATCATCTGAAGCAGTACATTAACCAGTGATAAAGTAAGGAAAAACAAGGAAATTACAACACAATAAGTACATATCTTGGGGCACCAATAATTTTTTACCTCTTTCCAAAACCCCTCCAAGCCAAAGAGTCGAGATTCCACATTTATCAACGTCTCTTTAGGCGAGGCGTCACCAGATATTGCTTCATCTTACTGAACTTGCGGATCTGCAAGTTGCTGAGAAATTGTCGCAAGCTCACAAATTCAACATATTTAAGTGTTTCTGTTCCCAGTGAATACCGCCACCTCCCAGAAACCAAGTTACACGTGAAAATGGTTTTATAGCTTCGGCGAGTCATAAATTCAAATGAAAGACTTCTTTGTCGGTTAGGCTGCAGCTCATAAGGTTGGACAGGTTTATGTTTTACTAAACAAATTAGGTAAGCAAATAAGGTGAGTGCTGCGGTTTTAGTTAAAACTGGATCACTGGAGAGAAATGAAATGACATCTGATGCTCAGGGGGACTGCTACTAGACGTGGTCAATGTGTTGCTGCAGAGACCAAACATACCAACACCAGTTTATTACACAACTTTATTTTAAAATGCAACAGCAAGATGTCAAACCTGTTGCAAACTGTGTATCAGGTTTGTTTCATCGGACCAGTTGAACCTGTCTGTTTTGTATCTTTTAACACATACGGTTTGAAAAGAGGAATTGTCCAAATTAGGTTTCACCAACTCTAATTTAAGACTTCTAAAGACTGCTATAGGGAAAATTTAAGCTGTATATCTCCACAGAAACAAGCAAACTTCATCCAGCCAATTGGTGATAAATTTGAACTTACCCATGACAGATGCTAAAAAGCTAAACTAACTAGCAAGGTATGTTAGCAGTGAGTTACCTTTGGCTTCAACCATTTCGAGTCACACACACAGTGAAGGTGTCTGAGTGTAACTCAAACGTTTGCCTGACTGAAAAGTCCAGCAAGAACAAAAAAAGTACAAAATTATACAGTCCTGTCAAGACAACATTTAAGACCTTTGATTAACATGTTAAAGCTCAACTTAATAATAAAGCATCATAATTTAAGACATTTTAGGACTCTAATTACATAAACATTTAAAACTTAAGGGTGTGTGCTCTGAAAGTAGGAAGCAGAAATTTTATTTTAAATCATTTTTATTCAGATTAGACAGTTAACCTGGTAAGTGAAAGATTCCCGTCAAACCCCAGGGATGAAAAGTGGTCAACACATGACCCTTATTCTGGTTAATGTCTTCAGTTGAATTTATATTAATTTTATCTTTATGATGCACAATATCTTTTGTCCATCTGCTCCCATTTTAAGGTTTACTACCCTGGCATCCCCTTGGATTCCACACACTCTTGATTCTTAAAATAAATCCATCCACCTGCTTTCCTCTCAAAAATCGTACCAAGAATTTCACTTTCCCTGCCACTGTGTGATAGACAATCAGAAAGCGAGGGTTTTTAACACTGGAATTGGGAGATATTTAAAAAATATATATATAAACATCAACCTAAAACAACCTAAAAGTATAAAGCGGTGCTATTATTAAACTAACATAATTACATCAATCTGTAATAAATCAACCGCCTGTTACAGCTGCTGTGCAGCTTCTAACTTGATGTTTCTATTTCTAGTTTTTCCTCTTTATTTCTGTCAAATCCCCTCAGAAAACGCAATTCCTTGTTTTGTTCAGTGATGCTGGGAATGATTTGTTTTTTAACTGCTTGGGACTTGGAGGTCTGAAACACCGATTGTGCTAGTTTAGTGCAGGAAAACAACACAGAGGAGATAAAGAGACGTGGCACAATAAAAAAGTTATTGCACAATAATGAGGTTGATTTTAAGTGACCTTTGACAGCAGATGATGTAATACTGCTGCTTTCTTCCTGCGTTTGTAAAAAAATGTAGGAATAGAAGGTTGTTGGCTATTTTCAACTACAACTGCTTTGTCTAAATAAATAAGTACGCATTTCATTAAAATAGCAGCAAGCTCCATCCATTGTTTTATTGTTTGACTCAAAGTAAAGTCTGACATTTACTCCAGATTTGACTTGTTCGCACACAAACACATTCTTACCTGTGCTTTCCTCTCACACAGGGAGTAGACGGATTCTAAGTTGGGGTCGCTGTGGAGTGTGTGTGTGTACATCCGGTGTTCGAAGGCCTCCACCTTCTGAATGACCTTCTTCAGGCCGGGGTCTTTGATGCCCATGTCATCGATGGGGTCGAGTAAAGGAACGCCATCCGGGAACCGCTTCTGCACCTCCTGTAGAATAAGAGGAAAGAAAATGTTTGGATGAAGATTTTTGCTAAAATTTAAAACAAATTATTTTTTTTTTTTTTTACATAGGAAACCTGTACCTGTATGGACTTGAGCATGAGCTGTCTGTTGTCAAAAGGCCTGAGATCTTTAGGGATGTAAAGACGAACTGAGCTAATCGAAGTGAGGAGGTGGAGCATCACTGGAACCACCTGGGTAGAAAAACAGATAGAAATGTGAGCAGAAAACGTGATACACAGTTCAGTGTGTCTGTGTGTGTTAGTTTCACCAACCTGCATCTCTCCGCTCTCCCCTGGAGCAGCAGGCTTGGCCGCTTCAGTTGCAGAGTTTTTTACACTTTCTTTACTACAGTGAAGCAAAACCTCGACTACGTACAGCGGCTCAGAGTCTCCGCTGGCCTAAAGCATGAAAACCACATCAGGCACAGCAACATTTAACTAAAGACTGGAAGCAAATTCATACTTTCAATTTCTTCACATTCTCAAATTATAACCAGGCTTTGAAGTATTTTATTGAGATTTTCGGTGACAGATTACACAAAATAGTGCGTAGTTGTCAACGAGAAGAAAAAGAAGGGAAGTAGGTTGCAGTTGATGTCAAGATAGATGGAGAAAGAAAACCTTAGGGAGATACAAAAGATTTTAGACTAGAGAGACAGGTCTCTCTCAGGACAATATCCTCAAATAAACCAGATGCTCAAAAGAAAGGCTTTAATTAAAGCTTATTCACCATTATGTACAGTTTTGGCCACTAAATTCCCAATGAAACACACCAGCATGAGTGGCAGTAAAGTCTGGCTTACCTTTGCGTTTGTTTTCTTGTTAAAGTTTACAACCACTCCCCAGCCAAAGTCAGTATCCTCATTTTTCACCTGCGGCATCAGCACAGGAAGTTTGGCCTTTAATAAAATGCAGGAGTATGGAAACATTCCCAGAATGTGAATCGATAGAGACGTACCTTCACGAGCCGGCCCGGCTGAAGGAAGGGCAGGCAGTATTTGGGCTTGTGGATGAATTCTTGTATCTCTTTACCCAGCTTAGCCAGCTGCTGCCTGATCTTAAAGTATGTAACAACACTCTCCTCGTTAGGAATCTCAATGGTGTGATATTGGTCCTCTAACTTCTTAATTTCTGCAAAATAAAAAAAAAATGGAAGCAGCAATCTCATTAAACTTGCTACAACATTACCCAAAGTGGTGTTTGCTAACCAGTTCTTTTTTCTAATTAAGTCAGGCATGTGTAGAAATAAAAAGCAGGATGCTGACTCTCAACGACGCCGGGCAAAGCTCTGTAGTGCTGAAACTGGTAGAAGGACTTCTCCAGCATGTACTCTGGGTTGATCTCTTCTACACGCAGCAGGTTGAGCACCATGTTGTAGGTCAGGTGGAAGGCACTGTTCAAAGGGTCTGCTGAGCCCTGCAAAGCACGACGACAACAGAAATGTTGGGTGCAGTAGAAGACAGATGGGATAAACCATAAGAGGTCTACATGCAAGAACGCTGAAGTTGCTGACTCCAATTTAAAAACTTGAGAGATTTTGTAGCCGCGGCGACATTTCACAGCCTCTAATATCAGGCTGTGTAGTTCAAAAGGCACACAACTGTGCTGTGTATTTATAGCGACATGCATATAAACGTGTCAAATCAAAGACAAGACAATCAAGACTCAGGGTTCTCTGTGAGAACGTGCCAAGTTATGACAGCACACCAAATGGCCCGATTACCCTTGATGCGATCAGCTTAGTCGGCCATAACAAGATCAAAGATTTATAGCATTTAGATTTACTGTACCTTCAGTAGCTGTTTGCCCACAGCTGGACTCATCTTCTCATCCACCATAAAAATAACTATTCCTCTGTCATCCATTCCTCTCCTGCCAGCGCGCCCTGACATCTGGATGTACTCACCTGATGTAATCTGGAAGGAGAGGAAAAAGGCTTGTTAGGATGAAGTCTGCTCCAATATCTGCAGAAGATTAGTTGTTTTTTTCCCATTAACCATATAACTGCACAAATTGAAATTACAAAAATGAATTAGCTTGATGGAAAAACAATTTTGGAAAAAAAAGTCAGAATTAAGAAAAGTTTACTCTGATTTGACTTCAGACAGCAAGAAAAAAAAATGTGTCCATCTTCTTATTAGGTGTGTGAAAATATATGTTCTCAACTCTAAATAATATTTTCCAAATGTAGGGTTTTAACAAAATGTTAAGTAGCACTATGTCACCAAACTGTGCAGCTTAAATGTCAGGCGCTTTCAAGGATTAAATACAGAAATCAAGAACTTGCCAAACATTGAAGGCATCCAATTAAAATTCAAGCATCCGTACAAAACCCTGTGTTTTGCAACCAAAACAAAAGGACTCCGTGTTGACGTGATCGCATCTTCCGATCAACCGTGCCACAGTAACAGATTGTGATTTTCACCACAGCATGAATCAGGAATCACAGTGGAGTGTTTTGAAGTGCCTGCGTGGAGCTTTGGCACCATCTGAGGCACCAGATGTTCTTCATGAAGTACTTGGATTGGAGGGATGTTTCCCTCTCGACTCGCTTC
Organism: Poecilia reticulata; assembly: GCF_904066995.2. Lineage (NCBI taxonomy): Eukaryota > Metazoa > Chordata > Actinopteri > Cyprinodontiformes > Poeciliidae > Poecilia > Poecilia reticulata. Next base: position 10,882,326 of record NC_088841.1, on the reverse strand, counting down.
AATCCTCGCCGTGTTTGTGTGTGCATGTCTGCAGCTTCACACACGGCCCCCAGCTCTTATAAACAATACGTGGCTGTTTATGTGGCAAAGCGAGCGGCTCCGTTTGTAGACCTTATAAAGACTTCAGAGCGACAGGCTGTGTAAAAGTGAACACTAAGCACAAGCCAGAGATCTTTTAAAGGGACGGATATGTTTACAGGATGATTTATTTTTACCGCAGATACACATAGGTGGGTTGTTTTTTGAGTCAAACTTCTCCAAAAGACATCGCCTGCTTCCGATCACCTTCTTGCCAATCTACAAAAATCTACTGCAGAAATTGTGACAACTGATCAATCCCTTTGAAAGAAACAGTTTTTATAATGGTCAGATTGCTGTGAGAGTTCTTACAAAGCGGTGGTTCTTGCCATCAAACTTGCGTGCGCTGGTGAAGAGAACGGTCCGAGCTGGCATGTTAATACCCATGGCGAAGGTCTCTGTAGCAAACAAGGCCTGGAATGAGACGACAAATCGTTACCATTTTGTCATCAGCGTGCAAACCGGGGTATTTTTATATGGCTTCCAAGACCTTGTAAACGATTGCATATTCTCAACATCTGATATCAATCCCAATTTGTTTTTCTCTTTGAAACAAAGCTAGAATATTCACACCCCTTGAATTTAGCATTTTCTCAATAGTGAAAACAAAAGAGGATTTTGTGTGATAGACACATAAAGTAAGGCATTTGTGTTTGTGTTGCAGTTTACTACAAGCAGGAGGTAGCAGAAGCATTGGTTTGGAGACATTTCACCTGTGAGGCAGGTAAACAGGAATACTTAAAATATGCCCATCAGCCTATATCCAAGCTAAGACACAGTAGGTGGGTGTGAAGCTCCGTATCTCTACAAACGTGACGACGCATCTTCAAATCGATGCTCTCTGATGTTTAGAGGAATATAAAAAGGTGAGCAAACCACTGACATCCACACCAAGAAACAATTAAACAGGCTGGGTGAAATAAAATATTAATATTTGCTGAATAACAACAACTTGCTGATAACAATGAGGCCTTGTACAGCTTTCCCACCTCTGGTGGACACAGATGAATGGATGCTGGGTACAAAACATCCAGTGACTGGTGGCCCAATTTTATACACAAGAAAACGTTAATTTTGTAAAAACCGATTATTTCAAAGACTGAAACTGACAAAAATTGACTACGAACTGCTCAGGAAGTATGGCGACTTACTCTGCCATCTTTAATTGATAATAACTGAAGTTGCATACATCAGATCCTTGCTTACACTGTTAAAAAAATGGTTTTCCAATCATTTGTTCAACTAAATACAAATCTATATCTTTTCTTTCCCATTTTCTTTTTTTATATAAAAAAAAAATCATGTTTTGCTTTCCTTCCACTTTACAACTGTCCACAACTACGTGTTCATCAGTCACATAAGTCTCAATGTGACTGATGAACAGTCACATTGAGACTGCACCACTAACAGTCTGCCATAATATGCAACATTTCAGCAAAACTGTAATTACTTGTAATTTTACAAATTAAGGTTGTAAAATTACAACCTTAATCTTACATTAAGGTTGTAAAATGTCAAAAAGCGAAAAAGTTAAAGGCAAATGAATGATTTTGCAATACATTACATTTGAACACATAATCCCTTCCCTTCACTTGTTTCAATTATGGATGCATAACTTTATCGGCATGGTATTGGTATCGGCCAAATGAGTTTTAGTATATCAGCATATTGGCTATCGACCAATAATCCAATATTGTGCATCCCTAGTTTCAATATGCTTGAAGAAGCATCTTGTCACAGAGATGGAGGTACCTTGAGCAGACCCTCAGAGAAGAGAATCTCAATTGTCTCTTTCAGGATGGGCAGCAGTCCTCCATGATGGATTCCTATCCCTCTCTTCAAGAGTGGCAGCACATGCTCAACCTGCGGGACACCAAAAAAAACCCACAGCACGTCACTACTGCGACAAAAAACCAAGACAGCGAAGAATGGAAAGGGAACACTTGTATTAGTGTGGGGCCTGGCTGAGTTGGCCATTGCTACAGAAAAAGGAAAAACACGACTAAATTTAATAAGGGACAGAAGAACCAGCGTTTTAACACATGCAGCCTTTTTCCATCAAGGTGGTTAACTGGAGGAAATTGTGAAGCTTTTTTTAAAGTTTTACAAGGTGTCAACGTTGAGAGTTCAAAAACCTGAGGCGCTAGAAGAAAAAACACATTACAGGTTGCAGGCAAACTGTGGCCTGCTTACCTGAGGCAGCTTCTTGTCCTCATCTGAAAGACAGTCCACTGCATTGTTGAACACTTCTTCAACCAGACGTTTCTCATCATCTGCAGGAAACAAAAAAGGCGCTACTGATATTTTCTTATAGCTGAATACGCCTTAATCTAGTAAAATTTAGAGTTATTTACAGTTTCTTTTGGCATGCACCACTAACAGTCTGCCATAATATGCAACATTTCAGCAAAACTGTGATTACTTTTGTCACTCTTGCCTTCATTTGACACTAACTTGCATTAACACACACAAATGCACAAAATCCAGAGTAAACACACTGAGCTAAAATATGGCTTCACTTGCTTAAACAAATGTCCGTCATGAGTTTCTAAAATGCAATAAGTAGCTAGACTTGTAGATGCAGTTGTTTAGCTCATTCCTAGCTTAAAATGCTTAGAAACATAACCAAACTAGCTTGATATTTTAAATTTGATTACATTTTCTCTTCGCTGACAGTTTGTTTCATCCTTTAATCATATCATCTGTGTTTGGGGATTTTTTTTTTTAAAAAGTCAACTTTTCTTGGATAATTTGGAGCACACAGTTTGTGGAAATGAGAATTTTCTTTGGCAGAGTTTATCCATGTTTTTTATACAGGGTAGATAAAAAACTGGCAGCTTTACCAGAATAAAGAGCCTCCAGTGATGGAGGAGTGCAGCGTTAAAACAAACCTCATTCTTAATAGTGTCACAATCCAGAAGAAATAAATCATGAGGAGGAAAGAGAATGTTTCATAATATAACTTCAGATTGCATGTTTTACTTCACCGGATAATATTAACAGCATGAGACTGGGAGCCAAAAATCACTTTAAAACTGCATTTTGTCCAAAATGAATTTGTCTTCCAGAAGAAACTCCTTTTCTTATCTAAATGTATGAGCACAATAAAGCATATTTATGACATTACTGCAGTGAAGGGATTTTGTTCACCTGGGTTTGCCAAGTGGCAGGTTTTCATTTCCTAATTTCAACTCCTATCCAATTTTTTCAGCAACAGAAATGTTTTTGACATGATTACTAAATAAGCAATTTGCTCACCAAACAGAAACCTTAGCAAATATGTGATGTGAACAAAATTAGGTGACTTTGGCCTTTTGGGATGATAAAATGATTAATCAAATCTTGGTCAGCATAAGTGCAAATAATCAAATTACTCATTCCAAGGATGAAATCAATAAAAGCACTCAGCAGTGCAGAAATCCAAGCCTTTCTGAGGTTTTATTATGCAAAATTAACACCATGCTATCCTTATTCCAGAAATTAGAGATAAGAAAAGTGAAAATTAAAGTTAAATCTTCACAAATGCCCCATACCATTGTTAAAATCCAGCTTGGACACCTGAAGGGCGTAGGCCTCACAGTCTTTCTTACTGAAGCTGAAAATGATCACCGGCTGGAAGTTCCTCTCCATGATCATCTTCACTATCTTGAAAACACTGGACGGTCCTAAGTAAATTATACAAAAATATATTTTTAGGTTAAGTGATTGATATAATGTTCCATTTTTGTCCTATTTAGACATGCCCCCAGCGTACCCTTAGTGCCTCCCTTTCGGTTTCGATCCCACTTGCCACCTCCACTGCCGCCCCCGGACTCCCCAGCATCTCTGAGAACCTGCATGGCTGTGTTGAAATTATCTTCTCTGAAGTCCCCCTGTGGAAAGGTACACAAGCATACACTATTTGAATCACGTATGATAACATCTGACTTGCTTTATGTGACTTTTATAAAAAGTGTGGACAAAATCTTTTATCTTTCTTCAAAAAATATATATATATAAAAAGTCTGAACTCCAGATAAAAGTGTGCAAAGGGAGATCGACTGTGTATGTTGAGTTAGAGCACATGTGTCAAACTCAAGGCCCGCGGCCACATGTGGCCGCCATGTCATTTTATGTGGCCCCCAGCGTTTATAGGTCCATGATTGACTTAAAATAGGTTTTCAGCACGAATTGACTACAAACTACATCTCCCATAATGCATTCCGATTGTTACCAGCCAACATTATGGCTTCTCGCCACTAGAGAGCAGCAGAGTCACCTCAAGCTGCTTATTGATTTTCCCAGCGAATAAAACTGAGACATCACAAGCTAATCCTCTTCCGTAGACTGAGGCCTCAATAACTTAATAAAATAAATTAAGCGACTTCACTTAAATTAGCATCACTTCACCCGCGGGGGTCTGAACGCATTTCCTCCCCTGCAGAAAAATCTGCGCTAATTCATCAGTCAGTTGGATCTGTCTGGTCCAAACAGATCAACTGAACTCTGAGTGTTTTGCCCTGTGCGCGGTCCGGTTTGCGCTTTTACCAGGATTTTTTGTTGTTGTTTTGAGTGTTTTCGCTTCTCCGAAACGGACAGATGTTACGTCTGCAGCTCCTCCAGAGCTCCGCTCTCCTGGGTAATGTGCACCAAGAAGCTCCATTTGTTAAATCCGCTGGATGAGTTACTTCCAGCGGTTTTTAATTCTTCCGCAGTGTTTGAGCAGCGGACTGCGCATGTTACAGTCTAATTAACTTCTGCATCGTCATTTATTTCCTCAAGATAAACTGTTGGCTCCTCAAATGGATTAACACAACGTTGCATTCTCTTTAGTTTTCTCTGGTCTGTAATGGAGACTTGAGTTTAACTCGCCATTTCAACCAAAGGTTTTGAATGCGCTTCCTAAAGAGACGCTCCAAAGCGTTATTTAACAATATGAGGTGTTTAATCTATTTTTAACATTGTATTTTCATACATTTATGCTAGTCCTGCCCAAGTCTAGTTTTCCAGAGCTAACATCTGCAACTATAGATGTGTTCCTTCTCTAACACACCTGGATCATTGACTCATTATAGGCCTCTACAGAACTGAGTTGCTGATAATGAGGGAAGTCAACCTTTTGTCTGGGGTGTTTAACAGGGATGCATCTAAAAGTTGCAGTCTGGAGAACTGGACCTGGGCACTCCTGATTGCACCGTCAATGTGGCCCGTTGAGGGTGGCCATATGCTGAAGTGGCCTCGGTGAAATTGAGTTTGACACCCTGAGTTAGAGAAACCATCCATAATAGATTAAGGGTGCCTACATTCTCATCAACCACTAGGTGGAGTCCATCGCCTCCTGCTGGAAAAATATAATGTTGCAGAGGAGTGGGCCGGTAGTCTGTGTAAACCACATGGCAGGGCTGCAGGAAAAGAAGAGAAACACTTTTATTGACAATATAGATAGAAGAAGCAAAAATAAAAATTCGTAACAATATTTTAAATTAAAGTTATAGTCTCTACTGTTGACAGAGGCAATTTCTTTTTCCAGTACTTCAATTCTAGACTGGCATTATGAAGCCCCAAAACGTTTATGAATCTGAGAAAAAAACCTGTGATTATGCGCAACATAAATTTTTTTAATAATTTAACTATATTGTGAAAACTATGTTTTAACCACAAAATGAGCAATCTTCTTAAAGTAATTGGTAGTGGCAACCCAGAAATACAGCCCACCTGCTTGTGTAAATGACAGATCCACTCAGCAAACTGTTTGGCATTCGGGATGGTAGCAGACAGGAATACATAATGCACATTGTCAGGAAGAAGGATGATGGTTTCCTCCCAAACCACGCCACGCTCTGAAATGAACAAAGAAACTCTTGTCATTGACAATAAACCAAACAAAAAAATTCATTCGGAGGTCAATCGCCCCATTTCATCTTTTTTATCTTGATGCAACCTTCATTTGAAATCCTACAGTATTCGGAAACTAGAAAATTTGCATTTTTATCACCGATTCAAAGTTCGTATAAGTTATTTATTTCACAAATTTACAACATAGATGAACTCTTTGTTCATTTCTGACCCGACAGAAATTAAGATTAGGTATCTGTCAGTGATTACAAAATCAAGAGAAGCCATGGCAACATGGTTGTTAGAAAAATCTAATGGTTGCTAGCCATTAGCTTTTGTTAAGGGCTGGGTTAATCTTTGAATACACAACATTAAATACAAAACATGCTGAAAGGAAAATAGAGAAGAATGACTTTCTCAACATAGCCACCTAAAATCAACAGCAATAGAAATTTTGAACATTTATACCAAAGGTAGCTCCATATTTTTCTGAAAAGATGTCCCTCAGGGAGGCAGTATTTTGAAACTACTTAAAATAGTGATAATGACTACAATATTTTCCTTTAAAAATATTGCAATTTATACTAAAAGTAACTTAACCTGACAAAATTTATAATTCAAGGGTTTTTCTGTTTTAGCTCAGTTCTTAAGTGTTTTCCATGTTAGTTCCAGTCTCATTAGAACACTTAGTTCTAGAGGTTAAAGTTCACTGCTAGAAGTAATAAGAAACCTTTTCAACAGAACAGAGTCTTTAGTTAGACATTCACAGAACCTTACATAATGTAAGGATGGATGTTACATTATGCAAGTGTATGTTGGCTGGCTTTGTTACAAGTTTCTGGCTAAAATTTAAAGCATAAAAACAAAATCTGTTAACTTCAGTGACTTTTGCATCAAGTCTAATGTTCACTGTTGAACACAAGCAGTCAAATTGCCAGTGACCTCTCCTTCCTGTACACACCTGCATCTCTCATGTAATGGATCTCGTCAAAGATAACCCAGGCTACCTCCCTCATGATCTCAGATCCCCGGTACAGCATGCTCCTTAGAATCTAGGCAAAAAGAAAACATTCACGTCAGACCTGCTGCATAATGAAAACACAGGTCGTCAAGAAAATCTTATAGGGAAAATACCTGCTACACATCAGCTATAACAGAGTTACACGATGTGTAGCAGACTAGTGTGTATTGTAATGCCTCCACGATGGACTGATCTACATCTCACCTCTGTTGTCATGACAAGACAGGAGGCAGTAGGGTTGATGGTAACATCACCAGTCATCAACCCTACATCCTGGAACTCTTCATACATCTCTCTGTACTTCTGGTTAGAGAGTGCTTTAATGGGACTGGTGAAGATGACTCTCTGCTTCTCTCTAAGAGCCAGAGCGATGGCATATCTGCAGGAGAGAGAAATTAATTTAGAAATAACCCACAATGACTAGTGACTTAAGAGAACTCATCTCTGATTTCTTATTCATGTGCATAGACCCAATATTGTGGTTGTGATTAATAAATCACAAATGAAGCCTATGTATTCATTTGATTATGCATTTAGAGAATCTCGTTCTTTTAATCAGATCTAAACTCTTGAACACTATGGTCCAATAACACACAAAAAGGTTTAAAAAACTAATGTGATTAAAATCAAGTGAGAACTGTTATAACTGTAAAGAACGGGGGGAAAATGAGTGCTTAAAGGAATTTCAGGCACTTAAAAACAGAAACAGTTTTATTTAGCATGCTTACTCTGCACAGACAGTTTTTCCTGCAGAGGTGTGTGCAGACACAAGCACAGACTGGTTGTTGTCGATACATAGGATAGCCTCACGCTGGAAGGGATCCAGTACAAACGGGTATTCCTGCAGGACAAGTATAACATATGAGGAGAAGAGAAAAAAAAGATGCATTTGTTATTGCAAACACATAAAGCAATTCACATCTAACTGAACTAACTAGTTTCTTTACACAAAAATCAGATGTCTTACTGCAAAAAGTATGTAATAAAATTCAATAGTGTCACATTTAAAATGTATTATCAGTGTAATAAAATGAAACCTTGAAGTTAAATTAACTGTTATACCTTAGCTGCTTTTCCCACTCTTGGTTTCAGAGGTTTATACTCCTCATCAGCTGGCAGAGCAACCTGTGGGTTACAGATAACATTAAAACAACTGAACTGTAAAACTAAACAGAGCTGTTTTTGTTTTGTTTAGGGTTTTTTTTTTACCTCATGTGAGCATCCTTCCACAGTTTCCACCTGCTCCACCTTCACTTGAGGCATAAATTCTGTGAGACTGAAATAAACAATAGAAACATTTATATCTAAGAAACAGTACCAGCAACATCAGTGTGTGCATTATTCACACTGCAAAAAACTGGAGTGCAATAGTGCAATTCTTGCCATATGTATTCCAAGTGTTAAAGAGCATGAACCCAAAAAGAATTAAATAGCAATAAATCGCGACTGATGTGGAGATCTACTTAATGACAAGTCGACAGAAAATAAAGTTTTCATGTAGGCTCAAATTTACCAAAGATGAGCAGAATGTTGCTGTAAGCTTAAATTAAATAGATTTACATTAAAGACACATTGTTCATTACCATTTTTAAAATCAAATCCCTTACTCTTTCGGACTCTACTGAGTAGACTTCTCGGTTCCCTTTGAGCTAAGTATAAGCCAATAACTCAACATTTATACAACCAGACAAAAATCTGAAAATCTATCCTTATACACTTTTTTTCTACATAAAAACACATGAAAAGTGCCAACTTTCCTTGCGTATACAAACTGTGTAGGAACCACATAAGCCTGCTAAGTACACATCTTCGGTTTGAACTCTACAAGTAGTTTATGCTTCATCTTACTTTAGGTCACTGGATGAGACTACATCATGGCGAGGTTTCTTCCCAAACACCACCTCCTCTCCGCCGTCACTGTCCGTCTCCCGCTTGACCCGAACAGACGGACCTGCATCCCTGTCAGCACCGCTTTTACCTGCAGATTTCCTGAAAGACACCAAATACAGCAGAGCATGGTTTAGCTGTCTGCGCGGAATTCAAACGCTTAAGCTCCACCAGGTTTAGTTATAAATGTGTTCGACTGTAGTCACAACGGAGCACAGCTACAACGTAAGCATTATCCGAACAATTTACACACTTTATTGCGTCTTCTGACTTAATTGGACAAGCTAGCTAATTAGCTGTTAGAGCAGATGGCATGCAAGAGCCAGCATGCCAACGTTTACGCCACGTTCACGTGACGTAAACGAGAAAGAGCACTAATATTAAAGACTAGACTTAATATATTTAAAATATTATACCCAGTCTCCGTAGAGGCACCCGTGGGCGTCTTTTTGCCAGCAGAACCTTGTTGTTCATCGTCAAACACGCTGAACAATCCGTCTCCAAAAGGGTCCGCCATGTTTGTAAGGGACAAACTTCCCACAATACAGCATGAGGCTGTTTCGACAGTTCCGCTACGGAAGCCGTGTGGTGCAAAACGTAGACGAGTGAGACACACGTATTGACTCCGGCGTTTTCACTCTCTTTCCATAATATCCAGCATCTCTCTGATGTATTTAAATCCCGTCTTTACGTAAAGGAGCCACACTCAGGCAGGAGTTGTTGACCTAATGGGTGGAAAGAAGAAGAAATCAGCCACTCATGCTGCCCCGGCAGCAGCAGCGGCGACTAGCTCCGGTTCTACCCCTGCAGTCAGTGGTACTGGTGCGGTGGAGGACCAGAAGAAACACGCAGCCAGCAGCAAAACGAATAAACCAGCGAAAGAGACTAAATCTAAAGGTAGTGAACTGGTAATGCAATCAAATGAATCAATTGCTGTGTGTTAAAACCTGAGAATCTGTCAGCATGACGCTCTCAAAAAAGGCAGCGATTAGGATCTACTAAGATCCTAATCGCTGTATATTTTTGCCATTATTTGGTATATTGTTTGTTTGCCACTGCCAGTATTCACGTAGCACCCTATATATGTTTCTGAACCATCAGACCTAATACTTTAACTTTAAGTACGATCTGTCAGAGGGTTTTAAAACTTCAACACATATGTATTAATGATTTATACATGTAGTGGTTTGGTTTGGTTTGTTTTGTTCTTCCCTCAGCCCCAAAGACCTACAGTCTTGCCAACACAGCTCAGGTGGATACAGGTGGAGTCTCAGACAAGTCCATTCTTAAAGTAAGTGTAACACGTCTACAGTGTCTGAAAAAGTATTTGAACTTCTTTATGTTTGGTGAGCCAAAAATGTCAGTGAAACTGGTCCCTAAATAGGGTACAGTCCAGCCATTTGTCATTGAAAATCACCTAATAAACATCAGTATTTTAATGAAAACAGATGTGAACACTTTTTTGTTTGTATTTGTGACACACTTTGAAAACCCTGTCTCCTTTTCCTTCCACTTCACAATTATCTTCTACTTTGTGTTGATCATTCTTTTAAAATTCCTCTACAACACACTTATTTTTTACAAAAATGCCAAAGTGTTGAAAGTACCCCCTTGCCAATATGAGATGTGTATATTTTCTTAAAGTTTTTTTTTTTTTTTTTACAGGTTTCTATCCAAGCTGAGCTGGAGAAGAAAATCATCAAGCTAATCAATGATTTCAGACAGGAGAATGGGGATAAAGGGCCCATTTCTGGCAGACTTACAACCAAGAAGCTGTTGGTAGGAAGATGCCACCATTTTCATTCATCTAGCTTCGCCACATAAGCTAACTGCTGTATTTGCATGTGCTTTAAGGACCTGTACACAGCTCTGGAGAAATTCAACTTCAAAAGAGAGCATATTGAAGAGGCGATGAAGAGCAGCGTCCTGTATGGGGGCGACCTCCACTCTGCTCTCGACTGGCTCTGTCTTAACCTTAAAGACGGTAACGGAGCACCAACGTTCATAAGGGTGTTATTAATATTTTTCGCTGACTTTGTGAATTTCCCATTTGTTTCGCCAGATGAGTTGCCAGACGGTTTCAGCCAGCAGCTGCAGGAGGAGAGCCAGAAGAGTCGGCCTAAATTCCAGCCTCCATCGCAGCAGAAACCTGCTGAAAGGAACCCCAAAGCGTCCAACAACAGCCACAGAGACGCCAACAGGGTCCGTGTGTTGAAAGATTTTTGTGTGCTTGCTAGATGAGAGTGTTTTCTGGCTCGGCATGTGAGCTTAGTTGCATTATTTTCCAGGTCTCAGAGAAGGACGAAGCTGCAAGCATGAAGGACTGGATTTTGAGGTACGCAGAACAAAGTAGTGACGACGAAGAGGAGGAGGAAGAAGGAGATAAGAGGACACGCAATCCTGAATTGGATGAAAAGTTTGACCCTGTAAGTTGAATTGAACAGTCTTTGACTGGCATGTAGGATATTCTGGGGAAGCTCTTTTCGAAAGACTTTGTGTAGCAGCTTCCAGTCTTGACGCAGAGCTTCGTTGTGTGTTATTGGTAGAATGACAGGTATTTGATCCTCACCGCGCAACTGTATGACGCCAAAGAAATGGCAGCTGATGCCAAGACCAAAGGAGACAAAACGGGCCAGAGGAAGGCACAGGACAGGATTCGGGTCATACAGCAAGGTGAATGTCATTTTAATTTACTGAGCATAAGCATATAAAGGTCTACATTTCTGTTTCTCAGAACGTATACGTGATAATCCAGCAGGTAGATTTTCACCAAGTTGCTGTGTAATCATGAAAAAAAGCTAAAATGAGCAAAACTTCCAACTGCTGTGACATTTTCTCGATCCATTTATTCTCTCTTTTCTAGAAATGAAGCAGCTGGAGTCTCATCCCATATTCAATCCTACCATAAAAGTTGTCGATGTCCCTCAGAAGGAAAAGAAGATGCTTCCCGTGGCGGACGATAAAGATGACCTGAGCTTCAGTTTGTTTGAGCAAGCAGAAAAGGACCCTCCTGTAGAAAAAGGTCAGCCATAAAGTGATGACCTTAAGTTCAAAATATCATCACTTGTAACTCTACAGACATCATATTCACACATCCTGTTATTAAGAGTTCATCTTCGTAGTTGGAATGAGGCTATTTCAAGACGCTCCTCTTGTACTACTTTGAATTACTGCTTTCCGTTTACCTCATGACCTGATTTGGGTCGTACAGTAAAACATTTTATAAAGGTCCAGAGTTAGCAAGAGCCATTTTTGCGACAACCTTCAAGCTCTTTAAAAATGTTTATGCTTTACACACTAAACCTGGAGAAGCACGTTAACTGTGGTGTGCAGCGATGACCTCATGTCGCGTCGTTCTTTTGCAGTTGTGAGAAAGAACGAGCCAAAAGACATTCGTAACTTCGACTACACGGCTCGCAGCTGGACAGGAAAGTCCCCCAAACAGTTTCTCATCGACTGGGTCAGAAAAAACCTGCCCAAAAGTCCACCGCCAGCTTTCCACAAGGTTTCTGCCGGCAGATACTGGAGATGCAAGTAAGCAAAAGTGTGCATGTCTCTACGACAAAGAGCCAGGTGGAGAAATGACTATCGCTACTGATGTCTAATGGTTAGCTGAGGCTCTTGTCGTTTAGACATTATCTATGCGACGTTTTCACATCTGTCAGGGTGCGAGTCCAAAGAGCGGACGATGCCCTCGAAGTTTGTCCTACCATCTTGACTGAGGACAACATGCAGGCTCAGCATCTGGCTGCCACGTTGGCACTCTACAACCTGGTTAAAGGGCAGGTAATTGGATTCTGTAGTTTTATTTTAAGCTATAGAAGAAAAGGAAAATAAATTCTTGGTAGAAAATTTTTTTATTTTTTTTTATTTCACCTGTTGTCTGGTGTGATGATTTCCTAAAATTAGTTGCTCCAGTCAGACTACTTTTATGTTGGTCTTATTACCAACATGATGCTTGCTGTGCGTGATGTCAAGTGAAATTGTATTCCACTAATCAATTTAATTTATGGTTTTGGTTGTGTGTGATTTTTATTTCCATTTTATTTATAGATTTTGGTCGTTTGCAGGATGTTACTTTATTTTTACCTTCCTTCTTCCCCCCACATAGTCTGTGCATCAGCTCCTACCTCCAACCTACAGAGACGTGTGGCTGGAGTGGAGAGACAGCGAGCAGCAGCAGCAGGAAGCGAGCCGCACCGCTGCCAACAAACCTCGAGACCAGTTCATATCCCGGCTCCTCACCAGACTGAAGCAGCAGAACCAGAGTCAAGCCCAGCAGCCCACGTATCACCAAGGCCAGGAGCTCAACAGGAGGGCAGGAGAAGACGAGCCGGAAGACTCCTGGGAGGATCTGGCCGGTCTCGATATTGAGGAAAAAGGAGGCAGGGTCGAAGACAAGAGCGAGAAAAGTAAGCAGAAGGAAGGAGCAGCGTCGCTTAAGTCAGCCAGAGAGCTCTTACTAAAGCTGAAAGAGTCTGCACTCGCCCACAAGCTGCAGGTAAATCCTCTCTACATCGTTCAGTTTACCCCAATGTGACATAACTCCTCAACGTTCACCGAATGTTTGACCTTTTAAGGCGGAGAGACAGAAGCTCCCAGTCTTTCAGCACAGAGTTCGTGTTCTCGAGGCTCTGCAGCGCCACCGTGTGGTTGTGGTGGCCGGCGAGACGGGCAGCGGGAAGAGCACCCAGATCCCTCAGTTCCTGCTGGAGGAGCTGCTGGCGGGGGGCAAAGCCGCTCAGCCCTGCAACATCGTGGTGACTCAGCCGCGCAGGATATCAGCCATGAGCCTCGCCAGCAGAGTCAGCCAGGAGCTGGGCTGCGACGACGGACCGGGTTCCAAGGTTGTCTTTCGCTCACGGGCTTGTGCTTCATTTATTTCTTCCTGTTTTTGTGTGCCAGTGTAAGAGGTTCTAGTTGCACCCTCACCTGCTTCAATGACGATGTTTCTGTTTGAATTCAGTCGTCGCTGTGCGGATACCAGATCAGGATGGAGAACCTGTCCGGGGACTGGACTCGCCTCTTGTACTGCACTACCGGAGTTCTCCTCCGGAAGCTCCAGCAGGACAGACACCTGAACTCCCTGACCCATATTATTGTGGATGAGGTACTTACAAACCCTAACTGAGCATAAATACGCAGATTTATGTCCTGCCTTCACTCTGTGGCATCCTTTTCTCATAGGTCCATGAGCGCAGTGTCCAGTCGGATTTTCTGCTCACCATCCTTAAAGATGTTGTGATGAAGAGATCCGACCTGCACCTGATCCTCATGAGCGCCACTGTGGACTGTGACAAGTTTTCCAGCTACTTCAACCGCTGCCCTGTGGTCAGCATTCCCGGCAGGACCTTCCCAGTTGAAGTGAGTTGTAATTCTGGTTTGTTACACGAAGAATCTGAGTTAAAAAAATGTGTGAACAAATCTTGTGCCGTCATTATTTCTATATTTTGCTTGAAAGGAGCCAAACCTTCTTACAGTGATCTTGATTATTAAGTGTTGGGACTTTAACAGCTTCTTATTTATATTGTATTACTACTTTTTTAACCAGTGTTTTAGGATTCCTAATTAAAGTGCTGTAAGACCTGACCCTTATTGTTTGTCTATGTTTTCCCCCAGAACTAAAACTGTTTTCGTACTGAAGACACACTTCCTTGCATTTTATTAGGATTGTGAGTGATAAAGCAGATTGCAGTCGGGATGTAAAAACATGCGTAGTTAAAAAAATATATACAGTAAAGTGTCTTTAAGTGTCTCGTCGTTTTGTTGATGGATGATTGCGAAAGGAAATGGATGGATGGATTGATCAAAAAAAGTGTCAATGAGTTCATTGCTAATAATGTCCTGTTGCTTAGTAGTATAAAGGAAAATACAAGGATTTAAAGATGACTCCTGCTTTTCAGAATTGGCAGCGAGAATCATAAAATACATGATATATATCCTTATTTTATAAGAGCTAACATAAAAACTGCTTGAAGGTCAAAGAAAACACGGGTACTGTATTTTTTTCCCCCAGGTGTACCATTTAGAGGATATAGTAGAGCAGACAGGATACGTCCTTGAAAAGGATTCCGAGTACTGCCAGAAGATTTTAGAAGAAGAAGAAGAGGTGTCCGTCTCCGTCACACAGAAAGGTGGCAAGACTTTGCAGCACCAGGTAACCTTGACTCTCCAGGCTTTACCTGAGAAAACCTAAACAAGCTGACTTGGTTTTAGATGAGCTTGTGTGTTTGTTGTCAGGAGGTCATAGTGAGGGATTCGTCCTCCGGCTGGGACCTGGGTCCAGACCTCGACCATTTCAGCAGCAGGACTCGGCAGGTGCTTCAGTTCATGAACCCTAATAAGATTAACATGGACTTGCTTGTAGATCTCCTGGACTACTTGGGTATGACACCATCATCACATCTTGAGGCGCTTTGTGATTTTGTTGAAAATTCCTTCTGTGACTTTTAGTTTTTTTCTCTGCCAGACAAATCGCCACAGTTTGCGGCGGTGGATGGAGCTGTGCTCGTCTTTCTCCCGGGTCTGGCTCACATTCAGCAGCTTTACGACGTTCTCTTGTCGGACAAGAGGTTTCGGGAGAAAAACAGGTATTCCTATACAACTAAGCACTAATTTTTGCTTTCAGGCACAAAAATTTGTGAAAGTAATTTAAAATGACCTGCTTTGTGCTGTAACCGTATTTCAGGTATAAGATTGTGGCCCTCCACTCAACTCTTTCATCCAAGGATCAGGCTGCTGCCTTCACAGTGCCCCCTGCTGGCGTTAGAAAGGTATTGTTAGTAGCCACTCAGGACTGGTGTGACCCTTTTATAAACTGGTAGCTTTGTGTCTTCAACTTCGTTTGTTGGCTTGCTTGTTTTTTTGTTGTTGTTTTTTTGTTTTTTTTTAGATTGTGCTGTCGACCAACATTGCTGAGACAGGCGTGACGATTCCAGATGTTGTTTTTGTCATCGACACAGGGAAGACTAAAGAAAATAAGTAAGAGTTCATTTACACTTCATTTACAAAAGTCTTTTAAGCTTTAATAGCCCATAATGGGTCTGATTCTCTGTTAAATGGTTACGGCACATTTTGCAGCTTATATAGTCTTAATTATGAATCACTGAGACCTTTGGGGGCGAAAATGTAGTACAATTTCTGCATGTGATTTATGACACCATTCATGTGCTGATTAATCATTATATAGCATATATTAATACCTTTTTTGCCTTTGCATACCACAGCCTCAGGTGTTCAGTATCCATCCATCCATTTTCTTCCGCTTATCCGGAAGTAAACAGTAAAACAGTAACTTTTACTGTTACAGTTACCGTTTGGAAACTACCGTAATCAGTTCAGTTAAATCTAAACTTGGCAACGTCTTCTTTTTCAACCGTAATAAATGTGATATTCAATTAACCTGTTATTACTCAAATTTTGGGTGTTTCTGCCGCTCCAGATATCTGGTGTAAACATGTTTATCTGGTGTAAACATGTTTACTGGTGTATGTTTACATACACCAGTAAACATGTGTATGTTTACTGGTTTTTAAAAAAAAACTTTGGGGTTTCAGCTTATAGTCCAGAAAATACAGTATTTATTTTATAAATAATGTTATTTCTTGGATTGTTTCTATGAAGAACCCAGAGAGGGTTATTTGGTTATTATTTATTTCATTAATAGTGTTATTATTTATTTCCTGACTTTTGTTCTGTGAAAAGCCCAGAAAGAATTATTTGATTGTGCTTTCTGGAAAACAATAAATTTTTACATTTAGACACTCCTGCAATCATCACACGTTTTCAGTTACAAACTAACTCCGGCCCCCCGCCAGAGAAGGGAAAAGTTATGTGGCCCTCACAGGAAAAAGTTTGGGGACCCTTGATGTAGGGATTCTCTGTTTGTACCTCTGTACTACTGAGAAATCATTTCCTGTTCTAGCTCAAGCTGAGTGTAGTCTTTTTATCTTTACTTTTGTTAACTAGAGTAAAGATACTAGAGTTTTCATATTTTCTGTTTGTGTGTGTGTCTCTAATAATAGTTAGGCTGCTGCAGAGAGACAACTTTGACTAGGAATCCACAATCTGTAGCTCCTAATAATGTTGGTCAAAAAGGATACAGAACTAAATAGTATATTTAAGGAATCAGTGTGTTTTAATACAGTATCTTCATGCAACTCTCCTGATAGAATTTGGCAATAGAAGTATATTTATATCTAAAATCTTTTTTAAAAATGTGGTAAATTTAAACATCCATTTTCTATGCTTGCTTAAAACAAATGAATGTTTTGCGGTAAGGCAGCTGTGCAAACAACTAAAGCAAAAACTCCCATAGACGGTGCTGTGTATTAAAGTTTGTACATCTAATAATGTTTGTCTCCTTTTTGTTTTCCACAGCCTAGTAATATCTATAAATGAAAATCTGCTGAACTAACATCTTGCTTTGGGCTTCTTCAGGTACCATGAGAGCAGCCAGATGAGTTCTTTGGTGGAAACCTTCGTCTCCAAAGCCAGCGCCCTCCAGAGGCAGGGGAGAGCAGGACGTGTCAGAAACGGCTTTTGCTTCAGACTTTACCCTAAATTCAGGTTTGGAGCATCTCGCTCATCGGCTCATTGTTTGCAGGCAAACCACAATAAAACACTCAATATGCCTGTCCTTCATAAACGGACCTTTGGTTAATTTTAAACATTTAAAACGTGACCATTTCCCTTTTGCGACACACGTGCTGCTCACACCAGGTTTGATGCCTTCATGGATTACTCCATCCCAGAAATTCTGCGGGTCCCGCTGGAGGAGCTTTGTCTCCATATAATGGTAATGAGGCCACCCTTTGTCACTTAGCAATAAGAAGTCGGACAAAGTCAAACTGTGTTTTTCTCCTGTGTGGTAGAAATGTCAGTATGGGTCCCCGGAGGACTTCCTGAGCCGGGCCCTGGATGCTCCTCAGCCTCAGTCCGTCAGCAACGCTGTGAACCTGCTGAGGAAGATCGGCGCATGTCAACCCGACAACCACATCCTCACAGCTTTGGGACACCACCTGGCAAGTCTGCCGGTCAACGTAAAGATCGGGAAGATGCTCATTTACGGGGCCATTCTTGGCTGCCTTGAACCCATAGTAAGTCCTGTTGGCTATTCTTCAGATTATTTCTAAAAAGCTTTTAAGTTACAAAGCCTTATAAAGGAAGTCACAATCCTTGATCTTTCTTTCGTTTTTGCCATATTACAACCACAAACTTTACTTTTGTTCAACTGTTTTTTTGTTACTGAGATAAAATTTCATTTATTAGTTAGGTGATTTGTAAAGGAAATTGATTGATCTGGATTTTATTTAGGGGTATGAGTGTAAAAAAAAAAAAAAGGTATGAGTGTAAAAAAAAAAAGGTATGAGTGTAAAAAAAAAAAAGTGAAATGGGAGGAACCCTCGTACTTTCCATACCACATAGGATTCTGTAAATATTTTTTTTTTTTTGTGATATTTTTCAGCAGGATTAAAAAAAAAAGTCTTTCTTTCAGGCAACCATCGCTGCAGCCATCACTGAGAAGTCTCCGTTTTCCACACCGATGAACAGAAAGGAGGAAGCTAACCTGGCCAAAGTCGCTCTGGCCACCGCCAACTCTGATCACCTGACCATATATAACGCATACATGGGGTATGGACCAGTTTAAAAATCCTAATGATTTGCTGATGTTTTCGGTTCAAATATTTTCATAAAACATCAAAAACTATCAATTAAAACGACTTTGAAACATCAAAACAAAGCCTTTAAAAGTACGTATAAAGAAATCAAGAGTGCTTTTGTATCAAAGTATACATTTAATATCTGTAAAGAAGTGATTAACTTTGTTCTTACTTCCATGAATTTATATTGTTTTATAAGTTCAGCTTTGAGGTTTCTTGAGGTCAGGAAGTTTTGCTTAAAAGCATATTAGGAAATACACAGGAAAGAGATTTTTGACGGTTTATTACTTCACTATATAGAACTCGTGACTACATGACAAACTGCACTCCAAGCTCACACTCTTCCTGTGAGCACCGTGGTATTTTTAGAAGGTTTCAGACCTAAATAGAAACCTTTAAAATGAAAAGAGAACCTTTTAATATATTGATCACCACTCTTTCTTTTGTTTGCCAAACCAGAACTCCAGCACATTAATGATATCAGTTTTGGTGTTACTGAAAAAATATACACACAGAAGTTACGTTTCACAGTTTTTGTTTTTGTTTTATTAATAAGACCAATTGGTCTGGTTTAGATGCCAATTTGTCCATGTTGCATCGCATGGTAAGTAAAGGCATCATGGTTGCCAAACTGTGATTAAAAGAGTTAACAATTGACAACCTAATAGTGCAAATGTCAACCATTCACCATTAGTAATGTCAGAATTGCATACATTTGTTTTCTGGCATAAAGTGATTTTATATGTATCTGTATTTTCTGATTGTGTTTTGGAACAAACACAATTGGAAAAATGCTTGTAATCCAAAATGTGCACTTTTGTGTTTATAGAATTTTCTGTTTTCTTTTAGATGGAAAAGCTCACAGACGGAGGGACTGAGAGCGGAGATGTCCTTCTGTAGAAAACACTTCCTCAATCGAACGGCTCTGCTCACCATAGAGGTAGCGTTGTGCCTGCTCTTCACCTGCTCTCACCAACCCCTTCACATCCCTCCCGTAACATCCAGTCCCTCTTGCCCTCCAGGACGTGAAGCACGAGCTGATGAAGATGATGGAACATTTCTGGTCCTCTCGCTCGAAGCAGCGGGCGGCCACGCTGTCCAAGCAGCAGATCTGCATCCTGAACGCGGCGTTGACGGCGGGGCTCTACGACAGCGTGGCACGGGTGCTGTGCAATCCCCCCGTGGACGGGCTGGAGCGGGTGGCCTGCACCGTGGAGACGCCTCAGGGCAGGGCTCAGGTCCATCCTTCCTCTGTTAACCGTAACCTGCAGGTGCACGGCTGGCTGCTGTACCAGGAGAAGGTAGTTGTGTTTTCTGTTCGCTCCGTGTCTCTCTCTGTGCAGCTTTTGCTGATAAATGTTCCCCCTGTAGGTTAAATACACGAAGATCTACCTGCGAGACACCACCTTGATTTCTCCGTTCCCCATGCTGCTGTTCGGAGGCGACATCGACATCCAGCACAGAGAGAAGCTCATGACGTTAGACGGATGGATTCATTTCCAGGTCAGAACTTCCCCTGCAGCATGTGTATCGTATTGGACCCCAACAAGAAATTCTTGTCAAAACTTGAGTTGAATCCGTTTTATTTGCAAGATTCCGTCACAATTTAGTGGATTTTATTTTTGTAAAGAGAGCATTTACTAGTTTACTTTTGCTAAAGCAGTTGTTAGTTAACGCGTCAAATGTCTGAGTCTGACCTTCTGTTCTTCTATAGTCAATAGCTAGAAATTTTGTTGTTCCACTTTTAAGGCTCCGGTACGGATTGGAGTGATCTTCAAACATTTGAGGAAACTGATGGACTCTTTACTTGAAAGGAAGTTGGAGAACCCCAGAATTAATCTGGAAGGTAAACATTAAATAAAAGAAAAATTGTCTATTATACTTCCCTGAATCTTGATCACCTGTAACTTAGTTACTCTTGACCTTCAAAAATCCTCTGAACTGTGTCACACTGCAAATCAGCAGTTTTAGAGTTATCGTTCTATCTTGGCTACAATTTTATCACTTGATTTAAAAAGATAACTTTCATAGTTACTTTGTTGTTGTTTTTTTTAAGACAAATTGCTCCTCTGTCTGTACAATGAACCTGTCTCCAGCTAGAATCTAAATTTAGACGGCAGATCGTACAATAAAATGTCTTCTCGTTGTAGGTGATACAACCATCCAGGTGATTCTGGATCTGATCAAATCTGAACACGCTGCGTAACATCAGGAGCCGCAGGTCACTGAGGAGGACACATTTTACTCACATTGAGGAGAACTGTATATAAAATGCATACAAACACACTGAAATTTAATCCCCAGATAATAGTTAAGGTTATTTTCAATTATTGTTTTAATGTTTATTGTATCATGACTGACAAACAAAATTAAATTACAATCAACTGTTAAAAAAATAAAAACAGTTTAGATTTTAGCCTAAGGAGGAATACTTATGTTTTGTGGATTTTTGTTAAAACGGTTCAAGAAATACGTCTTTTTTTTTCTTCCTGGGATATCCAGATTCGGTCCTGAGATCTATAATGTTTAGAGGTTGGCATGTCAAATATTTCTTATTAAAACGTCTGATTTATATAGTAGCGTTGGGATTTGTTTTATTATGGAGGGGTGAAGTGTCATCATTCTAAGATCTGAACTCTCTACAGCTTTCAGCTGAAATTAACAGCTTTCTTTATCAAGTGAAGCGGATTTTCAGTAACCATGTCGTGCCGAGCAAAGTGCCTAAATGTGCTGCACAACATGTGACAGATCAGAAATTGGTACTGTGCTGCTGACTTGCCTGGAGGAAGTGTTTTCTGTGTTTGCAGTAAAAAAAAAAAAAAAAACATAAACGGAACAAATGTATTTGTTTGGTTATATAGGCACAGAACAAAACTTTGGAGAAAATAACAAAAGTCAAAAATTATTATGTAGCCACAATAAAAACTGCTGTCTAGTCCAGAAAGATTTACAGTTTCTTGGAAAAGTAGGAGTGCCAACTTGTGCAGATTTTATAACTTGACACAAATAACCACCAGTGAACTATATTGGGATTTTATGTGACAGACTATTACTAAGTAGCACATATTTGTAAGATTAAAGGAAACTCAAACTTTTTTTGTATTTTTTGTTTGTTTTGCAAACAAAGAAAAAAGTCTGGAAAGCATTATGTTTAGCTCAGTACTTTGTGGAACCATCTGTGACCATAGAGTATTCTGAGATATATCTGCACAACTACAAACTGGGGTTGTTAAGTTTTTTGGGAGAATACTGGTGAACAGCAATCGTGTAGATTTTCAACTGGGACGCTCTGATTGTATGTTTTAGGGTTGTTTACCACATGAAGGCTTTGTTAGCTCTAGCTCTTTACAAGGCCTGTGTGTAATCTGCCAAGTTTCAGTCGGAGCACAGCCACCATTTCCATCGTCAGGTGATCTTCTTGGTTGCTCTGGATTCTTACAAGCACTGAATAGAAATTCACATCACACTTTTCAGGTCATTTTTATCAAAAATATTTAAAAACTATGTATCGTTTTTCCTTTGATTCAACAATTATGCACTCCGTTGTGTTTTGCTCTATCACATACATACAACTTCCACACAAATCCGTGAAGTTTATGATTGTGGCATTGCAAAATGTGAAAAAATTCAAAAGTTATGAAATGCTCTGAAGATGGATGAAGCAACAATATTTCCTTTTTCCTCTTTCCACCGTCTCAAACTCAACTTCATTTAACAGAATCATTAATAAAAATACAGATTTGTCTGCAGAACGACAAATTCAAAGGGCATTGCTTCAATAATTTCACTCGTTTTCATGAGATTTCAAATGAAAGTATTGATGGTCTATATTATTTATTATATAATTTATATGTACATCATATATATAAATATGGATTTGAAAGAGGATTTTTTTTTTCATTATCTTGAACAATTCGCAAAAATGTAACAACTTCAAGTTAATAAATAACTTTGATTGGGACTTTTTTTCTTCCTTACAATAAAAACATGAGAATCTTGCCACTCACGAGACAGCGGTCAGTCACTTTCACATCAACAAGGAAACGAAAACTGGTAAACAAATGGCATGTTTAAATCTGGGAAAGTCTTAAGTTAATGCACAAAAATAAAAATAAAATCAAAGTACAGTTAATATAAACATAAACATATAATCCAACCTGCCTGCAGAATTCACACTGCAATTAAGTTTGCATTATCATCTAAAGATTTGTCTGATGATTTTCTGTGAAGTAAAACACTGATCGTGAATGCTTATTGCGATCAATACATTTATTTTATATATTAACTTCAAACCTATTTCCACTTATTTCGTTTCATAAAACTACATTCAACATACGAAGAAATCTAAAGTGAAACGTAGTCTGTACACATAGTTATGACACAAATTTTCCATCTGATATGACCGTGTGATTACAGGAAGCCTAAAAAGGGGAAGTGATGGGCTATAACGGGTAAGTCTGAAACTGCTGGAGGTGTATGTGTTAATACTGGATCAAGCTGTAATCTCCGTCCTGCACCAAAGAGTGGCGCGAGTCATCATCTGCAACGAAAGGACAGTGCAATTCAGAACATTTAGCAAAATCTGCAAAAAAAGCAGAGAACTCTTTAGTGAAAGAAAACGCACCTCTATTGTTCTGTGTTGGATCAGGAAGTGGTCCCCTTCTGCAAATTCACAAATTAACGTTGAAACAGAAATTGTGGCTAATTTTTTTATTTATTCACATTTTTTTGCAGCAGCAAAGAACAAGTCATAAAATGAGAAGGTAAAAAAAAAAAATTGTATTTCTTTTCTTGCTTACCTCACAGCCGGTGCAGGCATCCGGGAAGGCGGTGGTCCGGTTGGAGACCTCAGGCCCGTGTAGAAGTTCTCATACGCGACTGGAGCTGTTCCAGACAAGCACAAGAGATTGTTCACTGACTGGCAAATAACAGTAGATAATAATTACTTCCCTCTGTTTGCGGGACTGGTTAATTGTTAATGGCACGCTACTATCAGTTTGTGTTCCAGTCAGACCTGGGGGTTTGTCTCCGGTCCTTCTGAGATTTACAAAATGTTCGATATCTTCCTGGACGTCACATTGCTCCAGTGACCTTCTCACATCCTCGTACAGCTTGGCACACACAAAACACAAAATGTTATACACGTTTTTACTCTGATAAATACAGTTACCTATTTAATGAGTAAAAAAATGGTCAAAGTAGTGAACTGATAGGCTGGACAAAGGGCGATGTTAATCAGAGAAAGTCCGCGCTGTTTCACACGGGAGGACAGTTCCGGTGTCCACATGATCAGACAACAGAGGCGTGACCCAAAAATACTAGTCGCGCTTCCTGCGGCTGGACAGCGTTCGACAAAACAATGACTCAAGGAGTCTGAATACAAATTTGATATTTTTGGAAGCATTTCCTTCCACTTTAGATTTCATCTGCTACTTTTTTGCTGAGCTATTACAAAAGCTTCTAATAAAACACACTGGCTTGCGGTTGCAACTTAGCAAAATGTGGGGGGAAAAAATTCCAAGATTTTGCAAGCCACTGTACGAGCAACACCTATTTACAGCCCGAGACCAACATTTATTTTCTGATGCCTGGTGATGTCTGACTCTTAAGCCGCTAAGTGCTTAGCTGTGGCCTGCAGGTAGCTGTTAAATGTCTCCGTCTGCTGTGTGGTGGGAGTGCAGCGGATTACAATGACTGTGTCAGCACTGTTCCCACTACCTGGAACAACAGACACCAAAAATCGTCACACCTAAGGAGATCTAAATCCAAAACAATAACCTCAGAGAAACCTACGGAGCTCATTAACCTTTTGATGAGTCAAAAATATTGACTTTAGCACTTATAATGTCTGAATCTACATGCTAATTTTAGAATGAGTCTAAAAACTCATTATGTTTGCATTTTGCAATGTGAACTTGTACTTAAAAATGCATTGAAAGTGTTGACGGCCTGACATGAACCCTCGCAAAAAACGCTGTTTGTGCTTCGATAGGCCAGTTGATTAAGGAAGCAGCTCTATTATTGCTTGAGAAATTATAAAACGGTTCCTTGTCGGCGGTTTAAAAACTGTGCATATGTGACTGCAACGTTAATGTGATGTAGATTACAGCAATCCCATTTGGAGCTTTACCTCATCGCTGGTGACACATTGGTGTGAAAGCTGGTTGAGATGAGTCCACACTGTGTTCCTCAGGAAGGTAATACGCTCAATCGACTGTTTTTCAAATATCTGGGATTTAAAAAAATAATAAAAAATTGGTATTTAGCACATCGCGTGTCTAATGCATTAACTGTTATCCTCAGCCTTACCTCACAGGCGCTCGCATGCTCCTTCAGCCAGTCGTCTCTAATTTTCCCCAGAGTTATGACATTCTGTTGGTATAATCTGTCTGCAGATGAAACAGATCCGTCACTACAAATATTCAGTTACATCGATTGGTTTTTGTCAATCCTTTAGTGCTTAAAAGTCATACTTTAACGTAATCCAGCCAGTTCATCCTAGCGTTGCTTTTTTTATTTTATTTTTTTTACTTACCTGCTTCTTCTGAGTTCAGTTTTGCCTGCTGAGCTTTTGACTGGAGCTGGAAAACAAATAACAGAAGCCTCACTGAAAATTAGGAATGTCTACATGGAAAAACAAAACAAAAAAACAAAACAGTGACATTTTCCAAAAAATAAGAAGTTAGAGATAATGCAGTTTACCCCTAAGCTGGGATTAGAGTATACAGTAATCATTTATTCTGACAAACACCAAGTTTACTGAAGTTCAGAGGTTCAGAGTTGCAATTGTACTTCATCTTTTTTTTCATGTAACACTATGATAGGTTGTCTGTGTACCTTCTCCACAAGCTTGGTGTTGTTGGTGTTAGTGTTTCGGTTCATGTTCTGATCCGCTTCTTCTTTGTCACGGCACTTCTGCTCATACGTTTTCTTGGACTGGGCACAAAACCACAGCAGTTAGGAGGAACTGTCATCATTCTGAACTTTTTGTCACCACAAGGAATCAAAGCAAAACATAAATAAAACAGAGGAAATAAGTGTGGCGTAATTAGTTCTCCTTTCCCAACTAATTAACATCAAAATTTGCACGCTTCTCACCGTGAAGCCATGGCTTTTTTTTTTTTGTAAATGGTATAATTAGGTGCTTGGACTAAAAGCAACTTGATGGAGTAACTTCCTCCATCAAAGTAGAAGTAAAGAATTTGATATTTTGCAGGCAGTTGAAACTGTTTTGATGATTCTGCGTGTCCTATTTTGTTTCCTATACTTCTCTGAATTCTCATTTTACACGATAGGTTGCACAACAGCAGTGGAAAAGAAGAGACAACCAGCGACATGTTTGTTTTCACTTTTATGAGTGTGAGTATTCCAACTTAAGGTTTACATAAAACTACTTAAAGATATGTGGAAGATTTCAAATGAACTTAAATTTTGTTGTAGATTTTTTTTTTCCCCATTACAGATTGAAGTCACAAACTGGACTTCAAGAAGAAAGTTGAAAAATTTGAAAACATTGTTAAAATGTTAGAAGAGTGAAAACTCTCGGTTCTTTCCAAGAAGCATCCACAGTGTGTTTACATGCCGAAAGGGAAAACATTTCTTTTTTATAAAACTTATTTACAGAAGTCGCCCCAGGCCTTTGCATTAGTCATTTCTACTTTTTTGTTTGTATGTTTTTTCCATTATTCATACATGTGTTGATTTATAGAACACTTTACAAAACAACTAAAGTAATTTACAAAGATAAAAAAAAAAAACAGACAAGGACGATCACTAAATCTGTCATTTTCAGTTTCTGCTGTTCTATAAAAGATTAACGTATTTTAAGAAGTTTTACACATTCAAATCTGAAAAGTATTTATATTTTCATCTCAACTCACATCCATCGTCTTCTTAAACTGTGAGGACTTCTGTTTGTGGAGAGCATCCATCTGTTGTTCTATCTAAAAAAAAAATATATATATATATAGGTTATACGTCAAATTAACTCAGGTCACCTAAAATATATCACAGCATAAATAAGAGCACCAACTTTTTTCCTTGCTTCTTTTTGCTTTTCTTTGAAGTCTTCCAGTTTCTTGACCTCTTCCCTCATACTCTGCGCCAGTTGCAAGTGTGATAGACTAACATGTTCAGTCTCTTAAAGGAGAAAATAAAACAACAACACGCTTTTAATTGCATTCAGCGTGGAAAGCATGAACTCAAAGAGTCATTATAGCATTGCTGTCAAGGCACTTACGTAGTTTAAACACGTCCAGGGATCTTTTTAATGTGCTTAAAATATAAAAGTAAAACAGATTACCACTCCAAATTTACATAAACGAAAAAAGTTAATTACTATATAGTTTCTTCCAATTGAAATGTCCCTATTCTTTTGTCACAGGGACAAAATTCTCTTAACTTTTGAAAAAGGACTAATCAAGTGTAATAAAAGGAAATACCATCATCTTCACCTATCCCTCTTCCTTCCTCTTACACTAAAACCAGAACATACATTTAACTAAAATGGGAACTTGTGTTTTTGAATAAGTAGCATGTTGGCAATAGGGACCGACTAACATATCAAAAGGAAACTGAAAAGGGGCCAGTATCGTCAGCTATTCTTATTTTAATGGTATTTATATTTAAAAAGTGTGTTTGAATGAAATTGTCGTGTTTTTGCTGAACGTGCATAAATCTGGAAGCAAAGGCACAAATGGTTGTTCTGCAGGAAATATATCTACGCATTCAACAGAGCAAAATGCTTGTGTGCTGTAGGTACAGTTGGTCAGTGGAGTAAATGACTGCATCCGGACGGGGAGGTTGCTTACTTCATCTCATTGTGTCCACAAACTTTCTTGGACAAACTAAGCAGGTCTTTGGCGTACCTCTCTTCGATCGAGGCCCTGAAAGGAACAGATAATAAACAGTGAGTCTTTTAAGAGAGTAGATGTATTTAAAAAAAATATGGCAAAAGTTATCTTCCAATGTATGTAATAGTGATTTTACATTATACACTGTTTCACAGTTGTGTAGCTTTTAAGTGTAAGGTAAGAGAGCCATGGCTTTTACCATTTATATGCATGCAAGTCTGATATATGCAGGTTTAAAACTTCTGTCTCTAACATCTTTTTCATACATCCTTCCAAAATAGCTCAGACTCAGTCGTAGCGGACAGAGAAAATTTTTGGAACGCAAATGCCTATGTCATAAATAATTCCTTTGTGCCTCTGCATTGCCCTGCTGCTAATGAACTACTGCCCCAAGTCTTAGTCTTTTGCAAAACCAAACCATGCTTTCTTTCAGCTTTAAAAAAACTTTATCCTTTTTTTCCATCAGCTCTCACCAGCTTCACCAATCCCTGCTAAAGACACACAACCCCACACCATGTTGCCGCCACCTCTGGGGGGGTTGTGACCAATTTATCCTGCTTTTTATGCTATGTATGTGCTTTTTACACAGTAGAACCACAGAAATGATTCTCACTTTCCATTTTTGCACTGCTTTCTGAAAATCATGTGTGTGTGTGTGTGTGTGTGTGTGTGTGTGTGTGTGTGTGTGTGTGTGTGTGTGTGTGTGTGTGTGTGTGTGTGTGTGTGTGTATGTATGTATGTATGTATGTATGTATGTATGTATGTATGTATGTATGTATGTATGTAGGTCTATCTAATAAAAATCATCGTAAAATACATTAGTTTCTGGTTCTAACATGACAAAATGTGAAAAAGTTCATATTTTTGCAAAATGTTGCACCACAAACGTCTCCAAAAAGATGCTCACTTTGCATCTCATTGCAGAACAGACTATTTAGAGGTAGATTTATTTGCATATTAGCCTCTTGCTTGACTGATAAGCAAAAAGGAATGTAAATAAGCTCACTTGTTGCTTTGAAGCATGGTTACATGCTGTGGTTACAATTCATGCTGACATGATGCATGAAAAGTATATGCAGTTGCTACTTTTATAAGTTACATCCGATGACACAACTGAGAAAAACTGACTAAATTTACCTGCATTTGTCACCTGTGTGACAAATGCAGAAACAGCTACATCAAGAGCTCTTTATGTAGCTCTTGATGTAGCGCTCAAAATAACTTAAAGTTTATTGAGCTACTTATAAACCAAAACTGATTATCTGTATTTTGCTTTTTATGTTAGGCACACCAAGACCAAGCCCAGGCCTTTACACAGCAATCAATCAAGTGAAGAAACGCAGCACACAGATACCAGAGCAGGAAACAGCTACTCAAAAACTATATTGGAACAAATATCCTTTAATACTCCATTACTACTCTGTTACTTTTCTGACCCTGACTAGTAAACAGTAACACACAGTATGTACAGAAACTCCCAACAAGGTTCTGTAAATGCAAGCATGAATTTCTGCAAGAACAGACATGGCTTTAAGGCTCAATTCCCTTTAATTCTACTTTACATTTTCACAGTTTTAGGTATTTTAGCTTGGTAACGTCTCTTTACAGCAACTGCCATGATCAAAAAGTCTTACTTCTTGTATTTTGTGAAGCAGTTTTGTCCACAGTATGCTTTCCTTTTTAATTTAAGGAACTTTCAGTTGTGGTATTGTGCAATCTGCTTTTCTAGCTATTTCTATAGTTTATTACTGTCGATAATAATGACATGAATAGTGTTCTGTTGCACTAAATCATAATGAGCTCCTCAATCATTTACATTACTTTAGCTCAGGTTAGCGGTAGAAATAACAGGGGTTAATGTGTGTGTGGTGGTGGGTGATAGAGCTCGGGTAGATTAATTATTATAGGAGGAAGGAGGAATTTAGAATGCAAACACATGACTTTGCATGACTCCGGAATAAAATACGCCTAAAGATGCTTCACGGACACACTTTACAACTTAAATAATCCAGAAATGTTGCAAGGGGCTCAATTTAGAGTAGTTAGGTGTAGAAAATAGCCTTTTGTAGTCTTGCTGCTCCAGGAAGTAACACACCTTATTATATCTTTTCCTTTAGTATCTTAAATGATAAACTTTATTGCTTCCCACAATGACACAAAAAGCTGTAGTTCCCGTTGCTTTAGCTTTTGGTTTTGGAATTTGGACCCGAGTAGAATCAATTTCCTGAGCATGTATGAGAAAAGCCTTTACCTAGCTTTCATGAAGTCCTCCACCTCTTTGCATGTTCTCTTTCCATCATTGAGATACTGAATGATGGTATCATAGCCAGCGGTGGATGTCAGATCTGGACACTGAAAAAAAAAAAAATAATAATAATTAGTTTTATTTTCTTCATTTAAAACACCTTCTTACATGTTCTCTTAACATACTATTTTAACTGTAACGTGTTCTGCCTATGCTGTTGGAATTAGAAAAACTTCAATTTCCACTATATTTATATTTTGAGCTTCGCGCCTATGTGTGACCCAGCAAAAATAATCTCAATTTCTACTCCTTTTGTATGGTACAACAAGATCAATAAATGCAAATTTGATTAAATTTGAGATTTTAGATTAGGAAAAAAAAGGTCAATTATAATTGTGCAAGTTTGTTATGAGCTTTTCTGTTTCATGCTACTAGCTAAGAATTAAAGTACTGTATATCCTCACTTGGGTATGTAACGGGTACATGGAACATAAGCAATCAATGAAAAGGCTTAATACATATTATCAGATCAAATCTAACTAAATTATTCGTATATGCATTAAGTTTTGAATGAAAAAGTACATAACTGAGGCGTATAAACTTTTAGATTGAATCTCCATTAAAAAATAAAGCCGAATACAAATACCTCACCCAGAAAAAGTCTTTGAAGTGAAGCTTCTTCATGACTGAAACACAGCAAGCAGCAGAGAGGCAGGGTTACCTGCAAGCGTGTACATTCCCTCTGCAACAAACACTGTGGGTCAAGTGAGAACAACTCTCTTGGGTCAATGTGTCGCGCGCACAGTGATGATGACGCCGGCAGATAGGTGGATGGATCATGGCATTCCCAAATGATGTTTGAGTATGCTGCCCTCTGCTGACTACAGATACCAATTACAAATTAAAAGCGTTTAAAAAATATTGCCCTTGCAATTAAAAGCGTGTCTGAGGGACATCTTACTTAAATCCGAGAAATATGAGAAAAAGGATTGAAATATGACCGTCGAGGCAACCTAAAATAAGTAATACAGGAAGTAAAGTCCCAGCAGTGCACATCACTTTGGGCAGTGGCGGAGCTAGACTTTTAAAGTTGGGGGGGCCAACGGGGGCCCCAGAGGTCTGGGGGGGGCAAAATTTTATTTAAAAAAAAAACCAAACTGAATATTTGGTTATTTTTTAAGCCCCTCTGTCATTTGACATGTTATAATGAACACCTTTGACTGGCGCACATGGAGACATGATAGACTTTTACGCAAAGAGGTTAATCACAGAGGCAACTAAAATCAATCAAATAAAAGATCCTTTCTGAATATCATCTCATGGACTGAACTAAATGCGTCTTTTTGACCGGAAGCTGACAGCGTGTTGAAGAGTTATGGACACCTTGGTTAGGAAGCTCTGTTTGGACAGGTAATTTGACAGGTAAAAATAGTTCGGGTCGGACCAGAATTATTTGCCTGATGGTGGTTCGGGCTTCTAATGACTTTACATTTAATGAGTTTGGAGCACACAGAGAAAACCTAAAGAGAATGTGTGATCAAGTTGTGTTGATCTACTTATTGTAGTTTAAGTAGAGGAATAGCAGCTGACTGTAGAGAGAGGAAAAAAATTAAAGTGCAGATCCGTTAGACAGAAACAAGCGCAGAGCGCTGTGCAATAAATGCGTATAAATGCTCCACCGTTACGCTCCAATTAATCACACATGAGACGACAAACGCCAAATAGATACACTGCTTAGTTAATGTTTTAAAAACAAAACCAGGAAAAACTGAGTTAATATATCAGATTCAAAACTGAGTTAACATGTCAGATTCCCTCCTCACCTCGTCTTGATAAGAACAGAGAGCAGTTCGCTGGTTTCTGTCCAGACTGTGATCAGCTGACCACTTGGTGCTCAGACAGTTTCAACTTTACGCACAGAGAACATCGTGGAGCTCATTATTAATCATTATAAGAACAATATCTGTCAGAGAATCATCTCTGATCTGGACGCTTTAACGGACCAGAGGCTTTGGAGCGTCCAGCAGCTGATCCGCTTCTGCTGGTTTTTCCTCCCGCCGAGGGAAGTGATGCGGGATCAGGAAACGATCAGAGTTCTGCCGCCTTCTAATCACGTCATTTTGTGAAATGTTGCATGATTTCAAAAACGTTCTCGCAGAGAAATAATAAATGTTTTGTTTGCTGACTACAAATTGGAAATAAAATGATTTTTTTTCTTTGACGGACAACGAAAAAACTCTAGCGCCACCTCTGCTCCAAACTAGAACATTGTCGGCCCCTCTTCGGTTTTTTCTCTTTTTTTGCGGAGGATCAATAAATAACTTATTGGTGTTTTACCATCACCACCAGGTATGAAATGCTTTAGCCTTTGAGTTGCACCACAGCGCAGCATAACTGAAACACCCAGGAGTTTTTATGAGTATACAAATATTTATATTTGTACTCATAAAAACTCCTGGGTGAGGCTGGTATCGCGCCTGATAAAAATCTATTTATTTATGTCATCACATGGACTTATATAAAGTTTAATACATTTTCTTTTCATATATTTATTATTGTTTTTCTTCTTTACATATTAGGTTGACTTAGAATGATTCCAAATATGTGCAGGAATAACCAGATGTCAATCATCTGGGGGGGCCACTAGGGGGGCCAATCAGATGACAGGGGGGGCACAGGCCCCCCATGCCCCCCCCCCTCTGGCTGCGCCACTGACTTTGGGGCTATTTGTGGTTTGTAATCACAATTAAAGAAAACAGACTTGAGTTGCTTTAGCAGAAGCAAAAAATAATTTTCTGCACCATTAAATATAAAAACAATCCACCCATTTCTATCAATTGTATTTATTAATTTCATTTAATTAATTTAATAATTTAATTAAATAAAAATAACAATAGTAGATGTGTAAGCAGAGCATCATTCATTACCAAGCAAAGTTACACTTTTGAGTAAGCCAGTTTTCCATTACTTTTAACACAATCCTTTGGCTAGCTAGCACTTTTGAGCTCACGTCACGGCAAATAAAAGGTCGTTTACATGCAGTACCTCAAGGACCACCAGGGGGCGCCCATGGACCGCAGTTTGAGAACGACTGCACTAAAGCCCTTTTTGCACTGCAGGGTCCGGCACGGAACGAAACGGCACGGCACGGGTTCAAAGTAGGGCCGACCGTTTTTGCATTAGAACTTCCGACTCGGTTCCACAAGAGCTGTGGTTCCAATCGGGCCGGCCAAGCGGGGCTGCTTTGAATTCTGCAGCTGATTGGTTTAGAGACAGCCGTTGGTTGTTTTGCAGTCAGGCGTTAATCGGTTCCAGCTGGCTCTCACTAAATTGTTCTTACTGTATTTTGTCAAGAGTGCTCTTTTTAATATATATATATATATTTTTCAATGAATTCCTCTCAATATTCTGCTGTTACCTGGTCCCATGATGAGGTCATTTTTTTTCCTCCGCTTACTCCCTGATGAACGAGTACAGAACGAACAAGATCGGTCAACGAGGAAGGAGAAAGTTTTCCGGTATCTGATGGGTGATTTTAACATAAGGGGAACGGTATCTGATGGGCGAAATATGGCCATCAGATACCGTTCCCCCACTGTAAAACAAGGGGAACGGTATCTGATGGGTGATTTTAACATAGGGGGAACGGTATCTGATGGATGAAATATGACCATCAGATACCGTTCCCCCACTGTAAAACAAGGGAAACGGTATCTGATGGGTAATATCGAGCATTAAAATACATTGCCCTGTCTTTATTTCATAAATATATATATGTATATATAACTAAACACACACACACACACACACACACACACACATATATATATATATTCCGGATTTCCGGATAAGCGGAAGAAAATGGATGGATGGATATATATATATATATATATATATATATGTAGATTTATTTGCATATTAGCCTCTTGCTTGACTGATAAGCAAAAAGGAATGTAAATAAGCTCACTTGTTGCTTTGAAGCATGGTTACATGCTGTGGTTACAATTCATGCTGACATGATGCATGAAAAGTATATGCAGTTGCTACTTTTATAAGTTACATCCGATGACACAACTGAGAAAACTGACTAAATTTACCTGCATTTGTCACCTGTGTGACAAATGCAGAAACAGCTACATCAAGAGCTCTTTATGTAGCTCTTGATGTAGCGCTCAAAATAACTTAAAGTTTATTGAGCTACTTATAAACCAAAACTGATTATCTGTATTTTGCTTTTTGTTAGGCACACCAAGACCAAGCCCAGGCCTTTACACAGCAATCAATCAAGTGAAGAAACGCAGCACACAGATACCAGAGCAGGAAACAGCTACTCAAAAACTATATTGGAACAAATATCCTTTAATACTCCATTACTACTCTGTTACTTTTCTGACCCTGACTAGTAAACAGTAACACACAGTATGTACAGAAACTCCCAACAAGGTTCTGTAAATGCAAGCATGAATTTCTGCAAGAACAGACATGGCTTTAAGGCTCAATTCCCTTTAATTCTACTTTACATTTTCACAGTTTTAGGTATTTTAGCTTGGTAACGTCTCTTTACAGCAACTGCCATGATCAAAAAGTCTTACTTCTTGTATTTTGTGAAGCAGTTTTGTCCACAGTATGCTTTCCTTTTTAATTTAAGGAACTTTCAGTTGTGGTATTGTGCAATCTGCTTTTCTAGCTATTTCTATAGTTTATTACTGTCGATAATAATGACATGAATAGTGTTCTGTTGCACTAAATCATAATGAGCTCCTCAATCATTTACATTACTTTAGCTCAGGTTAGCGGTAGAAATAACAGGGGTTAATGTGTGTGTGGTGGTGGGTGATAGAGCTCGGGTAGATTAATTATTATAGGAGGAAGGAGGAATTTAGAATGCAAACACATGACTTTGCATGACTCCGGAATAAAATACGCCTAAAGATGCTTCACGGACACACTTTACAACTTAAATAATCCAGAAATGTTGCAAGGGGCTCAATTTAGAGTAGTTAGGTGTAGAAAATAGCCTTTTGTAGTCTTGCTGCTCCAGGAAGTAACACACCTTATTATATCTTTTCCTTTAGTATCTTAAATGATAAACTTTATTGCTTCCCACAATGACACAAAAAGCGTATTCCCGTTGCTTTAGCTTTTGGTTTGGAATTTGGACCCGAGTAGAATCAATTTCCTGAGCATTTATGAGAAAAGCCTTACCTAGCTTCATGAAGTCTCCACCTCTTTGCATGTTCTCTTCCATCATTGAGATACTGAATGATGGTACATAGCCAGCGGTGGATGTCAATCTGACACTGAAAAAAAAAAATAATAATAATAGTTTTATTTTCTCATTAAAACACTCTTACATGTTCCTTAACATACTATTTTAACTGTAACGTGTTCTGCCTATGCTGTGGAATTAGAAAAACTTCAATTTCCACTATATTTATATTTTGAGCTTCGCGCCTATGTGTGACCCAGCAAAAATAATCTCAATTCTACTCCTTTTGTATGGTACAACAAGATCAATAAATGCAAATTTGATTAAATTGAGATTTTAGATTAGGAAAAAAAAGGTCAATTATAATTGTGCAAGTTTGTTATGAGCTTTTCTGTTTCATGCTACTAGCTAAGAATTAAAGTACTGTATATCCTCACTTGGGTATGTAACGGTACATGGAACATAAGCAATCAATGAAAAGGCTTAATACATATATCAGATCAAATCTAACTAAATTATTCGTATATGCATTAAGTTTTGAATGAAAAAGTACATAACTGAGGCGTATAAACTTTTAGATTGAATCTCCATTAAAAAATAAAGCCGAATACAAATACCTCACCCAGAAAAAGTCTTTGAAGTGAAGCTTCTTCATGACTGAAACACAGCAAGCAGCAGAGAGGCAGGGTTACCTGCAAGCGTGTACATTCCCTCTGCAACAAACACTGTGGGTCAAGTGAGAACAACTCTCTTGGGTCAATGTGTCGCGCGCACAGTGATGATGACGCCGACAGATAGGTGGATGGATCATGGCATTCCCAAATGATGTTTGAGTATGCTGCCCTCTGCTGACTACAGATACCAATTACAAATTAAAAGCGTTTAAGAAATATTGCCCTTGCAATTAAAAGCGTGTCTGAGGGACATCTTACTTAAATCCGAGAAATATGAGAAAAAGGATTGAAATATGACCGTCGAGGCAACCTAAAATAAGTAATACAGGAAGTAAAGTCCCAGCAGTGCACATCACTTTGGCAGTGGCGGAGCTAGACTTTTAAAGTTGGGGGGCCAACGGGGGCCCACAGGTCTGGGGGGCAAAATTTTAAAATGTGTGCGCGCACATATATATATATATATATATATAATAAAAAAAAAACCAAACTGAATATTGGTTATTTTTTAAGTCCCTCTGTCATTTGACATGTTATAATTAACATGTCAAATGACAGAGGACTGGCGCACATGGAGACATGATAGACTTTTACGCAAAGAGTTATCTCATGGACTGAACTAAATGCGTCTTTCTGACCGGAAGCTGATAGCGTGTTGAAGAGTTATGGACACCTTGGTTAGGAAGCTCTGTTTTGACAGGTAATTTGACAGGTAAAAATAG
Source organism: Poecilia reticulata (assembly GCF_904066995.2). Taxonomy (NCBI): domain Eukaryota; kingdom Metazoa; phylum Chordata; class Actinopteri; order Cyprinodontiformes; family Poeciliidae; genus Poecilia; species Poecilia reticulata. Next base: position 10,846,165 of record NC_088841.1, on the reverse strand, counting down.
TTCGGGTCGGACCAGAATTATTTGCCTGATGGTGGTTCGGGCTTCTAATGAGTTTACATTTAATGAGTTTGCAGCACACAGAGAAAACCTAAAGAAATGTGTGATCAAGTTGTGTTGATCTACTTATTGTAGTTTAAATAGAGGAATAGGACTGTGATCAGCTGACCACTTGGTGCTCAGTTCAACTTTATGCATAGAGAACATCGTGGAGCTCATTATTAATCATTATAGAACAATATCTGTCAGAGAATCATCTCTGATCTGGACGCTTTAACGGACCAGAGGCTTTGGAGCGTCCAGCAGCTGATCCGCTTCTGCTGGTTTTTCCTCCCGCTGAGGAAGTGATGCGGGATCAGGAAACGATCAGAGTTCTGCCGCCTTCTAATCACGTCATTTCGTGAAATGTTGCCTGATTTCAAAACGTACTCGCAGAGAAATAATAAATGTTTTGTTTGCTGACTACAAATTGGAAATAAATAATTTTTTTCTTTGACGGACAATGAAAAAACTCTAGCGCCACCTCTGCTCCAAACTACGAACATTGTCGGCCCCTCTCGGTTTTTCTCTTTTTTTTGCGGAGGATCAATAAATAACTTATTGGTGTTTTACCATCACCACCAGGTATGAAGGGCTTAGCATTTGAGTTGCACCACAGCGCAGCATAACTGAAACACCCAGGAGTTTTTATGAGTACAAGTAAAAGGAGGCTGGTATCGCGCCTGATAAAAATCTATTTATTTATGTCATCACATGGACTTATATCAAGTTTTATACATTTTCTTTTCATATATTTATTATTGTTTTCCTCTTTACATATTAGGTTGACTTAGAATGATTCCAAATATGTACAGAAATAACCTGGTGCTGTTACATGTCAATCATCTGGGTGGGCCACTGGGGGGGCCAATCAGATGACAGGGGGGGCACTGGCCCCCATGCCCCCCCCCCCCCCCCCTCTGGCTGCGCCACTGACTTTGGGGCTATTTGTGGTTTGTAATCACAATTAAAGAAAACAGACTTGAGTTGCTTTAGCAGAAGCAAAAAATAATTTTCTGCACCATTAAATATAAAAATAATCCACCCATTTCTATCAATTGTATTTATAATTTCATTTAATTAATTAATAATTTAATTAAATAAAAATAACAATAGTAGATGTTAAGCAGAGCATCATTCATTACCAAGCAAAGTTACACTTTTGAGTAAGCCAGTTTTCCATTACTTTTAACACAATCCTTTGGCTAGCTAGCACTTTTGAGCTCACGTCACGGCAAATAAAAGGTCGTTTACATGCAGTACCTCAAGGACCACCAGGGGGCGCCCATGGACCACAGTTTGAGAACGACTGCACTAAAGCCCTTTTTGCACTGCAGGGTCCGGCACGGAACGAAACGGCACGGCACGGGTTCAAAGTAGGGCCGACCGTTTTGCATTAGAACTTCCGACTCGGTTCCACAAGAGCTGTGGTTCCAATCGGGCCGGCCAAGCGGGGCTGCTTGAATTCTGCAGCTGATTGGTTTAGAGACAGCCGTTGGTTGTTTGCAGTCAGGCGTTAATCGGTTCCAGCTGGCTCTCACTAAATTGTTCTTACTGTATTTGTCAAGAGTGCTCTTTTTAATATATATATATAATTATATATATAATATAATATATATATATATATATATATATATAATATATATATATATTTATTTTTTTTTTTTTTTTTTTTCAATGAATTCCTCTCAATATTCTGCTGTTACCTGGTCCCATGAAGAGGTAATTTTTTTCCTCCGCTTACTCCCTGATGAACGAGTACAGAACGAACTAGATCGGTCAAGAGGAAGGAGAAAGTTTTCCGGTATCTGATGGGTGATTTTAACATAAGGGGAGCGGTATCTGATGGGTGAAATATGGCCATCAGATACCGTTCCTCCACTGTAAAACAAGGGAAACGGTATTTGATGGGTAATATCGAGCATTAAAATACATTGTCCTATTTTTATTTTATAAATATATGTATGTATATATAACTAACACACACACACACACACAATATATATAATATATATATATATAATATATATATAATATATATATATATATAATATATTATATATATATATATATATATATATCCGGATAAGCGGAAGAAAATGGATGGATGGATGCATATATATATATATATATATATATATATATATATATATATATATATATATATATATATATATAATAATTATAATACCTATGTGACATTTTTGTATTTATCATCACTATTATTTATTATTATTATTATTATTATTATTATTATTATTATTATTATTATTATTAGTGTTATTACTGTTATTGTTATTATAATTAGTTTCCCGCTAAAACGTGAAGAAAGTGACAACTTTGGCGAAACATGTTGTTTGAGCTTTCACGGTGGCCGTAGTTCCCTATGCGCGTGCTTTCTCAGTGCTTACCACGAGCACGCGTGTATTTTGCCGCGTGGGCGGGGCGGAGCGGGAAGAAGACGCAGGGGGAACCGTATCTGATGGGGAAACGCGGATTGACGTAACACCGGAACCTGAGTAGTAATAAAAGGGAACAGTCAGAACATAAAAGAACATTTTCTGGGATATAAAAATAACACTAGCAAAGCCACTGGACAACAATTTAGTTATGTAAACTAAATATCTCCTTAAGGTATCCCAGAATTATAGAAGTGTTCTGACACGTTTGGACCTGTCCGCTCTCGCTGAAGCCCCTGGTATTAAGTTTCACCACCCAGGAATGGCATTCCTTCTTAAGGTAATTTTCATTCGCTGCAATGACACATGCTTATAATCGACCAGGGGCAGAATCTGATTTGGGCAACTAGGGCGGTTGCCCCTTCGATCCTTCTTCCCCACCCTTCACTGAACCATCTGAATGTCAGCCTAATGCAAAAAAACCCCTACTCTATCGCCCTCTATCTATTTGTGTTCCTACTTGCCAGTTATCCTGCTGAATTATTGTAGGACAGTTTTTATTGTATGACTAATTTATAAAAGTACCTATATGGCTGTAAAGACCATCCTTTGACCAGCAGAGGGAGGCCCTGAGAAAAGATTTGGAAAGTATTTTTCTGGAAGTCTGCATGGTTTCCTGAAACTTGAGCTTGAGTCACCATTGACTACAAAATCCTAACAAAAGGAAATTATTTAATATTTCAATAAAAATTGGATGTGTATCTGAATATGTGTTGTATCTGTAATATGACTGAGACAAGAAATAAGAGAAGATACAGAGTTCTTAGTCAGGATGCAGGTATTTTAATGACTGACGCAAGTATAGACATGATGGGAATGTCCAATCGTCATACTGCTTAGAAAGGAGATGGGGTCTTCTGTCTCCCAGAGATGCATATCATTTTTGGTCTGAAATGTACAAACTGATCCCAGCACAAGAGTCAAAGATCTTGTTAAAATGTTGGCTGAAGCTGTCAGGTGTCATCATCCACAGTACAGCGTGTCCTGAACTGACATGGGCCAGGAGTAAGGAAAGAAAACAGCATAAAAAAGCCAGATAGCAGTTAGCAGCTGCACAACTACAAAGACTTTGTTTGGAGATAAGCCTTGTGGTCTGACGAAACTAAAGTGGAACTGTTTGGTCATAATTACCATTGTTACATTTGCAGGAAAAAGTGACACTTGGGAACACCAGCCTAACAGGGAAGTATGGGGGTTTTACTGCTAGTCCAGTAAATACAAATTATTTTGTAATTGTAACTGACCTGAAGCAAAAGAAGTTTGGTTTGATTTAATAAGAAAAATATTTATATTGCTGACTTTTTATTGAGTGATATACATTTTTGGTTTCAACTCTACACTGCAAATTTGGAAGTGTTCCATCAACTCCTACAGAGTTGAATTCAACATTTTGAAAGTGTCTATATTGGTCCACTCTGGATGATGTAGAAATTACACTTTTGAAAGTGTTATTTGTGATATAGTTGAATCAACACTCACAGTAGTTGAAATTAAACACACATCAGTGTTGACTTACTCAACACTAGTGTATTTTGTCAAAAGTTAACAGTACGAACGTGTTAATCTAACACAGAACGGTGTAAAGTATATATTAACATAGAAATCTGAGTTTTAAGATACTACTGGCAGGATGTGCTGTGGTGGCACAGGGGTTAAGCACAACCCACATATGGAGGCTCTAGTTTTGAATGCGGCTGTCATGAGTTTGCTTCCTGGTCTTCCCCTTCTTTCATTACCCACTTTTTTTTGTCAATTTCATACCAAATAAAAGCCACTAGAGCAATTAAAACCTTTTTTTTCCAGAAACTACTGGCCATCAACAATCCCCAAATTCATTTTAAAAGACATTAGATGCTACAAAAACACCAGCACCAGTTGCAGTATATAATCTTTTATTTCAAAACAACATCAAACAGCACTGACAGCAATATGCAACAAAGGTCATTCATTCATGGTACTTTGCACTGAAGGTGAACTGTGCTTTGAAAGTTCATTGGAAGCGGCCATGGATGGTCTTGTGATCACAGATGGTGAAGTGTCTTTGGTGCTGCTCTTGTTTTCGCCAACATGAAGGAAGAAGACTTCCAACCTGGAAGGAAAAACAAGAAATATAGAAGAAACATTAGGATAATAAATAAACATTTTAAGAAGAAGTGTGAACAAAACTAATCAGACTCACCTGTGTGTGTCACCGTCATATTAATTCAAATTACTCTGCCCACCCGGTTTACAAGATAAAGCATAAAAAAGTCAGAAATAATTACTAAAGAAATTAGTCAGCTTATAGAAAATTGTTTTGGACAGCATTAAAAGTTGTGCCAACCTGTCTGAAGAAATGTGTTGGAGTCATCATAACAGGCTTCGGTCACCAACATGACACACTGACAAAGAAAAAACATTTTGGCAGTTTTTAGATATGCCACAGGTACAAAACACCAGAGTCAAATGGCTCAATTGCCTCCTCATTGTGTAGATAAGATGTCCAGAGTCCTGCTAATCACCTAATTATTGTATTCAGGTGTGGTGCAGGTGTTAACTTTACAACATAGACATCCCCGCAACAGCGGAGCTAACAAGTTTCATAACCACAGAGAGCGACTATGTCATTCTGACGTCCATCTGACATGATGTACAACAAACCAAGAGAAGAACAGAAACATCAGGCCACTCACTAACGATGAAACAACACAAATTCAAAACATGTTAACGTAGTCCGTAGAAATGCTCTAGCTAGTTTGCCATCTGTTGCCAAGTAACTGATGATGACGTTGGTGACAAACTTTACCCAGAATGAACCTGGAGACAATAAGGACGATTCATTTGTAGTTTTGTGTGACATAAAGTTAAATATAAGAGTGAAAATAAAGCCAGTCATGTGGCACAACATTTTATTCAAAATTTTACGCCCACTATGTTACTAAAATTTGTCAGTCTAGTAAAGTTTTTAGCAACCCTGAAGGCATGATCTGCCTACCGTCTGGACCCCTTGTAGGTCCAGGCCGGGGTCCTGCTGCAACCCCTACCCTATCTGTTGCTCCTTCCTTGATGTGATGTTACAAATATGTTACAATTGTGGGAAGAACTGTCTAATGTTGATTTCTAAATCAACACCAGACTGAGTGTTGATTTAAAAATCAACACTGGACTGGATTGCTTTTGAACTCTTTGGAACTCTTTAGTGAGTGCTAGGGAAACTAACACTCATTAACACTCATGTTGTTGAGTTAACATTGTATTTTTACCATACAACACTTACACTGGAAATCTAATACTTTTGAATTTGCTGTGTAGTTTTTTAACTTTAGTTTTGTTTTTATTACAATAAATACCAGAAAATATGGTAAAATAGATTTAAAAAAAACGCTCATATCATTCACTTCTATGATGTATTATCTTTTTGATCTTTGTTAACTTGTGCTTTTTTAAATAAATCAAAGAAGAATCATTAACTGGAGTGCTGGTGTTACGCTGGTGAGTGTTGATCTTAAGTAAACCCATATTTCCTGTGAAATACACAGATTTCAGCGCTTTATATATAATAGATATTTCTCAGTGGAAAGTTCCAGATATAATCTTTGTATTTCTGATTCTGAAACCAATTCAGTACTTTGGAGGGCATTATAATAATACTTAAACAGTCTTCCTAAATATGCTTTGCTACAGAATAAGCAATCAGTAACTGTTTTGCAGGACCCATCTATTGATAAACAAGTTCATGGTACATTTACTGTCTCTCTAGGTACATTACCTTCTGTACATTATGATAACAGTGAACTCAAAAACATTTTATAGTTCTATTATAAGCTGTGGACACGCCTCCTTCAACCACGTGACCCGTTTGTTTCGTTTGTGACTTACAACGTGGAAGGAGCCAGACAGGCGGAAGAAGCACTTCCTCAGTTCCAGTGTGTCATTTTACTCGTTCCTCATTTATTTGCTATAACTTTAAAATCAAATGTATGATGAAATTGTTCATGTTAAAACAGTTTTTAAGGATTTTTACCTGTTTACTGGTGTCTCTACAGTGCTGTCTATTTTGTTCCAGGGTTTTTTTTGTTTGTTTTGTTTTGTTTTTTTTTACATTTTTACTTTCCGTCACACTTAAATGTTTTAGCTCACCAAATCCAATTTAATTTTAGACAAGCGTCATTTGAGTCTTCAAATTACAGTTTAATTTATTTAAGGGGGAAAAAAGTGAGGGTCAGCTGTCGCCGTGGTAGCAACAACTGCTGTATGGCATTTTGATGCTGTCATTAAGTCTCATGCATCCCTATGGCGGAATTTTTGGCCTATTTCTCCTTCTATATATGTTTTAAAACTGCTGGATTGGAGGGGGATTTTGCACAAATGACATACCACAGCTTCCTAATTGGACTTGTGTCTTGATTTAAAGTTTACAAGTTACTCTAAGGTGGACTTGCTGATTTACTTCAGTTCATTGTTCCAGTATAACCCCAGGTTGATTTGAAAACCTTTTTTTCTTTTTTTAATCTTTGTCAAATGTCAAAGTTGATTTTATGATACAGAACATCTTCCAGTGGAAAAAAAGACCATTGTTGATTCCAGGAACCAGTAACAAAAGATGATGAAACAAGCTTCTCAGACATAAAACAGAAAAATCACCCATGTGCTACGAGGCCTGCTGTGAAAGTGTGTACTCACACTAAAATAGTCAAATATGGTGAACATAAACAATGGGACTTCTTTGCAACAGAATTTCCAAATAAAGCATCAAGGTGCTTTTGAGTGAGGTAAGATTGTTTTAGCTAAAACATCAGGCCACCGGTCACCTGACTGCACAAGGAAGTATATTCAGTGGTACTTTCCCCTTTTCAGAGAAACCGACATGTTCATGTAGTGACATGTTCATGCTCCTGTATGGAGGATTGAGATCTGTGTATTTCCTTTTTAAAATGAAGGTCTGTCACATGTTCATTGTGTTGTTAACCACATAGTGCAGCTGTTGCTTGCAGTATTCCAGGTTTCTGTGTACATAGTGAATACAATGACAGTGAACCTTTGGAGTTTTGTCCCATTTGAACACAACAACAATCCTCCTGTGAACTGGTAAAACTGTACACTTACATAAATGTATATTAATAATAAGCAAGATTTAATTTATTGATGTATATCCGAATATGTGAGTAAGAAATGATGTCATCTTGCGTCATATGACTCACTGTAGTTGCTTACTTTCAATATTGCACTGCTGTGAATTTATTAAGTTATCAAATTTTTAATTTGTGAGTATGTTCATTAGTTTTCTAGTACCGCCATGCCTTACCAGCAGATGTGTATAATAAAGAGAATAAAGATAATACATGTTATGCAAGGCTTCCTGATTAGAGAAGTTTACAACAATACCATAAACAAGTTCTCATGGTGGGTGGAGTTTGACGTTGCTGGGGATTCCTCGACCTAAGTACTTAAGCTTCACTTCCTAAGTTTAGCTACAACCTGTTCTTCCTTGTCAAAGCAACACAGCAGGCGTTTAAAAGCTCAGTGATCAAGAAAAACTGAACATCTGAAAACTTCTGGCCTAAGATGACAGTCAAAATGGAAAAACACGGTGAGTCAAAAAGGATGTATACAAACCTGTTTGAGTATGTGATCGTGTTAAACTACGAGTCTTAATGTTATCCTTGACTTTTTTTCTTTTTTTTTCCTGCCTCACAGATCTCCCTGCCGCCGTGGAGCTCTGCGCTCGCGAGCTGAGGCAAGTTGGAGATAAATTGTACTGGAGATACAAACTCCTGGAAATGCTGCTCAAGAACTATGAGACTGTCAACAAAATAAAATGAGAGGTCACACCGACACAGACGGAATCATGAATTCGACGAAACCCAAACTAGCCTTGGATGAGAACCTGGTTACGACGTGGTGATCCTTGCGAGGGCTTTTCCACTGCTGACGCATCTGGCGGGACTCGCCGGTGTGGACTTTGGAGTGAAATTAAGATGGAAAACAAAACGAGGATGTCGATCCTGCGGCAGACTGGACCGAGGAACGACGACTACATGGCAGTTGCCCGGTGAAGATACTGGAACTGAAAAACGCATACATTCATGCACCGAATCATGTTTACAGCATGTTCATTTAAGAGTTGCAGCAATGGGAAGCGTTGGTGTTATGGATTTGTTAAAAATGTTTCAAATGAAATAATTTTTTTCTTCTCATAATAGTTACTTGTACTGTCTTTGTTTAATGGGATACGACTGTTATTTGATAGTGGTTGTAGTTCTATTTAATGTTTTACGTATTTATGAACTTGTTTACATTTTTTTAAGCTAAAATTTTGTCAGATTTTATACAACCTGTTCTGTCTTTGACAGCATTGCATAGATGTTAGGCAGAGTATATGTCTTTGAAATGTAGCAGACAAACCTCACTAAATTACCTCCAATTTTTACAGATGTATCTTTGTATGCCTAATGCTGAGGATACTATAATTGATGGTATTAATTTTTTTTGCACTGATACTTGGATCTTAAAAATAAACCATCCTCAATACTATGCTGAGACTAATGTATTTTTTTTATATAACAAAGTGATGACAATGTAAAAATTAGCCAATAGACAATGGAAGCTCTTATTTGTTAAAGCATGAGCTATTTCTCTTTTTATTTCAGGGACAAAAACAAAAAAATTTCAGATATCATACCTAGTTTTGCTTTTAGATTAGATTCTTAAATTTAGAACTCTGTCTCATTCAAATTCAAAAATACTTTACTGATCCCAAAGGGAAATTAGAAACTGCTGTAACTCATATTTATTCTGATTTCTTCAGAGTTGCAGATAGTGTTGGCTGTAGGTGGAAAATATCTTGTGTAGCAGTCTGTATTACAGCAAATTTGAAGAAGCCTCTGCATAAAGATAATCTGGTTTTCTAAAACAGTCTCATGAACAGGATGAGACTCACGGTTTAATATGTCAAATTTTATTGACAGAGGTTCACAAACACCAAATAAAGATTTGCTGAATGCCACAATGAGAGAATATGTTGGAGATTTATATATGAATGTCTTCTAAATCAGCAGTTTACATCCATCCATCCATTTTCTTTACACCCTTGTCCCTTAGTGGGGTCGGGAGGGTTGCTGGTGCCTATCTCCAGCTAACGTTCCGGGCGAGAGGCGGGGTCACCCTGGAGAGGTCGCCAGTCTGTTGCAGGGCAACACAGAGACAGACAGGACACACAACCATGCACACACACACTCACACCTAGGGACAATTTGGAGAGGCCAATTAACCTGACAGTCATGTTTTTGGACTGTGGGAGGAAACCGGAGTACCCGGAGAAAACCCATGCATGCACAGGGAGAACATGCAAACTCCATTCAGAAAGACCGGGGCCGGGAATCGAACCCAGAACCTTCTTGCCCCAAGGCAACAGCTCTACCAACTATCAACTGTGCAGCCCAGTAGTTTACATACAAAATGATTACTATCTCATTTAACAAGGGAAAGCCCAGACGATGATGCTTTGGAAAATAATGACAGGGCAACTGACACATTTAAGTTGATTGGAGGAACACCTGCTTTTCAAGGGAACCTCAGACACTATCTTGTTAGAAATTATGGAAATCTCAAGAAATCAGCAAAGAACCCAGAACAAAAGCCAAAGACTTTGTCATGTTGCTACGGCATGAGCTGAAAAGCCACTCAATTATTTTAAAAGAAATACAAAACAGCCAGACTGGAGTTTCCAAACGCACACAAGGAACTGGCTCACTTCATAAGCCAGATGGCAACCCTTAGAAAAATACATGAGGAAATATTGCTCAATAAAACTCAGAAGTAAATGGATATTCCAAATGGACGATGACTCTTAGCAACGAGGCAAAGTGGTTACAAAGTGGCTCAAGTCAACTTTGTGGCAATGTTAGCAAATATTGAGGAAATGTATTTAAAGTTCTGATTTTGAAGAACTGATCAGCTGATTATCTGATTATTGTGGCATTTAGCAATTAGGAATAATCTTGGTTATTCTAACTGACCTTAAAATTGCTTTGAGTTATTTAGAAAGTGAGGGGAAAAAATGAGAATTTGTTTTTATCCAGTACTTGTAAATTTCTGGTGTTTCATATATAACCCTATATATATGTAAATAATTGGTGAAAAGTTGCCAGAAGTAGACAGAGGTTGGGAAAAACTAATTTTATCTTAGCAGAAAAGGTGAGAGAACTAGTACCTTAGATTTGAGCAAAGGAAAAGGACTAATAACAGCAAGAGCACCGCAAAGAACTACCCTTCAAATTGTTTTTCATATTGACAAGACTGCTCCCAAGTGGAAATAACATGCAAACGCGTGTGTGAGTGGCACCAAGCGCATAAAGCATGTGCCTTTTAGCCAGTGGTCTGAAACTCCAGCCCTCAAGGGTCAGGGTTCTGCAACTTTTAGACATGCACATTTATGTTTTGCAATCTTAAATTAAATGGTTAAACTGCCTCACTAGTAGGCAGTCAAGCACTACAGAGCTCTGCTAATGAGCAAATATTGGAACCAGATGTACTGAAGCAGACATCCAAAATGTTCCAGGACACCGGCCCTTTAAGTCATAGGTGTCCAGCTCCTGGCAGTCTGTCTCTGCTCTAACACAACTAATTCAAATGGCCCAACTATCCTCTCCCAATTGGTCTGAGTAAAATCCGAATAACATAAACAGAGGTCATATTTGCCGTGCGACATAACTTTAAGGTTCAAGGGTTTTGAGTAGTTTTGCATGATTATCCAGTATATTAACAACATCTGGTGACTGGATGTCAAAGATCTGTACTTTTTTTTATGCTCAAACATTTGAATCTAGTGTCATAGTAGTTGGTAAACTCATTCTTACTTTGAGGAAAAACACTGAAAACTACATTGAGAACTACAGACTTTACTCAAAATAAATAAATCATACATTTTTGTAGCAGGAAAAAAAAAAACACCCTATGAGACATATGGATGCAAAAATGGTTACGGAAAACATGAAAATAAAAAACACCAAAACAGTGTGAATTCAGGCACTTAAAGGATCCTTACTTTATTTTCTGTGGTAATACAAAAAAAGCATACAGAATTATAGAGAATAGCAGAGTAGATCCCTTTCATTGAATTCCATTAGATCATACACGTAAAATGACTAATAATTACATACAAGTCTGTTCTCTGTAGCTACATCCGTCAAGTACCCCGGCCCCTCCACCAATAGCATGCATGGTCTCTTTGCTGTAAACGCTTTGGAACAGTACTTCATACCCCTTGGTATGTTGCATGTAGAAATTAAAACCAAACAGGAAGAAAAATAATGCAATCAAACGAAAAGCAATTTCACATTACACAAAGATTACATTGACTAGAACTGAATTATATTTATGATAACATTTTTATTTGTGAAAATAAGTTTCAACTGACTTGCTCTGAATCGTGTTCGGTGTTAAGTTTTTGTTCTAACGGACTACATGTTCTATTCTTCTGGATTCGTTAGGGCCCCAAGTAACTCTTGCATCTTCTAAAGAACAAAACAACATCCCCATGTCTTTTTTACATTTTTTTTAACAAAATCTGTATAATTTATGACTAGATATATAAAATAAAACTTAGATTCATCAACTGCAAGACGGAACCTTTTTAAGGGTCGCCTCATCCAAACTACGCATTTCATCTTCTTAGATTTTTACTGATAATTTCCATTCTTTCGTAGAAGGAAAACAGTTCACACTGAAGTTTGTGGATCAGCACAAAGTGGGAAACCAGGCCTGTGAATTTCATAAGGCGGATAACAATAACTCCACTTGAACAAGACTCTTCAATCTTCATGGGTGTACTGTATTTAATCATTAAAAACAAAAATAAGGGGGAATTAACACTAACATGGACCAAACTGAAACAAACCTGTCTTGTAGAAATATCCTCAGCCTATTTCAGTAAGCAGCCTCGTAACTTTTACCCTCAGGGATCCCAATCTGAAATTAGTTTCTGAAAGCACCTTTAGTTTTAATTCACACTCAGAAAGCAGCTGTTATTAATCAGAAGCAGTCTACATAGGGAGCTTTTAATTTCTTTTCTTTTTTTTTTTTGTCAGAGTTGCTAAAGTCCATAATTTTTAATATTACTCAACTCTGTAAAATACCTATAAATACAATCCAACCTACACAGGGTAAAGACTGAATCAAACAGGTGATAAATGAAAGGCTACTCCAGGCATCAGATAGCTACATAAAACAACAATGGTGAGACTTGCCATGTACTATAAACACAGAATGGACCCTTGCAAAAAAAAAAAAAAAAGCAAAATAGGTCTTTTTTGTATTTAAATACACTCGAGGTGAAATTCTTCATGTAAGTCACTAAAGGGTCAGATAACTCGGGTGTTTTTATCCTTCCTTTCTTCCTCAGAATGCGATGAGAAAGAAGGGAGGAGAGAAAGCATGAGGACAAAATAACAAGAAAATCTGTGAAACATTCAGGTAGTCTGTTCTAACAGTAATGATAACAGCAATTTCTCCCCAACACGTTGGGGAACAAACTGTTGGAGAGAGCATAGCGTAGCACGGGCGAGGTGGGGGGATGGGGGGGGGGGGCTCCGTGAGTGCAAAGAGCATCTATAGCCATGTAATTTTCCGTCTTGTAATTCGTGACTTAGCATGAGGGAGCGTACAGAGACTAGTTTGCAAACCATGGCCAGACCTTGAAGCAATGCAGGTGACGTTTTTTCTTTTCTTTGATGCGACGCTTGACCCTGGTCAGTTTCTTCATATTCACCATGACAACTGCCACCTGCTCTGCTCTCTGGTGCCATCCTGTGCAAGCAGAGGCTCGTCCACTCGTAGTGTTGATGTTTTGAAATAGATCCATAGTCCGCGGTGGCAGATCACTTACCTCACTCGTGTGAAAGCAGCCCGTCATCGTTTTCCATCCAGACACCATTCCTTCCAATCAACAGTTACTTGGTGAAGCCCACCACCACTCAGACTGCACTTTGTTAATATGGACTACCACCAAAAAAACAAAAATGTCATCCAGAATAGATGTATAAACAGGCTCCTCAACCAGAATAGATTGTCTCATTTAAGTGAAGTCTGTCTTATTAAGTCCTTCAACCAATTAAATAACCCAGACCACAGCCAGATCGTTTCAGTCTCAACCAGTCAGGCATTTTCATTTAGTAAATGCAGCGACCACAGCCCACATGAGTTCATTGGCATTGGGCTTTGAGCTCTCCTTCTCGGGCTCCAGCTCCAGCAGGGTGTGGACCCGCTTCATGCCTAGGTCATACTGGTCATCCTGGAGGGGGGCGAAGGCGTTCTCTAGGACGTCGGACGAGTGAGCCAGGAGAATCAGGGAGAGCACCCGCTTGTCCATGCGATGAGGATCGTTGACCCACTTCTCCAAAACGGAATCCTGGACTTTCTTGACAAGCCGCTGCGGTGGATCAAAAGAAACCGTTACTTCCACTTAAAGTGCCAAAAGAGAAAACAGAAATCCCTTTTACAGACGACAGTTATACTTTTAACCAATCACTAAAAGTAAAGGGGAACCCACAACATTTCCAGCATTCACCAAATCTGTAACACTCGCTTAAGAGAGTTGAGTGGTTGGTACAAAGGAAGTTTCACACAGCTCTTCCTTTAGTTTGAAACTCTAAAGCATCTTCAGGTTCATCATGCTCTGAAACACACTGCACTGTGAGGGTAAATATAAGGTAACTTAATTAACTGAGGCTTTCTGTTTGCGGCTGTATGGCTTCCCTCAGAAAATGAGTCTTTTCATGCCTCATTTAGACACTTAAAGAGTTGAAGAATAACAATCATCACCCCAATAAAGTTGTTAACTAATAGAAGCTTAGGCGTGATTTTATGCCACTTAGTAGTTTAAGTCCTTCAGATTACTATGAAATAAATCATGAACCCATTTTGTGTTATTACATGAGCCGACTAACAAATTTCTCTACAAATCTGAAGAGCATGAAGTTTAGAAAGTTTACATTTCAAAAGTTAACACAATGTACATTTGCTGTATTATTAAAACTAGTTTTTCAATGTACATTTATTTAAAAAAAGTAAATAAAAATTATTATTATTCTTAATGAATGCAAAAATCTTTATCGACATTACAGCCGCTTTTTGTATTAACCGAGACGTTTTTGCGCATTTCCACTGCTATTTGGATGATTTATCTTTGGTATTTATACAATTTCACAGTTTAAAGGTCTTGAAATATAAGACCAGAAAGTTCAGCCGCCTGAAAAGACACTGCAATACCACACCACACCACATCTCTATCAAGTATGATGCTGCTAATTATGTCTTTCAGGTAGCAAAAACCACCAACAGTTACAGGAATTTAAAACATCCCACCAATCACTCTTACTAAATTAACGCCGTTTTGAAACCCAGTTGGCTGGCCTCCTGCGTATATAGCCCAGTTAAAACACAAAAACAGATGCGTATATATTTAAATATTTTTGCCTCATGTTATGTAAAAAAATAAATAAATAAATATGAAGTAGATATTTCAACTGTTTAAAATCTTATCTATTTTAGCAGCAGTGGAAATAATTGTTGTTCTTCTGTTTAAAGAAACGGTGATTTGAGCATCTACACTTGGTGGGCAAATCTTGTCATCTCAAAAACCCCAAAATTTAAAGGAAAACGAAAGTAGGAGGCTTTGTGCAAGACTCATCCGCTGGGCCTTTTAGACTAATAAATATCGTTTGGATAAAGGTCTAAATGATGGATGAGCCCAACATTTACTCACCGTTAATCAAAAGTTCTCCAATCGGTTCTTATGACTCAATTACAGTCAATACGCCTGACCACATAAATGTTTCAACCTCATTTTTTTCTCCTGGGATATTTATTAAACTAGGAAGATTTATTGAACAGGTTGGTCTTCTTACAGTTCAAACTGTCAGTTTAATACAGATCCATAGCAGTGATGTAGAGAGCGAACATAAAACTCAGCATAAGCTAGAAATATTGCTTCTTGGTGCAATCCTCTGATATCTGCCAGTGAGCACAACAATTTAGTACACTAATAAGGCTTGTTGGCTGAATCTCATCTTTCACAAAAAAAAAAAACAACTAAAATTACAGCTTATTCTTCTATCTAATTAAGAAATATTAGCTGAGCCAAGTAGTTTCGAAGCATCATCAAGTCTACTAAAATAAAAGACTCATTTAAATGGAGATAAAGGTTTTGTAAAACTTGAAATGAATCATGTTGTCACACATGTCATAGTTTGTTAGCACAATAAAACAATGAGTACGTTAACTTATATTACCAAAGAAATTAATCAAACACGTGAAGAGCTACACAGACCTCCTCATTTTGGAGGCCAATCTGCAGATGTAATTATAAGCCAATGAAATTAAAAAATAAATATACACATGGCAATGTTTGCTTAAAATAAAGTAAAATGCAATAACTTCACCAATAGTTGGGTCCCAGTACTTATTGTACTGGGAATCTTTGCTTTAAAAACTATGTTTTCAAAGCTAAGATTTTTAGCTAAAAGAATGCATCATTTAGAGAAAAAGTACAACAAATACGCTTCATAGCCTTGGACACATGAGTCACTTCATTGTTCATTTATACATCCTTTCATTTCTACTCCATTCCGTCATGTATGCTACTCTGCAAGATGATAAAATGCTGATCTAAAATCAAAAAATTCAGAAACAGAAGTATATAATCTAGAACTATTGAGATTGCAACACTTAAGCTTTGCTGAAACTTAAAATGCAAGTTGTGGGATAAAAGGAAGATGAAAAACTCAAATTTTTCTTTTATCTTGTTGGCTCTGATAAAGAAATGCACATGCCTGCCCCTGTACATCAAAAAAACGATGCAATGCTGCAGAACGTTCAGCCTGAATCCCCAACTAAAATCCCCCCCTTGACATTGAAAATATTCACTTTTATATGAATATATATTTTTAGTAAAGAAATCCAACTGGCATATGCATAACAGCTAGATTTATACCAACATTAAATTACTCACAGGTGGGCTCTATGTACTTTGTGAAGAAGCTCAAGAAGTATGAATGGTTTTGTGAGGTGCAAAACTCGCAAAACACACAAGCTAAAGAAATTACATACTGTGCATCTCAATAAAACTTTATCAAGATCTAATGTAACTGACGCTGTGCTAGAAGAGGTCAAACCTGTTGAAAATTAAACTGAGGGTGTGACTACACTTCACACAATAGCAGTCAGACATAGCAGAGAGCTGAAAAATGCTTTTACCTTTTATGTTACATATCGACTCGTTAATCCTTACTCAACAACATATCTCACGATGAATGGACGGGATGAACACTGCTTCATCATACCTGCTTGATGGTGCTGTTGGTTAGCGGATGTGTGGTCATGTCAAAAAGCAGGAAGTTCTGTTTCTCTGTGGTGAGGACCCCCTTCTCCACCAGGTTTTTAGCCAGACGCTCTCTGACGTTTCGAAGCTGATAATGGAGCTTCAGGGGATTCCAGGTCTCTCCTACAGGTCAACACAAAAATGTAGCTTTAAATAACCAGAGTTTCTGCATGTTTCCGTAAGCTAACTCCCCTTGGTAATATGTTGCCCTAAGGCTACAGACAATATCACAATACCAAGAAGGTAGAAATCACAATTCCATGTCAGCATAGTGAAGATATACGATTAATAGTTGTGACGATGGTGAGCTGTTAGGATAGTAGTAGTTGGATTGAGAGTGTTAACGTTAATCTACCCTCCATTTCCTAAAAGAGGTACAGAATATAGCGACAGTTATTGTGTAAATGGAGGAAAATATGCAGAAATAATGAGCAAATAGATTATTTTACAGCAAACAAAACCAAATTTATCTTTGATAATTATTCAAAAGACTGAAACAAGAATCAGAAAGGATGATTTAATCCATTTAATTCAGTAATTTAGTGGGTTGTTCTAAAATGGTTGGAAGGATTAGCACACATGAGCAGAGGAAAGTTTAGGACTGAAAAGCTTGCGATATGCCAAGAACAGAAGTCTGCACACTTGATCCTCGATCGTTTACCGACTATGTTTCGATCCTACTTTGATCGTCATCATGTGAAAACACTTGAATTCTTGCAAATTCAGGCAACATTCATGGAAAAAAACAAACATTCATATACATTGCTGTACAATGCTTTTACATTTAAAATGGTAGGTGCAGCACTCTTGCAGCGTTTGAATGTTTTACACGTTTGTGAAACATATTTGAAAAATGCACTTTTTCAAACTGGTTATTTAATCCTAAATCAAAGACTGAAGAATTTCTTCTCCAACATGGCATATAAATTTGGCGTATAAATTCCCTTTAAAATTTATGAATCACATTAAGATTAAAGATAATTTAGGTGACTTAATAACTCAAGTTAAATATACTTTTGCTCAGTTATGGTTTTCAACGCCGACAGGAGTGCCCAATGCCTTCACGCATCGGTTACTTAACTTACGGCTTGTGGTAAGCTTCATAGCACTGACAAATTTATTGGTCATTTCTTTTTTTAGTTCCCTAAAAAGAAGAGTTTTGGCACGGTGCAAAATAGTCTGAAAACATCTGCAGGAACTACAACACAATGATTCCAATTAAAGGAAGAAGTAAAACGTACACAACCTTGCATCCTTAAATTAATAATGAGATACATTTGAAGGTAACTAGCATGGCATCAACTTGGTGGGATTCTGACCTGCTTAAACATTTAGATGGTTGAATGTAAGCAACCTTGAATAACAAGGACCAAATGGGAAAACAACTTCGTAGTGAAATAGTGCAAATCAGCACAAGATATGCAAATAAAGGCACATAATCCACTTGGGCAGTTTTCATGATGACTGCAAGCTTTGTTTTACAAAGTCAGAAGTGCTTATCTCACCACTGAGGAGTTCTATCCAGCTCTGCACAGTCTCTGGAGGCTGAGTGTCTTTAATATGCTTCAAGGCCTCATCCAGCAACACATCTCCTGTTGGGGCATCAGACTTGCAGATAACCTTGCAAAAATAAAAAAAGAGAATTGTCAGTGGCAGTCAAGTTAACTCTGAACTGGAGTCACATCTTATACAAACAGGAATTACAAGAGAGGCAAGAAGTGCCTTTGTTGGAAAGATAACAAAAATGCTTCCTCTGACCTATGAAGCGTAATTATCTTTAAAAACAAACAAACTCTACGGTATGCCATGTAAAGAATTTTGATGACAAATACCCACCTTTCTTGCCAGGAGGCTTTTCCTCCGCACACCGCAGGCCTCCAGCTGTATCCTTCCTCGGAGGGCCAGTTCTACCAGCATACAGCCGCGGAGGCCGGAAGAAATACAGTCGTTCCAAAAAGACGTGTAGCCCTGAGCGGAGAAGAAGAAGAAGAAGAAAAAAAAACGCTTGCTTAGCTGACGTGTTGAGCCAGCCTTGGTACAACACTTCCAGGTTTCAAAGGACCTCACACCTGGAGAACTACCCAGGTAACGCAAGCCGTGGAACCTACGTAGCTCGGTAAACAAGTAGCATAACTGCTTTGATCCGGGAAGTTATGAACCGGATGCTTCGGTACCGCACCGGACCGCCTTATTCAGATAATACTGTTATTATTAAGCACCTTGAGAGAACTGACACGTTGCACGTCGGTAAACAGAAGCTACTTGACACACGTTGGCTAACAGGATTTACACCGTTACACTTTAAAGTCAGACACTTCAAGCTGAGCATAAACAAATCCCGGAAACATTAGCCACCGAGTGGATAAACTCAGTGTTCTGTGTTGACATTTAGCCGATGACGCAACGTAAACACATTTAATAAGTTAACGGATTACAAACAGCCCGCACCTCTCGGTCCTTGAGGCCCAGAAGCAGTACTTCCTCCATTAACGTCAGCCTAGTTTCCTTAGAGTCCCCCTTGTCTTCCTCCTCTTCTTCACCTCGGCGAGCCTCGTCTTCCTCTCCACCGGAATCTTTCTCTTTCTCGGCGGCAGCGGCGCTGCGAATGGCCTCGGTCCTCCGTTGGACGAGGCCCGAGGTTCTCTGCGTGAGAGAAGTCATAGCTGAGGCTGCGAAGCGGTCGGATTCGAAGACAGGCGCCTACCTCGGTGAGATAGGGAGCCGTGCAGCATCAAAACCGAATTGTGGAAGTGGAAAAAAGGAGGTGAAAGACAGGTCGGCCAAGAAGAGTCAGCGGCCGTTGACGTTAGGCTGCGCTCGGTGTTCTAGCGAAGTCTCTGCCCACTTCCTGATCCAACATGGTGGCGGTGCTTCTGTGACGTCGAATGAGGTCTGAGCAGGACAGTGAACGCTTCTCTCGTGTTGCCTTCATTGTTGTGGGAAAATCCTACACTACAGGTTAATAGTAATTCAGACGAGTGATTGATCAAATAAATCTTTTAATGTGAAAGCTTAAGTTCAACTGTATTAAATACATAAAAAATATTGATGAAAACACATTCATTAAAACTGAAATTCTTTATGTTAATTTTGTGAATATCAATATGAACAAAAGCTGTGAATATTATCGATATGGTCTGAATATAACCCAAATGAACATATGGGCTGTGAGTATTGAAAATATGTATAAAACTGTAAATATTGTTATGGAGGAAATTTGGGAATAATATCAATATGATATTCTTTGAATACTACCAATATTAACGTATTCTGTAAATATTATCTGTGAGATCGTAGACTTTGAATAGTATTAATATGAACATAGGCTGTGATTGTAATCAATATGAATGAACGCAGTGACTATTATTGAAATCAATTTAGGCTGTGACTTACTGATATGAACGAAGGCTATTAATATTAACAGGCTGTGAATATTGTTGATATGACTGAAAGAGTTGAATTTTATTGATATGAATAAAGGTTGTGAATTTCATTAATATGAATATAGGCTCTCAATATTATCAATATGAATTTAGGGTATAAATATTTATATGAATGTTGGCTATGAATATCAATATGAACGAAGGTTGTGAATGTTATCAATATGAATGAAGGCTATAAATATTATTAATAAGAATGAAGGCTGTGAATGAATCATTAATCTAAGTTATTTTGGCATACAAAGGAACAGAGACAAGACAACTGGATCAACGAGGAGGAATATTTAACATGAACAGCGTAAAATCAAAGATGGTCTCCAAGTTCAACTTTGTTCATATTTAAAATATATTTTTTGAAGTTTTCTTACTTTTTTTTCGTCAGTTTGATATTCATCTTCCTCTTTCTACAGCTGTTGAAGGTAGAAATTCACATACTGATCAGCTGGTTAATATTAGAAACATCAGAGAGCTGCCCAGACTGAATTTTCTAAATTGATGTTTTCTTATTTAGTCAATTTTTCTGCCTCATTTTCATCCTTGTGACTGGTAATGCTGGTATAGAGGCCTCAGAAATCTGCATAAACTATGAATTATTTAGCTTCATCTTCTGCCAGGCTATGTGAATCAAATGCAGAAATTCATTTTAGTGTGTCATTTTGGGTTACAAAACATTTGGCAGCATGAAAAAACATATTTAATGTGATACTTTGTGTCCAGAGAGGGATTGCAGACAGCTTTGCACATGCATGATTCAGTGCATATGCAGATCCACTCAGAGTGGAGTGGGTTGAATTTGCTGCAGGACAGGATGCTTTCAGTGGGAGGGGCTCACGGCAGCACTGCTCGCTGTAACTGCTGCATTATTGGTACTTCCCTATTTTGTCACCAGTCTGTAATAACACAGAAAAAAGTTGCTAAATTTGTCAATAGTTGCTTTTTTGAAGTAAATAAATAAATAAATTAAAAGTGCTAGAGGGGTTTGAAAAGTTGCTAAGTACAGCCAACAGTGCTCAGTATTCATTTCATTCAGGTGTTTAGGAGCAGAGTTACATCTGAAGGTTTTGAGACATTTGCTCTCAAAGACTGGAGTTACAGGCCCCAGAGTAAAAATGACATCCGCCAAGTTACCTTGACACTTAAGTTTAACATACACACATACTTCAGTCATTTACACGTTTGTCCAACTTTGACTTAATGCACACCAAAAAACTGCAAAAGCTGAAGTTTCTCAGGCTATTTTTCACTTACAACTGTGATTGCCACACACTGAGATAACAAAACAGTCACACTGTTGACAATAAGTCCAAACATGCTTTTTGCTTTACTCATTTTATGTTCCACAAATTTAGAAGAATGAAATTCGAATAATTTCTTAGTAATGACCTTCATCAGACATTAACTATTTTCTTTAAGTGCATTAGGCATGCAGGTTTTGCTTTAAATGAATAGGAACAGGGATTGTGTGTAACATCGGCTACAGACACAAGATGGCAGACTTTGACTGGAACTAAAGACTAACCTTGTTGCTCCTCATCTACATCTTGATCTACATTTACTCTCGAGATCTTTCTTTCAATGAATATTATTGATACTCATCTTAGTTTCACAGGTAAAGCTAAGCTGGATGGAAAAGATAGAACTTTTTGCTGTTTCATTCTAACCAGCAACAGCAGATCCAGAAAAAGAGGATTTATTTTGCAGTGACACTGCTGTTCACAACTCAGTTGAAATTAAATCATTGCACTAACTCTGCGAGGTTTTGATCACTATGTAAAATAAAACACTCACACTTTAAAATGAATGCTAGGATTAACATAAATAGCATGGTGGGCTTACTCGCCATTCACATAAATATACATATAAAAGTAAAGGTTAAAAACCAAAATGAATGGTAGTGTTGTAATAATGAAGCCAGGGACTTTATCATTACTTGCTAATGAGAAAACCTGGCATGAGGTAAACCATGCTGATGTTGAATGCTGAATGCTGAATGCTTTAGGTTTATGACACCAAAAAGGCTTGGCACAGTGGGCAAATACATGTGATGTTTTCTCAGTTGAGTGCCCAGTTTCCAAAGTGAGAATGATTCACCACGAAAAAAAAGAAGAGAAAAATTAAAATAATTTCCTAATAATTTGTATTTGCTTAGAATTCCAGCTACATGCAGTCTAAACTTTCAGCCATATATACCTCAAGATTTTGGATACACCTACCTGGAATCTTTAGATATTAATACCTTATAGTTATACCTTTAGCCATAAAATATTAGCTATTTATACCATAGCTTTTTATGTCTTACCTTGAAGAAACGATCCAGAGTTGCAGTTAAAAATCCAACTCTGGAATATTAGTTTTACATACTGAAATTCTTGTGTTATGATGTGCTTTGCTTACATAATCAAGACCGTTAACAATATGTTCCCTGATACGCTGAAGTCACTTAAGGAGGCCTAGCCACCCACCACATGTACCCTCCAAAAAAATCCATGGTTTCTCATATAACCTGACAAAAAGCCCAATGTTAGAATCCAGTCTCTATCAGTGGAGTTTTGTGAGTATTTTTAATTGAGGCAATGTGTGTGTTCACTATAACAAAACCACTAATGGACTTTCTATCGGCCCCATTTCTGTGGTTTTTCAATGCAGTCTCAATATTTCACAAGCAGCAATAAAGCTGTGCACTGTTAAACACAAGGCTGAATATAAATCTTCTTAAACAGTACCCCAAAAATGTGTTGCTTAATTTATGCGTGATGTATTGTCCTCAGCCTTACGAATGATGAGCGAAAGCTTCCCTAACTGTAGCAAACTTTAAATGTGCTATTTACATTACATTGAATGATCTATACTCTTCATTATTTGACTTTTGGAGTGCATTGTTTAAACCCCCCTTTCTTTGATACCCATAAAAAGTCTAGTGCAACAAATTGCCTCTGAAAATCACACAAGAGGCCTTCAGTTGTTCTCTGAAGGTCTCAGTGGTTTGTTACAGAGCATTAGCAAGCAAACAGTATTATGAAGACATCAAGGAGCACAAAAAAAAGGTCGGGGATAAAGCTAGGAGAAGTTGAAAACAAGCTCTGACAATGAAACATCCTAAGCTTTGAACAGCTCACAGAACACTATTCAATTCATTATCTAAAAATGAAAAATGGAAAAAAGGAATCTGAACAAATATGCAAGTATTTAGAAAGAAAGCAATTTTAAGTTCTGTTTGCTCTTTGCTACAGGCCATGTAGGAATGCAAAAAAACTCATAGGAGGAAATCCTCCCACCTAAATGAAACCTTTTGGTAAATATAAAACAATGTGAAACATGGTGCTGGCAGCATTATGATGTGGGGGAGCCTTCATTTCAGCAGAGAACAAGAAGCTGGATAGAGTTGATCAGGAGATGGAGGAGATATCAATTGGAGCAAAGGCTTACATTCAAGTAGGGACCCTTAACATAATGCTGGAGCAAGAATTGAATGGTTTAGATCAAGTGATAATTATCTGATAATAAGACCCAGTCAGAGCTCAGACCAAAATCTCACCGACAATCTATTGTAAAAGTTGAAAATCGATTATCACAGTTGGTCTTTCCATCCAGTCTGACACAGCTTGAGATATTTTCTACAGAGGATTGGTCAAACATTTCAATTGCAGGAAGAGCTGGTCGGGACTTACCTAAAAGAGTCTTGCAGCTGCAAATGCAAACCATACTTTTTATTAGTTTATATTTTTTTTTATTTGAAAAACTTTTGAAAACTATGTATGCTCCCCACTTATTCCGTTTTATAAAAATTGATTTGACGTTTGGGGTCATAAAATGACACAATATAAAAATGCCAAGGCAGCATGGATAATTTCTTTCAAGGCACCGTATATCCTTGAAGACAACTATAACCCGTCAGGAGCCTGCAATGTAACAAACTGCCTGCTTTTATGACATGAAAGAGTGGCTCTAAAATTCCTTAGAGAGATGATTCCTCCAGACATTAGGAAATATGCTTTGTGTAAATAATAATCTCCTCTACCGTCACAGCCAAGACAGTTGTTCAGCGCTGACCATCTATGTAGAATAGTTGCACGCTGTCCAAAATTGAGAAGAAGCACCAGTGTTCTAGGATTAGGTCTGGAAAAAAAAAACGTCTCAGGGAAGGAAGAGGCTTTAAAAAGTTGTAAATATGAGATAAATTCATTGTAATCCAAAGTAAGCTTGTCGATTATACAGAACTGCTTTTTAAATTTTATTTTTTGGCGATGATAACAACATGTAAGATGTGAATTAGAATTTGAAACGCACAGAGTTAGTTTCAAACAGGACGTGAATGTTTCCTGACGTATCAGCCAATCATCTGCTGCCCCACTGACACTGTTAATAAACCTCCGGAGCCCTGCGAGACCTGACACAGATCTACGGTTTCAAATGCGAAGTACGAAACATCTGTATTTTCCACTTTTGTCCATTTTGGCTCCGTGATCTTGGCGTTCTGGTCCTGACACAGGGCCCGGATCGCTCCCGGGAGTGCTGAAGGAAGCTTCACTCAGTCCCATATTGGAGCCATTTCCTGTCTCTGGAGTGGGCAAAAGGGATGACCCTCGGTGACCCTCTTGTATAATCGCGCACGAGTGCGTTCACATCCACACATGTGCAGGCTCTTTTAAGAGAACACCCCCACGGTGAGAACAAGGGAAGTCGCTCACACTTGAGCGGCAGTAAGTGAATTATTAAACCTCTCAGCTGTCTGGTACATGACATCTCACCACAAAATAATGGCAGAGCAAATATAATTATGCTTAATGGCTTGTGATATTGAAAAGCTTCAGTGTTTGTTTGAATTTTGAGCAAAAGCAGTAACATTTTTTTCTTTTTTGGAACATGCATGGCTCAAAAATAAATATCCTATCAATTTTCCCACAATTTGTTAGCACTGTGAGAAAGCACATAGGACGAGAGGCCTCAATGTATGGGAACAATTAAGGAATAAAAGGTCACATCTGGATATTTCTCAGTGGATGATATTGTTTCTCTGTTTTTTGGGGCTTGTGTGAACTCCGATAGTGAATGAAACAGAAGCTCGAATGACAAGACAATTACAACAGCAGCACTCCCAAGGCTGAGGCTTTCAAACCCGATGGCTGAGATAAGTACGCTTAAGAAGAAATGGTGCAGAGGAGAAAGAATAATGAAGTAATAGAGTTGAAAATGAAAGGGGGGGGGGGTGAAAATGCCTGTTGAATAGTCCAGCTCCAATTCTGCACAATGACAGGAAGTCCTGTGCTTTTGCTCCATTCACAGTTAGACGAACAATAAACATAACGGTGAGCTAATCTACAGCCTGTGATCCAACTGACCAAGTGTTAACCTTAGACTTGAATAAATGCATTGTAAGGCTTATAGAAGGCTCATCACACGATGAGTCAGGAAGGCAGAACAAGGGAGTTGAAAAAATAATTTTAACAACTTTGAATAATCTTGTTAAACGGGTTTTACTCATCACTCAAAGATGCAGTAATCTTTTTTTGCTTTTCAAGCCTTTAGAGCAGGGGTCACCAACTGCAGTCCTCGAGGGCTACCATCCTGCAACTTTTAGATGTGTCTCTGCTCAAACACACCTGGATCAAATAAACTGCTCATTTCCAGCCTATTGCAGAGAGGAATGAATGCTGGTGAGGAAATGCAGACATTTTGAAGCAGAGGTGAATCTAAAAGTTGCAGGATGGTAGCCTTTGAGGACTGGAGTTGGTGACCCCTGCTTTAGAGTAAGTTCAGATTTGTGTCTCACATCATCCAACTCTCTCTTCATGGAGATCATCATAGAGCAACAGTAAGATACACATTTAATTAATATTATGCACCATTAGAACGATAAAACAAAAATAAAGCCTAAAGACTTTGATTATTTCCTGTTAGTTACAACTTTATAGAGCCAAGCTAGTCCCAGAGTAGAAAATAAAAAATGTACTCTGTATATTCCCACAGTTAGATACATTGTACACACAATTATGTAACTGCATAATAACTAACTCATCGCTCTCTTCAGGTGTTTTCCCAAAATATTGTCATTCAACCAAGTTTGTTTCTGACAGAAAATCGGACGACCATTGATCAATGGATTATAAAACAATGTAAAACCATTGTCAGTCTTGCTGGGGGGGAGCTGTTTTTATTCCCTTGTTGTTTAAAAATGGCACAACAAAAATTATAAATACTCTTCCCAATAATTAGTGGAAACATTTCCTTTGGCATTTTGTCAATTAATGAGCAGCTTTTTTGCACGTTTCCACCAGTATTTTTGTAGCAAGCATCCAGTGTTTTTGGTTGAAAGGCCTCCTCCATTTGGGACTCTTCAAAATATAATTTTTTTAACCTACATTTTTCCTGTGTGCAGCAGATGATATTTTATGTATTGAACTTATAGATCTTGAAAGTGTGTGGAGATGTAAAACACTTCACTTAGAACAGTATCACAAATGGTTGATGATTAAGACTTGAACACTGTACTTTCCAGGAATACACCAAAAGTTGTTCTGTAATGGATAAAACTTAATCTTATGAAATGGTCATCAACTCAAATTTCCAGGCTAAATGATGCCAAAAGCTGTATAATCATACACAATTAAGTAATGAAAAACCACAAACTGATATGACATTGAAAGATGATTTAAATTTCTCACTAGAACTGTCAATTTTATTAATAATTAACCCGTTGCTACTTTGTGTTAGCAGTTTCCACAAAGAGTTTTAGACTCACAAGTTCTTGTGAAACTTTTGAATTATTTTTGATAAAGGCATAGAAATTCATAGTATGTTGTCATACGCTTCTCCAATTAGCTGCAATTTCTTTTTCAAAAAGTGAAACTGAAATTGCTCTTTAGCTTTCTGCTCGGCGTCCATATTTGTGTGATCCTCCCTTTCCCTTGCTCTGCCTGCTCAATTTCTGCAGGAAGTCTTAACAATAGGAAACCTCCAGGGCTTCTGAAACTTAGCTGGAAAACAAACACACTCAAGCTGGTGACCTCATTTACACATAGACATACTTACAAAGAAAACGTCAACAGTCAGCTGCCCATTAACTTGTACATCAGAAAGAAAGCGTTCATTTGTCTTCAAAGGAAACCCACATGTGACTCATTTGATTCATTCGGGCTTCTCATTGCAAGATACAGGTAAACAGGGTAATGAACAAGCACAGTTGACCTCAGCATTTGTTTTTGTTTTTTTGTCTAGCAAAAGTAACAGAGTGACTTGAAGGAAACCCTGCCCAGTCAAAGACAAAAACAACCCTTTTTGGAACTGGAAGCAGGTTTTCCTACAGGGGGCAATTATAAGGGACTTTTCCACAATTAAAAAGCTACGTGAAAGGCATTGTGGAGCTTATTTCGATTCTGTTTCCTAACAATGTTGATTTAAGTGGAAGTCATTGAGGTCATCCTAAATATATGCAAAGAAGTGTAACGTTAAAAGAACGTTTATGTAATCATGTAGCAAATTTCAACACACCAGTAGCCAACGTGAGCAAAAAACAAAAAAGTGGTGGGAAACTAAAAAGTTGAAGGAAGAAGGTAAAAGTAATTGAAAATAGTATTGAGGAGATATTTTCAGAACCTTTGACCCTCTTGTGGTCAGAAGTTCACATAATCTCATCCCTGGCATGATTGCTGCATGACTTTTTATTTTTTTGTGGAATAACTACAAGTCTCCTTCTGAGGCTGTAGACAGAGATTCGTCCAAAGTTTAACATTCCCAACAAAAAAAATATAATGATAAAATCTTAGCCGGATGGTGCTGCTGATATCATTTCAAGTCTTATTTCAGTCTCTCATAGTATTTAAAAACACTTCAACATCAAATTGGATTATTTTTTTCTTTTCTCAGATTAAAGATAAACATTTGAATCATAAAATGCCAACAATCTGAATGCTTCTTGCACAGCGAAAACACTGCAAAAGGTATCTGGAAAATCTGAAGTATACCGGTTCACTGCAGATGAAGGCAGCAAGTAATCCTGACCAGATGACTTCTTGTGCTGCTCTTTAGTTGTGGTCAAAGGGCAAACAATGTTCTGCCCAAAACATGAGGTTTACAGCTGAAAGAGTCGAAGTGAAAGTGAGCACGAAGAGGGGGCACTCAGACCTTATGATCTCAGTCATCATCTGGTTGCTCAGTGGGAGGTCAAAGAATGGCACGAAATGCACACCCACACACTAATACTCTTATTTTATACTCCCACTGAGGAGCACAGACTATACCTGCGGAGATGTGACCTCCAGAGAGCCAGAAATGCTGCATTCGTGCACAGAGTTCAGCACAACAGCACATTTGCTTTTAACCAGGGCCAACCATGTCAAAACTTAACTTTCACACAGTTATGACATCAACATTAATAAACAAAGTCCAGATTGCCAACTGTGTCAAAAGCTTTTGGCCATGCCTTTAACTGTGACATAATATTCTCCTCAATATTCTCCAGCTTTAGCGATTCTTGTTTGCTACACTTGGCATCATATTTCCAACGTGGGTGTGTTCACCTTTGACATTTTCACAGGTAAACAAACCTCTGCTTGTAATTTACAATCAGTAAAAACGGTGCAAGTAAAATAACATGTAATAGAGTCAGGAGCAAACACTGTGACCTTTAATCTCAAACTCTACAGTGTTAGACTAAACTTATAAGAGGGGGAAAAAAAACCCTGTAAGATCCCCCTTTAAGAGCCATAACATTAGGACAAGAAGCCGTGCATTAATGAGGACAACTTCTTCAAAATGAACACTTTAAAACTCAGGAGGTGAAAACCTTCTCTAACTTAAACTAACTCTTAAAAGCAAAATGCTAATATGAACAATTCAAGCACAAAATGACACAAGTTTAACTTTGTCGCACATTCCAAATAGATTTTTTGTTTTTTTAAAATCTGTGTTATATCTTATATGATAACATTTAGTAAGATGTTTTTTTATTTAATTTATCGTGCATTTATCGTAATATCTTCTGCTAGCGGCTGGGCTCCTTTTGACCTCCTTTCTGTCAGCACTTTCTTGTGTTAAACTGTGAGGACAACCCACAGAATCCCCTCCCTCCTAACACACCCGGCCTCCAGTTGTCCATCCTGTTTTCATGTCAGAAGTCACGCCAATAAATGACCCCAGTCTGAGCAGAATGCGATATCCTTCATGCATAAAGGCCGTGAGACATGCCAAGAATGTCATGGTAAAAGCCAGAGCGCACGTGCATGCTGACATGTCTTCACAAAAAGTAGCCTAGAAGCTTAATGTAACATTTGTTGCAGATTGATGCAGCATTAAACTGAACTGTGTGGCATGTTTTGGTCTATATATGGTTATAGAGTCTGTTGCAGATTTCTGCCCAAGTCCTTCTTGAAAAAATGAGATCTGGATCTCCATAGGGTTTTTAAATAAAGGAAATAGAAATAGAACCATAACATGACATGAAGTGAAAGGTAAATTACCGAGTGCATACATGAGCAGAAGACGTGATCAATTAAAGATCCTCACAATCAGGTTATTGCTCAACCAAAGATCCTCACAATGCATGTTGCTGCATTGTCCTTGTTGAACTGCTTGCGGAAAGGCAGAGCAGTTCTGTTATGGTAAGTCGCAATCTGAAAACAATCCAGTGAAGCCCCACCAAATTTCCTACAGAGTGACAACAGGGTCTGGGGACAAACTATGATAGAAACCCGATTCCTGTTTTTGTTACACATACACACAGAAAAACACAGAAACTTAATGGGTTTTAACTTTTCATTCTAATTCCACAACAATGTCATCTGATATAAGGTAACTCTATATCCATGTAAGACTTACAGTGTCCAAGTCTACACTATGTAAGCCTTTGTGAACCAAAACGTACAATTCGTTCCTTGAAAAATGCATCATGAGTTTACTTATAATAAAAAGACAGTTATTGTCTACTAAATCAGAAGAGGTCATATATGCACAGAGTTTGCACGCGTTAACAAAATTCAGAGGAAACAAGTGTGTGCAAGCAACCATTATTGCTTCATTCTCCAATATTTTCTCACTTCTCATTTTTGTTTTTGGCTACAAGCGATGATCTGAGACACCAGAAGAAGTCGTTTCAGTGTATAATCATTGCGTTTGTTGACAATCAGTAAAAAGAAAAAAGTTACTTTTTGTTGAAAGAGGCAAATCCATGCAATCTTTAGTGAAGCGCATTTGTTGTTGTTTTTTTATTTTTACTCATAACTGTATCCTTCAGCCCTAGTGTGAAGACTAAACCCATCAAAATAACAATAGTTTGTGGGCAAATGACTTTTAGCACAACTTGGGGTATCCCATGTCTCACTCAGGGACGTTGGCTACAGATAAAACAATGTAAAATGGGTGCATTGAAATAATAATAAAAATATTATCTATTGTCATTCACATTCTTTTTTGTATACCCTTCTCAATATCCATCCATCCATCCATTTTCTTTGCACCCTTGTCCCTTTGCGGGGTCGGGAGGGTAGCTGGAGCCTATCTCCAGCTAACAATAATCAATGAGAAAACTCTCATTGGCATTACAGCAGTTAAACCCTTCTTATAATTGCCAAGCATGCTTCTCTTTATTTTCAATGAAGGGCTCCAAGTCTTTGAGATGGGAAGGCCTCCTTGCCATCACCCTAATCTTTAACTCCCTCCACAGATTCTTTGCCGAGTCTGGACTCGGGGGGGAAAAGTGTTATGAATGTAACTTATAGACAGAATCGAAATTTGCATGGAATGTGATTATGTTTGGGATTGACTATGTAATAAAACTGATGGAAAAAGAGTTTGTAGGCGAACTAGTTGTTTTTACTGTCTTAGTGCAGCTTGAGGTAATTTGTGGAAGCATTGCTTTGTGTTCTCTCTTTATTATTCTTTTCTACAAGGTCCATTAATTTTGTGGCAAGCTCTTTTTTGTTGAAGCCATTGCTGACATTATTATTTTTAATTGATTTTGTTTTTCTCTTAGATATAAAACACTCCTTGGCCCATCTCCCATATCTTTTGCCATGTTTGTCTCCTGGGTGGAATCACTGCCCAAGCTACCTGCTGCAATTAACTTTGTGTGCTCTTTGTTTTTCTTCTCCCGTAGGGAGTGATCCAGTGCCCATTCCTCTGGCATTTTTTCTGTCTGCTTCCTGTCCTTTCAACGTCAGTCCATTCCTACAAGACTGCAGGTCACACTGATCCTGCCTCTCTTGTAGGTTTCCTCTTGTTCAAGGGAAGTGGTTCCTCTCCAGTGCTGCTACATGCTTGGTACAAACTCAATGTTGTTGGAATATATTTTCAGGGGTTTAAGTTATCTATCAACACCTTAGTAGCACTCTAACGTGCCATATTTAGAACTGAATCTGAGTGTATGATTATATAATGCTGGACTGATGTGAATTTAATTATTAGTGAAGGAGATTCTATATAATATGAAATGTATCTGACTCGTTTGTCTTGTATTATGAATTGCGGCTACATGAATGAACTGATCTGAACTGAATAGACCAGCCAAACACAACAAGTCATCAACTTGGAGTGGGCTTTTACTGCATGAATGTTTTAGTAGATAATTGTTTGCATCGAGGATGACTAAGCCATTGTTTCCCATAATACTGTTCAATTAATTTTTGTTGGCTCACAGACTGATGATGCAACTTTGTAAAAATAAAATAAAATAAAAAAGGTGCAGTGGTTAAAAGACATGCAGGTTTATGAGATTGTTTTAACAATTATGAGTATACTTGCCTATCACAATTGTGTTTTAGTTTTATTCATTTTAGATTCAGATGCTAATATTATTGTATGCGTATAACTATTATTACTGTTCTTTCATGTTGCATGTTTCCAAACCTACATGATATTTTCGGGCTCTATGACTATTTGTTTGAAGGTGATGAAATAAGCGTCACTGTAGCGGCTGGGAGCGACCCCACTGTGTCTGTGACAGAGACAGAGGGCCAGTTTTTGGGGTGTAACTGAAACCTCCCTGTTGTGGACAGAGTCAGAGGTTCCTGACCTCGTGTTGGCCCCTTTGTGAAGTAAAGCTTCAAGTCCTGTCTAACATGCAGGGAGAGGAGATGGACTGGATCTCTAATTGATGCCCTCGTATGTCAGACTATTGCTTTCCTTCACCCACAGGGTGAAACTTGGGTCTCTTTGAAGATACTTATATGACCCTGTTTGGGTGTCAGAGCTTCAGTTGGACGCAAAGATGATGCGAGCAAGGCAAGAACGTGAACATTTCTGGCTGGGACTCAGATTTAGGTCCTTCTTGCTGCAGCAGATAGTGCTAACAACTGCATAAAAGGTTTAACTGTATTTGTACAAATAAAAATATCAAAGCTAAATATTTATGAAGCCTCCCTCCCTTCAGTCTAACCCCTAAATTAAATTACTTGTGACCGAATGCCTTCAGGAATCGTCCAGACAGTAAAAAGATTCCAGGCGTAATTTAATCTCAGTGTATATGCAGCTAGTTAAAATTTTATTATATGAAAAAGAGCAAAAGTATGGAATACTACTCTGGAAGAGTGGTAGAGATCAACTGTGTGCTCCATAAGTTATTATTGAAGAAACATGTTACTGAACCAAAGCTTTAAGAATTGGTTCAGTAACCAATTTAAATTTGACCAAGAATTAAACAAAAATACCACAAACCATGTATCAAAAACATGTTGAGTATTTGAGTTTTAGTTTTCATCTGTTTGTAGATTTATTGTTTGTTCATATCGGCTTCTGTCTTGCCTTTTCAGTTCATGCGTTTGTATTCACCCTCTTAGTTTGCCCTTGCATTTTGTTCATTGAGATTTTCCTTCTATTAGAGTTTTTGTTCATGTTCCCCTCAGCTTATCTCATGTTCATCAGTCTCCTTCCCTCAACTGGCCTGTTGAGCCTCGTCTCACAGCCGCAACCCGTCCCCAATCTGTCAACCTGTCACATCTGGTAATCAAGCTCCTCGTTATTAGAGTGCCTCTCTAATAAACGATAACACATTCATTCCAACACGTTCTTGTTGGAATGGCCTGTCCAGACCTAAACACAACCGAGAAGTATTTTTTAATTGAATTTGACTTCTAAACGCTTGCAGCTTGTTGAACTAATTGCTTCTCCGGATTTGTTTTGTAAAACATTTAGTCAACCATGTATCCTTTTCCTTCTGCACATGCATGGCTCTGTTTAATGAATCACATAAAGTCTTATTAAAAACTCTTTCACATTTGTGATTGGAATATTGTGTTGTGCAAAAATAAAAGAAGGAAAAAAACTCTTCTGCATGGAGCTGTGTTTCAAAATGACTGAGGAATTATTTCCCATCTAAGAAAGTTCATAAATGATGTAAAAAAAAAAGACACAAAAGAGAACATAAAAGTGAACACAAAAGAGGAACAAACATTTAGGCACAACATGATTTCCATTTGCTCATCTCCATCTGGTCAGTGTCAGAGTTTTGAACAAAGTCAAAAGCTGTTCTCATCAAAGAGTAATCACAACGGATGGATCTGCTTTCTGTCACTGAGCCGCCACACGACTTGCTTCTTTCCCTGGAGTTCATCCTTCGGTGGTATTGCAAAGTCACTCCTATAAGGAGCCTGTTGTGCTTTCAGCAAAGGGAACTCTACATTGCTGCAGCATGAGAAACTCGTCTTGCAGCTCTCTTGAAGTGGCATTAGCAATTGTTGAAGATTAACCATATAGAATTAAAAGCCACTTGTACAGCCATTCTCTGCAGCCGCACAAAATCAACGTATCCTTATATAGTGAAAGTTTTTTCTCCAAAGCATCTTTGTTTGCTGTATGTGGTTTATTCCTCAGCTGGCAGAAAATCTGCACAAATCCCTCATAAAGTCATAGTGAGTATAAGTGAAAAAACTCTCGTTTAAATGTATGCAACAACTGATAGCATATTGCAAACTGGAATCGTTAAACTTCAGGAATTTTAAATAAGCCAGAGCGTCTTCTTCTTCATATTTGCCGTGTTCCTTAAACTCATTTCCATCAAGGAGTCAAAGTTACTTTGCATCTCTCAGCCCTACCTCTCAGTTTAGGAAAACAATAATGTTTTGGTGGGCTTGCAGTTGTGCAGCACTCTTTCTGTTTTCAACACTAAATTAAAAACTACTTTAATTACCTGACCCTGCTTCAAATCTTCCCACAATCTCACCTGGGTCTGGGTTTTTCTTTGTCTTTGTGATGCTTGTTCACTAGTGTTCTCTAATAAACCAGAAAGCATTAGGATTTATAATTAGATAACTTTTTAAGGCACTGGGTTTCATATTAGAGAAAAAAAATAGTAAAGACGGTGCAATATTTATGACTAGGAAAAAAAGTCTTTGTTACCCCAGATGAACGGAAACCTGTTCACATTCAGACGGAGCCACCTGCGCCAAAAGTGGTGAAGAAGAACAAACGCAAAGCTTTCAAGAGGGAGCGCATGCAGCGAGGACGCAGATGATTTGCTGCAGCCACAATCCACATATTTTTTTTTTTTGCACTTCTTTGTGTTGGTCAATTGCTTAAATCCCGAAAAATATATTTCAATTCTTGGTTATTCTATGACAAATTGTGTAAAAACTTAAAAGAACTTGAATGCCTTTGGATGGAAATCTGTTATTCCACAACTTTGTTTGACATCAACTACTAAGATTCTCCTTTAAAGGGAAAAAATGTGTGAAGATAAGCAGCTATACATGCTTTAATTTTCCAAGCTATCCGTTCCGCATCAGACCCAATAACAGTGAATACCAAACAAAGTATATATTTACTGTGAGCTGTCACTAACGCCGCAACACCGTCCTCCTGTATACATTACAGATTCCTCAGATCATCTCTGTATATGGGCTTCTACTGAAACAGAAGCATTGTCACTGCAAAAGAAGTTTGTTTAGCATTAATGATTTAATGTCGTGGGTAAACCAGGCCAATTTTCTTCACTTAAAGCGATTAACTTCATCTGAGAAGTGCAGTTTTTTTTTTTGTGCAGCAAAGTGGAAGCAAGAAAAGAGGCTGTATGAGACATGATGGTACTTTATAATCATCTTAGAATCTTTTCTATTTAAAGAATTCAGAGCTGAAATTGAAAGACGAAACGTTCGAGCCCTGTATCTGTTCAGTCTTAATGCCCTCTTCCTGTCTCAGTGCATAGAGGAAGTTAAAGAAATAGAGAGATGAAAAACACATTAGCATAGACTCCCACTGCTAATACAGGCACGCAGCACGTCAAAAGTGAAAGGCAGGGCGGCAAGGGCAGGAGGATACTGCATAGGTGTTCAAAATGAAAACATCGATTGCGATTAAGACGCTTTCTACACTATGTTACCAGAAGGGTAAATCAAACCAGTAAGCCGAGTCGTGTAAGAGGATGAGGAAAAGGGTGGGTGGATGCGTGGCGAAGGGCTATTTTGTGCAATGAAGCTAATCAGTCTTCCTGCGTCTCACTCAGGGATGTCTGTGGGGGCTGAAGACAGGAAAGACTCCTGTAAACTGTCTCATTTGCTGGGTGTTCCTGAGGTCCCGTCTCGAGCAGATGTTGCTTCTTTGTTTACACTAAAAACGAGCACATGCTGTGCTTGATATGTACATCTGATGTGCCATTTTTTTACATATCCCTCTGTTTTGCTTTTCTAGAAATAAAGGCAACATTGCATGAAGGAGGAATTGTTATTTTTTGCTTTCCACGTTGCATGTTCTCTGTGTTTAAGCAGATCACAATATTTAGATGCAGACATGGAGATTGGTGACTGCTGATAGTCATAAAGGAAAGACCAGAGTGAAGGTGTGAATGAGCTGTGAGCTTGAAAGCTATGCATGGGCTATTTTGAGATTCTCTCTGTACGATAGCCACGAGTAAGGACATTTCAATGTTGAAATTGAAATGTGTAAATTTGTTTGTCACAAAATTTTGAACTAAAATGTTCAAAATATGCTTTGCTTTTATTCAAACAAGAAATAGACACATATTTCTATATGCTACTAGAATACTGTTAAATATCCTTATGTAATGTTTATTGTTGTTTATTGTTGCAAGTTGTTCTCCTGAGAGCTCTCACCTGTGCTGCAGCTGATTTAATGTCGCCACAGTCCTCTTAACTTCACAATCATCTGTTCATCTGTTTTCTCAAGACACCAATAAAATACTTTGAGGTTGTTTTACAAGGCTCTGAACTTAAATCATTCAGATAAAGCTCCAAATAGGCGACTGAAAAATATATTATCATAGGTTTGCAGCAGCTGCGTAGAATCAAACTCGCTTAACGCTTGAGATAAACCAGGCGGCGCTGGAATCCAATGCAAGATTTTCTTTTCAGTAAAATGTCAAAGAAGTGCTGCGTGTAGAGAGAGAAAAAAGAGCCCCATGTTTCTTTGAGTCTTGATTAGTGTAGACAATAGTAAAACAGGTAATCATGACAAGCTCCCTCTGTTTACATTGTACAGTCTACAGGGTAAAGTGAATTATGCTTCAAATGAGTGATACCAAACATCTTTCAACAGCCACGACTTGAAATGCTGAGTTTTCAGAACTGTTTCTGATATATTACAATTGGGTGACCTCAACTCTCAACAGCAACACAGTTTTGGTGAGAGAGCCTGGCTCCCTGTGGGGAAAACTTCCCTGGATGGTTGAAAGGCACGCCAGAAAGTCATTTTACTAATTTTTTTTTTTTTATCAGAAAACACATTGAAACAATGCTGTTCTGCGTTTTCTCATAAGATTTTCACTTTTCCCCCGTGACTCGCCAATCATAAATGCATGTTTTCCCCTTTCAATTGAAACAATTTGACTTAGCCACATTGTGAGGCACCATTAACCACTCATAACGCAATAGCTGCGTTGCGTGTGTACCCCAAGGACGCCCAAGTTGCTTTCAAACCTCTATTACATTCAGTTCGACCTGCTCTCACTTGTAGATCAACCGTGGTTTTTGTCTTAAGATTTAACTGTGCAGTTGATGTATTCCCGTCCCCCGCTCCGTGGGTGAGAGAACCCACAACTCTGAAGTCCCCGCCCTCCCTTTCCTATTTCCCGCTGAGCCGAGCGGACGCGTACATTAAGAGGCAGCATCTTCTGTCAGCCTGAGCAGGGACCCGGGCTCTGAAAAGCCCCATGGACTCCTGTTAGTGGGTTAACAATTGTCGCTTCTTGGGTGGATCTTTGGTGAAAGAAAAGGAGGCTAAACAGGACCCGCGTGGCGCGCCAGGATGCTGCGGCTCAGTCAGATTTCCACTTTGACAGCAGCGGCAGTTGTTGGTGAGTAAAGACTGAAAGAGAGCGGCGGGGCGTTTTGGCTGATTAGAGCATGACAGGTGGAAAAGACGGCACGTGGCTAACCGTGCATCTTTGCGCGTGCAGCTTTGTCTCCTGTAGTGTTCTTATTGCACGCGCTCCTGTTGATAAATGCCTGTGTTGCTTCCAGTCTGTCCAAGTGAGGTCGTTTTGACAGCAGCTCAGCCTCACTTTGAATTTCTTTCACATTTGCCATGTTAGCTTAATACAGACACATATTTTAATACGCTTTCAATTGGATTTACGTTACTATAAAAAAAAAACATAAATAAAAGCCAGTGCCTTCAGAAGTCTTCTTTTTAAAGTAAATGCATTTGTTGAATTTGTTGAAAATCCACAAGTTTGGCAGAAAACATTGGTGAGCAAACTACCTCATCAACGCCAAGCAATCATTGAAGATGGACAAATATGACGACTGAAAACCTGCCAGGATAACGGACGTCTGCTTAAACTGACAAAGAGAGCATTATTGAGAAAATACAGCAGTTTTCCACACAGCACACGTGGAAGAAGGTGCAATGGTCAGATGAGATCAAAGTTATGTTGTTTTTTTATTTATATTTGTGATGCTAAGCATATAACTCGCATCGACATCCTCACCATGCTGAAACATGTTGATGGCAGAATAATGCTGTGGGGAGGCTTTTTCATCACAATGGTTCAAGTCACTTCAGGCTTTTAAAATAATGTTTAAAAACTCTCCATCGCTCTATGACCAGAGCTTTCTCAGGCTCAGTCTTAGAGCTGCAGCAAGCTCATTTTCAAGTATTTAAAACTAAATGTAGAGTTCCTGTTTGGAGAGGAGAGAAAAGAGAGAGCAACAAAGCGAATAAGGACTGTCTCTTTAATTCTCAGATTCCTTTGCTTTCATGTGATACTGGCTTGTGATGGTCATTAGAGAATTGAGTTAGGGTTAAATGGATAGAAGTGTGTGTCTGTGACTGTGAAGGAATCAGTTTGTGATCACATAGTAAACTATTATTTTCACGTTTATACTGATGTTAACCAGTCATACCTGCCACCTTTTTTTTTTAAAAAAAAAACGTCACTCTTGGATTCATCTGTGAATTAGCTGAGAGACTTTTCTAATATTTTGAAGTTATTTAAAACAAACACTTATCTTGAGTAGATGAACAAACCATTTCGTTTTTTTGGGTGTCTAAGGGTAAAATTTGGAGGCCATTGTTGAATTATGTAAATTTTTGATTAGTGTAGACAACTGTTTCAGATGAAAGGACAGAGCGCTGACAATTTTTCACACTCTCTTGAATGCTTCTTATTTCTCAAGCCATGCTTTTTCTAATATTGTTGGAGAAGTTTGCTTCTTTATCGTGTTAGTAGAAAAAATTTTACTTTTAAATTTTGTTAGTTCGTTGACTATAATTGTCAACAAGAACGTTTCGCGGATTTGAGTCTTTAATAATTGATTTGAAGCATTTTTTTCTGGAATGGTGTCTGTTTTTCCTGATTGAAAAAGAGTCAAAATCGTACGTGCAGCGCTTGAATAGAAACATACTTCCCCAATCTTTATGGGACAAAAT
Organism: Poecilia reticulata; assembly: GCF_904066995.2. Lineage (NCBI taxonomy): Eukaryota > Metazoa > Chordata > Actinopteri > Cyprinodontiformes > Poeciliidae > Poecilia > Poecilia reticulata. The sequence goes on along the minus strand of NC_088841.1, from coordinate 10,807,064 downwards.
AACCTTTGAAAGTTGCTACAGGCATGATGCTGCCACCATCGTGCTTCACAGATGGTGTAGGGTTTTCCTGGTTGACACCTTCAAGTCTTCTCATTGTCACTATGGCCAAAAAGCTAAATTTTTGTCACTTCTGAGCATGAACTTTCATGTAGAAAATATTAGGCTTGTCATGTGAGTATTTCTGCTTTTCACATTTCATTCTATGTGTTAAAAACTTCAGAAGCTCTAACTAGTTAGAACTGGGAGAACTCTATGCACAGTGAACACGATGCATTCAGTTCACACATTTAACTTCCCTGATGCATATGGGTGTCCTGGTTTTCAGACTGCTGCTGGTTGCTTGATGCAGCTGTTCTCAGCAGGCTCATTTCTATGTTCGGGTAGATGATGAATGCTTGAGATTCACACCTGATCCACTCAGTTGAATCTAACAAACTGTTGAAAGAAGTGTGAACTGGATTGCTTGAGCATTTCTTTACTAAGTGAAACTTGCGTGTGAAATTTAAAGACTGAACCTGTAGAATATACGATCAAACTAATGCAGAATAGACCAATTGAAACCGGTTAGATCATATCCACAGTACAACTCCTGCAAGAATTTGAGATGGCCAGTTCTAGACATCTAAATAAAGCCAAAAGGAGCATTATTACGTGGCAACTAGATCTGAATGGTACATAATCTCAGCAGTGTCTCATGCCCTATCAGCCACTGTCCTGCAGTTCAAGTACAATTTGAGCTCTTGAACTCATGAACTCATGTGGTTCACACGGAGGTGGAAACTGTCTGGCTTTAGGTCATACCAACAGTATCATCTCAGGTTTTCATACATCAGGAGCCAGAGTCGTAAACCGTTTATGGTTTTACAATGTGCTTTAACATGGTAAAAAATACTCACGTGTGACCTGACCATGTGAAAGCCAAATCTATTTCAGCAAACTGCCTCTATCACAGAGATTACACATAATGGGATGCTTGTCTTTGGGGTGAAAGAAACAGCCAAAGGATGCTTGGAAGACCACACAGAGAACAAAAATAAATGTTTTAATACAAAACTGTGGGCTTAAGGAAAAGTACAATAAGTTTAATGTCTGTTTTCAAAAATGATTTTCCAAAGAGACTTTAATCTGACGAACAAATATCGTATATGTATTTAATGTATACGACTGTAGATTGTGCTCCTACACCTGTAAAAGATCTACCGAGGTGTTTTCCAGTTTAGCTTGCCAGATGTTAAACTTTTGCTTCTGTCACAGCTTGTTTGGTTAAAACATGGAGAGAAAAGGTGAGAGGTTCGTTGAGCTCATCCAAATTTAGAAAACACTAAATTCTCTTGAGGATCGGAATGCTTTTTTCCCCCTCGCAGTTTCTCACATCTTGAATCTGGGAATTTGTCTTTTCCACATATATATCCCAACAGTGCATGTCTGCTGCAGCAGAGGGTCAGAGAGGACGGTCATTTCACTGAAAGCTGCGCGGTCCGGAGACGGAGTTCTCCAGACGTTAAAGCTTTAGATTAGATTTATGAACTTGGCGAGACGTTTTGTGGACCCAGCCATCTCAGTCATTAGCAGTATGTCTTTTTAGTCATCCCCCCCACCACCACCTCCCTTCTCTTGGCGGTGACCGTATCTTTCATTTGAGTCAGCTCTCCGGCCGGGTTGCAGCGCTCTGCACTAATCTGTCTGTTGGCATCAGCCGACAGAGATTCTCTGGCAGAATGAGTAATTAGGTCACGCAGTGTCAACTTACCCAACTCTTCCAGCTTATTTAATTCATTATCTTTAAAAGAAACTGCACAATGGCATTTATTAAAATCTCTAAAAGCTCAAACTACCACTTTTTGCATTTTTTGCATTTATTTTGCGATCATGTGCATATTTAATACAGGGTTCATTCATATTTAAAGCTTGTCTTATCTCTGCATTCTCGGAGGAGAGGAAGCATTCAGCTGGTTATCAGTGAGGAATTCAACAGGCAGCGTCGGCGCAGTGATATGCATGTCATAGGTAACTACTGCGAAAAACCATCAAGTCTGAACAGCTTTATACACTGCCTTTCCAAAGTGTTCAATCACTTTAGAATTTTTTCACGTTCCTTTAGAACTACGTATTTCAGTATATTCCAATGAGATTTTGTGTGATAGACTTAATGCAATGTAGCATATAGTTAAAAATGAAGCAAGGGGATTATTAAACTCAAAAAGTTTTACAAATGAAACTCAGAAAAGTGTGTATTCAGAACGCTACAGCGGAAAGTTTTGCTGCAATTAAGTCTTTGTGGCTGGACGTTTCAGATTTGTTGGAGAATGTCTGCGAACATCAACCTTTGGATTTTAGTCCGGACTTTGACTGAACCGTTTTGCCACACACAAGTCAAACCATCTTCCTTCCTGTCCCTGGTGAAGGAAAGAATCTCCAAAGCATAATAGTGCCACTGTCTTGTTCACTGTATTGTTTTATGGAGGCGGTGGTGTGTTCAGCTCTTATGGCATTTTGTGTGTTTGACCACGAAGCTCCTCCGATTAGAGCAGGGTTTTTTTCTTGTATAGAGCTTCTTTGCTTTTTTTCAGCAATAATTTTCTTTCAACTGTTGAGATTCAGAAGATGTGACAGGTTTATTTATTTATTTATTTTTTACAGCTTCTTATCCTGGCTTCTAATGAATTACTTGAGGTGTCTGCGGCAGGTGTGCTATAATTGATCCATGCAGCATGTAAATGCATAAAATATGATCACATCTTTCTTTCACCCAACACTTTTTTTTTTAACAGACACAATACTCTGTCGTCTGGCAGCAAAACCAACTAACAACCAGGGTGAAGAAATCTTGTGTCGGCTTGACAAAACAAAACAACACAACAACAAGAAAAAATCTTTGGTGAAATCTTTGCAAAGAGAGATTTTCTCAGCAGACCTTGCAGACTTTTTTCCACCTCACACTGCTGTCTTAGTGTGACTTTCTATTTGGAAGAGATGTAACCTCTCCTCAGAAATGGAGCGGTTTACACTTACCTCATGGTTCACGCTTGTCAGCTTTGTGACAACTTCTGTCCCCTTTGTGCACCACGACCACAAGTCGTAGATGAAGCAACCACAGTCGCCAATATTGTGAAAATCCAGTTGCTGTGAAGAAATAAATGGTTTTTGAAGTTATGCATGTACATCTAAATATTTGAGAGAAATGGCAAACGTTTAGCGGTGGAAAGATGTTTCTCGTTTCTGTGGCGTTTGTTTCCAAATAAATTGGTTGACAGTTTTGCTCATGCTGCTTGCTTTTATTTTGTAGAAGCTTTAGATTTCAGCTCAACTCTCCCTATGAAGCCTAGATGGGTATGAACTTAAACATGTTTCATTTATTCTTAGGTTACAAAGCACAATTTCTAAAAGAAATAGCCTTTTCATCCTTAAAACTCAGGAAAAGGTTACAGAATAATTTAAGATGTACACAAAGAATAAACAATTTGCATGTTTTCTTTCTGTTCAAAGGCCAGTCAGCGTTGTAAGTTGTTCCAAGTGATACTTATCAGGGCAGAATCACATGAAAACCCTTCCAATAATGAGCTGATTGTGGAGCATGGGTGCACGTAGCTACATCAACGCTGGAAAAGGGCTAATTTGGCATACGGTTGCCCTCTGTGGATAAACAGAGGAGCATATATTCACTTGATGCACTGTTGGTCTCAGGAAGATTCAAACCAATTTACCCCAAACCCTTCGAAACCCTCAAAACCCACCCACATGACTCAGTTTCATACTCTGCTGCTTGAAAAAGGGCTGCAAAGGTGCATCTGTGACGATGTCACCGACCCTGCGGTCCGCACAGGTTGTGGCGTGCAAAAAACCACCTGGGTTAAGTAAGCGATCCCAACAGTAAGTTGAGGCTGACGCATGATGTGCTTTAATGGTTGTTTTCCAGGTAGTAGTCAAAAGATAACATTATTTATCACAAGACAAAATGGAGAGCTAAGGTATTATGTTTTTAAAATCAGTCTTAATGGCATTGTTAGAATGTACACAGCATAAAGGAAATGGAGACAGGAAGTTTGAGCAGAGTGAGGGATGTGTCAAAAGTTATGTGGTTAAACCGCTAAGCCGCTTCTCAATATTTATTTCCATCACTGAACTTTAGCTTATTGTTTGAGGAAACATGACAATTCTGACAATTTGCTAGTTTAACGTAATCTACACTTACAAAATCAGAAATTAAGTACCAGAGTGGGGTAGTAAGCTCTCCTCATTAACATATTGATGTAGCAGAAATACAGCGAGCGGAAGAAGACAAAGCAGAAATGCAGCGAGCGGAAAAGGGAGAAGCATAAAAAGACAAAGCAAAATATCTATTTTTCTTGACAAAACGCATTTTTAGGGGAAATGAAGAAGAAAATATATACATTACTTGACGGAAACTCGTGTAAGGAAAAGGAAAAACTAAATATATATTTATGCTTTTATTTCTTATCAAAATATATATTTATGCTCTTATTTATTCCTTTATTTATTATTTTATTTCTTATTATGTCAGTTTTGGTCCTCCAAAAATATATTTATGCTTTTATTTCTTATCAAAATATATATTTATTCTTTTATTTATACATTTATTCTTTTATTTCCTATTATGTCGGTTTTGGTCCTCCATAGTTAAGCATTCTATTGTGTTGCACATAGAAGTTATGAATAAATATTAAACAAATAAATCTGGACCTTAATATAAATAAAACATTAAACTCTTAGTGTGTTTCTGTTCAATCTTTCAAAAACTGAATCATTATGCCCACATGTTCAATAGGATGAATAGTTGATGTATCCATTGTTCTTTTCCACCTGATTTCATGATCTTGTCAGCATCCTCACTATATCTAGTTTGGTTTTAGCTAAAATAGTCTGCTTCCTTCTGTAGAGACTTCTTCTGTTCTTGCATTTTGTCACACTTCACAGTTTCAGATCAATTTTTAGGATAACACCCGTGATGATGCAGCGTGACACTTTTGTCTCATCTTGCAAAGGTCTTGGCCTGCAAATGGGGCCAAGCTGGACACATGCACGTACACACCAACACACACTGAACACGTAAGGATGTGTGTGTGTGTCACGCTTCAGCGCCAATCATCACTTGTCCTCCGGGTGCTACAAATTCAACAAGTTCAGGAACATCCTCTTAACCCCTGTGAACACTGGCTTAATTGTTCCCACATTGGCACACCCATAAAGAAACAAATCTTCAAAACATTCAATTGTAAGATGAAAGAAACTGCGTTATGAACTTTCAGAATCTGAGCAGCAGAGGGAATCTGTTATTTCCAGGAATCGGTGCCTGTCTGTCCAGTCGTGCCAGCATACAAAGCGTTAGCACTGAGTTATTCCTCGGTCACAAGACCTTTGCCACTGCACAGTTGTTGTTGTTAGGAATCAGGAGCAAAGAGGAGGTATGCAGGGTGCAGGAGACACACAGAGGCAAAGGGAGAACAGAAGGTTCTAGATCAGGAAAATTGCTGATGTGGGCGAGACGATGGCGAGCCACAGAGGAGGTTCATTATGAAGAACTTTGTGGTGGGAGGAGATTTCTTTATCTTCAGTGTTAACAAAACCGTGGATGTGAAGAAATTAAAGAGGAAAAACGCCACACCACTGCTTCTGTTTAAAGCTAAAAGAGAGCGTGGGAGGTTTTCTGATCCCTGCAGCCTCTTCCTTGGGTTTTTTTTCAAAATTCTCACTAACAAGTATTGGTACATACATTTACGAAGAATGAGCGTTTCAGTCTGTTGATAAACTCGTCTTGTTTCCCAGCATTGATGCCAATTTTTGTGGGGTGTTGTGGGGAGCAATGCAGTCTGTGGGAGTTTTTTTTTTTTTTTCTTTGTTGAACAGGGTTCACGTCTGAAGTAATTTCCTTTTCTGTTTTCTCTTGCATGTCCAAACTAGGACCTTATCCCCTTTTGCCAGAATAAACACACAAGTGGTCTGTTTTTTTTTTTTTTCCACAGACTTTGCACGCATACTTTATTCCCATTGGGGTTCTCGGTACCTGCTAGGTGTTGATGGCCTTAGATCCTAGATATATGTGCTTGTGAGACTTTCTGCAGCCAGATCAGCTTTGCATCTGTGCGCCAGGCCTATCTCACCCTCCACCCCTTCATTTTTCACTCCCATGCCAGCAGTGGTCCGGAGCTATCCATCAAAATGGCATTGAACCAGAGGGATTCGGCATCTGCTGGGAGTACTGCGATCACGTTAAGTCCTCCAAAAAGAGGCCAACGCCACGCTGGTTACGATGGTCACCTTCAAAACATCATTTTAAATGTTTGTTTTCTTTTTAAATGTGTAACTTTAGGTGAGGTTTCACTCGGTTGCAAGACCAGCTGATGGTAAAAGTTTAGTTCATCTGAAGGAGATGAGAAGAATATTTTAAAACTAGTCTTCATGACATCATACACAAAGTATAGCAATTCTGTAAACAGGCAAGTTTTCAAAAATATTTATAGCATAAATACCATAAGACAAATTATAAGAGTTGCGAAAACAGGGTAATGCTGAGTTGCATGCCACGCCCTTTTGATACCAAAATCCCAGCTGCATACTCTGAAAGCATGACATTGACTTGTTTTATGTGGATGACTGAAGTTATCCATAAAGGTTTATTTGCAATTGCATCGTTATTGTCGAATGTTAATCTGAACAGTGTTTAAAAAGAATACTACAAATCCTGAAATGAGTTTTTGTCTTAATGTAGTTTTATGTGGACAAAAACATAGGGCAAAGAAATACAGGATATGGAATTATTAGTTTGGATTCTATTGCTAATAAGAAGCCTTTCATTAATATTAAAAAAAACATAAAACTTTTAGTCAGTCATGGTCTTCCTAGAGGAAATGTGCTTGATCCACAGAGGAACCAGAACATGTTTGTGAACCAGAGAACAGTCAACATGCTCTACCAGAGCATGTTGACTGTACTCGTTTCTGCTTATCCCCAGTGCTTTTAGGAACTTTATCTTTCATCTTCTCTGCTATTATCACCATTAATCATGCCAAGTTTGTACAAAAATATTTAAAAATTACTCATGCTGGCTTTTTTTTTTCTTCTAACAGCTCACACTGTGTCATGGCTCTTACGATTTACCCATTCATAATACTTTTGGAAACTAAGAAATATGAAATAGTATTGCTGAAAAAATGCTAACATAATATAATTCAGACTTTTTAAAGCTGCTAAAACAGGATGCATTTTTAAGATATAGCACTGGTAAAATATAAAGTGTCTGAAAGATGGAGAAGTGCAAATGAACAATTCCCTTTCTTATTTTATATTTAGACAGTTTTCTATTTCAATTTTCTATTTCAACACAGTCTTTTCTTAAAAGCAAAATGAAGCTTTTCTGAACCTTCATCTTGTAGCCGTCTGTAAAAAGATTAAAAAGTTGCTTCTGCTGAGACTGGTGTAAATTCTAAAAATTATATTTGTTATTGAGCAGATTACCTAACATAAACAAAACAAAACAGATTTTTAACTAATAATGAAGAGATTTATTTTTCTAAAACGCATTTGCTGTAATAAAAAAGAAAATCAATATCAGTTTAACGTAAATACATGACATTTCCTTCTTTAAACCAAGTTCTCAAGGTTAACATTAAAGCTGGAGTATAACGGAGAGATGATTTGATTGATCTAACAGAAATCAAAGGAGACAACTGCCACAAAATAAAATAAGACATCCCACACTTGTTGGCCCCAAAGAAAAGCACTTTATGTTAGATTTTATTTAGGGTAAAGGTCCTAAAATTCAACATTTTTGTGTGCAATAAACATTCATGCACAGTGCGAACAATACTTAAGTTTTAGATTGCAAGTTGCGCTTTTACAGGGGAATATATTTTACTTTTCATGTGTTCGGTCATGTTTTCTTTTTCTTTATCATATTACAGTAATCAAGCAACCACATGACTACATTTGGACTTTCAACACATGGGAGTCCCAAAATGGTATGGGCTTGACTGACTTAACTTTACTCATAAAACATGTTCTTAGCTCATTTAAAGTTGTCCCGTTGACTTATATGATGGTTAAAATCTTTGATTTTGCTCCTGTCGGGCAACAGGAAGGACATGAAAAGAAACAAATCCAGAAAAAGGAATGACTCGCCTCCCATCTGGATAGATGCCATTTAACATATTAACCAACAGATCACAGACTCGGTGAGGACAGGATATTTCCAGCATTAATGGTGCAACATAAAATCCTTCTGGTTGGTGTTTGTTCCTTTCCTGTTACACAGCTGAGCATTACTAGTGTTCTGCAGACTATGACAGCAGTGACCACTATGGTTTGTAACAAGGGCTGAATGTTAAAATTAATGGATAAATAAGCAGAATCACTTGTTTCTTTTTTGTCCTGGACTGGGCTATGAAGAGTATACCCTTCTGTCTGTTCAACTTTTTTGTAAGCTAGCTTCTTAGTGCTAGCTTACAAGAATGAAAGAATGAAATACTAAGTAAGTATTTCATTTCACGAATAGGGTTGTTTTTCTTTGTTTTACCAAAAATAATAAAAAATTATAAAATTCCCCAAATATTCCTTTTTCCAGTATTAAGATCTTACAAAACAATTATGTTACAGTAATTTCACTGAGCTACAAACGAGACCAGGAAATGTGTGTAACAATTTCTCAGGAAATGTGTGTAACAAAGTTGATATAACAAATGAAACAGACATCACTCATTTTTGATTTTCCTGCTTTTAACCAAAATATCAGACAGGAAGCAGTCCCCTTTCTGTATGTGCTGATGAAAATTTAGACGTCATTAGTGGTCAGTTCAAAACCCCTGCAGTGTGGGAAGTGAGAGCTTCAGTGCAGCTTTATTATTGAAAATACCTTTAATATAACACAAATAAACTGAGCTGCACAATCCAAATAGATTGTTGTAATTTTTTTTTTTTTAAGGAAACGATAATAAACTTCAGTAATATTGCAAGAGCTGATAATTCCAGGCTGATTTCCTCTGGCATTTTCCTCACAAGACATCAAGATTGTTTTGATGCTTAGTGATTCTGGAAGGAGCTTTTGTCTTTGACCCCTGTCGGTGTGTATTTTTAGCTTTACGCAACCCTGAAGTGCACTTTCGTCCAGCCGCTCCATCAGCTTCAGCTCTGTTTTGCTCAGCAGATTCAGCCGACAGTATGTACGGTGTGTCTGGTTAGGAGATTTCCAGGCACCGCTACGTTATTGGAGGAAGAGATTCTTGCAGGGATGAAAGCTTTGACAGCCGTCGGGGGGGATGATGTAATCTTGTTGGGCTGCATGTTTTCTGCACCAGTGAAAAAACAGAGCCCCAGAGAGTACATCTGGAAGTTTCACAGAGTGTAACCTGACACCGCCAGGCATGTTCAATCAATATAGGAAGGGACGCAAACATGGGAGATGATGAGATGGATGGTGAGGAGGGAATAGCAAAGATGAATGGAAAGAAGGAAAAAGTGAATGAATGATGATGATGAATGTTGTTGGGGTGACAGAGAGATGGACAAATGGATTAATGATTGGATGGAGGAGAGGAAACAGCCTGAGGAGGTTAATGCTAATGATTCTAGCCATGCCAGAAAACTGACTGGAGGCCCACCTCTGATTTTAGCCCAAGCTGAAATACCTCAGTAACAGTTTGCTGTCTACACAGACGATTGAGGTCTAAAAAGTATCTTATGTCTTTACTGGGTATTTTTAGGACAGAGAGCCAAAATTTGACCAAAAAAAAAAAAAAAGTCTTCCAATTTAGATTTATTTTAAATTTGAAAAAATAAAACATATGATTGCATGCTAGCGCGTTAAAAGTTGTAGACTGTACAAATTGATCATTTCAGCATTGACATTTTTGTTTAAAGCAGACACAACTTACTCTGACTTGATCACAGTTGTGTATAGATTTCTTAGGTTTGTGTAACAAAAATCAAAAGCCAATTTCAAAATGCTCTATCAACAACAACAACAACAACAATAAAACTCTGGGGAAAAGGCATTATATATAGAATATCGGAATATTGCACATTTTGTGCTTATTATTATACCTTTCAAACAGCTGAAACAAAGATTGTTTTTGTTTTAAGCAATGAAAAGGTGTAGGATAGGAGTCATCCTTCAGCTACCTGATTGGCACAGCAACATGTAGGAGAGGGGCAGCTCTGCCTTGCTTTGTGCTCCATGCAGACCGAGGAAACTGAGACCACCTTAAGCTTTCTCTGAGAACTTCAAGCCTTAGGAAATTGGTTTAAATTTTAGTACCTTTGGCTTTTTAAATCTAAATTATTGGTGTAATATTGGCATGTGCAGTCATTTCAGCCCTTCACTTTGCCTTTTAAACCAACTCCTCCATTGGTTAAAAGGAACAGTGCCTCCATTTGTGTCATTGCTTAACACAGGATTGTGGAAACACGACAACCAGTAAATGTCAGACTTAACAAGCCCTGTGAAAAGGGCAGAGATTGAAGGTTGAGGACTGAGTGATGCAGTGTTGTTCCTGGATGCCTACTGTGTAAAAACACAAGCAGCACCAGCATTTTGTCTCCCATAATGGTTTTCTGCTGTGCAGGAGCATGGAGAACTTTACAGAGCTGCTGCTGCTGCTGTTTCCACTCACACTGTCAGCTTGGGTTATTTATTCTGTCCTCCTCTGCTTGGAGACATTTACTCTGAAACTCTGAAGAATTCAGCCCCCTGTTCACGAGTGCATACAAAGACATGAACACACCCACATTCATAACCCCTGGTGTCCACTGCACACCCACGCGCCGTCAATTTGCCAGGATGCAGAGTCTGAGCTGACGTCCGCAGGAGAAAATGAAGTCAATATGAGGAGATCAAAACCCTCTGAAACTCTGCATAATTATTCCCAAAGCGATTTACACCAGAAAGTATTAACGTAATCGCTGAAAAAAAAGCAACAAAAGAACATAAGAAAACTGTGTGCAGGAGAAGCACTTGGATGAGAACAAAGATAACCATGGGAGAACCAATAAAGATAAAAGAATAAAGGAGGAAATCTGGAACATATTTCAGTTTCATAAGTTTCATGGCTCGAAGCTGCCCCTGGTCATGCCAGATGTCTGTCTCCTGCCAGGACGTCTGTTGTTAAATGCCAGCAGATGGTGCAGAGAAGTTCCAGGTCCCACCCAAACCCCTTCTGACCTTACTCCTTCTCAGTGCGTCCAAAATGTTCAGTCAGTCTTGCTTCTTCCTTGAACATCATTCTGTTAGTGAGCTAGCGTAGATGTTTCCCCCCTTTTAATTACAAACCATTTAGCTGCGTTAGATCATGTTACTCACACCTTCCTACCCACGGCTCATTGAGGATGAGTTTCAGGTCCTTAATGACTCTGTTTTCCAAAGGTGCTGATTTGGTAAGCTGTAAAAGCTGTTTATAGCTGGTTAGATGCGCTACAAATGAGCAGGTGCCAGTGTTTTTATTTTACTGTAGCTGACTCAGGCTTTGAAGCCTACAGGTGTAGAGCTGGGCGACTTTTATGACTGGTGGGACGTCTAACAGGTGCTGACCAGTTCTGACCACGTGACCATGTCTGTGAAGCTTTTAAAGAACAACAACACTGTTTAATGCTTGAGTGGAGCACTAAACTCCACTCAAGCATCTTTGACTGTAGAAACAGGGTAGTCTGCAGAACAAGATGTTTTTGTTGAAACCTTCCAAACTCCTTCATGTAGAAGGAGCTTGGCTTAAAGCAGGACCCTTGTTACACATTTTTGTTTCCCGCTGAGCAAGAACAAGACTTTAAGTCAAATAAACACAGCAAAGATTAGGCTCCGTAAATGCCTTTAACCTCAATACTTGCTATGAGTTCCTAATGTTTTGGCAGCAATAAATTAACTTCTAGATAAATGCTTTGAATTGTGCTTACGACAGAAATGTTACACCAATGTTTCTGCCTCTTCAGGCTGGTGGATCAATTGACTGGTTTTTCAGTGCAACTGTTTGTAATTGATGCTTAATTTACACACAGCGAGAACAGCGATGTTTAGTTAAATGTTCTAAAATCACCACAGTAATTCAGTCAATAAATCAATCAATCAAATGTGTTACAATGTGTTAGGGGTTCTAATCAACGATGCTGAAATATCTAGCAGATGACAATAAATTTAAAATAAAATATAACTCAAAATAATAATAATTTTAAAAATCCAGAGCGTGGCTAAAGCAGTTCTGGGCAAAATATTCTCCAAAAACAATTGGAACCTGAGTTTTCCCTGAAACCATTTCTCATTTCCTTTCAGGCAATCTTCACAGTGGAAGATCAGCTGACAGTGAGCATAATGTAAAGTTGAAGTAGAAAAAAAACAAAAACAATAAAAGCTGTCTCAGCTGTTGTGGTTACTAGCACAGAAAGTGATGAGTATATGCAAATTTGGCCTGTTTGTCATTGTTTATAATGATCTTGGAGGCCTTATCAATATTTAAACACCTATTGCAGAACTTTAAAAAAAACAATCTTCTCTGTAGAGACTTCAGAATTACTACTTTCTTTTCTATAATTAGTGCAAGACAAGCAGAAAGGCCATGGTGGTGTGGACAGGGCATTTTAATGTACATCTACTGTCTGAGTTGCAGAGTGAGTTAGCTCTTGTATTGCATATTTTTTTGCAAGCACAGCTCAATATGACATAACTCCCACTCATGTAAGCTAAAGACCATATCTGTGTTGCGATTTCACCTAAAGCGCCACACACTACCTTCAGTTATTCACACATTCACACCTATGCTGAAGGTGACAAGCAGCTTAAAATATTTTCTTTCCTCTTTTCTGTTGTCCTCATGTTGAGCTTTAGATGCTCTGCGTAGCTGCTTGATGCTCTGCTGTGGTGCAATCGAAACTGAGCTCATATGCAAAACAAACCAGAGTTTTTCAGCCTTTTTGGTTGAGACAAAGTGCTACAGTTTATGTAGACTTGCATCTCAGAACCAGATCCTGCCGTCAAGGGTAAAAATTTAGAGCTTCTTTTTGACATGACGTGACTTTGACCAAATTATTTTTAGTGTACATCAGACGTTTTCTCAGAAATTGCGGGTTGAAATGTATTTCCTACGAAATTGCTAAATTTAAATAGCAAAAACCATTTTGCTTCAAGACTGAGTTCAAAGAAAGAACAATGACACTATTTAGGAACACGCTCATTAAACACATTCTCCTGTAAACATCCTATTTTAGCACATTAGCAAGCTTACATTTAAGCACAAATGGAAATTACTGCTATAATGTGATTGCTGTAGCTTAGCTAGTGACCTAAAGTCCAAAAAACAATTGGATAAATGGACGTTTTTCCTCAGATCAAAACAGTCGTTTTCTCAAGACAAGTTGCATTTATCATCTTAGCATCAAGAATATCTGTTCAAAACAAGTTGGACAGGTGTGGTTAGCATGGGACTCACACAGTTCATATTTTCTCATGTGCTCAAATATGAGACCTTATTGTAGTCCAGGAACTGCAGTACCAGTGTATATGTCTGTGTTTATAAAAATTGTTGGCTCTTCATGTTTTTAGCCAAATTCTGAGACAATTTCCATCTTCAAACAGAAAAGCTCCCTTGTTGATTTTTTTTTGGGCAGAGTTTGGAATTGCTCTCAAACAAAGCTGGTTTTAATTTAATTGGACATAGTGAGGTGGCACCAAGGACAACAAAATGAAAACGACAGGCACCTAAAGTGTGCCAGGGGACAGAGGACATTTTTCTGTAATTTACTTTTCAGGACAGCTCAACTGTGATGTGCACTTGAGCTCAGTGCTCAAAATGAAAAAAATAAAAAGACCTGACTGGCCTGGAGCCATTTTAAATCAGCTAAATTAGCCGTGTATCTTGCACTATCCATGTGTGTATGGATGTGTGCCTTTAGAGTTTAGGGGATCTCTGTAATTAAGTTAATAGGGACAGGAAATGGATCTCTGGGAGGGAGTCACAGAGGAACAACAGAAAGGATGGAGAATGGAAACAGTGGAGATAATTCATCTTGGCAGAGATTCCTTCATGTAAAAACTGGGAATGGAGAAGGTACAATAGTAACTGAAATCGACACATTATTTTTTTCCTAACTTTTCTGTTTGTTTTTCACTCACTATTACAAAGATGATAGGAAATAATAAATATTCAAATGAATGAAGATTAGCAGTTTTATCTGAAAGGATATCCTTAAGCATTAACATGAGCCAAGTTTCACCACATTCAAAACAAACTACAACCTCAGGGCTTCCTTGCTGTGAGGATAATTCATGTTAGCACAATAACTATCATACCTAATAGACAAATAGAACAGAATTATCCTTTATTGTCCCACATCTTCTGTGTAATGGCAACAAAGTGACATCCTTTAAATTCACACATAGATAAAAATGTCAAATATATGTTTAAGAATATCAAATTTTACAGTAAGGTCAAAATTTTAAGATATGCGGTTATTAAAACTAGCATACACCAATCCAAAAGACTGCTGATTGTTTTGGCAATATAGTTCAGGAGTGTAAAATACAACTGTTGTTAAACTGTGATCTGAAGCGTTTATGAAGCTCAGGGTCTTTGTTTTCTGCAGATAACTTGGGTTTGCTGGTGTTTTTCAACCACAGCTATTGGTGTCCAACAGAGAGGGTTGTATTCGAGAGTTAATTTGTAAACTGAGGTTGCTTTTGGAGGTTTTCCGCCATGTTTCACTTTTGTCTGGAAATGCCTTGGGATCCAACAGAATGTGCTTGAGAGAGAGAAACACAGATGGGTCTCCATTCTGGACCCTGTGGCCAGGATGAACCTTAATGTGTTGCTTTCTTTCTTATCTTTAAACGAGGTTTATTTTCTTTTTAGAGTTTTTGCTAATTTTGTTCAGATCAGAGCAATGAATCAACTGACCAAACAGCCACCATCATCACGCTTCAAGCTGCTGAAAGATCTATAATTACACAGGTCCAGACATTACATCATACTTCTCTGCAGCTTTTGGGTCAAACGCATGAACAAAAGGATCCCCATCAAAAGACAAACAGCTGCTTGTGTTTGTGTCTCCATGTATGTGGTCCGTGTTCTGCTTGTTTCCTCTTGTTCTTCCACATCGTGCTGCTTCTTCACAAGTCTCAGAATTAAATCGATTATCCTGGAGGAATTCACTGGCACAGTAAGCATAAAGAGTGTCATTGTAGCAGAGGCCCAAAGAAACGTGGTGGGATTAATATAGTCTCTGTGATATGTTCAGACGGAACCAGACAGAACGGAGAGCAGAGAAGAAGACATTGTCCCGCACGTCCGCCTGAACTCTGACCAATATGCTTCGCTCTGGTGTATGAAATTCCTCCAAACTCCTCCAGAATGACTGAATGTGTGCATAAGCATGAATGCGTGTGTGCGTATGCGTTGGGTTTATCTGTGTGGCTCTTGTCTCATAATTTCAACGCTGCCGTGTCTGAATGACGGCAGAGTTTGACATTTGAATTTAGAATTTCTCCAACATAGCCATCTCGTTTATTTTTCATTTCCGAGTCGCATCTTTAGTGATTTAGAGACATGTCCTGTGAATGTTTGACTGTCTGAAAGGGAAAAAAAACAACAACAAAAAAAACTCATGTGCACTTCTCTTAGATTTCAGTCAGTTTATTTAATATAAACTCACTAGAGCTCTGCAGTAGACTAAAATAACTAATTATGTCTTTCAGCTGTAAATGATCCTATTACATCTGACCTTTTGCCTTCCTTTTTTTTTGTTTTTGTCCTTGCAGTGCTGCTGACATGCGTGTTGTCCTTCAACGTGGACCAGAAGAATGGTTTGTCCTTCAGCGGTCCTCTGGATGACATGTTTGGCTACACTGTCCAGCAGTTTGAGAACAGCGAGGGGAAATGGTGAGCTTCATGTTTGATCATCTTTACTTCACTGTTCAGTCAAAATCAACATGCAACTCTGGATATCTTAATCTCCTTGTTATTATTATAATTTCCTCATCAAGCACATTAAATATAGTACAATGCTTTTTTCTAAACAATACTTAAAAAGATCATTATTTACCAAATGATTCAAACTTGGCACTTTTAATAGCCTTTTGATTCAACGTTTAAAGCAGATTTGCATTAAAAGTGTCATTATTTACCGAATGACACTTCATGACAACAGTCATAAACGTTCATAAAGACTCGTTCATGTTCATGACAGGTGTTATGTCATGTTTATGAAGGTGTCATATCGGTCTTATGCATACCCCTTCAAATAAAGTGTAACCAAAAGACCTTTAAATTCCTCTGTAAATTTTAATAAAGCAATTAATTATAGAAACCGGCAAAGTAGGAGTCAACAACATGGTGAGATTGATTACTGAGGCCTTCAGAAAGAAGGTTCCAGGAGTTTATGAGTCTAATTAGGGATTTAAGGAGGCCTGAAAAAAAAATTGAAATCAGCCATTCAAACATGCGGCAATTGGAGGACGTTCAAAACTGCCAACAAGCCCGGGTCTGGCAAGTGAATTTGCACTGAAAGCAAACTGCAGGATGATAAAATCTCACAAAGACTGAATGTTGTTAATAAAAAAACTACCGTAAGCACTGTTGAGGTGGAAATTACTTATTCGGGTGAGCCCTTACAAAACCTGCGAACGGGTCAGAGTAAAAGTAGTTTCAGAGTCGACGAGTTGCTTTTATACCAAGAAAAAAAAGAATCATAAACATATGAGAGACAGTGTGGCTCCCTTGCAGCTGCAGAAAACAACATCTCCAGGACAGCTAGCCTTGGGTGTGCAGCTCAGACCGGTTCATTCGGTGAAAGTTCAGAAGCATTAAAACAAAAACGCAACGTGACGTGACTATCAGATTAATAAAGCCATCAGATATTAGCCCTGTAATACAATCTGGCACCACAATGAGAAGGCCACAGGAAGTTTGGAGGTCTGAAGCTGTTGATTCTGCAGAAAGTTGGTGACCTCGGTGCACCATGTGCCTCAGTATCCCAGATCATGTAATTTTATACACTGGTGGCCTTGGAAGTGATTGGAACACCTGAATTTAGTTACTTGATAGGTGACCCTATTTTTTTGTAAAATAGAGCATTTATTTAAAAAAAAGATTGAATGCAATTATCGCATAATGCTTAGGACCAGAGTTGCCTGAGTAAAGTTCAAGGTGTTCTAATGTAACCTATTTGTTTTATCGTGAAAAAACATTTTGTGTGTGTGTGTGGGGGGGGCGTCTGTGTGTGTGTGGCTCTATTTTTTCACTTTGTCACATTAGATGCTGCAGCAAAATAAAATAGCATTTTAAGTCCACTCCATAGTTGCAAAGTGCAAAAATTTAGTATTAAACTCCAAATAAATGTCCTGAAATCCACTGAAGAGACGGCGTTAATAGATTAATGTACTCTAAAAGGTATTTCTTTGAATCATACTCATTGTTAGAGGAACTATTGATACTGATCAATAACAAAACTTTACTGAAAATTTAAAAAAACAAAACAGACATTGATCATTAGTAAGACTACTGTTTCAGGAGTTAGTTTTTTTTTCTTGTAGAAAATATATTGAATCTGTAATAAATTAATGGCAAGGAACAACAGTTCTGATGGTCCTAATTATTCATGTTGCTCTGTTATTGTTCTGTAATCTTGAGAAATTATGTATTTTGAGGAACTGAAGGGGATCTGTGCAAAAAATGCTCAGGCATAGCGTTTTATTTCACCCGGGTAATTCCCTAATTTAATTTAATTAAGTTCTGAAATGGCTAAGGATGTAAAATACTCTAATTAACATGCAAAAATAAGCGAGAGGGAGCACAACAGCTGCTGCTGTAATAGGGATTCTTGCCTTTATTGACTGAAACCATAAATTGCTCAATATATTCAGTGTATTTACACTGAAACCAAACATCCCTGACTGCCTGCTGCTGCATTAACTTGTGAAAACACTTTTAAAGCCTTGTTGCTTACTCATTAGTGTGTTATAAATTGGTTCCTTATTTCTATATCTCGTCTTTAGTTGCACCGGGCTTTACTGGTTGAGATTGCTTCTTTCCAACCTTTTGCAAAGCCACATTTGATCTCAGATTAGACGTACCTGGTTCTGTTGCACAACGTGGAGCTCCATAAAGCTCATGTGATATAAGTTACTCTAATTCACTCACTGCTAATCGGTGGAGTCAGCTGGGCCTGTAACCATGTAATTTTGGTTTTAAGCCATTGGGAAAAGAATCAGTCAAAGTCCCAGTGAAAAGAAATTGAACCCAGAGAGAAAAAACGGGGGTGAAGAAGCTGGAGTGCAGACCTGAGAGACGCTGGATGACTGAGACGAGAACTGCAGACTTTGTGTTTAACAAACTTCACAATCACATGGCGATTTAGCACAAATATTGCCACGCTGGGAGGCGACTAACTAGCTGCAGATGTAGCCACCAGTTCTCCGCCCTCGGTGGTGATGAAAACTAAAGCATCCGCACAAATGCAGCACGATGTGGCATGATCATAATTCAGCGCGCTGCAGCTTTGGTTTGCCATCAGTTTCATATTGTTCAGAGGTGTTGCAATAAATCCTAGGAATATGTTGCATTGCTGTTTAGTCAACCAAATAAAATGTTGCAAGACAGTTTCAAGAAACACTTTTTACTTGTTCCTGCAGAAATTTGATGTCAGCAAAAAAGCCAAATCTGACCCAAAAGACTGTTTGAAACATTTTTGATGTCATAATTGTTCACTCGACATGTGCTAACAGCTGGACTTAGAGAAAACCTGCAGAGTGGCGTAAATCATTATGTCATGGTGTTTCTCACAAGCAGATGGCAGTCCGAGTCCCTTGTTGTTGCGCTTCGTTGCTCGTTTTAAATGACCCCATCAGAGTCGAGGAATGTTAATAAGCCTAAGTGTTCAGAGGAAGGCAGATGACCGCCTGTTTTTAGCATCAGTTTACTGACGGGGTGGCAGGATTTCGTGTAACACACACACACACACACACATGCACACGCGTATCGTTGACACAGTTGGGCACCCTGACCTTAAATAGCAGAAACAGGCGCTCAGAAAGAGCAGCACTGCTCCGTTCAGCAAACAGCTGCAACATCTTAACTGAATTTAGTGATGTAAAAACTAAATGGAATGATTTTTTTTTTGTTAGCTTAAAGTGATAATACCGTTAATTAACATAAGTCGCTTAGGCCAATCATGATAAACTCTAAGAGCTTTCCAAGTCAAGCCGACCCTAATATTTATGCTTAATTTAACAATAAAAGTATAATTAATCCAGGTTTAAACTATTGTTAATAGCTGTGGACCGCACAGTAAGTCCTTTAAACCTGCCAACTCCAGGAATTGCTGTAATAGTACGTGTGTTCTGCTTATTATCATAATTGTAAAAATCAGCACATTTTCCTGTTGCTTTTGGCTGTAGTTTCACTCAGCCAACAGCCTAATCTTTTTCTTTCTTTTCCTCAGGGTTCTGATTGGATCGCCGCATTCAGGCCAGCCTGCCAGAAGGACGGGAGATGTTTACAAATGTCCTGTTGGACGGGGGGACAATACCTGCATCAAACTGGAGCTGCCAAGTAAGAATAACACATTTTTGCTTTTACGTTAATTATGCAATACAAAGGTACATGAAGCCTTAAGGGGTACTAGGGTCCAACAGGGGAACTGGACCCTGTAGAACTGGTTCTGGCCCCTGACATTGCTCCTGTACTGAAGAGATGATACTAAATTCATTACTTTTATAGTTTTTAAAGGAATGCTAAAGTTTGCCATAATACTTTTCCTTAAGTTGAAAGTTTGAATGAGATGCAATTAAAAGTAAGTACTTTAAACCTGCCAACTAAAGGAATTGCTGTAATAGTACGTGTGTTCTGCTTATAATTAATCCAGGTTTAAACTATTGTTAATAGCTGTGGGGCATAGACCATCACTTTCCCTTCTCCACCTATTGCTGTGCACTGCTGGTCAGTCGGCTGAAAGAATCTTATACTGGCCAATGCCTATAGGCCGTATTTTCACAATGGCTATGCTAAATGGTAAGTGTTCTGTACTTGTGTAGCACTTTATCTAGTTCAAAACGCTTCACGCGACTCACAGATTCACACAATGATAATGGTGAGCTATATTGTAGCCACAGCTGCCCTGGGCAGACAATTTACACCACCATCAGGCAATTTTTATATGAATTGTCCAGCTTAAGAACATAAAAATGACTGAGATCATTATACTAGAGTTAAGAATATCACATGAATTGTTGTAAGCTTGACAATTTCATACCTTCTTAATATGTCTTTAAACTTTTCTCAGTACTATAACATAGTAGTTTGTAAGTGAAAGGGTGTAAGAGTGTAATTATTTTTAGGAATAATAAATGAAAATCTTACAGATCTTAAATTGCATTTGAACCCGTTGTATCAGGTCTACATTGTGAGTCACATGATAACTACAGATTATGCTGCCTTATAAAAGGATTTGGTTTGATTTAATAAAGATGTTTGTTTCTACCTCAAGGCTGAGCATATTAAAGACAATAAAAATCAGTTAGTTGTTAAAACAAATCTCTGTTGTACAGAAGCTTTCATGGTACTGAAAACGACTTGAGTGAACCAAATTACATTTAGATCAAAAGATAAAGGAAACAACTCAAATTCTTAACTAAAATGAGCTTTGGGGCTTTTTCCCGTTTCTGGTCTTTATCCCTTGTTCATCAAATAACATCCACAACGTCCTTCTCTGAAATTGTTTGTACCAATCTATTAAAAAAAGATTGGTAAGTAAATGTAATGTTTGTGTGCTCATTTGGCTCTTTTTGTGTGCAATACCTTAAAATATTCTGCTTAGAGTAACTGCTAATCTGATTGGGTTTTGACGTTGCTACATGTGAACAGGAAGACGGACGATAAACAAGGTTTTAATGTTTCATCCTTCCAAGTTATCGTAATTATGCAGATAAACGAGACTTATCTGCTACACAGCACGTAACATTTCCTTTGCAAGTTGTCCATCTTTGTGTTGACATCTGTACAGGGAGGAAGAGGAGCTGCACACTGGAACTGGTCACTAGAGTGGCTCAGGTCTCTGGTCAGTGGCTCAGACATGTTTATTTATTAAAAACTCAATAAATCATTTGGAATTGAATTAGCTTTGCACTTTCAGACAGACTAATCAGAGACACACTTGGATTCCCCCCACCCCCTTATTTTTATATTATAAACTGAATTTTCTTTTAAAGTGACACATCAACCACAGCTTGGATCTGTGTTGATATTTCTTCAGCATGCCCGTTCCATCACCATGAGCTGTCAGTCAGCTTGTCGCTCTGAGCGTTTTTTTACTAATGACACACAGCAGTCCCACTTTGCCAGCTCTGTCTCCACATTGGGTTTACAGTTTTCCCAGCACAGACGATAAAGCCCAAACCATAATGAGGCATAAGGTTAAACTGTGCGGTTGATGTGTTGTAATCTTGAACCACCCCTTCCATCCAAACAGTGAAATTGGAAAGTGGTTTTGCCACGATCATTAAGCGTGATGAAATACTGCC
This sequence comes from Poecilia reticulata, assembly GCF_904066995.2. Classification (NCBI taxonomy): domain Eukaryota; kingdom Metazoa; phylum Chordata; class Actinopteri; order Cyprinodontiformes; family Poeciliidae; genus Poecilia; species Poecilia reticulata. The sequence continues at coordinate 10,785,562 of NC_088841.1, read as the reverse complement.
AAGAAGTCACCCGACACCCATGTTTTTTTAGACAGACTTGATTATGGTATGTTTAAAAAGGTGATTTATGGTGTATATATTGGATAGAATAGAATAATTATGTAGGTTATTTGTGCATACATGCATAAATAACTAGTCAAAACATTATTAATGCCTTATCACGAGTTCTGTCCAAATGATACATTCTTTCTCTATCTCACTTATAATTGGGGACATTCAAAGAAGCAAGGAATTTCTGTATATTTCTCAGAATTATTGACACATTATAAAATATTATATTTATTATTAAGTACACTAAAGTCTGTTTCCTAAATCAAAATGTGTAAAAGAGGCACACAAAAAAAAACTAATACAAAAAGCAAATACTAGCTCCTCTGTACTGCTATGGGGACTTAAACATTTTCTAAAGAGCAAACTGGGATTTCAAACTATTATCCAAGATGATTAAAGGTTTAATCTCCACTGAAGGATTTCTGCTTGCTTTAAAGTTCACTGAAAGGGTCCTGCCACCTGGACATGATTTTACCAACAGCAGAAAACCACCTCAGCTGATTAACACAGAGGAGGACATTACATGTGGTCTGGATCTTAATGTGTCACATCCTAGCACATTTATAGAACCATAGTTCCATAACCCATCCACCAGCTTGGTCGATGGGGAAAATTCATCATCATTTCACAAGTTATTTTACTTGGCATTGAATAAAAACATCTGTTTATTGGTGCATTTATTGTGTGTTCAACTAAATGTCTTAATTTAGTACTGTTTGGAATAACATCACCAATGGTTGTATTAGTATTTTCTACATTGGAGAGAATATTTCACAGCCTGTTTAAGACTGATTTGTTGTCTTTTTCAGATTTGTATCAGGCTTGCGGCACATCATCCACCTTCCTCTGCTCTCCTTCCTGTTGCATGTGAACATATGATGAGCCACAGGATGTGAATCAGTGTCGTTAATCATCAAAGATAATTAGGAATATAGGAACAGACGACTGATAAACAGATTTCTCATCCTTTTGTTTACCATATTGTCCAATCCAAAATATTCTCCATGTAATTACAGTTTGCTCTTTGGAATAAACTGAAGGGTATTAAAGAAAGGCAAGATGCATATTTCTTCTCGTGAAAATCCCCTCCTGGGGAGCATCATTCAGAGTTAAATGGCATGCAAATGTGTTTGTGAGAGCATGTGAATCCCTCTGAAGAGAAAAAAAATCAAATCCAGATCATTCCCAAGTCAAGGAATTGGTTGCTAATTTTAGCCACATGTTGTGATTGCTTAATGATTCAACCGCCCCTCACCCCAGAACCTTTCCTTCCTACAACATCATCATCTGTTTTAACAGCAATAAGCTACACTTAGAGCTAACATAAACAGTGTTTAAAGCATATACATCGGTGACTATTATGTCTGCTGAACAGACAGAAGCCGTAGTCTTCCTGTGGGAAAATCCAGGAGAGGAATTTGTTCAGCTGTTCGTTTTCTGTGCTGAGTTCTGTTTGTCTCGTCGTGTTTATTCACTCAGCTTTTTTTTCTTTTCTTTTTTGCTCTTTTCCAGCAAACACAACTGTTCCCAACTTGCATGAAGTAAAGGAAAACATGACCATGGGAACCACTCTGGTGACCAATCCCACTGGGGGATTTATGGTAAGCAGGAAGTGTACATCTTCCACACAAAAGACTAAAATCATTTTATTTCCTCCTATGAAGTGTGTAAGTTGGCCCTTGAATGGCACAGTTTGCTCTATATTCCTCATGGAGACGCGCTGCCCTGGGAATGTAACGTGAAACTGTAAACCGACTGTACAGATGAAGAAACGGAACGTTTTGTGTAGAAGTGGAAAGCACTTCTGAGATTGTCAAGGCGTGAAAACCTCAAGCGTGTAGATGGGTATTTACATTGTGCATAATTTGCAGTGGACTTATTTTAATAAAATAAAGAAGAAATGAAAACAAATTTGTTTGTCTTAAGTAAGCACAGGATTAGATTCCAGGGGCAGAATGAAGGTTTATAAGGCATATATTTTAGATGTCGGCCTTACTATTGTTTATTTAAATATCTTGTAATTGGACAGAAATTTGTTGGACAGTGTTTTTTACACTGATGAATTCTGCAGCGGGAGATGAACTATGAGGACTTCCCAGGAGCTTATTGAAGTATGAAATGTCCTGGTTAGAAGGAATGATTTACCAGTTCTTGAGTTTAAAAAACATATTTTTCTGTTCTTATGAAGTATTTATAGGCTTTCGACAGTCATTAAGCTGAACTTCACAAAGTAGTGAAACAATTGTGGATCTCTTGCAATGCTCAAATATTATATACACAATAAAATATCAAGAACATTTTTGGAATATTTGTCATAATTAGACTACTGTAAAATGATTATTAATTATATTTTAAACTTTTGTGTACTTTTAGACCCCTGCATCTTTTTGTGTAGTTGTTGAGAATTTTCCAGCACTTCAACACAGCCTCTGTTTAGTCCATTTGAGTACTTCTTTCCTCTTGGGATCCTTGCTGTTGCTCTCCAGTAGCCCTGAACCTCCTTTCACCCGTGACCTTATACTGATGGAAATGATAACCAGTCGTAAACCTGTGAGATCCTCTCTTTCACTGTCTCAGTTTATTTTTGTGTGTGTGTGTGTGTGTGTGTGTGTGTGTGTGTGTGTGTGTGTGTGTGTGTGTGTGTGTGTGTGTGTGTGTGTGTGTGTGTGTGTGTGTGTGTGTGTGTGTGTGTGTGTGTGACTTTTATCTCCACAGGCGTGTGGTCCTCAGTATGGCTACATGTGCGGCCAGCAACAGTACATCTCAGGAGTTTGTGCGAACGTCAGCCCGTCGTTCCAGATCCTCAACTCCATAGCTCCCGGAGTGCAAAGTACGCCGCTCGCCTGAGCCACACGCAGCCGCTCTGCGCAGAACATGACACATCTGTACGAATTATCTGGTCAGGATAAGTGATAAGAAGTATCTACCGATCATAGCGGTACCACCCAAGACCCCGGCATCAAACTCGCCCTCCCTTACCAGGAGGGGAAGATTAGAGCATTCTTCTTTAATGTAAACTTGTCTGCTACCTCGTATTCCTCTCTGACTTGGCCCAGCCCAAGTACTTCTGCTGCATTGTATGCCCAAGTTAGGAGACGGTTTACTGCACTATGTCTCCCTGGAAGGAAACAACCAGGAAAAAAAAAAAAAAAAAAACGTAGCGTAAACAGAGGCCAGTCATAGCCTCTATCTGTTTGTCAGATTCTTTCAGGATCATTTTTCTTGCTATTCTTTTACTAGAAACAAATATATGGATGAATCATGTAGTGTTTAAAAGTAGATTTAACCCAGTAATCAACAGATCAGATCTTTAGCTCCAGATCCTTTCATTACTGCTCTAGAGCATTTGTGTTATTTTCACACGTTGTCCTCTACATTTGTGATTTCAATATAATTTATCAAGAACCTGTTAGAGAAAGTTGTGCATATTATTCACGTAACCAGAAAACGTTGCCTTGGATGTTTGTGACACAGCAGCTTAAAAACGAGAACTGGATGATCCGCAAAATCCATGTGCACTCACAGGCCACATTATTAGGTACAGGTTGTTGGCACCAATTGAACCTCATTTGCTGTCATGACTGAGTTCCTTATGGTTTATGTTTAATAAGATGTCACAAAACATTCCTCCGAGATTGACTGCGGAGGCTGATTGAGTAACACAAACTTATTGGTTGTTAAAAAATTAAATAAATACTATTTCAAGACAATTTGAGCTTTGTGGTGTGGCAAATTATCCTTCTGGAGTCAGCCACCAGAAGGCTGGTACAGCCGTAGAGTGATGGAGATTGTCAGTAATAATATTCAGGTTTAGATTTAGACAATGCATTGCCCACTTTCATGTCATTTATGCCATATTCTATACAAGTGTTAAAGTTGAAATCATTAGATTCAGGTGGGCCAGTAGAGCAGCCAATGTTTTTCCAATCTATGATCCTTCTTTCATGAGGCTGTTTGTGGTCTTCTGTTGCTGTTGTCCATTCGCTACAAGGTTGTAGCAAGGTATTTGTTGCCTTTCTATAATCTCTACCCAGTCTGTCCATTCTCCTGGATGTTTACTCGTTTTTGAATCAATTATTCTCAAAAATCCTCAATTTCTGAAATATTCAATACTTGAGTGCTGGGGTCAAAATCACTTTAATCTCTTTTCTTTCTCATTCTGATGCTGTTTCTTTAACACAAGTGAGTTATGCGAGGTGATGAAATGTGATTGGTTGACTATTTGCATTTGCAGTTGAACAGTTGTACCATTGCTGAGTGAGTGTATATGAGGAAATATTAGTAGTCCAAAGTGTCTATTCAGACCAGTAAAAAAGTATGTTGAACAGGAAATGTGAACTTTCAGAATCACTGTTAGTATAAAAATAAATAAAAAAGCATGTTTTGCATCTCCTGTAAAATATTGTGTTTTAGGCAATTCCTCCCCTCTAATATAATAGTTGTGCAACCCACATACACAGCTGTGTTTCTCATTCCAGCTATGTACTTTTTTGATAAGTTGCATGCCATTTTAAAGATCACTAGACAGGCTTTCCAATTATATAAAAAAACATCACCAATTGCCTTTTATATAGAAAAAAAACTGATTGAAAAATAATGTCCTTTACTTTTTTGACATTTCAATTTTGTGTTTTTTTTTTCAGATTGTACGAGCAATATGGACATTGTCTTTGTACTAGATGGATCAAACAGTATCTACCCATGGAAAAACATTGTTGACTTTCTTGTTCGTTTCTTGGAAAGAGTCCAGGTTGGACCCAAGCAGGCTCAGGTCAGTAATTTATCAGTACCAGTTGCTCTGGAAAAAGTCATTTGAATCTTTATTACAACTATCTTTGTATAGGCCACAGCAGAGAGTTTTCCACAGGTAGACACTAAAATATATTTTCATTTTGCTGCATTGTATTTGAAAGTCAGATTATTCACTGAAGATGAGGTCCTGTGTATACAAAACAATGTAGACAGGCTGCCTGGGACGAGCAGTCCAGGAAAGGAACATTTAGTAGGATAAAGAAAAACTGGAATAACATTTAATACAATATCTATATGTTTTCCAGGTGGGCATAGTGTCCTATGGTGAGGATGTGAAGCACCATGTCAACCTCAGCCAGTTTAACAACAACAAAGAGCTGCTTACGTTTGTCAAAAAAATTCCTCAGCACTTGGGGACAAAAACTCACACTTTCTTGGCCATTGACACTGCCAGGTACTGCGCACCTGCTGCACTTTTCATTTAAACTAATTCAATTCAGTTGCACTTGTCAGATGTTTTCACTGATTGTTACGTTCATCCCATTTAAATGTCTGTCAGAACTTAACTTCAAATGCAATGTTAATTCTGTGCAGAAATTCACATAGGATTAATTTAATTTGACAAATGTCATTGTTTTGTTTTTTTAAGTCAACATGTTTAGTTTCCAGCATAGGTAAATTTGTAGTTGATAGGCTTTGTAGCAATAAGCAGTGAGATGGGAGTTACCTTAAGAAATATTGGATAGTTTAAATAAAGGAAATTTGATTCTTATCAATTGTTTTACACTCAGTACTTTTATGTGCCATAAATCTGTCAGCTTAATAAATACAGTATTCATTTTTTAATGACTTTTAAACAACAAACACTAAAAATTAATTTAAAAAAATAGCATTGCTGTGAATTTTAAACACTTTTCACCAAAAATGTTACAACTTTCAAAAAGACTTCTCTTTGGACTGTTTTTAAGAGAGCTTTATGTTGCCAAAATTTACAAAACTGAAGTTGGCAACGTCGATTATAACAAGAAAACAGGTGGTGCACATAAGAAGATATCCCAGGGATTATTAACCAATGTTCAGACTCAAAGTCTAGTGTTACCAGAAGATGGTTAATTGTATATTTACAATTATATTATTTACTGTCATTGCGTTGGAGTGTGATTTCAAGGAATAAATATTCAAACATTTCAAACATGATTATCAGATCTTATCTTGTTTTCTCTTGTAGGAAACCAATCTATTGTGGTTCAGTTAATTTGTCCATTTCATTATGCAAATTGCCTGGTAACCTGCAATTCTCAGCTGATCTATAAAACCATGTAGAATTTCACACCTTACTGCTTTCATATTTAATTGTGTACTTACTTAGGAAGGAGGCCTTCACGCAAGAGAGAGGTGCAAGACCCGATGCAAAAAAAGTCATGGTGATTTTGACTGATGGAGAGTCACATGACTTCTACATGCAAGACGACGTCATTGGCGAGTGTGACCAGGATCGCATCGAGAGGTTTGGCATTGCTGTGAGTACAAAAGTTATATTTGCATTGTCAGACATTTCTGATCATTTAGTGTAAATTTGATGTATTTAAACAAGAAATAATTTTAACGTTTACAGGTTTTGGGATACTACAAACGTGAAAATAAAAGTGAAGAAGAGGTGAAGAAGTTTATTGATGAGATTAAGTCAATATCCAGTAAACCCACACAGGATCACTTCTTCAATGTGTCTGACGAGGTGTTCTTGGTGAATTTAGCGGATACGCTGGGAAGAAAGATTTTTGCCCTGGAAGGTAAAAAGCACAAAATAATATTTATGAAGTTTTACATGACACATGCAGATGGTTCCATCTGCAGCATCCATCTGTCTGCAATACGACTAGATTTTGCAAATATAACAGGAACACTGTGACTGTTCATCCGAACAGGAAGTATTTTCATTAAAACGTTATAGAAATTATGTATGATATCCAAATGGCATGTGATTTACTTGTGCATTTTTTTTTAGTTCAAACACAGGCAAAATTTCAATAGGAAATCCACACAAGTTTTGTTGATAAAGCCTCCAGATAAGAGATTCAAAACTAAGTTTTTTTTCCAGTTTGACATAAATATTTAAATGAATATATTTTTACGAAGCTATTATGTAGCCACAAGACAGTTTTATTTTGTGCTACTTATCTATGCATCGCTCAACGCAATATATTCTTCCTCAGCAACATCTGGAAACTTTACCTCCTCCTTTGACATGGAGATGTCCCAGGCTGGATTCAGTGCCCATGCTTTTAAAGTAAGTCCAACTTGGAATACTAATATCTGAATATAAAAGTTTTTTTTAGAAGTAGGACTGGACAATAAAACAATGACAATGTATATTGCAATAGACACATGATTAATATCGATAGATTATACATATGATAGAATATTTAAAATTCAATTTAAAGAATATTCACTGAACTCCGATCCAGAACCACATGGCATTCTGGGAGATGTAGGCAGAGGAAAGGCTTTAGCTGCTCAACCGCTCACGGCGAGCTCAGCAAGGTGACTGTCTTCAACTAAGGGTGCGTTCACACTGCAGCCTGAAGTGACCCAATTCCGAATTTTTTTTTGACGTAATGCGACTTGTATCCGATCTTTTAAAGGCAGTGTGAACCGAACAGGTCGTATTCTTTTTTTGAATGTGACCCATATCCGACACGTATCCGATTTAAATGCGACCTAACGTTCAGGTCGCATTCATCCGAACTGAACGTCACTGGACGTTCAGTTCGGATGAACTGAACGTCCAGTGACGTCCAGTGACGTTCAGTGAGTATCTCACTATTTGTTGAGAATAGTGAGATACTCAACAAATCTCACTATTCTGCATCCTGATATGCGCAAGCGGGAAGAAAAACAACAAACATGACGAACTATAATGAGGATTAAGTTGTTAATATGCTGCTCTGGCCGGACAACAACTTCAAATATGTAAGCTAAGCTCCACCGTTAGCAACCATGTTTACTTCCGCAAACGCTGAGCACTTCTTCTTTTTATGGCGGTTGGCAGAATACTGAAAACGCTGACTCTATTGCGCCCTCTAGTGCGCATGCGGGACAATTTCAGATGGTTTGCCCGTTCACACTGCAGAACGCATACAGGTCGCATTTACTGGCAGTGTGAACGGCCCTGGCAAAAAAAAAAATCGGAATTGCCAAAAAATTTGATCCTAAATCACTCACTCTTTGGTTGCCAAGCAACAGTCTGTTGGGTAATGGTGCGTTCAGAGCCTCCACATAGTCATTCAGAGTCTATGTGGAGGCCCGTTGAGGGCCATTGCACGGCACGATTTGAATGGATTGGAGCGTTTTGAGCCGTCCAACACGTCCAACGCTCCACATAGACTTTGAATGTAAACTAGGTAGATGAGGCGTCATGTATCGTTTCGACACATAGCAAAATTGTGTCGATTCTGTGTGATACTGTGTCACTCAATACTGACACCTGCTGGACATTAAAAATTACTACAGGCATCGTAGTGATTTGATGACCTACTCTATACAATATGATTTAAGTCTTTGTATTTTATTGAATATCATATTGTATTATGTCATATCTTCAGTTACATTTAAAATATATTTGATATACAGTCAATAAAGAATGTGGACATGTACCATAAAGTGAAAATTTAAGTGAATGTGTTTGAAATGAGGATGCATGGACTGTTTCTTTTTCCACAGATTTTTATTTAAAAAAAAAGTTTTTACAACCTTTTGAAATTTAGCCTGTTACACTTTTTTGACAAAACTTCTGCTGTAGAAAAAAATGAAGTAAACACTACATTCACAGCAAACCCTTGTTTTTCTTAGGGGTTGTGTTCCAAAAATAACCCGTGATAGGCGAAATCCGTGAAGTAGTTACCTTTAGTTTTTCAAATTATTATACAGCATAATTAAATACTCTACATTAATACCAAATAACAAAACCTGTTTTCAGGTCAGCGGATGTGCGTGTGCATCAATCGGGCCTTATTAATGTGATCCGCAGTCATGTCACTAAAGCGTCTCCTCCTACCTGCCCCACGAGATTCACAGCTGTATCTACGGCAGAGCGACGGATCTCTTCAACGAGCCTCCGGTCAGGTTTTGTTGCCTCTGGCCACAGTTTTTTTCCAGCTGGCATTCAAAGTTTCAGTTTCCATCTCCTGAATGGCCAATCTGTATTAAATACCATATGTCTCAGGCACTCAAGTAGAGAAGAAGCGCGGAGACTGTTTTTACCAATCATATGGTCAATTAGGACGAAGAACACTGTGGGGAAAAAAAACTGCACAAAAAAATTTGCAAAGCAGGGATACCGTGAAAAGTGAACCGCGTTACAGCGAGGGTTCACTGTATAAGAAATAATTTATAAAATACAACCGAGTAATTTGTAGAATGGCTGTTTATCTAGGTGAATCTAGGACTTCATTCTCATGCCTGGCCTCATAATGCCTCAGCATTGAAAAGGTGGATTTATTTAAATAAGACAGTTTAGTGAAACATATGCAACACTTAACCTGCAGAACATAATATGAAAGTAAACTAAGAGTCAATTTCAGCTGAATTTGGATTCAGATAGATCAAGTAGAAACCGACAAGAACCGGATGAAACAACAAAAATGAAAACATTTATTTTCCAATATAAGATCAAAATGGACTCGCACTACTGTGGAAACCTTTCCTTTGAAGCTGCTCCATAGTTGACGCTGTAAAAGATCAAGAATTCGTTTGGCAAATGCATTTGACAGATTGACAGAATCGCTTCCTTAGTTTGGCGCCTTAATGTAATTTTGAAACGGTTCCTGTATCGGTCACGTGACTTGCTTAAACCAATACGCGCACCGACACGGGTGTTGGTCTGTGGGCTTGACACATGCGCTGACGCATCGGTGTTGCCGGACCCATTACTAATGTAAACCATACGCACCAGAAAACGCTTTTGGTGTGAACGCACCATAACGTGTGCAACAGCAGTTTCAGGTTTTGCCACCTTGCCACCTAACTGATTAAACATAAAAAAAATGGCATTTCGTGAAAACTGTGAATTAATTAGGGGAGGTCATGTCATAACTTGACATTATTTCAGATATTTAAAACAAAAATCTCATCAACAATTATTGATATCGACTGACAGGAAACACTTGTTGTCATAAGTTTTTCAGGCATATCGCCTAGCCCTATTTAGAGACATGCTCAACTCAGAGACATTTCCCTTATTTTTCTCTGTGATGAATCTTCAGCCTTTCTGTGATTCACCTCAGTCAGTAGATAATTGTAGACATAATCCTGGTTTTTTCCCCCTGAGCTCATTCTGCCGCAGACTGGTGCTGTTTTGTCTGAATGCATTAGAGCATTAGTGAAACCCAAGACACATACAACGTAAGAGATGCTTTGGGAAGCTGAATTAGATGTTTGTTGATTTTTGCCCCCTCGCACCGTGCTAAAATTCATCCAATAGGTATTTCCTGCATTGGCTTAGAACAAACAGGATCCTTTCTTGCGTGTCCTCTTCCTGTTCCAGACTTGTGCTCATCACCTCCTCTGTCGCTGTCTACAGTGATGATTGTGCCTGAGGCGACTTTCATCTTTACACGGTCAAACAAAATGAGTTGTGCCACGGAGGACTGACCATGCGACAACACACTTCCACAGTCACAGTGTGACTCAGTGTAGAGCTTATTTAATGCAACATAGTGAAGCCAATTATCCAAATAAGGACTTATTTGACCACACCTAATCTGATTACATTAGAATGGATGAGTTTTCTTTTTATTTCATTTTCTCTCCAGTAAATTACAAAAGTATTCATACTCTTTGATGTTCCCAACAACATTTTTTTTTTTTACATATTTTACTCTACAATCTACAATTTTAAAGATTAAGAAAGAGACCAACTCGGTAGTTTTACAAATGTTTGTATGTTTAATTAAGTCATTTAGCCTAACATGTTCTTCTGGCATTTGCTGTGTTGTTTCCCATAGGACGGCTTGTTACTGGGAGCGGTAGGAGCGTATGACTGGAACGGGACGGTGATCATGCAGACTGCTCAATCTACAATTAATCCAGAAAAAGATGAGTTTTACGATCCGAAGGATGGTACAACTCGCAGAGGACTGGCAGAGTACTTGGGTGAGCCAAAACCCATACATCATACATGTAGCGATAATGATGAATCCAAAAATCAATAAAAGAAAACAGAAATAGCAGATGACTTTGTCTTTACTTTTAGCTTTGAGACATTTGCACTTTGTCCCTTAGTCCCTTTGTTAATCTCTCTGAATGATGCTGAAAACAACTTTAGCTGATAAAATAAAATAAAAATTCCAATGTATTAAATTAAACACTCCAGCTGCAGAGTCAATTTTGAGTTATTGCCAAATAGAGGAGAAAAACATGCAACTTGACTCTGACAGCTGATGCTCCTCTTTTTTCCCCTCCCAATAAAATAAAGCATACAGACTCTCCTTTCTGCCTCCTGCCTTCTTGCCTTCTACGGCTTTCAAACCAACTACAGCCTCTTAACATGAAATTATTTAATCAACATGTCATTAGATGGAGCACTGCTTGGTCCGGTCTGTAAACCCAAGTGATGGCACATGATTTCTCCCGAAGGCCAGGCTGCAGCTTGCAGAGATGCTATGTTCCATTCCGAGGAGGGGTCTGCGCTTGCCAGTTTCCACTGGTGCTTTATGGTTTCCTCTACACAAGCTGACATAAACGGCGACTCATAGAGGCGTTTATAAATATCACAAAAAACCCGGGGAGGCGGTGTGTGTTGATACTTCAGTAATAATGTAATTTTTTTGCAACTTCAACTTTGTTCTTTTTGCAGGGTATGACGTCCAGTCTGCATCCACCCCTCAAGGTGTACTATACATCACTGGGGCACCGCGATACAACCACACGGGTCGGGTAGTTATCTACCGGCTGACAAAGGACAGCAAGGTTGAAACTGTGCAGATACTGCGTGGGGAGCAGGTCAGTGTTCATCAGTTCATCTCTGTAAATGCAGTAGGAATGGGAGTGCAAAAATATTTGCTTAAATATTTCAGCAGATCCTTCCAGGTTCAGAAGAAAGCTATATTTAGATATGTGTATAAAAGACTGCAATTTCAGAGTAAATTATGTGTGATGAAATGTGTTATGTGTTATTCAGTTACATGGGGAAATGAGAGGTTTTAAAAAAGGTCATTACATTCTTGGAGAGGATGTAATAATCAAATACAATAAGTGATCATCGGCATATGTGAGTACCTCGATGATAGAAGAATGTTTGGCACTTCTCCAATCTGGAGCATACGGGGGGAATTTTGGCAAACTAGAAATAAGACAACAAATTTGTTTGCATACTTCATCATTATCGATTTGAAAACCCTGCCTGTGCTGAGGCGTTAGCTTCATGGTTGATGTCTTAAGATGTTGCTTCAACATCACATTATTATGTGGTGTCCACATAATGCTGTTTCCTCACAGTGCCACCAAAGTACTCTTTTAGTGTGGTCTTTGTAAATCGCTAGTTTTTGCTGTTTGTGTCTTAAAGCAAATTTTATGTTGAATTATATTTAACCTAAGAGGTCAAAAATAGAACAAGTTTGTGGTGCAATCAAACAAATCCTGATGAGTGGATGGTTTCCTGCATCTTTCTGCAGATCGGCTCCTACTTCGGCAGCGTCCTGCAGACTGTTGACGTCAACAACGATTCCTACACAGACATCCTTTTAGTTGGAGCTCCGATGTACATGGGTCCAGAAAGAGATGAGCAGGGTAAAGTCTACGTCTACAAACTCAATGAGGTACATGACACTGAAAATATTGCCACTCGTTGGACATTTTGCAGCTGAAAGATGGAGTCTTGAGAGGATCATCTGTCGTTCTTTATTTCCAGAGGGGCAAGTTTGTGCACAAGTTTGATTTGAGCCCGATGAACCAGTCCTGTTGTACAGTTAACTCGGACGGCTGCGCCATGAAAAACGAGCCATGCGGGGCTCGGTTTGGTACAGCCATAGCCGCCGTGTCGGATCTCAACCTTGACGGGTTCAACGACGTGGTGATCGGTGCGCCTTTCGAGAATGACCACAGAGGAGCCGTCTACATCTACCATGGGCACAAAAGCAACCATTACCTGAGACTAGTTCAGGTGAGAATCACAAAGACCAAATGCAGCAATATCGTAAACGATAAAAACAACTGCAATGTGTTTTTGTTTCCTTAAATTAAGAGAGACGGGAAGAAAAAAAATCAGTTTGTCAAAGATGTCTTGAGATGAGTGAAAGCTTTTCTAATTTATCTTTGACAAAAAAAAAAAGGCCTCCTTGAATGATCACGTTATTGAACTTTGCTTCTTTTTTTTTTTTACCTTCTCTGCAGCACATCCCAGCAGGCGGGGATGGAGAAAAGGTGAAGTTCTTTGGTCAGTCCATACACGGAATCATGGACCTAAATGGAGACGGCATCATTGACGTCACCATAGGAGGTCTGGGAGGAGCTTCCCTGTTCTGGTGAGAGCACTCACTCATTCTCACATATTAATTTTCAGCCTTTTTTCTACACATTCCATTTCAGTCATAAGCAGCAAAGGCCCTCGCTTCCCAAAGGCATCATTTTAGAAGTCCACTTTGCATCGTCTTATTCTGCGCTTTTACAGCTGTGTTTGTCCCGTTGGACTTGCAAGCTGAAGACAAATGGCTTCCTTAATGATCTCTGTGTTAAAACCCCTCTCCCACATACAGTATTTCACTGCTGGTCACCAGTATGTTGAATCCGCCCACATTACGATCTAGCTTCCCATGCAGATCTTCTCCCACAGCGTGTCCTGGTAAGAGGTCAACAAAGCTATGTGAGAACTCCATTTCCCATGTGGCTTAGAGCCTAAATAGGATTTGGCAGCATGGACAAATTTTCTCTGAACCCATGATCATGTTTTCATGAAACTGTTTAGCAAAATGCAGCTAACATTCAACCAAATTTAATTCACTACTGAAGCAAAACCATTACATTTAAATTACATCTCTGTGTGCTTTTGACGTCTCTTTATGTCCCTTGGTGTTTGCTGGGAGAATGGGACAAAAGATCAGAAAGATAAATGGAAAAGAACCAAGAACATATATATTTGCATTTGTATAGAGACATATGTGGTGTTCTCCAGATTGTTGACGTCAGTAATGACTCCTACACAATTAAAAAGCTCACTGCTTTTTTATTGTAGTTTTAGCCTGAAAAAAAATCTATTAAAAAATGTAGTATAAAAAAACTAACAAAATATGCAACAGATTTTTATTCACCTGCAAATCTGCTAAGGAATTCCTCTGCTGCCTTTGCATATCCCAAGACTGATTTATGTTGCCTATTGTTCTTAGAAAAATAGTTCTCCGTCAGATTTGATAGTGTTTATAAAAATAAATCTCAGATATCTCTAGGTTGCACAAGTACCGAGCAGTTGCACTGCATCTTCATATAGAGATATCAGACTGAACTCTTTTTTTATTTTTATTTAACATTTATGAAAAGCACGTAAAATGTTCCGTCCACTTCTCGAGTATTCACGACTTTGTGTTGGTTTGTCACATGGAAGTCTTTGAACTGTATCTCTTTTCATTTCAAAAGGTCAAGAGATGTTGCTGAGCTAACTTCCAGCATGACGTTGGAACCCGCTAAAATCAACCTGCAGCACTCTCAGTACCAGTGTGAACACAGGGGGCATAAATCTGTTTGTGTGAACACCACAGTGTGTTTTCAATATCGGGTCAAGTCTGAGAAGAGAGATGCGAGCTCCACGGGTGAGCTGTTGAGTACTTTGTGCTTCTCTCGCTTCACAGCGCATAATGTCGGTGCTTCTGCCACTCACTGAACTTTTTTTTCTCTGTTGTTGTTGTTGTGTTCCTTAGAAATGCGCTATAACATAACTCTGGATCTTCCACGTGCCAAAGCCAGAGCTTCGTTTATTGATCAGGACTTGGACAAAAGTGATCGTAGGGTGACAAAGACATTCTCCATCAGCAACGGACAAATAATATGCAAGAAGGAAAGATTCATCATGTCGGTAAGTACTCTGACTTTTACAGTGTGCAGTTGTTGATTTGCACACAACAATCGTCAGACTTCGCTTTTATTCATTGCTAACTCTAATGTTCTCCTAGATTTACCTACAGTCCATTTTGCAGCTTTAATTTCAGGGTTTTTGCTACGTTTAAGTGATGAGGAAGGCTGTTAGTTGTAGAGAGGATAAAATGAACTGATGAGGGGTCCCTTGGCGAGTAGGAGGAGCATGGCTGAAGCATAAAGCTGACTTCTTCTGATCTCTTCAGAGTGATGCTACAAGATCTTAACACGTATCGAGGTCTTAAACAACCCGAATAAGTGAATACATTTATAAGGAGATGAATTACTGCATGTGTTTGCTGGAGACAGCATTCCAGTTGAAGGCCTTTTTTGATCAATTATATCGCTCGTTTCTCGCTGCAGCAAATGGTTTTTAATGTTAGCACTTCAGCGTGTACAGGAATTTCCAGTGTTTTGTTCCTTTTTTCCTTATTTTCCTTTTTTCCCAGTCCTTCACTGCAACATAAGAAGTCACTGATTAGCTGTCCTTAAGCAACAGAAAGAGGAACTAATCAGTGGAAGCAGCTGCTCCTGCTGTGTGTGTGCAGATGATGAATATCTGCTCTATTCCTACTGTGCCAGTCTGTGCAGAAATTCCCCACATATTCCAGGGCAGAGCTTTTTAAATTAGTCTCGGACATGAACACTGCATCTGTTCTTCCCTTGGCTATTCCTGCAGAGTGAAACTGCAGATTTTGACATAGCGGTAAAAAAAAAATGGTATGCTATGAACCGAAAGGAATCTATCTCGGTGCAAACAAACAATGATCCGTGGGCCAGTTTATTGGACATTCACGTCGTTAGCAACCATGAATAAAATCTGTGCACTGAAAGGTTTGTGTTAACAAGATGGCTCACACATAGATGTTTTATATTCTCAGATTTTGTGTGTATCTTCATCGATTTTTATTGTAGTATTGTCAGGGTTTTAATGTGACAGACCAAAACTATGGCCATTTATTGCCCTTGTTGCCGTCTAGCTGCCAGCTAATGCATAGATCGAGTCCATGTTTGGGGTTCCCTAGTGGACAAAAATAATGAATGGTTTTCAAATTACTTTATAGATAAAAATATGAAAAATGTGATGGGTGCTTAGATTCCATTACTTTCATACCTTTCAAAACACTGAAATATGAAGGGTGTGAATACTTTAACAAGGCTTGAGTTTTAGACCCACATCACCAATTCTATCACAGATCAAATGCAGTATATAAACTCTTGAGTCTCAGTTTTTCTTTTACAAACTGCAAAAGATCACTTTTCAATGTGTTTTGTACAAAAAAAAAAGTCAACATTATTTTGTAGCTTTTTGTCTTTTGTTAACATCCTCTCACCATGGAAACCATATCCCCCCCCGAAGCTTAACAAGTAAAAACATCATCTCAACATCTGCTACACGGACTGGTGCATAAATCTGTGTGGACATTCATGGTTCCCTGAGGACGGATTCTGATTGTTGGACCTTTGCTCAGAGATCAGTTTGGTGTTTTTGTTTAGAGTAAAGGACTGGGTGGTGTACCCGTGAAGTTTTCTCTGTACACTAAGTTGAAACGGTTTGCTAACGTAGGCCCGGTTCGATGCTTGTTCTCAAAACACTCGTAAAGCTTTGTCCCACATATCACACAAGTTGTTGGAAGGTTTCTTGAGAGATTTGCATTTGCATCCCCAGTGACACTGCAGTGTCGGTTCTGAACCTTTTTTTTTTTTTTTTTGCATCTGTACAATCAATACACAGTTCTAGGTGTGATGTTGAATTATAAGTGCTATGGGGCTGAAAGGTTGCGAGTTGTAGATTAAACGTTGTCATTAGTGTCACCACATCACCGCAAGAATCAGGTTGTGGTGAGTCAGCTACACGTCAGATTTGGTAAAGATTCTGCAGCTTTGAAATGAATCCATTAATCAATCCGTCGTCTGTAGAGTGATGGTGGGGAAGTTAGCTCAGTGTTTCTTTTGTTTGCTTACTTTCTCCTCCTTTTCTCAATCTTTTTTTAATTTTTTTTCCATGTATTCTCTCTGCCTCAGGCCCGGCTGGACTTCAAAGACCCGATCAACGTTACATTAGAATTTGGACTTACTGATGAGAACAAAGGCCCTGTCCTGGATGCAACCCTACCCACATCTATCTCTAAGACAGTAAGAACTCTCTCAACTGTCTATTTCACTAATTCAGATACCAAAAACCATGAGGCAGAAGATTTCAAACAGCCTTAAAATGCGTTTTGTTTGCATATTAAACTGCCTTCATGTTCGCAATTTTGTTCAAACAGGACATAATTGCATACATAAAACAGCATATTTTCTTTCCTTTCGTTATACAGTGCTATGAAATGTATTTGGGATCTTAAAAATTTTCTTTTTCTGTTTTTGCTGTTTTTTTGTTGCACAGATCAAAATATTTTTGATATCTGTCAAAGATGTAAAACGAAAATCAGTACAAAATGTAGTTTTCAAATAAATGATCATTTCATTTATTAAGGGGGATAAAAAACCGATCAAACTTCCTTTGACCACATAAAACATAATATCCCACTGAACCCTAACTGCTTGTTCCAAGTATTTATGAAATTTTACTCGCTGTTCTCCTCTCGACCACTGCCCAAATGCTCTGACTGTGGTCGCTATGGTAATGTTTATATATCCCTTCAAAATAACAGAAACGCCACAAAAACGAACATTTTACTTTCGTAAAAATTTTAACCCACGATAATGACTAATGGGAGCCCTGAGCTTGTTTCTCTGCAACGAGACGGTCCCATCAGGGAGTGATGGGAGACAACGACACCCGAGCTGTGTTGCTTATATCCACAGCCTGCTTGGTCTCTACGTGGCAAAGCAGCTTGAAGTTTCATTGCCTCTTTAGCAGCCAGTCACCGCATGTTACGCAGAGCAGGTTTGTAATGTGGGACTCACCCACCGGTCCGGGATAAATCCATTCTCCTGTCTCTTCTTTGGGCCTTTTCCCCTTTGCAAAGAAACTTTCCAAAGACATCTAATCTGTTTCTTACTCATTTTGCTGCTTGTGGGCTCAGTGTTGGCGCGCAAGTAACCAGACTTCCAGTGATTCACTTCCTGCTAAAGAGCAGTTTGTTTTTTTTCTCACCCTTGTAAGAATCACAGACAGAATGATGTAAGCCTCATCTAAATCAAACATTGTCTGTCTGTCGGCACAAATAAACCATGAGTAAAAATGTCTTGTGGATCTGAACAGGCTGCAGTAGATTCTTATCTGCAACAGCTGACTGCCATCCTTCAGTGTTTCCCACAAGGTTTCCTCTGTCGGTTTTAATGGCAGAGGAAATCTTCCCACACTCCCACATGCATACAGTATTTGCCCTAAAAAGAAGGTTTGCAGATTATCAGTAACAGTGAGCAATGTTTCCCGACAAAGGCGAGAAGTATCACAGAAGATGTCCACTTCATGTCTACATTATTAGAGTCTGTATTTGTGTCAACAAATGCATCAGTGCCAAATCTCCTGTCTGTGAGTTAAAGGCCTGACCTCCATCGGCGTCAGATGCCTGAATGCAGCAATGCACTGTGTTACTGTAACTCAAGGAAAGGGGTCACTTTTCAGAGTTTTCCTGTTATTGTTATTGAGAAGACACAGAAAGGAAAAAAAAAAAACATAAAAAGATGCGTTTTTGCTTATTATTGTGTTGGGCCGATGTTCGCAGCAAAAACTAAAACAGCCTTTGAGAAGCAGAGAAAATTTGCTCTGAATCCATCTTGTTTCTCTGGTTGCAAATGTTTTGGCCAATAAATAAGCACCGTTCACTTGAAATGTGTGCTTTCAATTTGGTTTTGGAGTCCAGTTTTATTCTGTACTGTGGATTTAACCCTCTACTTTGACTAGACCATTCTGATAATTAAATGTCATTTCTATCTTTTAGATTCCCTTAGTCGACTGCGGAGATCAATTAAAGTGCATCACTGACCTCTCCCTCACGGCAGAGCCGAGTGAGAAAAGGTATTATATTTTTATTTTAATTCATTAGGATTAAAATAAAAAAAAGTTTCCCACCATCCTTGCACATTGTAAGAAGGGAACATGAAACTATAATTTTTTTTTATGTAAAAAACAAACAAACATTTAAAGTGATTAGAAGGGTGAAATGTGTAAGAGACATCAACAGCTGCCTTCTGATGTTTGGAGTCATGTAGTTTTATTTAGAAGTGAACCAGACCGTGACTGCCCCCCTGTGGGACAACTAGAACATGACAGTCAGTCGTACTGACTTTTTTTGTGTGTGTGTGTGGTGTGTGTTTCTGCAGCATGCTGATTCAAGTCAACTCAAAAGACAAGCTTGACGTGAAGATTGACATCAGCAACAAAAGAGACAACGCCTACAACACCAAGGTTATTCTCAACTTCACACCAAACATCAACTACGTTAAAGTCGAGGTAAGATTTCTGCTTTCTTTTTTTTTTTTTTTTTTAATGGAAGAATGTCGAAGAAAAACGATGTTTAATTATGTCATATTTTGCATTTTCAGCCAGAGAAAGAGTGCACTCCGGATAACACGAAGGTGGAGTGCGCTGTTGGATATCCCTTCCTGGGAAGTAAAGCTAAGGTAAGATTTAGGTTTAGCTTTAGACACTACACTCGCTTTGCTTTTCACTTTACTTATGTTATTACATTTCAACGTGTGATCTCTCATCAACAGGAAAGTTTTAAAGTGAGATTTGAGACGGACTCATCTCACATACGTGAGAACATTTACATCAACGTGACAACTATAAGGTGAGCCTGTCATTTATTATTTATTTTTTTGCTGCACATTATTGATTGGAACATGGATTGTTAAAGTGACTACTTGTGTGAAAAGATTGACAAAAAATGTTTCTTACAGTGACAGTGAAGAGAATCCAAATACCCTACATGACAACAATAAAGAAATCTTCATCCCAGTGAAATATGAAGCTGGAGTCATATTCAGTGTGTAAGTAGCAGTGGAAATCTGTGCAGATGAATTAACGTAATCATGAAGTTTAGCAGGGAGTTCCATAAAGCAAAGATATTTGCTAAGTTTCTGTGCATGTTTTGGTAGTGAAATAATTTGTTAAATATTGTCAGAATAAGTTAATATATCTAAAATATCAGAAACTGTGTATCCTACATTCGTCGTTACTTTGTACGCCATTTGTCAGAGTTATTACTGCTGTCAAAAAAATTCACAAAAAGGGAGCATGTAAATCTATTGTTCAAAATCAAGAAACGATAAAAAGACAAGGTTAGGTTAATGTTGTTTGCTGCCCCCAAGTGGCCAAAATGTGGTTTAGCAGGTTTAATATCTCGTTACATATTGTATTAATTTTTAAATATGCAATCCTTTAGGAGTCATTCACAAAATTACATAACAATTGAAGATGGTGAACAATCCTCTGTGAAAGACAGTGACTTTGGAAGGATGACAGAGGAGGTCAACATCAGCTACACGGTAACACTTGCAAATAAGATACAACTTTTTTTTTTACATACTTTTATGTTTTATTTGAAATATGCAGTCGACTCATCCACCTTTTTATCTTTCAGATGGAAAAGGCTGGTAATACCCTCACTCCACCTCTTGACCTTAAAGTGATATACCCTTATCGGTCTCCTCTATTCAACGTGTTGCTGTTCCCAACACGCATTGTCTACAGTACTGGGGTATGTACATACACAGACACAATATATCTAAATTGCAAAAAAAAAAAAAAGATTCTCATGTCTGCTTCTCACTGCTCTGCAGGTAAAATGTAAAGAACCCCCTGCCCCTAAACACAACAATCCAAAAAAGGAAACTCTCACTCCCTTCCTACTGGTCAGTGGTCAGATGTTAGCTTCAGTGGCTGCTGAGGTGCTGCTGTTCTTTTCTGACTGGTGGATGTGATGTTCTTTGCAGGAATGTGGACAAACACAATGTGACTCATTCACCTGCTCCATCCCTGAAACCAATAAGAGTCAGGTCAACGTTACCTTCAAAGCGTGGAAGCCAACGTTCACTGTGGTAAGATCAGATGTTGGTACATTTTCTGACCTGCAGTATGTTAGTTTTTCTCGGTGAGAAAAACATGAAAAGGTGCTTTTTCTTACAGGGTGAGTTCACCAGTTTAAAGATGATGGTGAATGCCTCGTTGACGTTCAAACAGAATCATCTGTTTGAACTGGGCAGCAATGCAAAAACTAGAAATGTAAGTCGTGTTCGGGATTATACTCTTGAAATTGTCATGTCAGTTGCTTGATGCACCTGTTTGTAAGGATGTATGCAAGTGCTGAGCTCATGTTTGCTTGTGTTTGCCAGGTGACGATCCTGATTTCAAAGGGAACAATTGAAGGAATCCCTCTTTGGATCATCATCCTCCTCAGTACCTTGGCAGGATTGTTGATCTTGGCGCTTATTATTTTCATTTTCTGGAAGGTAATATTTCATGCCTCATATGTCATGTTGATTGTCTAATCTCCTGAACAGTTTGTTGCACATTTTCAGTTGAGAAAAAAAAAAGTCTTGAATAGTCTTGCCCTCTAAGCAAATTGATTAAGCATAGACAATTAAAACACGGGGAAAAAAATAACTGCATGCGCTTTTCAACTCTGCTCACAAAACGAGCATCTCTGCTTAGCTGCATTTTCTGGTAGCAAACAAACTTAAAAAAATATGGAGTGCAAAAAATAAAAATCAAGGTGAACTCTGCTCCTTTCTCGATTCGAGTAAAAAATGACATTAAGTCCAAAATTCTCAAAACTATAAGCTCTACTGTGGGTAATAATGTTCTCTTTTTGATCAATAGTAATTATCTGCACAGGATCTTTTCAATTTGCTCTTGGATTCATATGCGCATTTTGCACCAAAATCCACCTTAATGAAAGTTGCTAGAACATTGTCATGGACTTCCAGTTGTAGATGGATTTTTGGATAAATGTCTCTGTTTGATGACTTGATTTCCTCAATATGTCACATAAGGAGGCAGTGTGTTTGAGGTGTGCCTTAGAATACATCGAGGTACACCTCCATTTATCCAAACCACAACATCATCTTCTTGGTTCTCCTAAATTGCTTAAATTCACAGTAATCTTGGTGTATGCACATTTCTGAATTTAAGGAAGATAATCAACTATAGCAACTGTCATTATTCTGGCATTTAGATTTAGCGTTTTTTGCTCATTCGAACTAACCTAAACCAGGAGAAGTTAAAAGAATTAAATGTCAGACGGTGAGGAAAAAGAAATGGTTATGTCTCGGTGTTAAAAGGGCATTTGAATATTTATTATATTATTCTGTAAATCAGTCCTTGTGTAACCAAGTCCTCTGTTTCTGCAGCTTGGCTTCTTTAAGAGAAAAACCATGGACTATTCAAAGGAAGAGATGTCTGATTGAGGCGTTCGGAATACCTCAGCGAAGCTGCGCTTTTAGAGAACCCAAAGACACCTCAGAGCGGTGGCATATGGGCTATCAGGAAAAAAAAATTAGTCATCGTCACTATTTCCTACATTGTCATGTGTCACATAGTGATGGAAAAATCTCTCAAGCTCTTCTCAGTGCTGCTTGAAGCAGCTGGTTGTGATATTTGGGGCTCCTAGTGGGAACCACAGAGGAGCCAAAGACACTGACTGTAAATCACTGTAAATGTGACGCATTTGCTTTCTGATTTCACTTATGTTTTTTTGTTGTTTTTTTACCACGTTGTTGATAAAGTAGCATCATTTATTTGTTTTTTTGTTTTTTTAGTTGTTGTTGCTACAGGTTGATTCTAATCTCTGATGGCTTCACTAAAGCTTTAGTGAAAAAAGTACTCAGGTTTTTCCCCATAAAAAATCCAAAGTTACCTAATTCACCAAAAAGGAAAATGGTGAAAACACCAAAAGATGAAAAAGAAAAAAATGAGTCTATATTAAATTTATTTTCACATAAGCTCTGAGTCCCATTTTCAAACATGTTTGCTTGATGAATTTTATGAGACACTGTATTTTTTAAGCATTCCTATAGCATTTTGTTATGTCAGTGTAGCTAAATATCATGGCACATCTTTTATTTTCCAGTTAGCTCCAGTAATTAAGTGTAATTATCACCAGAAGAGCCTTCCCTAATTCAAATCTCTGAGTGTACTGTAAATAGAAGAAGTAATGGATGTAAAGCTGTAAAATGTACAGAATTATTTTGCATTTTATTTAATGTTTTGTGTGAGAGGAGATTTTGCTCAGGTGCTAAAAGAATGATAAAAGGTCACGTTTGCTTTGGACACATAAAAAAAAAAGCTATCTGGCTTTAGATTCTATGCACATATGTAAATAAGGTTATATTTTGATACAAAATAAATTTGATATCATCTGCTTAAACAGATAGAGGTTCATGTTTTTTTATCAAGCTGTCTGGCTTATTTGATGGAAAATTGTATTTCAAACTTAATTCTTCGTCGTTTTTATTGCAGAATGGATATTTTCTAAATTTGGAAGAAATGTTTGCCTATGAACCATTTTTTTAATTATTATTTTCAAAGCTCCTTCTCACCTGCATGTATTAGCACACTGTGGCTCACTCACTTCACAGTGGGGTACATAATACTTTGTTCAGTCAGGTTGTTCACCCTTTTTCTACCCCCACCCCTCCACCCCTGGTTAGCTGTAAAGAATAATGTTAAGGGGAAGAAAAGATAGCTTTTGAATATTTTTATACTCAGCGGCTCTCACCCTCCGCAGTAGACACATGAAGCACAGGTAAATTGTATGTTATGCAGAATGTATGGTCACGTCTGGTTTATGCAACAGGGTGGAGCGAAAGGCACAAAGTGAAAGTTGTGAGCTCATGACCAGCTTTCTGTACTGCTGTGAAGTCTTCATTGTAATGCACTGGTTTGTCAGAGTGTATGTATGTCGTCATTAGCACAGAAATCGTCTGAAAAATATCTACTAAATAAAGTTTTTTTTTTATTCAACATATTTTGAACAATAGTCCTTAATTCTTCTGGAAGTTTACTTGTGATATCTATCTTTAAAAAAAAAGTGTGTTAGAGAACAACATAAGTTGTTAAATGCGAATTCTGATAATTCATTGATGAACACATCAAAATCCGAACAAAAATTAAATCGGTTATTTACTCATTATTGCAGAATTTGCTGCTTTGTCATGTTTTACATAGATGGAAACTGGAAATATGTTGTTTTTTCTATGTTAATTATCAACATATGGTTGATAATCCTGAGCACTAAATTGTATAACTGATGTTGACTAAACATTAGGTTTTACAAAGTAATGACAAAACGGAACAATTCAGTCACATCTTAGATAAAAGCAGGATCAAAAGGTAACTTATTTTATTAATTCAGTATATATACAGAGTGATCTATTTCAAGTGTTTATTTCTGTTATTTTGGATAGGAGTTACAGATTTGTAAATCTAAAATTCAGTTTCCAAGAAAGAATATTACATTAAAAAAATCAAAGATATTTTTGAAATGTTATGCTATCAGCATCCTATGTCCTTCTCAGTCATTTGTAGGTTTGATGAGTTGACAGTTTTCCAGCTGAAGTTAAAAGGTTCTTGCTAAAGAAGCCAGCTGTTGACAACGGTCTGTATCTGAGCATATTATTGTAAAGTGTGGTGAAAGAAAAAAGTGGGGTCAAAGTAGGGTCTGGAGGAAGAGTTAAAATAGCATGGGATCCAAGTTGTTCCTGTGTGACTTTGAGTCATATGATCTTTTTGGTGTTGGTTTTGACACCAGAAGATGGGTAAAGAATAAATAAAATATTGATCAAATGCAGCTTTACCGATTTATCAAGTTCAAAGTCAGGACAACCTATGACGTTCCATGCTTCTTTCTGTTGAGCCATTATGCAAACTTTCCAATTGCATTACTGAAATAGATTTTCCATTATGTTTAAATGTATTGATCTGAATCTTATTAATACTTAATAGAAACAAATATGAGCTTCTTCATATATTTTTGTGTTTTGGTATTCCAGAAAATTGCTATGCGAATTTCTAAACCATACTTTCTGTTAAAGCGGTTATCTGACTACACTGTAGTTCCACAGTTTCTGCTTAATTTTCGTTTTTTATTGATGGAAATGGTGAAAGAAACGTTTTTTAAATAACAAAACAAGCTTCTGCGCTGCATTTGTTAAAGTATGATTCTGCAAGTCAAAGCCCGGGGCTAAGTGATTCCTATTGCGCAAGTATCAAAGAGCTCCCCCTGGTGTCCACCCTTCGCAACATTCGGCCATAAAGTGACACTCTGGGACGGGAAGCAGAACAAACTGTAAGCTGCTGGGGATCCATCTTGCTCGGAAAAGAGACGAGGTTGGAGTGATTTACCAGCTAAGAGTCACAAAAACTGTATCGTTCCTCGCTGAACGCGCTGGGGAGCCCGAGGAGGGGCTGTGTCGCTGTTTGTAGGATGTCCCGACATGAGGGTGAGTTTATAAACGGATCCTCAGCGCCCGGGATGGGGACTACTTTACCTGATCGGCTAGCTCCATGACTAGCTTCGCTATGGGCTTTTTCGTGTTAGGAGGGGTAGTTGCGCTTTTCTTGGCGGGCTTCCAAGCTTGTCCCTTGACTTTTTATATTTGCTGTCAGCAGCGCTGGTGGTCATGTGCCTGTCATGTAAAAGTATCTGTTGTAACCTCGCTCAACCTGTTCGCAATGAGACAGCAGCAGTTAGCAGCTAGCCGCGGCTAGGTGCTACATTACCTTATATTAGCCGGGCTAGCGAGTAGGCTAATCTATATCAGAAGCCTTTGGTTTGGTTAGGACTTCACAGTACTTACACTCTCGTTAGTCAGTTTTATACCAACACACGAGTTAAAAACTGTTATAGTATTTATCCTACGTGTTCACAAGACCCGAAACTACCATGTTAATGTTGTATGTAAGTGCACTGTCACTAAAAGACAGAAACTCAGAGGCCTCTGATCATAAACCAGTCTATTCAGATATAAGTTACAGTGTTTTTGTCTGGAGTTACCGGAGTTTTTCTTTTCTGTGGAATCACTAATGAGTCACCTTTTAAAGTTGTAGAGTTTAGTCGACGAGCATACAAATATGTTCCTCCTAAAGCTTTGATCACAGTTGTCTTACAGTGAACAAACTCTTTATTATGAGCATATTTTTTTCTGGTCTGTACGAATCTTGCATGCTGATCTGAAAAGGTGTGGTGTCGCAATGCTATTTAACTACCAAACTTATCATTTATTCTCCAAGTAAACCTGATAGTGGAATTATGTTTGATTGGGTCAGTGCAAACAAAAGTAAGATCCCCTTTTTTAAATCATTTTCAGTCTTTTTGAAACATTTCACCAGTCACAGGAAATACACTTAATAGTTGTTTACATCACACGTTGGCCAAATAAGGCATTTTCTGACTCTCCAATGAAATGTGTGTGTAATGCCTCAGTAGAATCAGTTGTTCTCATTGTATTTTATGTAGAAACAGAAAGTGTAACAAGTTTTAACACTACAAAAATTACAACTGTTAGATTTTTTTTGTAACAGTAAGT
The DNA here is from genome assembly GCF_904066995.2 of Poecilia reticulata. Classification (NCBI taxonomy): domain Eukaryota; kingdom Metazoa; phylum Chordata; class Actinopteri; order Cyprinodontiformes; family Poeciliidae; genus Poecilia; species Poecilia reticulata. Next base: position 10,759,159 of record NC_088841.1, on the reverse strand, counting down.
TATTTTGATTAATGCCTAGTCAAGCAAAAGATGGATTAGCAACATAAAGAGCAGTTTTTAAGTGCTTATTTTTAAATAACTTATTATTCTGGGAAAATAGAATATTAACAGTCAGACCACCTGGTCCAATAGTCAGTCTTTCAGTTATCCTTAGTCATTTGTATTTTTAAGACCGTCATGCCTGAAGAATTATATGGACTAAGCATATTTCCAACAGTGTCTTGCAATATCTTCAATATTCTTGAAGCTCTTTGTTTTAGACTTAGAAAAAAAGTTCTAACTTTCTCCATATTTTCCGTACTGGGCCTTAAATTACTTATAGATAATGATGTTTTTGAGAAATAACTTGGTGGTATTATTGCTTTCTGTGATGTGTAGTTCTGATTTGTGTTTTTCTTTAGGCCGTAGCAACATTACAAGCTTGGGAAACTTTTACAGGTTCTCCACGAACTTGTAGTTGAAAAACGGAACTTTTTCAACTACAAGTTGAAAAAGCATTATTCGGCTAGAACCCTTTATCAGTAACTCTGTGCTGTAAAATGAAGCTAAAGTTGCATCATGTAGGATCAAAAGTACTGGCTACACATTCCAGAACAGAAGCACGCACATTTAATTCGACAGTTGTGTCTAACTTAAGTTAAAGTTAACTCACAACTTGCTTAAGGAAAGTAAAAGTAATTTGACGTTAAATTTTCTAAACCTTGCAGCGATTCTGTTCAAACACCCAAATTAGTTTTCTATTTAGGACGAGAAACGGCCTCCTTTCAGCCAGCTGACTGGAAGTGCATTGACCTGAGCACTTTTACTGACCAGTGTTTCAGTAAATGGACTTAAAACGTACGATAAACTTTGAAAGCTCCGATACCTTTTGACAGCAGTGAGTAGCCCATCCTCTCCTGAACTCCTCTCTGTGTTTTTCCTTTTTCAGGTGTGAGCTGCGATGCATGTTTAAAGGGCAACTTTAGAGGACGGAGGTTTAAGTGTCTAATTTGCTACGACTACGACCTGTGTGCATCATGCTACGAGAGCGGGGCCACCACAACACGACACACCACAGAGCACCCCATGCAGTGTATATTAACCAGAGTAGACTATGGTAAGCCCCTAGCGAGGGAAACTTCAGCATCCTATCGAGTCCGTGCAGATTTGATATCTTTATTCCTCTGGCTGTCACTAACAGATGTTTTTATTAATGTTTCTTTTTTTTTTTTTTTGCAGATTTGTATTACGGAGGAGACACCTTTTCGGTGGAACAACCTCAGTCGTTCACATGTCCTTATTGTGGTAAGATGGGCTTCACGGAGACGTCCTTACAGGAGCATGTCACCTCAGAGCATTCGGAGACGTCCACAGAGGTGGTGAGTGTCCTGTGGGGTTTTTTTTCTTTCGCCCAACAGGTTGAGCATCAACGCTGCCGCCGTCGTGCCGGACGTTATTCAACCGGCTGAAATGTCTTTGAGACATCTACAGCTGTGTCGCTTTCTGATTTTCTTTTTCAATGAGACAGACTTTTTATTTGAATCATCTTTTCTTTTTTTTAATAGTCCTTCAACTTCTCTTAAGAGTCTTAAGAGTTTCAGTTTCATTTATTTTTTTCTTTACATCAAATGTGTTTTGCAAATATTTCAGTTCATTTCTTCCACCTGGTATTTTTCAGCATAGCGACGTTCCCTACTCATTGTGGAAAAGTTATCTGATTTCAATACTTTCCTGGTTTGCATTAGTAGGGGAAAGGAACACAAGAGTATCGGAAACCTGTTGAATTATTTGCCGTACATTTACTGCAGGTTTTAGTATTTTATACTTCAAGGTGGCTGCAAATGACCTTACACAAACGACGTTTATAACGACGCCTGACGCTTTACACTTTTTTGCATTCCGCATGAGCCACCAACGCTGAGAAAACTTGGGTTTTGATTCGGTCATGTGGATGCATGTAAAATAGAAATGATTTCAGGCTACTCCCTTTTATTTTACGCCGTCTTTCTCTCTCTGAAAGTGAGAGAGACGCTGGAAATATTACAAAGTATGGAACCAGTCAAAACCGCACCAAAGTGCCTGGGGGGCTGGGTGTCATGATGACACGGTTTATTTTGTTGAGAACAGCTCATAAAAAACAGTGGCAAGTAATTAATGATAAATTATGCCTTCTTAAACTTGTCCTGACAGTCTTATTCCATAAATATGTCATTTGGTTATTTGAATGAATTAATCATCTAGTGTGGAGAGAGACAGAGATGATACTTAAACAAGGAGTTTTTTTTTTTATTGCAAATTAGTGAGAAAAGAGAGTGGATCAGTTAAAGACCCACATCAACACTTCTCCCCTGCCCCACAGACTTTATTGTCTTTATGATGGACTGTGTTTGTTACATATGAACTATTTATAATGTCTGAGATCTGACTGATCAGTTAGCTACTGGTTTTAGAAACACTGCAGACATTCAGTTTTAAAGGAATGGGACAATATATGGAGAGCTATTTGGACATATCCAGGTTATGTATGTAGAACATCTGATGTCTCATGTAGTCTGATGTATCAGTCCTTTTAAAGATGTTTCTGTGTGTAACACTTGTTGCTCTTTGGAGGCATAGTGTGCCTGAAATGTTACTCTGTCAAAGTTTCAATGTGGGAGCTGGAAATGTACCATGACTCTTTGCACACATTTTTTGTCCAGCTTCCTATTCGCGCTAACAAAAAGGCGTTTCCACTACAGGAAGCTTCTCAGGAACCAGTGTTGTTTTCTGGAGTAGTTTTAAACAAGACATATTCCCAAAATGTTGAAATCTACCCAGACAGGGAGGTGAAACCTCTTGGATGGGCCCAAGCTTTTCTTACTAGTTAAATATTCACCACCATTTGGTTTTAGTCATCTAGCTTCCCTTCTTTGTGATTCATATCTACTGGAAGCATGTATTACTCAAAAAAAAATAGTTCTCTGTTGTTGTTTGGAAACACGACAGTCATCGAGTTCGAGCTTAAATACGTGATTAAATCTGCCACTCCTCGTGGAAATACATAAAGTTCAGCTTTTGGCGTCTACACAAATCCTGCATAAAAACACCCCTTGCATCTTTTTCTTTAAAGAGATTTGAATTGGTTGAAATATTTTTTGTGTGTTTATGTGGTGTGGTGCAGATTAAATTAGTCACAACTCCTCAAATAGTCATTTATTTTTAAGTTTAGAGGGAGCAGACACGCTGTCGCTGCAGCTGCTGCTGCAGGAGTGGTTTGTCTCCCTGAGATGCACATCTGCCAGGCTTCAATTATTGAAAGTCTTGGGGATTACTGCAAACATCATCTGAGTTAAAACTGGTGGGAGTTATCTATGTAATAGTCTTGGTTTAGGAAGCCCAAAGTGGAAATTCACATAACGAGTGGCTTTGGTGGAGACGAAAGTTCAGTACAGTTTAGTTCCAAAGTAAAAACACACAATTAAGAGAGTCTGCAAAAATTCTTTTTTGTGTTTTAAAGAAATATCGTTTTGCTACCTCCTATTTATGGACACACACATTACCAGATAATCCTTTTTTTTAACATAGTTACTTGAAATCTGTATTCTCAGACAAGCATGCTTTTACATACTATTGTTGCATCAATTGTTAGGTTGTTGATATTTAAAGATGAAAGTTTACTGGGCCCATCAGCTTAAAGTGGGCACTCAGATGTTCTGTTTGTCGTCGGATGGAAAAACTGCCTGCAATGATCTAATTTGATCTTTGTTTCATTTTTGGGCCTGGATGACGTCACTTTTGTTCAATAATTGAAATTTAGCATGCAGAGCTGCTTGCGCTGTTCCATCCAAAGTCCTACGATGTCTCTAACAAAGCCCGTCCACTTGCTCTCTCTTCAGATCTGTCCAATCTGTGCTGCCTTGCCGGGAGGCGATCCGAACCACGTGACGGACGACTTTACGGCTCACCTCACCCTTGAGCACAGAGCGCCAAGAGATTTAATATCCTTTTTTTTCTTTTTGTTCTCCCTGGGGGAAATTGCTGTCTTTTGGCTTGTTCGTTACACTGATTTAAAGTGATTCACGTTTACGTCGTACACTGTCAAGGTTTCACCTTAACGGCCCCCCCCCGTTTACGACGAGTCCAGTAGCGTTCGGCACGTACGCAGGATGTTCCACCCAGGGCGAGGAATCGGCGGCCCCAGAGCTCGACGGACAAATATGCACTTTACTAGCGGCTCCACAGGGGGGCTCTCATCCTCCTCATCACAGAGCTCCACTTACACCCCCAGTAACAGAGAGACAATGGACCCAATCGCAGGTGAGCCTCCTCATAGGCAGTGCTTTGTCTTGTGTTGGCGCCCCTGACGAGCAGAAAAGTTGGTCTTAAAAACACGCATATGTACATTAAATAGGGCTCTGCAGTGATAGTTTATATTCTACAGTAACAAAGGTTAGCAAAGTTTGACAAAACTTAAAGTAGGACGATTTCAAACAAACATAGGTTTAAATGCAAAATACAAAAATCAGGGTTGCTTCAAGCGTTCAATGTTAAAAGTTGGTGGTATTTTCAGAGTATACAGCCATACACACGTTTTTTCAAAACGGATGATCACTTCAGAAACATCTGCTATAAATTATTAGAAAAGTGTTTTTTTTATTATTATTTATACTAAATTTGTTTTAGAGGGTTGGCAGCTCTAAATGAGATGTGACATTTTGACATCAGGTATGTGCAGGAGACCCTCTGTAGGATAAATTACTGTCCACCTGAGGTGTGATCGTATCGATACCACAGAGTTGCCACATTAAAAATGATAGAATGACTTCTAAATGTGGATTGCTGCTGAAAAAGTGGATTATTTCTCTGTAATAATCTCTGTGATTCACAATATTTGCTCCTGCACAGCAAAAAGAACCCAGGCAATATCTTTCCTTTGTTTGGCCACTTCAAGCAACTTCGAATGAAACCAGCTCATACTGTGATCCTTACACCTGATATTAAGATGGCTCCTATTTGTTGACCAAATTGCAAACTTTCATTAGGACTTAAAGAATGATGAGATTCCTCACCATTGAGATTATTTATCATATTTTCATCTCGTAGCTCTTTGGGAATCACCTTTCTGATGCAGAAATATGTTGAAAAAACTCCAACTGTTTAACTTTTTTATATTTTCTATAGATTCCGCTTGGCTATCTCATAAGTGCAAGAAAATTTTATTTAATTGAAATAAAACTGAATAATTTCTGAGTAAGCTGCCTTTTTGGACCTAAATGATTTCTGGTTCCTTTTTACGTCATTTAGCAAATAAAGAACTTGGTTTTAAAAAAGTCGCACTAAATGTAAACACCTACACTGCAAAAAATAAAAAAATCTTACCAAGAAATGTTGGTTTAGTTTCTAGTGCAAATATCTTAGTTTTGTCTTATTAAAAGTATACAAGCTTACAGGTAACTTTTCAGCAAGATATAGCAGCTTGGTTTAAGATAGAGATTCCTTAGTATTGTTGAAAAATTACTAGTTAAATGTGAATTAACCTGCTAGTGGAGCAAGACATTTTAACTTACAACATGGGAAAAGCGTGATTCATTAGCAATTTATTTCTCTTATAACCTGTGTGTTTTTATCGATATTAAGAAATGACTGGCTTAAAACAAGCTCCTGTTTCTTTTTGAAAAGTTACTTGACAGTTTGTACACTTAAAATAAGACAAAGCCAAGAAATTTGCACTAGAAACCAATTCAAAAACACTCAGCTGCTGGATTTTGTGTTTTTTGCCGTGTATTATCTGAACACCACTTTAACAAACTCATCCAAAAATGAACTCTTTAAAGGAACAAACCAAAAGTTGCCTTGTGTCTCCTGCAGAGTTGTTGTCTCAGCTGTCCGGCGTGCGGCGGGCTGCTGGGGGCCAGATAAACTCGTCGGGCCCCTCGGCCTCCCAGCTGCAGCAGCTCCAGATGCAGCTGCAGCTGGAGCGGCAGCAGGCGCAGGCAGCCCGGCAGCAGGTAGAGGCGGGCCGCCACGCAACTCGTCGTGGCAACAATCCCGGCAACACGGGCAACTCTATCCCCCCGCCTAACTCGTCCACCGCCAACACCAGCGCCGTGGGTGATGGCAATCCCGCTTCCTCCTCCCAAAGCTCCCAGTTTCTATTAGCACGGTGAGTGGGGCCAGTCCGTCACACGTGACCCAGTGGTGCACGTAGCCGTTGAACTGTTGTGTGTTTTGTTGTGATTTTACGTGACCAAAACAGAGTATATGATTCTCAGTTGGACTTTAGTGTGGACTCCAACATCAATTTGTTTGGACCTAACCCTCCATTTTCAGCTTGTACAGTATTTAGCTCCATACATCTTTCCAGCAACTGATAATAATGCCCAATGCCCACAGCATGATGCTGCCATGTATCACTGGGAAAGTGGCGTAGGCCTAAAAGTTCAGTTTTGGTCTCATCTGGCAGAGCATCTTCTGCCACGTTACAAATTGTTTAATAATGGATGAAAATGTGAAAAAGTTTGTGGGTTTTGAATGTTTTTGTATGGCTCTGGAGTTTAGGCTGAACCTTCCCTGTACATAGATTCAGAGATGTTTAGACATCTTATTAACCAGAGAGAGAAGAAGACGTGTGATCTCAAATAGTCGGGGATTAATCTATATCTTTCACATGATCAAATGTCATGCATAAAGTAACTTTTTTTTTTTTTATAAAACATCTCAGCCTCGTAGTAAATTAACACGCGTGCTGATTTAATAACTTTAGGGCTGAAGCTACCACTTATTGTAGCCATCAATATTCTGTTGATTATTCCAATGATTATAAATCTGAAGAAATTGTCACTTTCTGCAGATTTTTGCATTTAATCACTTAAGCTTTTATACAGCATTAGAAATGTGTAAAAATGCAAATAAATGTTTTATAAATAAGAAAAAGACATCATTTTGTACCTAAAATCTAATAACACGACGCTCCTTTAGTGTTGATGATTTGTGGCAAAGGATCCATCTACCACTAAAAAAATACTTCTAGCATTAAGATGTGAAAAGCTCGGCTCTTTCTGCTTGACTTTTCATCAACCCAATGTAGAGCTGATCTGTTCATTGATAGAATTTGAACCACTTGGCTATATTTACATATTTTTTGTACTGTTTCGGCATAATTGTTGCCGAGTGTGTTCTTTTAACAAATGGCAAGCTTCAGAATCTACTTCAGTTAATAATTATTTGATTACTAAATCAGATTAATCGTTTCAGTCCTAAATAACTTAAAAACCTCCATCTTGGTTTTTTTTTCTTTCTTCCAGTTTGAATGAACCCAAGATGTCCGAAGCGGAGCGCCAGTTCCTAGAAGGAGAGCGAGCCGACCGCAGCTTGTTCGTCCAGGAGCTGCTGCTGTCGACGCTGATGCACGAGGAGAGCTCCTCCTCCGACGAGGACGAGCGCCGAGACTTCGCCGACTTCGGAGCCATGGGCTGCGTGGACATCATGCCTTTAGACGTGGCGCTGGAGAACCTCCAGCTCCGAGAGAGCAGCTCTTCGGGGAGGGAGCCTCCGCCGCCTCCTCTTTGATGTCCGAGCATCAAGCAGACTGTGTCCTCTGTGCTGCAACTGTCAGTGAATGGGGCAGCAGACACGGGCGGTCCTCCCCGGCCCGCCCTCCTCCTTTTCTCTCTCTCTCTCTCTCTCTCTCTCCATCTCCCTGTCTCTTTCTCTCTCTCCTCTTCTCTCCCTTCTATCTCCTCAGTTTGTTTTTGGTGATTGTAACTTAAGGCCCGTCACCGTAACTTGTTACATTGTAAACAAAACTAAAAGAGATCAATTGGAATAAAATGTTCATATGGGGAAGGAAGCAAGAGAAGAGATTTATATGAATATAAATATATATATATAAAATATATATAAAGTTGATAATCAATCCACTTCTTTTCTTTATCAGGTAAGTTCTGCAGGCAGCTTTGCTTCCTGTGCCATGTGAAGGGCCCTCCATATAAATACTCCACATTCAGAAGTCATGAGAACACAAGTCCCCTCCGATGAAGCTGCTGTGTGTGTTTAATGATCATTAATAAATAAAAAGTGCTTGGATGGGTTACCATAACTTTACCGCATGCAGTTATTTGCAGCGTGCATGACCTTTGATGACCCCCCCCCCCCGTCATCAAAATTTTGTACTTTTTTGGTTTTCTTTAAAGGTATCCCAAAGCTTTCGACTCTTGCAAACGGTTACATCAAATATAGCTTAAGTAGCAAACCTACTCACTTGCAGACATCAGTTTCTTGACTGTCTTGTTAGGTTTTTTTTGTTTGTTTTTTTTCATCGAGTATTTCGGAATGAAGAGAAACAACTGGGATCTGAAGAAAATGCCGCGATTTGAGAATCCAGTTGGACTTTTCTGTATTACGGCTACAGATGCGAAAGCCAAGAATGTAAGAAAGGAGCCTTGCCTCTCTAGATGTTAATCTTTAGTTTGAAGATTTTAAAGCACAGTAGAGGTTTTAATTAATGGACGACTTGATCCGGTGCTCCTCCGCTCTGCTCGTGTCACACCACATGCTTTCAAAGGCTTGTTTGACTTTCGCTGGAGCTTCATTTCTTTTCTTTTTTTTTCCTCCCTCCTCCGTAACTCAACTTTTTTTTTTTTTTTTTTTTTTCGGGTTAAAGCTAGCACTTTCTATTTATTTATACCTGTTTTTATGATTTGTTTGAGCCTTGACACGGATCATGCCACCTTCATGCCTCTACTTTTACCCTCTATGTAAAGAAATGTACATTAATTTCTTTTTTTTTTGCGTTAACTTTCATAATGATTCTATGACATGGGCAGACTTTTTTTTTTATGTAAATTTAGATTACAATAAATATGGCACACATCTTTTGATGGAAGTGAAAACCTCCATTCTTTTGCACATTGTCTTTTTTCATATTCGTTTCGTTAAAAGTAATTTGGTAAAATTCCTGAACTTGAGGGATGGGCTTATTAGCTTTTCAGATACCACTATTTTGAAAATGAATAGCTATGCATTTCAAATGCTTGTCGCTCAAAGATTAAAAGATCTTTTTTTATTTATTTTTATTTTTTGGTAACGGTATGGTAAAGCACAGCTTGTGCCTTTTAGGCTTTACATAGTTATATACGTTAATTTATAATTTAGACTTGGATAGAATTGAAAACATTTATTTCAGTAATTGAAAAGAAAAAGTGGAGTGCAGAGATGTAAAATGCAACAATTGAAATGGGTAGATGGCTTTTTATTTTTATTTTGAACATGATAAAACGCAGCGGACCGACACCAGCAGCTGAAGTGGCTTGTCGAATCTTTGCTGATTGTGGAAACTTCACACAGGATCTTAAAGAACTTTGATTCTTCGTCTCCGCTTCCTCCAGAGTTGACGTCGAAACCAAATGCAAAATTTTACTTACTCTGAAAAGTAAAACTTTTGACCACAGCCCTTCTGTTTTTCTCCTTGGGTAAGGTGATTCTGACGTCATCTGTAGTTCAGGTCATAAAAACATTTTTAGTGGTTTGTTGCCCATTTTGGTTACACATCCGTTTGTTGTGGCCCTTGAATTTAAATCATTTTCTTTATTTGTCGCCAATTCACAACAAATGTCTCGAGACATTTACATACAAGTTCTCTTTGTTGTTCACATTTTTCTCTCTGGCTTTCCTTCCACTCAATTTTCCATTAACATGCTTGCATTCAACGCTCCAAAAAAGCAGCCCTGCTCTGTAGCAATTACATTTTGTTGCTCACCGTCCTTCTTGGTGTCATCAACACCTGGCAATACAACTCAAGCCAGGATTATTCCCAAGGATTTACATTTCTCTGTTGAAATCCTGTTGTAATCACATTTTATTTAGTATTTTATTTCTGTAATTAAATGAACACTACAATCACCAAGACAAACACTTAAAAGCACACGACTGTGCTTGATGAATCGACACTTGAGCGGAGTTACTAAAAGCTTTTTGCCAATATTGTGCTGAGATGCACCTGCATGATTCTGGCAAAAGCTCATTGCACGCTTTTAGGCAGCAGAGATGCCATGGATACTTCTCTGTGCGAAATGTTTGCACACGTTGAGTGCAAAAATGTCCTAGCTTGGCCAAATACCAACTTTTCCAAATACGATCAAAACATTTTTGACAATTTTTCCTCGTCTTTCACAAACTGTCACCGTCATTTTGGTTCATCTTGAACGTCAACCCATCTACAAGGGAGCTTTTCTAAATTCCCTTAAAAGCATTTAGTTCTTGGTAAATTAGTAAATAGATGTAATAGATGTATTATAGCTATATTAATCTTAGTTTATATAAGAACTAAGCAGTCCCTAACTGCTTAGGGCTGTTTTTGTTTCCTCAAGAAATGTGCATTTCCAAGTCCTCAGAAATTAGTATTCATTCCAGAATGCAAAGTACATCAATCTCTAATGACTCAAAATGTCAAAATTTTCCCAAATTGGTTTTGTTTGTGTTCTCTTATCTTCAAATTTTGTTGAAAGATGTTCAAAAAGTACTGAAAATGCATATATACAAACCGAAGCCGGACAAGTTTTAAAATATTGCCGAAAAAAATTATTGGACCTCTGAATTCATTTGGCCCAAACTAAACAATCTTAAACCAAAGGGACGCCTGCATGAAACTACAGGATCCAGTAGCCGTTTTGTCCTTGTGTGAGGGCCTGTGAACCAACTGTCCGTGTCACTCCTCTATAGTTATTGTTAGAAACAAATGGTGTCTGCTGGATAACTTTCATGATAACTTGGGGCAGCTGGCACTTCGTAGGAGCCCAGCACCAAAAAACAACACAGATTGAGTTTCAGCTTGAGAGGAGACTGTGGTTCGTCAGTGTGCGGGATTTAGGTGGAGCTGCAGGGTCAGTAATGCAAAACACCACCTGAAATGGTGAAAAATGTTCAGGTAAATATATGAGTAATGGATTTGACCCAAAAATATTTGAATAAAGCACAAAATCGAGAAAAGAGGCTCATAGGAACCATGTTGTTACCAGGTGACTTCTAAAAGGGATTTTCTGGACTTTAATGCTTAACGTTGTGATTTGAACGATTCTGTAGAGGTTTCTCTTGACTTCCTTTATGCTATGCTTCACCAACAGTTTTGCTGCACCCATTAAAAGCCTGCGCGTGACCGATCCTCACCGGTAAGCCAATATGGGCCTTCTCCCACTGTGCACCCGCTTGGAGGTTTGCTCCATATTTCTTTTTTGCTTCACTGCAAGTGGCAGTTTGCACAACGTGGATGGAATAATGACACATGCACCAATCAGCAGCTAGGAAGCTGAAGGTCTGACACAGTTGGTTGTTCTGGCAGGATACTGATACCAAACACAACTCAAAACGGATGACAAAGCAAGCTAACGTTCAAAGCGTTCCTTGATTCCCATTGGAAATTTTGGACTGTGCTCAAAAGCCAGGTCTGTCCAAGAAAACCAGCCAACCTTCTTGCTGCAAGGCAACAGCTCTACCAACTGAGCCACTGTGCAGCCCCTTAAAAAACATAAAATATTTTTTTTTTATTTGAAACTACAGTCAAACCAACACTAACATGGGGCTTAGGTGGGAAGGAAAATGACTTGAAAATGGGTGTGCTTGATTTGAAATTTATTTTGATGCAGGTGTGTAAAACCAGGGAGAGAACTAAAACATGCAGGATGCCGGCCCTGGAGAACCGACTTTGGACACCACTGGTTTAGAATCCACACACATGCTGGCAGTGATGTGATAACTTAAAAAAAAAAAAAGTCTTAAAAACAACTTTTTATGAGTAGCACCCCTGAAACAATCCTTGATGAAGGACACAGAGCTTATTGTAAGACATACCACCTTTATTAAATGCACAGTATCACAAGAAACATTTCCAGTAATTGTGGATAAGCTACTCACATGATGCACAAAGCATTGAATTGATTGATAGAACTGGTTGAGCAGGATCAAATCTGCCAGGAGCGCACCACACACACACACACACACGCACGCACGCACGCACGCACACACACACACACACACACACACACACGGGCGCGCGACCGCACACGCATTTACACATGCATTCAGTTTTATGTGCAAATACACACAATCACACCAACAAACATGAACACGCGCTCACTGTATTCATAAGCAAAATTTGTTATCTTTGTCGTCTTTTTTTCTTCTTTTACCATATATTTACAAAGAAAAATCATTGACACCACCCCTAAGATAGATTACATTCAAAAAAGATCCCCACCCTTCTAGATTACATTCAAAATAATATACTATTCATGATGCAAAGTCACAGTTATTCATCTGAAAGAGGATCAAAATAGGCTACAGTCAGTCAGAGGTGGTCCGAGTGGCGGGGGGTCGGGCAGAAGGAGCTCTTCAGACGGCCACCCACCTCCGTCGGCCACGAATCAACTGGGACGCCTGCTGGCAAGGAGAAATATGGGTGTGTGTGTGTGTAGAGTCTGTGCTCCTCCTGCAGACAGGCGGCCTCCCAGATAGCCTCTGCATGAGCTCCCCATCACAGTGGAGAGAAAAAGAGGAAATCTTTTTTTTTATTGTTTTTTTTTATTCTTCTTCTTCTTCTTTTTCAGAGATAAAAATAAAACACATTGTTCAAACAACGTCTTCTGCAGATCAAAAGTCGCCGAAAAGGGAGGAGGATTGTATTCTCACTGGTATCATGAACGAGCACGAGGAAATCGTACGACGGCGCACAAATAAAATCATTATTTACATTTAGTACGTATTGCCGGCGGCCCATAACACATTGTCTTCGATAGGTGTCACACAGTTTCTGACGTACCTGCTTGGGGCAGATTATACTATTAAATGTAGCCTACTATTCATATAGACAGTTATCAGAACTGTACAGGATGGACAGCGGTTTTTATACAGCCCACACAGGACTATTATACAGGACAGTGTATAAAAAAATAAAAAATAAATAAAAAACATAAGTGAGATGCACAGAAAAAAAAAAAAGCTTATTTTTCCTCAGGTTTACACTTTGCTTCAGCTCAGCCAGGCTGAAGGTTACAGCTGGGGTCGAGACAAAGGGTGTTCAGTGGTAGAGGGTGGCTGGCTGCTTGGGTTGTGCTTATATATATATATATATATATATATATATATATATATATATATATATATATATATATATATATATATATATATATATATAGCATTTTATTTCACACCCCTTGGGCCTACAACGGACTTCAAAGAATAATAATAGTATTCTGGGTGACAGACCAACACAAGGTAGTGCACAATTGTGAAAGTGGAAGAGATGTGACGTTTTTAGATTTTCACAAATCTAAAAAGTGTGGCACAAATTTGCTCGAATGTCTCTAAATAAAATCTCGTGCAACCAATTCTCTTCAGTGCTCGACTGATTCGTAAAAACACCCGATTGTTGCGTAATTTACCCTCAGCACAAAATCCAGCTGTTGTTGAACAGAATTGTGAAGGCCAACGAACACACTGGACGGGTCAGAGTTAAAGCTGTGAGCTGGTTTAAAGCAGCATATTGAGTTAAAGAAAAAAAAAATCACACTCCTAAGCTTTTAACATATGACCCAGCTATAAATCAGAAAAGATGCTCTGGAGTGTGCAGTTTCCTGGAAATAAATTGTTTTGCATGTAAAGTTTCAATAGTGATGTTGAAGTTAGAGTGAATGGGGTAGATACCCATGTGAATATGCACATCGCACTGTTTAAAAAAAAAAAAAATTATTTTAGTTTTATTTGAAATAAAAATTGAAAAACATATATTTGTTTCTCTTCCACTTCACAAGCATGCATTACCTTGCAGCGGTTTATCTGGTAAAATGTCGGTAGCATACAATAAAGTGTGGTGTAACAGTTCAAAATGTGAAAAGAAAAATCAAGGGGTCAATGGAACATAAAACTAAAAGTAAGAAATTTAAAACAAGCCGATGCAAAGCGAAGACTTTAAATCCGCTGAAAATGCCAAAAGCCTCAAACGTCTTTAAGCAGCGTCAAAGAAACCCCCTCTGGGCCCATTGCCTCACCTCGATCCGTCCTGTAAGAGCCTTGAAATCTGGCTCTGAAACATCATTCAGAGATGAGCCACAAAATAAAGATTTTGTTGTTGTTTTTTTTTACTCAGTGGCACTGCAGGTGAACGACAGACAAATGGAGAACCAAAACAACCAGTCCTCCCGAGTTAACGCGCTGTGCTTCAGATAGCCCTGCTCTTTAAAACCAAACCGTTTCCCACCAATGTACTGTATATATATTTTAAGTATATATTTTTAATTAGAGTAAAATATGAACAGATATTCACAAAATATGTCATTTTTAATTCAGGATGTAAAATATATTCCCTTTTATTTCACAATTTTGAAATGATCTTTTCTTATTTTGTTTTTTTTCTTTTTTACTTGTCTGTAAAATGTTTTTACATATGCATGACTTAAATACCAGATTTAAATCAACTGGACTTAAAAAGCTTTATCTACATAGATGTTTCCATATATTCTCAGTCAATGAGTGTTTCTTGATTTTTGATTTTTTTTTTTATTCCCCCACCGCCTCTCTTAGTAAGTATGAAAAACATTGTGGCGATGGATTCACATGATGCAGAATGACCTCTCTGCTCATTTTTGTTTTTTGGGGGGGGTTTTAGACCGTTATTTTAAGTAAAATCACATAAATCTGTATGTATTTCTCACTTCATTCTATGAAACATGCCAAGGAGCTTCTGCAAACAAATAAGGAAACAAAAAAGCAAAAAACCTAAACGATAAGGCTTCTCTTCACGGGATGAGGACACGGACAGCTTGCATTTTACAGTCACATTTACAGCCGGATTCTGTACATAGACGTAGTCACGCTACCTTCACTTCCAGCGTCCTCTCTGCCTCCCGACATGCTCTCCAGCACCCAAACACCCATCCGCATACGAAGCACACATGCACACAAACTGCATACGCAGGCGCTGGTGGATCAGCCCAGTATATCCAGGTAGACGGGAGAGGCCTTGGCCAAGCTCTGGAGCATGCTGTGGATTTCCTTGATGTTGAGCCTCATGTAGGGCTCCCTCTGCCAGCAGCCCAGCATCAGGTCGTATACCTCCTTAGGACAGGTGCGGGGCCGCTGCAAGACTCGGCCTTGCGTGATGCACTCAATCACCTGCAGGAGACAGCGGGGACTTTTAATGCTGTGACAGATTTACGCATTCATAAAAATGGAGTAAAATAAAAGAAAAATAACTGATGTAATGTAAAACAAAAGAAAAATAACTGATGTAATGTAAAACAACCGTATTGCTCACCCCTCTACTCCTGGAGTAGAGGGGTGAGCAATACGGACTTAAAGTTTTATCTTTGTCTTTCCATTTAACATTTGGACTATTTTATGCAAGCCTATCACACGCAGTCCTGTGAAAATATTGTAAAGCTTGTGCTTGGCAAGGGGCTAAAAGGGGGAAAAAAGTACTTTTTTGAGGGATTTAGAGATGCTAGGAGACTGTGCATTGCAAAGCCAATAGGACAGACAGCAGTGTTCTTACAAGCAGTGTAGACTGAGCTAAGGCTCAGAAAATGAATGCACTCAAAACCTAATGCAAGAGTTTTCAGTTTTTTATGAGGTTCTATTTATTCCAAAGCTCTTCATAGCCCATAACTACGCATCTTATGTTCCTGCTGACGCACACAAAAAAACATCATCCTGTTTTTGCAAGGTACCATTTAGAGATACATTCTGATGAATCAGAAAAAAACAATCCACAAAAGGAAGAAAAGGTCTGAGAACTGTCGGCTTATGTTTGCAGGTGCCGAATTTCTTTTAGAGCAGTGTTTCTGAACCTTTTTTGGGCCAGCGCCCCCCAGCCTTTATCCAGGTCCCTCACCGCCCCCCACCAAAGAATTTGCAGGCTACTTTGCACTGACTATTATTTTATCATTAATATTACTATCACTATTGTAGATGTTTTGATTTTTATTCTTGTTTCTGTTTTTATCATCAAAAATAATTTCCAAGAGAACAAAAAAGCCATTGGGAATAGAAATTATTTTCACAGGCGTCTACGAAAAATGCAATGAACATTCAAGTTAAATTGGTAGGTCTAACAGCAGCCAATCAGAGTGGAAAAAATATTCTTATTTTGTGTCATTTTCTAGTTGTTAAATATTCCACAAAATGAGCAGGTAAAAGATGTAAAACATGCCAGTTTAAACTTTTAACTATTTGCAAAACGACTGAGCTCTGCAACATTAAAACATGGATAGAACTGTAACTACATCAATCATAGCTCTTCTTCTCTTCAGTGTTTCTGTGGGTTTCTGGTGGTGCAGCTCTGTGCTGCCTTCAGGAGAATGGGACATCAGAGTATCATCCATAAAACTTCACCCACATGGCATTTACTGTGCAAACCAGAGCTGTCAGTGGAAAAATATCTTTATATAGACCTGTCTATTGATTTATAGATTAATAGTTTTACTGGACAGAAATTACAAAGAACAAATCTGGTTCTTAATCAAATCCTAATGAGTAAATTGAAAGTGTCATGGAGTCATCAGCCTCATGACATTAACACTGACATGGAAAATAATATTGAAGAAATAAATATATCAAATCTAATTAAAAACATAAATAAGTGATCAGTTCTTTACTGTTATGGTCCAAGATATATTTATTCTCAGTACTAGATATGGTCTCAACAAACCCATGACATTTCAACAATATTATTTTACCTATTATCTGGAAATAGTGTCTGTTTATTCTTGCCATACAGTCCTCTGTATTAATTATTGCTCTAAAGGTCTTGCCATACCAGTTTATTACTCTGCATTTACTTTAGTTTCTTAGTTTATTCTTGCACTTTGTTCTTCATTCATTTCCATTTAGTTTCCTTTTATTAGTATTATCCTCTCTTGGTCTATTGCTATGTCCACTTTAGTTTCTTTCCTGTTGCTAGATTTATTTTATCATTTATTGACGCTCACCATCAGTAATCTCATCACCTGCTGCGCCGCCTAATCAACACATGATGTGTTGATTTTTTCACTGTTCAGCGTCGGATTCTCTGTTTTTATGCCATAATTCACATCTAGTTCGTCGCTCCGTTTCATTTACCGCTTCTCCTGTTTCAGAGTTTTGCGCGATGTGTGCGGCGTTTTTTTTAAGCCCCTAAGGTGCAGGGCGGTCGGGAAGCGTATCGATGGGGAAAAGGCAGACTGACAAAAACCTTTTAAAACAATGGAAACAATTTCTGCATTCTGATTATTGAAATTTAAAAGTGCTGTGTTGTTCTATTACCCCCGTTTCATACCGGACCACTTACAGCACCGTGTTAACGCTATAAAATGAACGCTCTCTATCGTGGCATCACCCATGGAGGGATTTCTTTATTTATTTAATTAAATGGGTTCATTTTTCAGAGGGACACACAGTGTGGAAATCGTGATTTTAGCTACCAATAGCAGGAGAACGGAGCTGCGCCAAGAAGCTAACAGAAGCTAACAAACACTGAATAGAAGAAGAAGAAGAAGAAGAGCTGCCATCGATACAGTTGCAGTCAAGCATGATTTAACGTTACACAATACAGTTTTAGCAAGTTGCTCCAAGTCTAAACTGGCATTGTTATGCATTTAAGGTGTAAAGTTTACCTTCGACCAAACGCCCCCCAGAGGAATCCCAGCGCCCCCCTTTTGTAAAAATGTCCGCCAGCGCCCCCTGCCGTCCTCTGAACGCCCCCTGGGGGGCCCGGTACCGCCCACGTTGAGTGAGAACCGCTATTTTAGAGCTTACCTGGCCTAAAATGCATCTAAATCAAGGAAATTGACAACAATCATGTTGAGCAATTCCAGCCAGCTCCATCTAATACTACATTATGCACGATACTCTGCGGAACAAACTGCAAATTGCATTACTAGAATAATAAAAAAAACACAAACATTAACATCTTCAGTTTCTAACGTTAGTCAACCTTCGACAACAGTAAATACCCCAATTCCCATGATGCCTTCACTAAAGTCTTACAATTAATCACAGCTTTGAACCTCATGTGACTGACCTCATTGTTGGAGAGTTGGTACCAGGGCTGCTTGCCGTAGGTGAAGATCTCCCACAGCACCACACCCAGACTCCACACGTCACTCTCTGTGGTGAACCTCCGATACATGATGCTCTCCGGGGGCATCCAGCGGATCGGCAGCATCGTGTGACCGCCCACCTGGGGAGACGCGGCAGCCTCCATTAGCGAGACCCCTCAGGTCAGATAAAAGGGTTTCAGTTGCTGGTTACACCATCTCTACTTGCTTACTTAGGCGGGGACTGAGACGTTACTGTGACCAATAAACAACACACCGGCAAAAGGACTTTGAAAACGTCTGCTATAATATTCACAGAACATTTGTAAAGAGAACTGAGAGTAACGGCGCTTGGATCCCTAACTCATGTTGAATAACATTGTTGGATGTCAGTGGTAGGTGAAAGGCCCCGATTAGGGTGACATATTTTTTTCCTTGCATTTCCGACTCCGGCAGAGGGCGCTGTGGCATTCAACTTAAGATGCGAGACACAACGGAGAAGGAATTAAATAAATCTATTTGCTCCTTCTAAATGTCTTTAATTTGACTCTTACTGGTCTTATGATTATGTCCATAGCTGGATGTAGTTCTCTCATGTCCACACCTGGACAATTACACAGTTTGCTCCTTTGTGGTTTAGTACGACGTTGTCAATCTTGAGTGAGAGAATAATTTAACTCATCGCTGAAAAAAAATGAAAAACCTTCCAGGGTTCCTTTGCACTGTTGCTTCTTATTACCATAGAAACTTAACATTTTTGTAGATTATGAAAGTTATAAACAGATAAAATATCTTAAAATTGCCATTTCTACTGATACACACCTGTCTCACCAAAGCTGGAGGAAGCAATCCCTTTTTGTAGCTCATGTTTCTGTTTTAAGGTATATTTATGAGAACCATTTGAAGATTGCAAGGATGTGCAATAGCAATAATGAGCAATGAAGGATCACATAAGATGAAGAGCAAACAGCTCTCGGTTACTCACCCTATAGTAGTCTGTGCTGTAAACATCTCTCGACATGCCAAAGTCTCCTATCTTGACCAGCAGGTTTTCCCCTACCAGGCAGTTTCTTGTTGCCAAGTCTCTGTGGACAAAATGTTGGGAGGCCAGGTAGACCATGCCAGCAGCAATCTGTTGGGCAATGTGCAGCATCTGAGACTGGGTGAGCTCCACCAAGATACTGTGCTGACCGTCTGCCATGAGAACCGCATCAGGACCGTGGGACCTGCAACCCAAAAACCATTGCATTTTTCACAAATGACAGAAAAAAAAAGTTCTGATGTTTTTTTTTGTTTTGTTTTTTACATTTCATCTGTCATGATTATTTATTGTTTACAAAGTCTCAGTTTTGATTCGAATTCAAGACATTTTTTTTTTTTTTTAGAATATTTTATTTTGGATTTTTAGTAGTTACACCACAGGACAAAACTGGTACACAATAAAGCGCAATTCTAAGAATGAGACATATTGAAAGCAAAATACATTTACAATAATATAACACAACAGCCAAATGAAAAGAAGGACTGGACGGGGGCGGGTGGGTAAGGTGGGTAATCTATAGGGATGAAATAAAATGTCTATGAATCGGAAATAGATTGACAGATGGTATCAGATTCGCTCATAAATCCTGTGGAGTCCAGCTCAATTACAGGATCAGCAATCAATCCAATGTGCTGGTAGATTTTGCATATAACTTAAAAAAGGCTGCCATATTTGATAAAAAAGTCTTACTTGTATTTTGTATCCAATAGGTTATTTTTTCTAGTGTCACACAGCTATTAATCTCACAAAGCCGCATTTTAATTGGGAGGAGGGAGTCTGATTTCCATTTTGTTGTAATACATTTCTTAGCAGTTGCCAAAAGGACTTCTGTAAGTTTCTTTAAATTTAATTTAAATTGGAATTTGTAAAGTTCTCCAATAAACAGATCTCCGGGTCTATTGGAATCATGATGCCATGAATGTCTGATAACGTTTCACAAACCCCCTTCCAAAAACCCTGCAATTTAGAGCAATGCCAGGTGGCATGAAGGAATGTTCCTTCCTCCATACCACATCTAAAACAAAGAGGACTTATACTGGAATTATATTTATGTAATTTTTGTGGGGTGACATATAACTGATGTAAAAAATTAAATTGTGCTAGTCTAAATCGAGCATTTAGAGTAGATGGTGACATAAATACTTTCTTTTTGTAGCAGTGCTCCAATTGGCAAATTCCCTTCTCCTGCCAGGATCTAAAGTTACCAGACTGAAAAATCTTTGGTAATTCATGACAATTTGAAAAGAATATTGTAACACCAGCAAATCCAAAACAAACGTTCCCATTGCAACTCCTGACAACAGATGGAACAGCCTTAGAACATTTAACCCACATGTTTGAGGTTGTGTACTCTGGCATCTTAGAGCATCCGAAATCCTTTTGGTGAGTCTAAGCAGTAAATTTAAGTTCAACAATTAAAAATATATACAGATGGAAGACTGTGGCAGGTTGTGGCTTCTTCTTCTCTTCCTAAAAGAGAAGGAGTTTATGGTTAAGCACATTTATAGTGATGATGTGAAACCAGGCAGGCTACTGAATGCACCCATTAAACTGCCCACATAACCCACAATTGACAATGTATGAAATGGAAATGTGTGGTCGTTACAGATAGCCTTACCATGACTGTGCAGTGACCACACCACTCAGAGTCTGACCTTTCAGCCACAGTTCAATCTTTTGAAAAAGTCCTTAGCAGACGGCTTTTCTTTATGACTTTAGTCGAGTTCAAAATCAATGCATATGATGCACGTTATGTTACTGAGACCTTTTAATGTTTTAATGAGTCTCAAATGTTACGATCAGGAAACTATTTAAGATGTCAGCACATTAACTTAATCTTATTGTGCTAGTTGTAAGCTTTTGAACTGATTATTAATTCATTATTACGTTCACCTTTGAACAGTGATTTATTGTGTTATACTGCAAATACACGCCAGTTTCTTTCTTTTGCAGAAAGAATATGTACAACTTAAATGGGCTTCTTCTCCAGTCAAGATATTTTATCAACAGAGATGTGCTTTGGATCTAACATATAGTTAATAAAATTGAGCGCAGCCTTTATCCTTGCTATTGTTGAATGAGGTGCCCAACAGGCAAAATGAAACTACTTTTACAAAACGAGTCTGTCATTTCATTGGAAGACGATCTCACCTGAGGAACTTGTTCAGGTCTCCGTGTTTCATGTACTCAAAAACCATGATGAGCGGGTCGCTCTCCACACACACTCCGTAGAAGGTGACGATGTGCTCGTGTTGCAGGTTGGTGAGAAGCTCCGCCTCCCTGTAGAAGTCTGCGCGAGCGCTTTCAGTGGCCTCCTTCAGAGTCTGGGAGACAGAAAGAGGCAGGGTGAACAGGAGCGAACATCCAGTGGAAACTGTTCCCTGACGTTTTTGAAGAAGGAGCTTCCTGATCAGCACCTTGACGGCCACATGGATCTTCTCATGATCTGGCACCAGGTTGTAGCACTCGGCAAGGAAGACCTTCCCGAAGGCTCCTTCTCCCAGCTCCCGCTTCAGTACGATATTGTGCCTCTTGATGTGCTGCACAACTTTAATACAGAACAAGTGAAATCACCCACAAGATCTTTTTTCGGTAGGAATTTTGAGAAAGATACTTCAACTTTATAGTATACTGGAATTTGATCAATTTGGAGATATGCTTTTGTTGCTTGTCATACATATGCGTGTTCATTATGCACAAAAAAAAAGAAAAGAAAATTCCAAATGTAAAAATAAGTTGCATTAATGAAAGTCTTATAGACTTTTCAAGAAGTGTTGGCCCTTCAAAGCTGCTTTGCTAGGGTTGCTAGACAAGCTAACTCTCGACATCCATCATGTCCTGTGTTTTTAGAAACTCCTCATTCTTACAGTTTACACTTTTAATATATGACAGTGTTTTTAATTATTAAATACACACTAATGAAGGGAATAGTCCCGAGTCTTTCAAGGTCTATTTCACAACAAACATATCCATTCTCATTCAATTCACCAATCCCACATTTTAGGGAAAGTTAATTACATTTAGCAAGTTTAAATAATAAAAAAAGTAAGCAGTATAAACAAAAAATACAACTGTAATGATTGTTTTTCAATTAAAAGAATTACATAATGTTTGATATTTATTTATTAAAAATGATTTCTGTAAATATTGAGAAACTTTGGGGTATTTTTTGGGCATTTTTCCTCAAGATTATCATACAATTATACTATATATGAAGCGCTCAGTCTGGCCTGTGCCAAGTGTTACTTATTAGTAATTATATATGACATTGATGTTATGTGTGTTTTTTTCCCTCCATTGTTATTATGAATGTAGAAATTATTATTATTATTATTATTATTATTATTATTATTATTATTATTATTATTATTATTATTATTATTATTATTATTATTATTATTATTATTATTATTATTATTATTGTCAGTACTACTTTATACTATGGAGCACTGTTTTTTATTGTCGACTGGTTCCTAACAAACTAAGTTAAAAAAGAAGGTTGGTATTTGCAAAAAGTTATTTCTTGCACAGCAAAGAACTAAGTCACGTCAAATCTATAGATCTCCGATAAAACAAAAAGTTTGTCTTTCTGAGTATCTTGTATGAGCTTTCCGGTTAGCTCCCAAAGCAGGAAGTCACTGCCGCGGCGCAGTAGGAATCTGCTGATAAATATGGCGCCTATAGCAACATGATCCCTGCATGGATTTATCAGAGAGAGAGAGAGAAAAAAAAGCCCAGGTTACCCGGCGTTCATCAAGAGCGGCGGTAACTCACACGTGTCGGCTTTCAGCATGCTGCCGGAGTTGCGGAAGTACTGCGGGTTCTCAATGACAGGAATCTTTGTCATCCCGATGATCACTGCATCTGGACCCATCTCTGAGGACGACGGTGTGTTGTTGCCATTGGAGACGTGATGAAGAGGGCTGGCAGAGTCGTCGTCGTTGCTGATTACCGAGGAGGAGCCTGGGGACCCACGGAGAGGAGAGGAGAGAAGATGGGGTGCGGGGGGAAGAAGGAGGTGGAGGTGGTGGCGGTCAGGAAACAGGAGAAGGAGAGATGGGCAGACAAGAAGGTGAAGTGTAGGAGGTTTGGTCATTAGGAAGGAGGAGTAAGAGAAGATGGAAAGAGGAGAAGAGTGGTTAACCGGGTGGATGGATGTTGAAGGGTGCATAGGTTTAATGGTATGTATAATACCCTAGTAATGTATAATACCCTAGTATCAGGTTTTTGAAAATTGTGGGAGTAATGCTAGACTAACAGAGGAAGTTAATAATATATGATTTTATACAGGAAATAGCCATATCAGTATTTATATGTTATTGACCGTTTATTAACTTCTTAATAACGAGCAATGGTAGTAGGCATTTTGAAAATAACATTTGTAGACAACGCTTACCCTAAAAAGTGAAATAACCTGTTTACCCTGTTTAGTCTAAAGGTGACAGAAAATTTTTCACATTACAAGCATAAATTGTGAGATGTGATAGGTTTAAGTTTTATACCGACCATGTATCAGTTCTTACCAGCTGATAGCCCTACATGTCAATGTACTGTAATTTGCAAGAGTAAAAAAAAATATTTTCTGGTTAGGGGGCTAAAAAAATTCTCCAGCCCAGGGGGTCCCACTTTTCTAAGTCTGGCCCTTTTTAGCTGGAGCTGTTTTGCAAAGAATCGACAAAAATGTAAGCTTGGAAATATGCAAAGCAGGGAGAAACATACCACAAAGGACTTGCAGCTGTAACTTCTGCAAATGTTTGTTCTAGAAACGGTTCCATCAAGTTCAGATTTTTATTCGTACATTTAAATGTATATTTTTTCTCCCAGTTCACAGCTATGTTCTACATTGTGTTGGTATTTCACATAAAAGCCCCAATAAAAAAATTATATGAATATTCTGATGTGACAACAGTTCAGGAAGGTTTTGTGTCTTTTATCTTCTCTGGGGTACTATGGGTTTAAGCTTAAGTCTCCTTATTTATGCAATAAAATAAAGATATTTATTTTACCTTTAATACCAAAGTTTGAGTTTCTTCCATATTTCAAAATGATGACCATGAGCACGCAGCCAGTCAGGGCAACACCGGCAATTCCCACAACGACATACACCTGGTGATGAATAAAGCGGAGAATGTAATCCCAGTAAGAAGTCAAAACTAAACTGCAAAGATCAAAATAAGGTGCTGGTCATAATTAGTGAGATCTCTGGTAATTATGTGTTTTGTTTATTTTACACTGGAAAAAAAATGAAGAAAAATAGAACATCTGATTTGAGCACATTTAATCAATGTCTAGCAAAGTAGAAACAATTGGCTTTAGCAAAGTCACTTGTGGTACAATTATTAGTACAGCTAAGTTTAATGGTTTGTATAACTCCTCCTTTTTGGCAAAAAAAATAAATTATAGGTCTTGACTAGAGATAGGAGACTACAGAGACATGGATTAGTGACCAGTTCCACAATCTCTATGATAGTCCATAGACCTGAGTACAAGTTTATATATTTTTCTTTTTACCTTAACACACAATTTAGGTATTGGCATTGAGGTTAGGTGGTGGCTTTAGAAAGAGATTTATTCTTTTTTTGCACTTCTATATCTTCAAATGTGTAAGAGATCATAAATATAATGTACGTCATTGAAACCACAATCAAATAAACTGCAAATATGTCTTTAAGTCAAAAGGTTTGTAAAAAGCTACACATGGCTAGTAATATTTAGGATCACTTACTGCAACACTGTCGTCCAGAGGCGGTGGATCTGGATAAGTATATATGTGATCTGTCAAATCAGAGTTATTCATATTTGGAAATATTTTGCAATTCTGACTGATGTGTGCAATATTATATTGTGTGAAACTACATATAAAGTCTGGAAAGAACTTACCATCTGAGCAGAAGATGCAGATGCAGAGGAAAAGGAGAAAAAAAGAAGAGATGAAAATCAGTAGATATTTTTAACTGCATAAGAGTACAGAGAAAAGTTAAGGGCAGCTTTCTTGTGCTTTTTTCAGACTTAAATGCTTAAGATCCTCAAAATAATCCTCTTATATCATACAAAGATATGCAAAGATGTCCATGCACTAAAGTGGCAAAGAAGCCCCAGACCATGACACTATCACCATCATGTTTGACTGGGTCAAAAATGTCTATCACCTTACATGCTGTAAAG
Source organism: Poecilia reticulata (assembly GCF_904066995.2). Lineage (NCBI taxonomy): Eukaryota > Metazoa > Chordata > Actinopteri > Cyprinodontiformes > Poeciliidae > Poecilia > Poecilia reticulata. The sequence continues at coordinate 10,733,932 of NC_088841.1, read as the reverse complement.
TTGGCCTGATACAATAGGACTTATGTCTTTCAAAAAAATTACATTTTTGTCCCCAGAATAGGTTTCTAAAAGTCTTAGAATTGCTGGTGGACTCATATGAGGTGGGCCTTTGTGTTGGTAATCAGCGGTCTCCTATAAATAAAACTTTTCAAGAGTTTGTTTTACTGTTGAATTAAAAATGCTGATCTAAAACCGAAATTCAATTGTAAGACCTGATAGGAAATACAGAACAGAAAGACGACAATAATATCTATCTTATTATTTAAATGTAATTGTAATTAATCATCTTCCTGAAAAAATACTTTTTGCCAAAAGTAATATTTGTTTCCTAATTCACCTTCTAGCAAAAAAGAGGTGGCAATTTTATTTATTTATTGCCAAAAATGACTTAGGCTATTATTTTACAAAGGTGACAAAATCAAGAAATTGATGAGGAGGCTAATACTTTTTCATGGCAATCAAGTCAAAAAACATAAGTATTACTTACCATAATCTGGGTTTTCTGCAAATAAAAAAAAAGAAAAAGAAAGAAATTTGTTATAATAATAACAACATGTTAGGTTTGTTACATATAAAATCCCACTCAGTTACAAAACTTTGTCACAATTAACATACCCATACAACAAAAGATGTACAACTGAAATAGTTGCACTTCTGCAATTTGAATGTAATTGAACCTACTACACTTAAAATCATGCTCTAGAAATAACTTTATTTGGAAACAGGAAGCAAATTGACCTGTAATGTTTGGCGGATCAAGGAACTGGGCGGTGACCGTCTTTTCATCCCGACCGTACTCGTTCCTCGCCACAAGCTTGTATTCGCCGTTGTGGATGTGAGTGGGATTGGCGAGCTGCAGGCAGCCGTGGTCCTCGTTCTCGGTGGACTCGTGGATCATGGTGCGGATGAAGTCTTGCTCCTGGAGAAGCACCTTCTTATGATACCACAGCAGCTTAGGTTTGGGGTTCCCCGTCACAGTGAATGGGATGCACCACTGGTGGGCCTGTTCTGGAGCCAGCAGCTGCTCGATTCTAGGGGGAACTAAGACGGAGGCAACGGGAGAAGAAGAGCGGTCATGGGGACAATAGGAGACAAACAGCAAGAGCAAAGGTGAAGTAGAAACCCTAATTGTGGAGAGGAGAGGTGAAGGTTGGAAAAATAACTGGGAGGCGAGCATTAACCTAATGAAAAACTATGCATTCCAACTCTGAAGGCAGAAAACCATGGAAGAGGACAACGTATTAATGGATGTTAAACAAGCGAAGGCACGTGGTGAGGCATGAGCAGCTTTACAGGAAGAAGAGTTATGGACAGGAAACATGGAAAGTCAATAAGATTTTCCAGGAGACAGTAATGATAACAAACCGTGCTTCCACACGAAAAAAACACGGTTTAGGAGAAAGTATTTAAATGCTCATCACACAGAGGAAATTAGATCAAATTGAACGCAAATAAAATAGGATTTCTAGAGATGTGAGGCCATATTTGAAGTCCTTACAGAGGATATTGAGCTGAAGCGTGGCTTCAATCTGACCGACTATGTTCTCGGCGCTGCATACGATCACCCTGCCGTTGTCATCGGGAGACAGGCCTGACAAGATGAGGGTGCTTTTTGTTTCCAAAGGGTCAATCTGGAAAGACAAGACTTATTAGATCAATTACAGATTCTGTGTACGGACCTAAGAGACTGGTGGGATATTTACAAAAACAAAAAAACAACAACTTATATCACTCATAGTATGTGTAACGGTAGTATTTAATTTAATTGCAATATAAAAGTAATTGTGAATCATTCCAGCTCCTAAATGATGTAAATGAATTAGTTATTTACAATTTACATCTAATTTTATTTTGAAAAAAAAAAACAACAACAACAAAAATTGTCTTTTTTTTCCCCCTTCACTTAAAAAAAGCTCCTTATTGACTGAAGCTATGCTTATTTGTGGTTCAGCAGGACTCAGTTTTCATGTAGCGTGGTTTTATTTCTGTGCTGTAACACCATCTTCTGCGGGGAAGTAATATTTGTCAGACATGTGTCGCGACGCTTCTGCTCTACAATGATAAAGTATCCACCTGCCTGCTTTCACGCACATCCAAATCCCAAATCATAGTTAATGTCATGCTAAACCACTCTTTTCAGCTAACAGCTACAACTCAACTGAGAAGGAGTTCTTCTAGTTGTAGGAGTATGGGATTTTTTTAAAACCATAATTCAACAAGAGCGTCTGTGAGGTTAGACACTTTAAACCTCATGTTCCAGGTCCAGTCTCCATTCCAGTTCTTCTCAAAGGAGTTGATTTTTGCAGAGGTATTTGTGGCGGCTATAAGCCACTACTTTTCCCCCACGTTTTGAACCATGCGGTTTATGGCCCGGTGTGGCTTTTCTGTGGACTTTTCTTCAACCGCCAGGGGGCTCTTTAGCAGGAAGTGAATCATTGGAAGTCAAAATTGGAAATTAAAGAAGAAGAAAGTGATGATTTTCTTGTAGAACAAGCTCATGCTAGCGTAGCGTAGTTGATTCTGCGTTGTGTCTTGTGGGAAATAACAGCTAGACAACAACTGATCTGACGGCACTTTTAATGCTCCTGCATTCAAATAGCAGAAAATATTAGTCAAAACAGGTTTTTTCCTCATCGCAATGTTCCACAGTGACTTCTCCCACGGAATCTGAACAGAAAGAGCAACGGACAGCGTGGGAAAACCTTTCACTGACTATAATGGTATGACCCGTTAATTTTTCTTTTTAAACCCCGAACTGACACTCAAAACAACAATCCATGAACTCAATATATTTGACAGTAAAGATAATAATTCACATTTTCATTCGCAACACATTCAATTTAAATAACAATAATAATTTCTAAACAGGAAGTTACCCGCTGTTTTGCAATGGATCTGTCGTATTTTCAAAATAAAAGCTGCCGGTGCTCATATGATTTCCTACCTGAAAAGCTTCTCACTTGACAATCTAGTGCAGGGGTTCCCAAACTTTTTCCTGTGAGGGCCACATAAATTTTCCCTTCTCTGGTGGGGGGCCAGAGTCAGTTTATAACAGAAAAAGTGTGAAGATTGGAGGAGTGCCTACATATAAAAATTTATTGTTTTCCAGAAAGCACAATCAAATAACACTCTCTGGGTTCTTCACAGAAAAAATCCAGGAAATAACACTATTTATGAAATAAATACTGTATTTTCCGGACTATAAGCCACAGGCCACAGGAAAACCTGCCGCTCCAGGTTTTCCACAGCGATGCAGCAGAGGGGGGCGGACACCCAAAATTTGAGTCATAACAGGTCAATTGAATATCACATTTATTACGAACGAAAAAGAAAACGTTGCCAAGTTTAGATTTAACTGAACTGATTACGGTAGTTTCCAAACGGTAACTGTAACAGTAAAAGTGCTGATCCTTCGTGTTGCTACTAGCATGTGCTAAATGAAAATTCTCATAATGATCCCAATATTATTTTAAAAAACTGAAAAATCTTCTTTTCCCCCTCAATGCTATTTAACTGATCAACAACATTCTCAAATTTAAATTCCCTATTAAACATGTATTCCGTTTTAATGGGCGCTTTCTTCTTTTATTTCCAATTTTGACTTCCAATGATTCACTTCCTGCTAAAGAGCCCCCTGGTGGTTGAAGAAAAATCCACATATAAGCCACAAGGTTTAAAGCTTAGGAAAAAAAGTAGCGGCTTATAGTCTGGAAAATATGGTATAGAAAAAAAAAATCTAAATGCTTTCTGGTATTGTTCAGGGGGCCGGACCAAATATGGAGGCGGGCCGGGTCCGGCCCGCGGGCCGTAGTTTGGGGACCACTGGTCTAGCTTAATAACATCACACTGCTACACTAGCAGCAGGCACGACGGAGAAATGTTTTCAAACTCCTACCCCATCATCAAGAAGCAACACGAAGAAGTTCCTGTGATGCAGCTTCTAAGTTGAAGACTATCGATCTGGTAGTACAGATCGATAGCCGCTGCACGTAAGCTCGGCGTGAACCAATCCATGGTTCGCCATTGGAGATGTGGAAAACCAAGAGCGGCGGAGATGCCAGCGGCTTCAGTGGCTCCTTGTTAAATTCAGAATGTAATTTAAGATTCTCGTTCTCGCTTATAAAACCTTAAATAATCAAACTCCGTCATGCATCAGGGATTTGATCGTTCCCTGCGTTCCTAAAAGGGCGCGTTGCTGTCAGATTGCAGTTTTACTGCTGACTCCTAGAGCTTCAGGAAGTAGAATGTGAGGTAGATCTTTTAGTTATCAGGCGCCACTCATGTGGAACCAGCTCCCAGTTTTAGTCCGTGAGGCAGACATCCTGTCTGCTTTTAAAACGAGGTTGAAAACTTTAATTTTTCATAAAACTGACGGACTACACCGTACAAAAAAATAAATGAATAAATAAATAAATTACTCTAAATTATGGTAAAATACTGGCAGCTGTGGTTGCCAGAATTTTGCCCAGCATAGAATTTTACCGTATAAATATGGATCTTACCGTATTTATATTGTAAAGTTCTGGCAACCACAGCTGCCAATGTTTTATTGCAAATTAGATACTCCTTTTTAAGAGTGTATGTTAGGATATCCTGAGCTATTTTTGTAGTTATGCTGCTGTAGGCTTAGGTTAGGCTACTAGAGGACAAACTGATGAATTTTCCTCACTTTCTTCTTCTTCTAATACTCTCCAATTTGCATTATCTGCTGTTATTTCAAATGTTAACTTTTTGCTTTCTCTCAGAAACTTGCAAAAGCAAGTTTTCTTCAAGTACTCTGGCTGCTTCGCACAGACCATTTGATCTTATGTTTGAGTATGTGGTCCGTTGTGTTGCATGATAGACTACAGTCATTTGGACTTCACTTATTCCAACATTCAAAAGAGACTTGAAGGTAAACCGTCTCACCTCATAGTGGGTTGAGAGCATATCAAGGGTCCACAGGATGTCAGGAACAGGGGAGCCTGAGGCACTACACACAACTTTGACATCACGACCCTCCCTTACGGTCACATTTTTGAGGCTCAACTCTACTTTGGGAACCACTGCAACATACAAAACGTGGCAAATATACGTGAATATTGTCTCTAGTTTTAAACTGCTCCTTTACGTCTTCACAAAGCAAACATAATCAGCCTAAGAATACCAACAAGGCTTTACATTACCACAGTCTGGAGGAGTGAGTGTGGCAAAGTCCCTTGTCTCTCCCCTTTCATCAGTACATGTCAGCTCTGGACCGTCTATGTCTTCTTGGAGTCTCAGTTTGATCCACAAGTTTTCACAAACACAATCCAAAGGGTTTCCAGATAGAAGAAGCCTTAAAATGGAGCAGACAAACAAACGCAAGAAAGATTTTAAGGGGCGGGGGAAGGAGATGTTGGACTTCTAACAGTTTGACGCACACGTGTCATCTTACGGAAATGTACTGTTGAAGTTCTGAAATGTTCTCCATGACAGCATGGAGAGGTTGTTATCTCTGAGATTTCTATGGAAAAAAAAATATAAAAATAGCAACAAAAACTGTAAAAAGTCAGCAGGGGGAACAGGTGTGATAAAATAACTTTACTGTAAGATGCTGCTTACACATATTGAAGTCTTGTGTTGTTATAAAATGCATCCTTGGATATATATGTTAATCTTGTCCTTGTCACCGTTCTGTTGGAAGTCACAGTCTGCATTTATTTAGTTTAAATTAGCTTAATATCTAACCAAGCACAAACCGGTGAAATACTTACAGATTTCTGAGGTTTATGTAGTGCCTCAAACTGCTGTCACTTATGTTAATCAATCTGTTTTGATTGGCAATGTGTCTGCGGAAAGAAATGAAACCAGATGTTAAGACTTGTTACAATGCATTTTCTCATGTAAAATGATCATATTATTCTTGCTACGTCAAGTATTGAGGCTGATAAAGTCGATTTATGTTTTATTTTAGAGAATGGCAAAGGTTTGTCTCAAGCATACTGTTTTCCTTTTCTTATAACATGTATGATTAGTTGTTTTTTATTACATGTAATTCAAGAACTCTGATCTCAGGGCTGGTGGAGCAGCTGGTAACACTTTCCTCGCTACAAGGAGGTTGTGGGTTCAAATTCAGGTCTAGGGTCTTTCTAAATATAGTTTGCATGCCACCCTTTCTCTCCCCACCATGCATGCATCTGTTCACTCTGGGTACTCCAGATTATTCCTGCAGTCCAAGAAACATTGGATGTTAATTGATTTCTCTAAAATTGTCCTTAGGTATATGAGTGCTTGTGTGAATGGTTGTTTATCCTGTGTGTCTGTTGCCCTCCAACCCGTCCAGGAAGTACCATCTACGACTGCTGGAGATAAGCACCAACTCCCCCAAAACCCTGTAAGGATGAGTGGCTGTAGATGGATGGAACTTGGTTTTGCAGCATACCAATTCAGAAATCCGTGGCATTTTCTTAACATCACTCCTGACATTCTTTATTTACGTTTTGAAAAAAGAAATTACTATAAATGATCGTCTTCTGGATTAGCAGCTGACATCCATCTGTTTTTCTATACCTCTTTAATTTGTGGGGTCTTTGTTGGGGTTGGGTGAGAGCTGCAGGTTTTCAGCACATCACATGGAAACAGAGACATGGCAACACAGGAGAAATATCCCTGCATGCAAACACTTTCATACTTAAGTGAAATTTAGAGAGACAAATTAACCTACCCACAAAAAAATAAAATAAAATCTGCACATGTACGGGAGAACATGCAAACTCCATCCAGACAGACAGACCCCAGGTCAGGATTACAGCCCACCTTCTTGCTGCAAGACAACAGTGCTCACAACTGCACCACCGTGCAGGTCAGGAAGTTGTTTAAAAATTTATTTATCTTTAAATAAATAAAGCAGAGGTATGCGATTTGAGAAAAAAAAAAAGAAAACAGAAAAAAAGTAGGGTAGGCTTTGCTACTTTCCCTATGGGAACCAGTTTCCCATACGGGTATTTGTTGCTGAAATATTTGTGTTTAAATGACAGTGGTTTGTTTTGAACTATGTCCAGATAATATGCCCTATAAAATGTCTGTTTATTTATTTATTTATTTTTGTCTTTTTAATAGAAATGATTATACTGTTGGGAACTTGGAAGGGATGTTGAATAGTTTTTACCAAATATTGAGACCCAGTTTGTAAGTGTAAAGAAGTCACCAAAAGGAAGCAGAAAAACCTGAAAACGTTGACCTGATTTGACTTAGATTAGCTTCTTTCATAGTATAAAAAATGAGAAATGATAGGATGGTAAAACGATTCAGCATAATAATGTTTATATCAATGTCAGTTCAGTTCACTCTAGAGAGGGACATTCTTCACTTTAGGTGACATTACCCTTCCACCTACTGAGTAGTTAGCACGAGCTAGCGCTAGTTTTCTTCAACATTAACACTTTGATCAAAGAAGCGACTGTAAAGTCAATACAGACAGGCAATTATTTTGTGTTATACAATAGGTTTTAATTTTGACAACCAAATTTATTTACCAAATTTGTCTACATGTCAACGAAATTCTTAGTCACGCAGTGTGAGGCTTTAGTCTTCAACCAACTTTCAATAGTTAGTAGTAGTAATTCTGCAGCTGCAATTTTGTTGTTGGTGTTTCCACTTCTTGCTTTACTGTTCCCTTAAGATTGACTTTTTATTTACAATTGCAAGTTGAAATTTCAATAATTTCTATTGAAACCAGTCGGTAAACACACTCATATCATAAATATATAATTTGTTTTCTTAATATTTTTTTTTCTGTTATTAATGGACAAAGACAGGGATTTTGGGGGAGAAATTTTGGTTCAACAAAACTGTGTTTGATATCCCTGAAGATGCCTATAATTGTTCAAAAAACGACCAAATAAGTACCAAGTAATAATCCAGCAATCAATTAATTTGACCTATAAACCCATTCTTAATTGGAATGAGTTGAGGTCATGTTTCTGTGAAAAAATTTATGTAATTTTTACCTCCGTTTCATAATTTAATGATGTAAACTTCGGAAAAACAAAGTAAGCAGAATACAATGTTATTCTTTGAATAACATTTATCTGTAACAAACATCTTTTGGGATGCATAAAATTACTATTAATCAAGTCACTGATATTTATTCTGACTATCGAAATCAGACATTATTTATCAAAGATCATTTGAAGAAAGCTTAATACAAGTATCTTAAAATATATATTTTTTAACTCAACAACTTAATGATTTTAGTTTCACATTTCACTGCATTCAGTGTTAATAGAACAACATAATTACACCAGGATGTCAACTTGTAAACATGATACCTATGTTCATTTCTAACATAGGTATCATTTCAAAGTACCATTCCTCTCTCATATAAGTTCATTTGAGGTAACACTATTTTGGAAATGTTGCTAACATTCCAACCTTTAATGCAAAGATAAACTAAGAGTACAAATCTCTTATTCAACTCAGCAGTTTTAGAAGCACGTTGAGTATGACTTGTATGCACAAACTGTTTGTCAGAAATTACACATTACAAAACTTATGACTTTATTTTAATCGGACAATTGTCAGCGCAGATGTTTTCTAAAACGATACAAATTAGCTTCACCCCAAATATCATTTGTGTAGAGAACTTTTTTTTTTACTATTATTTGTTCTTAGCCGTACAGTTAGATACTATTTACCAGAACTCATTTGACAGGAAACCTCACCCAGTATTTTGGTTGAAACCACAACTCAAGCTTGTTTAATCAACTGAGATCTGGATCTGTCCACATTTGACCCATGACAAAGTTGGCACCATTACCCAAATTGGCAGAGCTGGCGCAAGCAGAAGTAATTTAGCTTCCACCCTCAGGAAAAATGTATACAAACTGAAAACACTGCAGGTAGAAGACTAACTGCTCGTGATCTTAGAGATTAGACCAGTGGTTCTTAACCTGGGTTCGACCGAACCCCAGGGGTTCGATGAGTCGGTCTCAGGGGTTCGGCGGAGCCTCTGCCGCGGAGGTAAAGACACACTTGTGTAAAGTCGTGATGACGCCCTGCTTTGCCATCACTTGCTGCAGAGGATCACGTTACATTGCTTGGCCAATCAGTGCTGCGGAGGAGCCCTGATTGAAGGAGCTCCACTCTCAGCATGGATTTGAACTTGTGTCTTTAATTACTTCAGCAAAACTCACAGTTTTTAACCAAATTCTATAGCTTTCGGTGTACTTCCATATCTGCTCCTTAGTCTCATCTTTTCGGGGTTGGTACTGCCTCTAGTGACTTGGGGGTGGTAACACAACTAATATAATTACATTACTAAATCAGAATACCCCAAAGTCTTTATTATTTATTAGTAATTTTTCATTCTCTTAAGAATGTAGAGTTAATTAAATGATCTAAACAAGACCTTAAAGTGGTTCCAGTTTCTCTCGAAGGCCAACCTGTTGAAATTGTGGCAAATTTTAAATACCTTGGGTCGTTACTGGACAGTCAGCTTAACTGTGCTGAAAACACTGACTATATTTTGAAGAACTGTTCTCAGAGACTCTACCTTTTAAGAAGACTTAGTGATCTTGGGGTGACCTAACTAGATTCTAGTTGGGTCACCCCGATGTCTTGAATTTGGGGGGAAAATAATCATATTTTATTTATCACTACAGAAGGGTTCAGTGAATGCGCATATAAAACTGGTGGGTTCGGTACCTCAAAAAAGGTTAAGAACCACTGGATTAGATATTGGTTGTCTACAGCGAGAGTCAGAGAAAGAGGGCCTCCGAGTCAAATTCTGCCTACGGCCCTGTACAAGTTTTGGCCGGCCCTGGACATTGTCCGTTTCTCAGCCACAGTGTACGGATGAGATTTCGTTTGTAAGTTAATAAACGGTATCCGTTACAATGCAGCCTAAATGATAAAGTAGCTTAAACGATTAACTAATGGAATATATAAGTTTAAAATTTGATTTGCCTGCTTTCGCAAGTGTAGAAATTTTGCAAATAGTTGGCTGCTTCCACCGTTTTTTTTTTTTTTTTCCGCCCCCGGATGTATACATAAATGAAGAAGTCATTTCCCCACAAAAGGCGCCAGTTGAATAACATCCATGATGGCTCCAGCGCGTCTGCCTGAGAAAAACTAAACCCAGTCTCCACTACTCTGTGCAGTTGCAGGCCGTGTGGACTTCTGCAGCGTTGTAACAGGAACACTCACAGGCCTACACACTGACGCAGATAAGGGCGCACAACTCTCGGCAGCCTATTGCCAGCTGTAACACAACTGATATGATCTCATCTGTCAACAGTGTGGGCATTTTGAAATATTGAGGATATCTCCCTCACGCCCACTAACTCCCACTCTCACACCCCCCCCCGCCCCCCCCACCACCACCACCACCCCCCTCCCAAAATAATATTTTTTATTTTCTAAAAACGAGGCAGAGTAAAGATCCTGGAGGCTCCGCTGCTGGGACTGAGCGTTCAGTCCAGCGCTCTTTACCTCTGGAGGAAAACACTCTAATCCAAAATAAGTATGACGCGCACTCGCACCGCCTTTACGCACACGTACACGCACGCGCGACCACTATCTCCTGCACTACACACACACACACACACACACACACACACACACACACACACACATATATATATATATATATATATATATATATATATATATATATATATATATATATATATATATATATATATCACTCGTTTTTCATACATTTTTATTATAATAGCCGCCCGGGTTTTTAATGTAATGGTATATACACTTGTCATGATTAATATATGCACCCTTGATGTTTGGTGTCACTGCCACCTGTACTGTGGGTTTGAGCTACCTGCTTCGTAAGTTAATAAGATCGTTTATATGCACAGACTTACATCTCGGTGATGTTTTCCATGTCATCTAACGTAAGGACAGGGAAATCCTCGATCCCCGGTTCGGGGTCGTTACAAACAATCCGTGAGATGCTGCAAGTGCAAGATTCGGGGCAATAGGCATCGCCGGATCTCCACAGCCCCATGAAAAGCACAAACAATCCAAAACGAGCCATGCCATATTTCCCCGCGCTGGAGTCCATCGCGGGGCCAGTGAATATATCCCACGAATCCCCCACGACAGAACGGAATCTGGTCAAGCTGAATTATTATAGCGTGTCTTCACTTGCCGCCTTTTTATCTTGGCCAAGTTAATCCTTCCGATTCTGCAGAATGTGAGGTAGGGGAGGAAAAAAAAAGAAGAGAAAAGGAAAATAAAAGACAAGCCTGTGTTGTCGGTTGGGAATGCGCAGAGCCCACGGTTTTAACATCAAGATGCCATGGACTGGCCTTCTCCGTCTCCGCAGAGCTGGTATCACGCTACTGCATATCGATGCCGTGAAGAAAGGTGTCAAGTGCTCCGTCCTGCTGCTGCTATTGCTGCCGCCGCCGCCGCTGCTGTTGCTGTCTCAGTCCTCCTTTTGCGGCCACTGCCTTCCTTGTAAAACAAATATGAGCTGCTCCAGATGTTCAGAGCTCAATAGGCAGGAGCCCCGTGTGCGTATGTGCGCTGATGGGGAGGAAAGCTGCACAGCGGAGTAAAGGGATGCGTGGTGATGCTGCGTGTGTAGGGGAGGAAGGCTACCTGCATCCGTCTATCGATCATCACCGAGGACGGGCGCAGCTCCGAGCCATCTCATAAGGGGTGGGGGGTGGGGAGGTGGTTGCGATGGTGATTTTATGTCTCAGTTAGATGCCGGCGAAAGAATCTTATTAGAGAAGCATAATTTGAATAATGATAATAATAATACTTTTTTTTTTCTTTTTTTCACTGCGTTCAGAAACTCAACGCGAACTGTAGCAGCTTTATTATACAGGCCGCCAGGAACACTTAAGTGGCCAGCTTTGGGTCAAAGGGGCCCACCCGTCAACAACGACACAGGTACAAACTCTACTGTTGTGGTTACTCTGAAGCAATGCGATAGATGAAAGCTGAGCCTTTTCCATAACAACGCTGTTGTACGGCTGCCCATTAGGCCTGGTGTGACGTGCGGGTGACGCACAAGTCGGGGTGCATCTATGAAAAATAATTACCTATACTATGTCTCCAAACTTCAAATAGGCCTCACACCAATCACTGAGCAGAGCACAGATGGATGTCTGCTATTTTGTTCCTCACTGTCTAAGCACCAGCTTTAGTGCAGCTTGTTACATTTTGCACGTCTTGTTAGAGATAAAAAAAAAAACAAAAAAAAGAAAAAGAAAAGAAAAGTGGTTTAAGATCTCATAAACGTGGCCTGCTAAGTACATTAAGAGGAGCACAAGTGCATCTCAGTGAATCAGAATTAAATTGAAATGTTCCATTATTCCAATAATCTAATTTAAAGTGTGAAACACACTTGCTATTTTAGGAGGAAGAGGAACAATGCATTTAGGCACCAAGAGGTGTTGCTTCAGTTCAAATTGAGCATCAAAATGAGGAGAAGAGAAGATTTACTTTGAAGGTGTTATGTTTGTTGGTGCTTGACGTGCTGGTCTGAGTATTTTAGAACTTGTTGACCCGTTTGGTCTCTTTTGCTCTCAGCCATTTCTTAGGTTAACAGAAAATGTTTGACACTCGTTACAAACCAAGATATATGGAACACCATTTCATGCGCAAGCACGTCAATCCCTGCAGCACTTTAGCTAAACCCGCAGAAGGCCACACCAGGTGCCACTCCTGTCCGTTATGGACAGAATTACCAAATTTGGAAGAAAAAAAAAACAATACATTTGCATAAACATTTCCTGGTCCAATGAGTCTTAATTTCAGCTGCAGCATTCAGAATTTAAACAACATAGATTAAGACATAAGATATGGATCTATCATATCTGGCAGTAGAAGTTCAATAGTTTCAGGGATTTCCTTGAAACACTTTGGTGCCTTACTCCAATTTGAAGATTGCTTAAACACCACAGTCTTACTAAATATTGTTATGTAAATAGCTTTATGAGCAGTCCTCTGCTGACTATACTTCCAGAAGCATAACACACTGTGCCACGACAGCTTAAATAATAAGTATGATCCTGAGTTCACTTTATTTATCTATATTTTATATAGTTCTCAATCTGGTAGGGAACATTGGGGATGTTGTTTAATGGGAGAATTACTTTTTGAATGTTTAGCTGACAAACTTGTTTCAACTGCATAATGCTATCATATCAAAATGAACCAAAATCTCTTGAGTTCTTTTTCCAGGCACATTGTCGAATCTATATGCCACAAAGAATATCTAATGAAGTGTACTTAAAGCACTTGTTTTGGCCAAATGATGCTATACAGCATATAACAAACTCTTCTTCAGTTTGTCCAAAAATTTGAATATTTTGTAAAAAAAAAAAAAAAAAAAGTGTTTTGAAGTTGTTTTTTAGCAAAAGACCATTTTAGGACAAAAAAGAAACGTAACCACGGGTAAACACAAACCTTAATCTTGTTTTACACTTAAATCAATTGTATAAAACAGTTTATTTGAACTTTGCTAAACTACCAGCTTGTCACTTTAGTCTGACAAAAGTTTGCCCCATCTCTGATTATCAACTGTGAAATGTTGGAGAGGTCTTCTTGCATGTATAGGCTGCTTTTAATCTCTCCCAAACATCTCATTGAAATCCAGATCTGGGCTTGGACTCAGTTTAGGGGTTTTTATTATAATTCTCAGCCAATCCTTGGTGGATTTACAGGTATGTCTTCAACAATAACCTTTTGAGACCTATCCTCCTTGAGGGTTTCTGCTACACAACTGTCATGTCCAAAATTGTATTTTTCTTATGAAGTGTTTATCATCATCATCATCATCATCATCATCATCATCATCATCATCATCATCATCATCATCATCATCATCATCATCATCATCATCATCATCATCAAAATAATAATAATAAAAGTGTGAAATATATCCATCTTCAAGAAATGAACCTATATAATGCACAAAAGGCACTTTTTGATTTAAATCACATAAAGAAATTAACTTTTTGATGATATTCTAATACACTGATATCAACCTACACAGCAGAATCCGTCCTACAAAATCTACAGTATCTGTCACATTTCACAAATAATAAAATTAATTCCACTTATCACTGAGCAGCAAACTATCTAGGTGATCATATATTTCAAAGTGACCAAATAAAAATGTTTTGCAGATTCCTAAATTTCCCGTGCACGATTAGGAGGCAACTGGAACAGATGATCCATGACACAGTCTGGATGGTTAGTGTCGCTATGGTGACTTACTTTTTAACAAATAGCACTGACAATATCAAGAGTCGCTATGGTTGCAGATGAAAATATGTACACTGGCTTTTCTCTCCCTATTTTTTTATGAGAAACATCAAGAACTGATTTATATCTGTCTCCATGGTAACCCCAGCATATAGGATGGACAGAAAGAGAGGCAGGGAGAAAGAGAAAAAGAGAAAGAGATGTATTTTGCAATATCTGAGAGGAATGTGGAGAATACAACACTGCAAGAATGAGGTCCAAATCTGACCGCACTGGAACTCCGGATTTCCAGTAAGTGTGAAGAGGAGCAGTGGGTTGAAGTCATGACCTCCGATCTCATCATATTGTCAAACGTATATTGCTAGGAATAAAAAAATAAACGAATTAAACCCTACTGTAGCATATAATTAAATAGATAAGAATATTTAATATAAAAACAATGCATTTCTCCTGGATTGGCCTATTTCTTTTTAATCTACCAAGCATTCCATAATAGTTTAGTAAATGTAAGAATACATAAAAGCATACTTTGTACAAAATACATCAGACCATAGTATTGATTTCTTTCATGCATTGCCCTTTCTAAGCTAAAGAAACCTTTGCTTATTGCCACTCCTGCAACGCCGCCTGTGACCATCTCTGAGCTCATCTGTCTAAGCCAGCTGGTGGCACACTTGTCCTAAATCTCACATGGAGCTGTGATTTCACTAATACCCAATCTAAACTACTAAGTATGTTACATGTGTCATCTTTTAGATCAAATCATTGTATTTGTTTTATGCCACAAAGCTGATGTTGATTCATGTAGTAAAACCTCTATGTGTACATTAGGCACATTGGAATAAAATTCTCACTGTCTGTTAACCTTAAGTCAAAATATCCCATTACCATGATAAATACATAAAATGTACAGGAAGGATGTGATTTAAAACAGAAAAGCAACAATTATTTGACCCTGCCTTACTTCAAATTCTTTACTTCTTACAGCTGATGTCATCTACTGCCAGTTCTTTGACCTCCTATTAACTGGACTTCAATGTGTATTGTTCAAGTCGAAACTGTTTATCTGGGTAAACCTTGATTCCAATAATTCCCCAAGCCTGTTTCACATCATCAAGTTGTGTTTTACATACAAATTGATTTGTATATTTTAGCAATGCTGCCTAACATACATCTTCCCCCCTCCCCCAGAGTTTTACCACTTTTTAGGGGATTTTTCTTTTCCACAATTGTTGTTTAAAAATTTTTTTTAATCTTTATTTTGCACCGAAGACGCATGTCAAATTTAAGATTCTCATAATAGATCAAATTGACCAAATCGCTCCTGCACGTGCATAACAGACTTATCAGTTCTTTTTGATGAATTTTGTCTTAACCCCGCCCATCCCTGCTGACTTGACAAGGGTGTGCAAAGAGACGAGCGGGAGAAGGTCGACAAATCGAGCCTATCCACGGATTTTTCAGGGCGAGGCGACAGTAGAGGACCGCGGTGAACGTGGTTTGGCTGCAGGTCTGTTTCTATAAAGGTTACATTTTGATAGTAGCTCGTGACTTTACCTCCTTTGCTTTTGGTCTGAATATTGGACATTGTTGGAGGACGGTAATTTAACGTGCCTGCTCTGCTGTCTTTATTTTCTTGTCCTGCATGTTGGCCAGTCTTAACGTGGACACTAGCTGGCGCCTCGTAAAACGCACAGACCCACTAGCTGGCTAACTAGCTGCTAGCATGGAAAGTAATGCCAACACTGCTAAAGGCTTTGTAAAATCCGGGGAAAAAATACGTTTCCCGTTCAAATTACACCCTCCCACTCTACAGTCATAGTTTATATCAACATTAAAATCCTATTCATAGAGAGTTATCCACACAAACTGCTAAATTGTTGCAGGCACTTTCCTTTTCTCTGGACAGGACCTATGTAAACATGACCGGGGCTGCTCTGTAAAGCCAAGGGTAGCATAACGTCCTAGCTGTGTTTATCCAGGCCTCTGTTTAGAAGTGATGCTTCTGCAAAATAATATAGCCCTCAGTTGTGGGAAGAGCACACTCAGTCCCTTTAAGGCTAAAGACCATGTTTTATTATGAACAAGCAGGCATGTTTAACATGTGATAGTAGGAAAAACACGTAAGGTTTAATTAAGCTCGCAGGTAAAGGTATACTGATGTGCTGGGCTAATTTTATTAATGGAGAATGTGCTTATGCTATTCTTTATAAAGCATTTTATTTTCTCCAAAGTAACTAAACTACAAAAATAGAGAGGCTTTTCCTGATCAATACATATTTTTTCCAATTTTCTTTAAAGTATCAGCTGCGAATTGAATTTAGTCTTATTCTAACTTTTTTCCTGTAGAAATTCTATTTGAACCGAATATAAAAAAATATTTTTATGAAATTCAGAAAGGTGTATCTAATGAAGTGTACTTCAAGCACTTGTTTTGGTCAAATTATGATATACAGGTGCATTAATAAATGTTCTGTTGGTTGACAAAAATGGTACTTTTTGAATACTATAAAAAAGGAAGCAAATTTTTCAGTCAGGATTTGACTTGCTGATCACCAAAACTGATGAAGGGAAATGTCTTTGACAGTTTTAATAATCTGAAAAAGAAACATGAAACTACAGCATTGCAAGCTGAAGAAAATACATGATGTAGTGTTTGAGCAACAATCTAACCCCTAGATTTTATTATTTTTTTATTATTTCCTTTAATCATATGTATGATTGAAGGAAATAATATATGTTTGGTTAACAAATGTATATTATTCCACTGCCCTAAGCTTATTCTTACTGTTTAGCAGATCCAAGAATAACCAGTTTTCTTTTCACTGCAGACTTATGACAATGGAAATGAAGGGTGAACAGCAGGACGAAGATATTTCATTCAGCAACACTGACACTAATGGTGAGGTCTTGCATATCTTCATTTTACACATTCTTATTGCGCATTAGAACTGCCCAAAATAACATAGTCATTGAGAAGTTTCCAGACCCCACCCGGTCTCAAAGCCAGCATCGAATTTTTTTCGAAGTTGATTTGCTGAAGACTAAAATTATAATCATGAGAAAAGAACATTTCTGGCCAGAATAACTTGCCATGTGGTCATGTCAGATGGTTGAGAGATCCTGTTGTCCAGGAAACTGCTGTTCTGTGGGCCCAGAGCAGATCTGCCCATGTTTTAATTCAGAAAGGGTACATGTTGGTTCTGGACGTAGACCAAGTTGCATTTGGCTACTGAAGTGTACTTGGTGTTGATGGAATATGCTGTAGACTTTGCTCATTCGAGTATTTTTTATTTATTTTTTTTACTAATATTTATTTGGTTTATTATAGCACTTTCACAAGTGAATCAGGTGAACATTGTAACTTATGATTCTTCTAAATTAAACATTAAAAAGTAAACTAAACAAAAAAAAAGCTCATCTTTTATTTCTGTAAGTGCATAATTTAGGAGGTTGCTGCATGCTTTGGGTTTGACCTTGCCTTCTCTCTCAGGTAAACGTCCTGCTGAGGACATGGACGAGGAGCAAGCCTTCAAACGTTCACGCAACATTGATGAGATGGTGGAGCTGCGTGTTCTGCTTCAGAGCAAAGTAATCAGAGATCATATCATGAGCCCCTGCTATTTGCTGGGCCACATAGCAATTTAAAAAAAAACAAAACATTTTTTCTTTCCTCTCTCTCGGTGATCAAAGTGTTTTGCTTTGCTTCACAGAATGCGGGAGCCGTCATTGGAAAGGGTGGCAAGAACATAAAAGCTCTTCGCACAGACGTGAGTAAATGGATAAAAATGTCTTCATATATATTTGCACTCAGAAAACTTTAGCTTTCTTATTCTTCCTTTTGGTGCTGATTCTAATATACAGAATTCTTATTCAGCCCTTAGAAAAATATTGTTACATTTAGTAGCATTTTTTTGTCACAAAATTTGATGTATTTTACTTGGACTTTATGGTGATTGACCTGAACAAATATGGAGTGGAAAGAAATCCCGAATAAAAAAAGCCTCCTTCACTTTGTTCATAAAGAAAATCCAATTTAGTTGAAGAGAGAGATGCTCTGGTCAGATAAAACCACAAAATACATTTTAACCTACACAGAAATTCTAGTTCCTGATAAACGCATAAAAAATTGTGAATGTGACAAAATATAAACAATTCCCAGGTGTGACTGGGTTATTTTATTTATTCTTGAGTTTTATATGTTGAAGAACTATTGAAAGTTAGTAGTTGGTGCGTTCTAGCATCTGGGTTATTATAAAAGCAGCTCAAAATTTGTTTGTTGGTTTTAATCATCTGTAGTCAAGAATCACTGCACAGTGCTACCCAAAAAGCATTACTGAGACCAGAGGGTAGAGGTCGACCGATATGGGATTTTCTATTACTGATAGCAATTTTAAAGTGTCAATTGCAGATTTTTGAGACAATTGATTTTGTTTTGTATTGTTGATTATCTGTGATTCTTCCCCATTTTTTTTATGTTTTTTTTTTTTTATAAACATTTGATCAAAAATGTGCCATTTTCTTTCACATTTAATCGGTTAATTAGTGGGCTGATGGTAGCGCCTTAAGTTGGTAGCTTCTCTTTTCCCTACCGTAATACAATTCATATAGGAAAGGAGACGTTTAAAGGTGCCCGCTGATTTCCGTTTTATTAATTTGCTTAAAATATACCTTGTATGAGTCAAGTGGAGTACCCAAAATAAATGTGCTGAATTTTTCAAATTTAGTTTAAAAAGGGGGAAAAAAGCTATACATCTTCCTCTGTTATTTGTTTCCCCTTTAAAGCAACTCTTAAGGCATTTTTAGCTCAAATTTCCTCTACATAAACCGTAAGGAGAACATCGGAGGAAATGTCATTGATTAGGACTTGCATAATGTGATTGAATGAAACTAAATGCACAAAGCACAATTCCTGTATTTAGTAAAATTTGTCAATAACTGAAACATGGTCTCCCCTGCAACTACAATCTGCTTTTATGACATCCATTGTCAGCAGCATCTTCAGTCCATACTAATAAGCTTTTTAACAATAGGTTTTCCACCTTCATAAACATCAGTGGTGCAGTGGACAGAGCACGAGTATGTACAAACACATTACCAAGCTAGCAGTGCCACAACACAGGAAGACACGTTCTACTTTGTTTAATTTCTTCATATCCAAAGCTGTGAACAAGTTCTGCTGTCATTCCACCAGTGATGCATACATGCAGGTAATAATTACACATACAGAACAGACATGCATCAGTTTGCAGTTGAAAGAGGAAGTTTACATCCACCTAATAAAGACTCACTTTGTTTTTAGTACTGTCTGAAGTTAAATCAGTCAAAACTTCTCTGTTTTTAGTTAATTATTACCAAAACTATTCATATTTGCTAAATGCCCCAATAATACGGGAAGGAATATGCCTTTCTCACACACACCTTTCCAGATCTGCCCACAACTTCTCCACAGGATTTAGATCAGGGCAAAACATTGACTTTGTCTTTAAGCAACATTGTAACCACTTTGTATGCTCAGGGTCATTTTCCATTTACAAGACCCATTTGCAGCTCTGGTTTAACTTCCTGCCCAATTGTTTTTGATGTTAAGAGAAGTTTGGTCTTAGTTATGATTTAAGTTCAGACATTGAGGGGGGGAAAAGTTGTATGTCTTTTTTTTTTTGTTTTTATTCTGCGTATGTAAACTTCCAGTTTCAACAGTATGCAAACGGAGGCGCTGAACTCTGTCAACTCGCTCTTTGCACAGAAGCAACTGTGCGGCAGCTGCTCCACCTGGCGTGAAACCAGTAAGATTTTGTACAGGCCGTTCACAACGCATAAAAGCAAAGTTTTGGTTTAGTGACACTCGTTTCTTTAGCTTAAAAAATGGTTATGAAGGACATAACCTTTCAGCATGAAGGTTTTTAGCGATTTAACTTTGAGACCAGATGCCGGTGAGTAGCTACTGCTAGCTAAAACAACAATGTACAATCTGAATGCTTTGCCATGAATCCAAAGGTTATACATACAGTTTCCTCTTAAAACATATCCATATAATCAGCACACAGATTAATAATCATTGTCCTGTGTAGCTGTAGGTCTTTGACTCTCTGCACATTACCTTATCAACTCTGTGGCAACAGGGCTGTGGTGTTTGAAGATATGCTTGTTTAAAAAAAAAGAAAAACGAAGTGTGCGCCATCAAGACTGATAAAGATACTTTGGAAAACTGGAACGTTTTGGCCAATTGATCGGTAGGCCGATAATATCGGTCAACCTCTACCAGAAAGTCATTGTTAAACTGCTCTGCTTGAGTTCCCCCCCCAATAATTAAAGCTAATTCTAGATGTCGCTTACATTGCTATTTTTTTTAAATAGAGAATTCCTAACAGCCCTGTTGGAATTTTTTTTTTCTCTGGGTTGTTAACTTGACCAATGTGCTCCTTCATACTGCCTGTTAAAACTTATCTCTGTCCTGGTCACACTTCCTGTTCTCCTTCACTCTCACAGTTTCTCTCATATCACTTTTTGGGACAAAGTGTGGCGTGTATTCAATTAAAACTGTATTCCTTCTCCCCCTCTTCCCTTCTCCTTTTACTTGTTTTTGTTCTTACTTTTGGCCACCTTCCTCCGTTGCCCATGTACCGGATCGACATGCCCCTCCTGCATTGCCCACCTTGACGTTGGCCCAACCTCCGCCCGCCCCCGAACGAAACCCGACCGCTCGGCCATCTGACACTCCCGGTCGGCCCTGCCCATATACTGTGCCCCTCCTTATTCGGGCACCTAACTTGACATGATGTGATTGAATGCCCCTGCCCAATGCCAACCTCCTCCACCACAACCACCATCACCACCACCACCACCTCCTCCTCGGTCCATGCAGTACAATGCCAGTGTATCAGTCCCAGACAGCAGTGGCCCAGAGCGGTATGTCCCACCAGTTATTGCCTCACTGCCTGATTAGAACAGTGAAACACTTGTCTTTGATAGCCTGCCTTCTGTTTCCATTTGAACATTTTTATATACATGACACTTTACAACCCCCCCTCTTCCCCTCCCCTTCACCAACCACCCCCTCCTTTCTCTATAAGACATGTATTGTTCCTTGATTTTTTTTTTCTGTTCATTTTTAAGCATCTCCTATTAAGTTGGAGTCTCTGTCATTACAGTTAATCAATCATGCGGAAATTGTCTGACAGCCCACTACAAAGTAGCTGGTGTTTTATATTCAGCGACACTAAAGTTGGATGGTTTATTTGTTGCTCTGAGGAAAATTTGTGAAATGCAGGCATCTTTTAAAAAATTTTTTCCCCCCTCGCTCTGTCTTCTGTGACCCACCCCTGGTCCCTTCCCCTTGCCTCCAACCTCCCACTCTCCTCTGCCTCCACTCTCCCACACTGTTTCCACCATTACCGTCCCATGATCTGAGAGAGAGAGAGAAGAGAAAGATAGCTTGCTTTCCTGTGGAGGCTCTGCCCTTTCACTTTGTCACTTCATTGATGTCTCTTGATTCCATTGTGCTGCATCCCCCCCTCTCTGTTGAATTTCTTAGGCAGATCTGATCTGATGTAACCTATCAAACCTGTCACCTGTCACATCACCCTTCCCCTCTCCAACCTGCTCTTCCTCTGTGCCACAAAGCACTTGGTAACCCCTCCCCAACCCCTCTGCTGTTTTAATGTGCCTTAGCTCTCTTCCCCTCTCCTTCCCTCTCCCCCCCTTCCCCAACCTCGTGGTCACAATGAGACGGTGAGCTGGTGGTGCAGCTGTAATGGCAAGTTAAATGACTTTCTCTTTCCCCAACTTCCTGGTGGTGGGATGGTTATAGAAGAAGTTTCTCGCTCTTACACCACTTACCCAAAATCTGTGTGGCCACTTTCACGTTTTTTCTTTTTTTTTTTTTGAGACGCTCTTTAACCCCCTGTCCTCGTAAAGCTTCTCTTACTTTTGAAATTAGTAAGGGAGTCAGTGCATGTCTACTGCTGTCAGTGTAGCGTTGGGGAAAATTAAGCACTCGTTTAAAGCGTCTCATTAGTTTGTTCAGGACTGTCTGCTGGGCTGTATTTTAGGTCAGGTTTATCCCTCCATTTTTTTGGTGTTTGGTTTTTGTAATTCATTTATTCCTGTTTACCGAATTGGTTTCTGGCAGGATCCTGAGTGTAAGTGCCAGTATCGACACCATTGGAGAGATTCTACTGAAAATCATACCGACTCTAGAGGAGGTAAGATGTTACGTCAGTGTTGTGTCTAAGTAAACAGTGGTGTCTTTTTAGACATTTATGATTTTTAAGATAAATGTATATTCAAGTAAATTAATATACATTTTGAAAAAATTGTAATGTAATAAAGCAATAATTTGCATCAAATGTTAACTTTTCTATGGATTTCAAAAATATATATTTTGTCCACAACTTCTATACTAACATCTAAGCATACAGAACTTTGTTTTTGTTCTTATGTTTTGCTAGTACCAGCATTACAGTGGGATTGATTTTGACTGTGAGCTTCGCCTGCTGATCCATCAGAGCTTGGCTGGTGGGATAATTGGAGTGAAAGGTGCCAAGATAAAGGAGCTGAGAGAGGTAGGACACAGCCCAGATTAACCATTTAATCCTCTGCACTAACAGCTGAGCAGTAAAAACAAACAAGCAAAAAAGACCACTCTTTAACTTTGGAAACGTGTTTGCCCTTTGTTTCGCACACTGGTCCTCCTACAAACTCTGTTTGCTACTGCTCAGACAAGTTCTAGTGCATTTTTGCTTTTCATTAGGAAAGTTTTTTTTTGGACTGTGTAGAGTCAGAATATGAATGTGAGAAACTAAGGGGAAAAAAACTGTGTGTGTGTGTATTAGAACACCCAGACCACCATCAAGTTGTTCCAAGAGTGCTGTCCACACTCTACCGACAGGGTCGTCTTAGTGGGAGGAAAACCAGAACGTGTGGTTGAATGCATAAAAGTGATCCTAGAGCTAGTGTCAGAGGTAAATCTACCTTCTCAATTACTATTAATACTCTAAAAATAATTAATACCGACACATCTTGACTTATAGAACATCACATTTATTTTGAGTGCGGTGTACTCCAGCTTCGATTTATAATGTCACCGTAAATTTTCTTCAATCTGCAGGCACCGATTAAAGGCCGTACTCAGCCTTACGACCCTAACTTCTATGATGAGACGTACGACTACGGTGGCTTCACCATGTTGTTTGAGGACAGGGCCCGACGACCCATGGGTGGATTTCCCATCCGCGTGCGTGGCGGTTTTGAGCGCTTGCCTCCTTTACGTGGCAGCAGACCTCTGCCTCCCTCCAGAAGGGACTATGATGACATGAGCCCTCGCCGGGGTCCTCCACCGCCGCTTAGCAGGGGCATACGAGGGGGCAGCCGAGCGCGTAACCTGCCTCTCCCGCCACCCCCGCCGCCAAGAGGAGGGTGAGAATTGGGCAGATTTTATGCTTTCAATCCGAATCTGTTAGGTTTTAAATTGTTTTGGATGAATTTGCTAACTTTACTTAACTGGTTTTGGCAGCTTTTACTGTAGATAATCAATTTGTACATCTAAGGTTTGTTTTGATAATTGAAACACTACATTTTAGAAACTGGCAACATAAAATAACACAGAGGCTTTAAAAGCACATCTAACAGTGGGGTTGTTCAGTCTTAATAAATTATTTTGCGTCTCTACCTCACATCCATCTGTTTTTTTTCTTCTCTTATATTGTTTGCAGAGGAGACAGGTTTTCACATGGCAGCTATCATGGCAGCATGGATGACAGACCAAGGTGAGAAAGGTTGAGCTTTAAATTTCTTTTTAAAGCTTAACAGAATTTAGAGAAGATCATATCTGTGATTTAAAAAGTCCTATTTTTTTCTTCCACTAAGTCGACCAGTGTCACTGCTTGCTTGGAACCAGATCTTCTTATTTCCAGTGACTGTTTGTTTCAACGATTCCTGCTACTCACTGAAATTCAATTGCAATTGCTGTTTTCGACTGAATTTATGAATGCCGTTTGTGGCTTTATTGATGACAGTATCAGATGTTTGAGTATTCGCTGCCGGTGTTTGCAAATCATTCTTGAAACGTTGTGCGTATTTAGAAATGTCAGTCGGAAATCAGATATTTTTGCAAAAATTTTAAATGTTTGGAAACACTGACTTGTTTTAGCGAGCATTTGTTACACTTTTTATGGTATTTCAAATAAAAATCCCCTTCTAGGTTTGTATTCATTCATTAATTCATTCATTGTGAGTTCATCCATATAGAGGTCTGGCTGCTGTGCAAATATAAAAAATTCAGTGAACTTTGAGATTGAATCATTTTCTCAAAAATATTAAACCCGGCCATTTTTAGTGGGTGCAGTGTCCCCATGCACTGCGATGCTCTACAGATTTTGAGAATACACAGAGAGAGGATCAGACATTTAATGTGCAAAAACCAACCAGTTAACAGCCTGTTATCTTTGTTAGAAACCAGTTAGAAGGAGATAAAGCACACACTCTTGGTCTGGCACTGGAGCACTTTGGTGGAAAACCCCTGTTGGGTCAAACTGTATTAACAACTTTGTTTTTTTCCCCCTGTTTTGTAGTGAAAGAAGAGGCAGAGACCGCTATGACGGCATGGTGAGTGTAATCAGCTGCAGCTTCAGGGCTCACTTGCTTTTTTTGTTTTCTCAAAAGACTTTGTGGTCTCTGCCTGTGAGTTGTGTTTTCAGATGATGATTACATTTCCTTTTCTGAGTGTAGTACAGCACACTGGCTCTGATATGGCTGTTTTTTTTGTTTTTGTTTTCCCTCCACATTGGATGCACACTCATGTAGACCTGTTGTTGCCTGGCAACAGTTGTCTCCGTGGTTACCACTGAGCAACTGAGTATGCAGTCCAGAGATCCACCAGGCGAGCCATTGAACCAGAGCGGTTCTTGAAGTGGTTCCCCGCAGGTTTTAGCTGCAAGCAAAAGAGGGCAGACAAATACTTTCTGACCATAAAAAGGGAGAACCCTTGAGATTTAAGTATTATTTAAAAACTGTATTACTGCTTCCAGTTGTCTCAGCAGTAACACAGAGATTTGAATTACGATACAAGTTAGGTTAGTGCTGTCTGCTTGCTAATCTGTCTTTGTCTTTGAAACACAAATCGGTGTTAAATTGGTCAAGTTTATGTCCTAATGTGAGTAAACAAATTTGTGTGTATTACTATGCATTTATTAGCCTCCCAGACATATGCTGGACGGATAAGAGAACTTTTAAAAGTATTCTAAAGATACTTACATCTTCTGTTTTATTTGTTTCTTGACTATCTTGAACTCAGAGTAGCTTTTATTTAACATGCTTGATTCTGCAAAGTATTGTTTAGTGTCTTCAGATATGCAACATTGACTTTGTACAATAAAGAGAGGTTAAAAAATGGCATAACCCTAGTGAGACATCAAAGAGTGATTAGTAATATAATGTCGTATGTGTATTTAGTTTATAATTTGTGCTATTACTGAAAGCTTAAAATGTATTCTGATTTCTTATTAATTGTAAATTTAATCTCTTTCTCTCCTCTCCTGTGATCCTGAAACGCAGAGTGGAGGTGGTTACGGTAAGTCTTGATATTCATGATAATCCTGCAGTTTTATTTATTTAAACAATGGTAATTATTACCTTTTTACACACTTTGGCCTTGAAATGGCTAGAAAGCGTTTTTTTTTTTTTTGGCTCTACACGTTTACACACTTTGAAGTACCAAGATGTTTTTTGTTCAACAGAGCATGTGCAAACATTTCAATGACAATCTTGAGATCTTCTGGACTTTGGTTGACTTTTTTTTATTTTTTATTATTATTTTATTTGATCACAGATAACACATTCATACCCCTGGTAGATTTAAAATATTTGTCATTAAACAAAGAAGTTTGTTTCTAACAGGAAATGAGACAGGGTTTTTAAAAAAATTATAAATGTAAAAGTTAAATGGGTTTTTACCCAAGTGCTGAAATATTTTCTAAAAATTCTTTTCCTACAAGTCGGTATTTTAGTTTACTAAAAAGAAAGTCAAATTAGTCTACTAAAGCTAAAATTACCACCAATGGCTAAATTATGTCCTATACCAAGCTCAGTCTGAAATAATACTGGCTGATTGAAGATAATATACTGTGATAAATAAAGACTAACATAAAAATAAAATATTATTTCACTGTCCCACCTGAATTCAACATGTTCCTGTTAGGAAAACCAGTGGGATATGTTTATTTCCCCATCTGATGTTTATAAATAAAGGTTGTACATGATGTAAATTTTAAAGGCCTGGCAGCCATCTTGGTTATTTAATTCTGAGTTGCTCAAAGGCCTTCCAACTTTCCAGTTTGTAATTCTGATTACCTGGAGTAAAAAAAAACAACTTCCAAACAGATTATTACCATCTTCAAACATAACACAAATGCAAAGGCACCAAAGTCAAGCTACAGAAGGAATAACAAGAGTTTTTTTCTGATGCATGTTGTAAATGTCTGTTTCAAATATTTTGTTTAAATGTTGTTTTGAAATTTTCTCAAGGATAATGCAGCAGAGTGCGGGAATCCTCTTTTTTCACTTTTTCTTCCTTTATGTTACTTTTTTTTTAGGTTTAAGTTCAGCGCCTGAAACATTTCTACTTTAGAATCAGCACCCAGTACTTGGTGCCAATGACTGAAATTTGTTTCTGCTGTCCATATCTATTTCTTTATAAATTAAGCTTCTGTGGAACAGAGTAAGAAACAGGTTTTACCTGTTGATGTTATTTTTACACTTTCACTATTTCTTCTTGAGTGGCATTTAGATTTTTAAACATAGCACAGCTAATTGATTCCCAAGAACTGGTTTGGGAAGCAGTTTAAATGAAGAGGAAAACACAGCTGAATTAAATAATAAAAAAAAGTTGATAATTCTCTATTGCTGAAAACCCTTCTGCTGCCTCATTAGTCACTTATTGTCAAAATTTTAGTTGCACCACTGACCAATTTCTTTAAATGTTTACTTACCGTTGATATAGTGAAAGTGTGAATTAGTTAAACCCAATAGATTTAAAAAAATGACAATTGGTATAAATTTACACAGCACAATTTCAACTCTTATCTTTCTATTTACTACGAAAGGACACACTTGGACCAAAAAGGCTTAATATTTCTTTATAGATGTATCACCATCGCTGGCGTTTTGGCCGTTCGGGCAGTACCGCTCAGTTGCTGTCGCGTGTTGCATTTCCTTTCCTCTTCCTGTGGTGTATTTTCATTTTCCACTTTCTGTTTTTTCCTTTTTTTAATTTTCTTTTTCAAAGACAACAATTCTTCCTGGGAGCGCTTTCCATCTGGTGAGTTGGGATGGATCGTTACTGTCCCAGAGTCTTGTTTCCTAACCTAAAGGGATAGCTTGTTCTGGATCGCAAGCCCCAGTTAAAGAAAGATCTCCTACAAAGGTCCTTTCCTCTCTCCGTAGGCGGCAGAGGATCGTACAGCGACATCGGAGGCCCAGTCATCACGACACAAGTCACCATCCCAAAAGATGTAAGTAGAACATGATTAGTGCAGTGCCCTACGAGACAAATTAAATGCCTTCGGCGCTCCTGAACCCATTTTCCTTTTTGCCGGCGTGCAGCTGGCAGGCTCCATCATCGGGAAGGGCGGCCAGAGAATCAAACAGATCCGCCACGAGTCTGGGGCATCCATCAAGATTGATGAACCACTAGAGGGCTCTGAGGACCGCATCATCACCATCACAGGGACACAGGACCAGATCCAGAATGCCCAGTACTTGCTGCAGAACAGGCATGTGACTTCAAGCAAAACAACATCCTCTCACTGCAGCCGAGACGCTTCTTATGCTGTTCGTCTAGAACCAGGACAATAAAAATTTGTTGGTTTCATTTGGTAGTTTGAGATTCATAGTAAAATGAAGATTTGTATTCTTTGTTTGGATAATTGGTATCTTTTTTTAATTCATAAAATTACTTTTTGGTTCAAACTAGTTAACCTTAAGGAAGAAATTTACTAAATATACAGTATTCTGGTCTCTGGGCTAATTTGGGGCATGAAATATACAAAATCAACCATTTGAGTCAGTAATTAGATTACTTGGTAGTACGTGTGTGTGTTTACTTCCTTTCCTCCTCATCACTCCACAATCGAGCAGGTCTGAGTTGGCGTGTCAGTTCCAGCAGACAGGATTTATTTCCAGCCTTGACCTTGGTATTCTTATTACAACTTGAGCTCCATGTGAAGGATGTCTCGCGGTTTTCAGCATCCAGTATTTACAGCTGCCCAACCCAACTTGGGTTGTGCTGTTGTTCTTATAAATATTTTCCCATGTTTTTAATATATATGCACTTTTTATTTTTATTTTTTTCTCTGTTTCAGTGTGAGGCAGTACTCCGGTCGGTTCTTCTAGAGGGAAGCAGAAGAGAGGGTGAAGCCATGCTGCCATACTGTTTGCTCATTCTACTCAGAGCCAACATTCCTCTGCTTTGGGTAGATGTGTCCCTTCCCTTTAACTGTCTCCAGCTACCCACCGTTGTGTACACCGGGTTTTATTTGGAGGCCTGAAAAATCCATAATTCAGTGCTGGTATCTTCTTTTTCTTTTTATCTACTGGTGTGTAACCCATCTGTGTGATTAGGTTTGGTGTTGTGAGCCGGCCCTAGGCCTTATCTTCCGCATTTCAGTACAGCAAGCAGAATGTACTTTTTTTTTCTGTTCTTGTTTGAAAGATATTTTTATGATTTCCTTTGAATTTTAAGGCCACTTTCCTAACAAAGATGAATAGTTTTTGAATGGTTGAGAAACTATTAAAGTTAAATAACTGTTAAATTTACATTTTCCATCACTTGTCTCCATATGTAAAAAGTGTTTTTTCTTTTTTTGTTTGTTTTTTTAGATGGTGTTCGAGGGGTTTGGGGAGAGTATTTATTTTGGAGCAGCGGAAATCAATAGTATTCTCAATTTCACAGAGAGCAAAACTTCAGTTTTACATATTATGCTTTAAATGGGTACAGAGGAGAAACTGGTTAGGAGTGTGTGGGGCCTTTGTTCTGCATAAGCATGGATGTGCTGTTCGGAGTCAATTTTTGGGTTGATAAGCAATGTGGGCTTAAAAATTTTAAACCCCAGACAGCTCCAAACCACACACACTAGGCATGGGCCTGTATGATGACCTTGTGTGAAAATGTCACTGAATATATTTACATAAAAAAATTAAAAATAAAATATGTGATTTGATCTGCCTTTATTAAAAACAAAGCAAAAGCATTTTTTCACCTCAGCTTTAGCTAAAATAGTATACAGGATATCATGACATAAAAATGTCATTGGCTAAATATTTATAGAAATTCTTCCATATTTTGTAAAAAGGCAGCAGCTGTTTTTCAGCCAGCTCACCGGCAGTTTGCAACAAGTAGTAGAGAAGATGCAGAAAAAATTTCAGACATTCAAACACAGGAATAGTGAAATTACCCATGTAGGTCTGTGTCTACCAAAAAAAACAGATCAATCAAGCAACTGTAAAGAAGACTATTTGATTGGTCTGTTGCTGGGAGGGTTTACACTGTTGACGCCTTAATTTTTTTAAAATTTTTTTTAAACCAGATCAGCCTAGTAGTCCAATGCTTTTTGGTAATGACACCTTTTTCAAACATGATTTCTGTCTGAAGGTGTAATAAATGTAAAAGACTGTTAAGGCAACATAAAAAAAATGTAAGAAAATCTACTTTTATTTGAAAGATGATTGTACAGTTTGTATATATATATATTTACTTAAAACCTGTAATTTTAAGGACTTTTGGTTCGGCTCAAATTGTGTGACGTTTTCTTGGAAGAAAAAAGTGCCAAAAACACAGACTTACAAGTTTTCTTTGCTACGGTGGCCCTTTAGTGCCAAACATAAAAAAATAAACATTCTCTAAAATAATATTAAAGCTATTGAAAACACAGCATTTAAAAAAAAAAGATATAATAAAAATGTCACAACGAAACTGCGAAAAAGAATTGTAAATGCAAAGTGTGCCTGTTCGGCCATTTTGTTCTTGCACTATTGGTCATATTGTTTCATGACTTTCTGCAATATACAAAAAGCTACAAACAAACCTAAACGATGCTTAAGTGCGTGGGTATGAAACGGGCTAAAAGGGATGTAAAGGTGCACAATTGGTGAAGGGACAAATCTAGTTATTTGTAAATGTATTTCTAATGAAATCTTTCCTACGTGTTTTCTGATTACGAAATTATATTTAGAATCTTTTACTGTAAAAAAAAAAATTACACAATCAACTTTTTCATCAATATTGGGTTTTCTGTCACTAGAAAGGATGGATTTGCTGTTGTCTAGCCTCAGTCTCAGATCTGTTCACTCCTGTTCTTTTGTTTTTCATTTTTGGATTTTTTTTTTTTTTTTTTTTTTTTTCTGAAAGCATCCCTGAAGATGCAGTTCTGTGTGAGGCAGATGCAGCTTTGCGAGTCCACAAGTGGTAAATTCTGCATTTGCTCTCAGATATTTGTAGTAACTCCAAGTGTTTAGTAAATAAAGTCTGTGTCACAGCTCTGAGTGCGCGCGCGTGTGTGTGTGTGTGTATGTTTTTGTTTGTTTCTTTGGAGGAGCACGGTATATGTAAGGAGATGATGCATTATGATAAAAGGTGAAGCGTCTGCCTGTTGCTCTGTTAAGTGCATCCGTTGCTATCTGGCTAGCACCGGAAATGTGTTCTCCTATAATGTAATATTGAAAGCCCACACGGTTTCCCATCACAGCACAGCCCTCTGTCACATGGTTTAGTTAGTTGGGTTTCATCCAAGGTATCAGCAGGTCGGGAACTGAACGCACAGAATAACGGCAGCTACAGAACACCCAGAACCGAGACAGGCGGATATATATTTATTTTTTAATTCCACAATCTATTTTTTTTTCTCTTTCAACACGTTTTGAAGAGGAGGGGAAGAAAATCCAGCATAATAAACCCGCCACGCCCGGAGCTCTGCTATAGGGTTTGTAAAGACTCGCTACGCAAAAGTTGTTACACAAACTATGTTTCCTCTTCACTAGAGAGAGAGGAACTTCACAGTTGTTCTCGCTCTTCCTCAAATTGCCTTGCTCTTGCTTCCAGGTCAGAATAATAGTGTTTTGAAGTTACTCAAATGAGACATTTGGCTGTCTAAAATAATGCAGATTTAAAGGTGCGCGGGGCTCACCGTTCCTCACTGTTGCTGTGCGTGTCTCTGCCATGTAAGGTGAAGCGTTTTCCTGGAGCAATGACGCTGAGCTCCATGGGGACCTGCTGCCTCAGTCCAGAGGCCAAAGAAGCTCGGAGGATCAACTCTGAGATTGAGAAGCAGCTCCGCAAGGACAAGAAGGATTCCCAACGCGAGTATAAGCTCCTGCTGCTGGGTGAGGGACGAAAACCGCAGTCTGTCTAACAGCCTCTGGCTATTAACATATGATTAGCAGTTAGCAGAGATATTCGCCAGTTTTTTTCCCCCACTCAAACTTTCATTAGGTTTACTGATTTATTGTAAAAACACTGCTTTTGATTCAGTATTTCTACCAGATAACTCAGGGTTTTCACATTTGTATTTCATAGGTAAAGGTCATGCAACGACAACCGCACCATTGTGTGATTTGCACGCAGAGTTCATCTATCTCACGGTTGAATCATGTAAATTGCACCAAAACTCAAAGTGCACGTTCGCTTTTAATTTGTATAAAAAGGCAGTGCAGTAAAAGTACAGCAGCAGGAAATGATCACCTGATTCTTACATATTCACTTTAATATGAGCAAATAAACTGTCCCGTGTTTCACAATATTCAATCAAATACTGATGGTAAACATTGACTGCTGAGGGAAAACTGGTTTAAAGTTTTACTGTGCAGTTTATAGGTTCAGTTCCATCAAACGCAATGCAAAGTCTGAGGCTGTTCCAAGGCGGAAAACAACAAAAACAACCATAAACCAACCACTTTCATGATTGCTTATTAATAAAAAATTAAGGAGTAATCAGCCAGTCAACAGCTTAGTGCTCTGAAAAATCTAGATGAGGTGAAGAAGACCTGACAAAGTTCAAATTGCGCATAAGAATCCAGAAGAAAGGGGATTTAGTTGACTTTGAACGTGCTTCAGAAACTGCTGCTTTGCGGGCTTCACGCCCAAAATATCTCTCGTGTCCACATGATCCATAAAAGAGAAAATATTAATCAAACAGCAGTTGTGTGGACCAAGATAATCACACGTCAGAGCAGTTCTAGAGGCACAGAAGTGGCTCAAATAATGACTCATTAGATCCAGGGAACGCATACCATTTCTAAATCTTGTAACAGCTGTGCTAAGGAGGCGGTACGCCATCATTGTCAGTTAAGAACAGGAAACTGAAGCAACAATTCACACAGGCTGACTAAGACTGGACAATACCAGATTGGATGAGCATTTGATTTCATCTCGATTTCAGGTTGAGCATCAGAAAATGGCGTAAACATGAGAGCAGTGGATCCATCCGGCCCGTATTTAGGCGCCTCGGTACCATCTGAGTGTCATTTAAACATCACAACAGTATTTATGCGCTCTTTGTGAAGCACTTAGTGGTTTTTATATTTAGAAACTGCCACATAAATAACATTTACTTGCTTACTTAGAGTGTACCTGTTCGTTGGGGGCTACTCGCAGCAGTATAACACACCGTGTTACCAAGCTCAGAGCACCTCAAACTGTTACAAAAAGGCCATTGCAGTCACTAAATCTAAATCCAATAAAAACATCACTGCGATAGTGTTGGAGCAGGAGATTTCTATTATGGTTGTGCAGCTGACAAATCTGGACCAGCTGTGTGACGCTGTCGTGTCAGCGTGATACCGTCTGAAGAATGTTTTAGAAACCTTGTTCAGTCTTTGGCGGCTATAATCTTTCCAAGAAACGAAATGAGCAACTCTGTGAACATGCTGAAAGGCATTTCGCAAAGACTGACTCATGCCGGATCTGTTCCCGTTACTTCGAATTCAAGAGCGAGCATGATTTTGAGGAAGTCTTGCCTTGATTAGATGTCTTCTACATTACAGTTGCACTTCGACTGACAATTTATGTGCTGGTCATAAGTGTGATCCGTAAATTTAGACTCGTCAGCTACAAATACAAAGTGCTGCCTCTTCAAGATTTCGCAACGATGTCTGTAATACCAACATAGTATGAACAAACAATGGAAATAACGCTAGAGAAACAAATACAACCAGATTGCATGTGTTTAAGGCAAACAGTTGCATAATACCGTGTAGAGGCAAAACTTCTTGTTTTTGTAAAGTGAAGACCACAGGCGGCATTACGGTTTTTAAGATGTCTTTTTCTGCTTCCTTCTTTTGAGTGTGTGAAAATCTCCCAAGTTTTAAAATGAGCTGATCTCGTTTCCTTTGCTTCTGTCGGTGGCCAGGAACTGGCGAAAGTGGGAAGAGCACCTTCATCAAGCAGATGAGGATCATCCACGGCCGCGGATACTCTGAGGAGGACAGGAGAGGCTTCACCGGACTGATTTATGAGAACATCTTCACAGCAATGCAGGCCATGATCCAAGCCATGAGCACATTACAGATCTCTTACATGTATAAGCACAACCAGGTAAGGCCTGACAGCTTTTTCTTCCTTTCTTCTTTTTTTCCCCTTCTTTGTTTCATTGTCGCTTCAGGCAGACAAAGTGAGAAAAGGACTCCATTACTCCACACCTCTTCAGAGAGGTATTCGCAAGGTTTATTTACAGAGCATGCGAAAGACGCACTACAGTCTGCAACACACCCCGGAAAAGCACTTCTGGTAATTTTCAACAGTGTTTAGGCTTGCAACGTTGCTGCCAGCGAGTTTTGTCTGCTTGCAGAGCAGGGCTGTCTCTCAGATGAACGCACAGCGGAACACGGCAGGCCTGCTGAAGGCAGACAATTCCCTATTAATCCCACAGGAATTTGCACCTGTCACGCCGATGACAGGAGCACATTAGTCTCTTAAATTTGCTGGCCCACAGAAGTATACAACAGTTAAAAAGCAGCGAGAGTTTCAGGTCGGGACGAGAGGCAGACGCGAGGCGCTGAGTCAGAGTCAGCTTTTGACTTGTAAGGGGATGGAGATCTGTGCCAGCTCAGAGGACCGAGGATGAATTTGTAACCCAGGGATAACATATTAGTTTAAGTGTGATGATGGTGGAAAGTAAGTGAGCTGCGTCAAATTGGAGTGAATTCAACTTAAAGACAGAATTGCTAGTAGAGGCATTAATTGGGCATTCAAACTGTTGCAGGAGGGATGACCTCCTCCTGCACTGCTCTTTGTTTTTGTGCTGTCGAATAAATGTCTGACTGAACGCATGCTGCTGTCCAACTTCTCTTTTATCTGTGCGGCGTAGAAGACGTGGAGCAGTTTCCACCCCACTTTAGCAGCCTGCTCAACATTTATTTTGCGTCTATTAGCTATAGAGACTCAAACGCTGCATCTAGTGGAGAGGGAGAGAGACAGAGACATTCTTTTATGATCCACGTTTGTTTATTTGAGTCTCTGATTCTGATGCTGTCGCCTTAATTGATTCTTTTTGCCGATAAAGCTGAAGATTAGATAACTGCTACCACTTCGTGCCTCGAAGCGGTTGAACGTTTAACTGTGCTTTGCTACAGACACACTCTGCAACTGAGGCATCTTCTGGGTTTATCTGTGGACAACAGGACTCTGTGTACAGACTGTATGCCCGTCATACAGGAAGCTGTCAAAGGGAGACTAATAGGGCTGTTGCATTAATTACATGATCCATTTATCATCTGATGCACGGCGCCTTGCAGAGGTATTCACACTCTTTGTGGTTTTTGCATTTTGCATTTACAGCACAACCACAATCTTTCAGGTATTTGGTTGTGATTCCATGTGATCGAGCAACACACATTGTGAAGTAAACACATTTTTTTTTAAATGAGTAAAATACTTAAAATGTGGTGTGGATTGCACTCACTTACTTTTAAATTTAAATTTACATTTTGGATATTTAATATGTCCACAATATTATTGTAGTAGTTTCTGGGACTATTAATCGAAGCATATTCGTGTCTTACAATGGTCCAGTCAAAGTCCAGACGTAGCTCCAGTTGAAAATCTGCGGCAAATCTTAGAATTTATGTTCAGAGACACTCATCTTCCAATCTGACAGAGCTTGAGGTGTTTTGTAAAGAAAAACACACCAAATATTTAGTTTCTGGATGTGCAACGTTGTTATAAACATACACTAAACATATTCACATCTGTGATTGTACAAAGCATTGGCTCGGATCGGCTGAATAAAAACACAGGTTACAGTTTTGTCAGATTTTTATTGCTTAAAAAAGTTAAAAATAGATCTTTTTTTCCCCCACTTCACACACATGCACTACTTTGTTTGTGTCTGTCTCGTTAAACCCATGCGAATAACACTGAAGTTGATGGTTGCACCATGGAAACATGCGTAATGTTTCAAGGTGTGTGAATACTTTTTGCAAGGCACAGAAAAACATGACTGACTTCCAGAACTGTTTTGAATCTGTTAGCAGTAAAGGAATAGTAGTTCTCCAGACAGTGATGGCGGAAATATGGCACACGGTAATAGTTTGGATAAAGCTGAAAAAAGTTTGCAGCTGCACCGTTTTGGGAAGTATGATTCCAGCAGGAAAATGTTGCACAGCATCTGAATCATTCTAGTGGGAACGCCCGACTCTTGGCTGGGAGCTTCCACCTTCAGCATCTTTTACCGTGTTTTCTCATCAAGCTTATAGCAGGAAGGAAGCCCTTCATTTGGGCCGGCTCATTACAAACCAGCAGGAAACGTGATAAAAAATCATCGAGACAATGTTTTTAAAACAGCTCCTGGAGCTACATTTAATGAGTGCTGATAAAATCTGCATGCAGCAGCTGTCACTTTGGCTGGAAATTCTTCATACTTGCCAGCTTGCTTTTTGTTTAAATTTGAGGCTGAACGTTTTTGGAATATTGGATGTAAAACACCAAATGCCGTGCACGACACATCAAGCATCAACGCGTAAATATTTAAATAGACTGCAAAGGAGCGATATTCTCCCACAAATTCTTACAAATAACTTAATTAACTGCAGTGCAGGCAGATAAAGGATCCGGCAAACAGCTCTGTCACGTTTTTGTTTGATGGAAGTTAATGATGGTTTAATCAGCTTGTTGAGTTTATTTACAGTGGACTAAGATGCATCGCCTAACAACGGCATTTTGCTCAGATTAGTGGCTGGTGGCAGGAGCACTACTAGAAGGACCGGTGCAAATCCGCCGCTTTGTGAATCATGGATAAAATGTTTGCCGTGACACATTGCGCATCGGGGCAGCTGGGAATGTTTCCTGATGGAGATGTAGTCGTAAACAAGCGTGCCTGAATGTAAACGGACCGTAGTAGTTCGCCATAAATGATCGCCAAGCTGCTCCAACCCTAAGTAGATTATTGGTGAAGGCTTGCTCTGAAGGACTGCAGCGGAAGAACTTCAAACAGGAAGTTGGAAGAACCAATTTTCAAAGCTAAAGGTGCTGCACTGACTTTACATTATTGCTAAAAGTTCATAAAGGTTCTGACAAGCTAAAAGTTGTTCCAATGTGTCGCTGCTCGTCTCCATTTTAGACTCAAAAATCACATTGGTTAAAAATAACATTTCCCTTTTTTTTATTGTTTTGGTTGTTATTTAGCACTCGGTTTTAAGTATCTTTAGGTGACAAATGTTTCTCTAGATTTATAGCTTTAGACGTTTTAATAGTTATGATTCTGGCTTGTACAGCAGCTTGGTAAATATTGTCATTTTGAAAGTGCAAGTAAACAAAGTTACAGATTCAGCCACAAAGCTGCAGTGTAATTTAATAAAATTTTTAATAAGATTTAATGTAATAGGTCAGTAGAGTGGTCTAAATAATTTTGAAGCAGAAGCAAAATGATCAATTATTTTATTTACAGATGAAATCAGAAAATTGAGATTCGGGTTTTGTTTTCATCCCTGTTAACTCTGAGACATCCACAGATAAAATCAGTGAATTAATACAATTAAGTAGAGTTCGACTGTGTGAAATTTAATCTCATTAATCCAATTTTTCTGTAGAGGTCTCAGAGGTTTGTTGTAGAACATATTTGACCAAACAGGCATCATGAGATCAAGAGATCAGAACAGACAAGTCAGGGATGAAGTTGTGGAGAAATCTAAAGCAGAGATCTGCAGCTCAGGAAGAAGAACTTGTGAAATTGAAAAATAATTTGTTGTCAGTCTGTAATGATGGCGTTCCTGTTGCAAAGTTGTATTTTACAATGTGATCTTTGCACGTCAAACTGACTTTACATTCTGGGGTTCAGGACAATGCCGACTTGATCTGTGGCGTTGATGTGGAAAGTGTGAAAACGTTAACAAACCCATACGTGGAGGCCTTGGAGAGCCTGTGGAACGATCCGGGAATTCAGGAATGCTACACTCGGCGGAGGGAATACCAGCTCTCAGACTCGGCTAAATAGTGAGTGTAAACGGACTAATAACTCCTTAAACGTTGTCAAATAGTTTACTGTTCTTAATTCTTTAGTATTCTCAGAAAAAAAAAACAGAGTCTAATAATAATTCCTTTTTTAGTTTTCACCAAATGTCTTAGAAGCAAATACTGGGAATTCAGTTTTCAATAAATAATTCAATTCAAATTTTTCTTATTATTTTTTTTAAAACTCTGCAATATCTCCCATTGCCTTCAGCTATCTCAGTGACTTGGCTCGAATTGCTGATTCTGCTTATCTGCCAACCCAGCAAGATATCCTAAGGGTCAGAGTGCCTACAACAGGAATAATAGAGTATCCCTTTGACCTGGAGAATGTGGTGTTCAGGTGAGTTTTATTGTTTTTGTTTTATGCTTCTCTGGGTTTCTTGCTGCTGCAATATCACAGGTACAACATCTGGTTTGCTGAAGCAATTATTGATATATAAAAAAAAGTTTTATTGGAATATTTGTTGGGAATAAAAAAAAGCACATAGTTCATTTATTTTGTTATTTTTGTCACATATTTTAGGTTTTGTTAGTTATATCATTTCAAATTAGTAAATACGGTTGGTGCAAATGGTGGATGAAATTTGTTAAAACTATAGAGACTATATAAACAAGAAGAATCGCATTTGGGGAACAGACCAAAATCCATCGGGACTGATGAACAATGCTGTGTACTTTGTTGCTTTGTTGCTCGGCAACTAAACTTAACGTGCTAAAAATTCGGGGAAAGTTGTACGGGCAACGGCCATTTCACTCTCACTCAAAAATGCGGGTCTATTGAATGAATTCACATTTATTTTACACAGACCACACTGGAAGTGTCGTTCTACAGATCAGTGCTCCCTGACTCAGTTTGCTCAATTATTTTATTTTTCTCTCTTTTTTCTTCATCCAAGCATTCCCAACTCTAAAAAAGAAAAAAGTATTCTTGGCTGCAGATGATTGATCTGTTCTGTATTGCTGTACTTCATTGTGGGTTAATGGGGGGGGATTTGACATCCAAACTTAACACACAGCACAGTGAAGGACCACATGTTTCTACTCAATGACTCTTACCTTGTCCAGAGTTGACACTCGGCTCTGGTGCTTGAATTTTCTGAAGCCTATTCCCTGCAGCAGCTCTAATATTGCAGCGCAGCTCTGTTTGTGCCGCCTGCATTCGCTTTGGCTTCAAATAACAGCCGACCTCCAGACAATGGAGACAGCACTGACTCCACCACTTCCTGTAAACTAGCATTCTATATAATCATCCGTCCTCACAGCGGGTTGACAATTTTTATTTTATTTTTTTCATGGCTGTGATCCACTAATCATTGCTGCTCCGTCTTTGACTGGGTACATTTTCTCTGCATTGTTTCAGGCACGGCTTCATTATCGGGGCTTTTCCGTAATTTTTTAGAGGCATTCTTATCTTTGTTTGGGAAAACGTCTGTCTTTAAAGAAAGTAATACAAAATAAAAACAATTTTGGTAGTCTTAACTGACCTAAAACAGGTAAGCTTAGTCTTATCTTATTGTACCAGGGAGGATAAGAGGTTGCTACCACACACTGTAAAAAGTTATTACAGTGGGTGCTTAGTGAAGTACTACTCTGTGTCTGGGAATGTCATGCGTTACAAAAAATAAACGCTCAAAATGCGAGGCACATTGTTGACGCATTAGGAGTGATTGCTTACGCTTTTTCTGTTGTCATATTTTGCATAATTTCCAATTAGTCAGACTGCAGGAAATACCTGATTGCTGCTTTGAATACGACGACCAAACAGAACATGGATCTCATTTGCACAGAAGCAGCGAAGATGTTTTAAGGCCCTCATGTAATAGTTACATGATAAATGAAACTTTGACCGTCTCTGTATTTGCATGAAAAATACTGCAGCTCACACGCACTCCATCACTGGGATAGTTGTGGGTCATTATGAGTAGTAGGAAGCATTTTAGGAAATGTAGAAGCTCAATTTGCATCTGATTTGTTATTCAGTCCAGATTCTTAAACTCTTTAGGTTGAGGCGTGTTTCAAATCAGCAAACAAGCTAAATGTGCGGATGCCCTCCTGGTAACGTTTGGATAAACGTCTTATAGCAAGCTGCAGGAAAACCATCCGCTTTTTGTGCGGAAATTTGGACCACTCATCGTAAATAGTAGAGCTCATATAAACTTGTTTCCCGGCATGGCCCTGGCTTTTCAGCATCGTTTAAACATTTTTAATAGAGTTGAGGTCTAGAGGTCTAGTGGCAACAACGCCACTAGCGGTGTGAGTGCCAAAACCTGACACTACTAC
This sequence comes from Poecilia reticulata, assembly GCF_904066995.2. NCBI lineage: Eukaryota > Metazoa > Chordata > Actinopteri > Cyprinodontiformes > Poeciliidae > Poecilia > Poecilia reticulata. Next base: position 10,693,956 of record NC_088841.1, on the reverse strand, counting down.
CACCACGCTTGGCAGCTGGTTTGTTGTTTGAAAACCTCACCTGGACTCCTCCATACGTAGCTTTTGCCAATGTGGCCAAACGACTTCATTGTTCTTTTCCTTAAGCTCTGCTGCAGAGCTAAATGACACTCGAGGGAGTTGACTTTGCAGCAAGACGTTTATTCCTGCTCAGCACTTTTTTGACCGCACCCCTAGTTAGTTCTCCTCCCAAGCATTTTTTTTTTATCATCTCCCTAACATGCAGTCTGTAGAAGTGTGATAGCGTCATGATGTTGTCGTTTTAATTGTTAATCTGTTTTTTTGTTGTTGTTTTTTTTCCTTTATGAACCCACATCCCCTCAGGATGGTGGATGTGGGTGGCCAGCGTTCTGAAAGGAGGAAGTGGATCCACTGCTTTGAGAAAGTCACGTCCATCATGTTCCTGGTGGCGCTCAGCGAGTACGACCAGGTCCTCGCCGAGTCCAGCCATGAGGTGAGAGGCAGGCTGCCGCTGCTGCTGCCGCTGCCGCTGCTGCTGCTGCTGCTGCTGCGGCCTACAAAATAAAACTTTTTTCCTTTCACACAGTGTCTTTTTATTTATGTGCATGGGGGATGTGAAAGAGGCTCACTTTGGAAAGATAAAAAAAGAAAAAAAAAATCCTTTTAAGGGACACAAAGGGAGTTTGTTCCCTTTGTTTAAAGCCAAACGTGTTAGGTGGAAATGATGACCCAGATTTCTCAAGTCCGACACCAGCTTGATGCCTCTCTCCATTCTCTACTCTCTCTCTCTCTCTCTCTCTCTCTCTCTCTCTCTCTCTCTCTCTCTCTCTCTCTCTCTCTCTCTATCTGTCTCTCTCTTACCGTTTCTCTTTGGTCACGCTCAAAAACCTTCTCTCAATGTTCCTTTGTGGCTGTGCATAAGTTTGACCTACAGGGGGAGCCCTTTAGTCACTCTGCTCTGTGGAAAACTCTTTTCTGTGGCGAATCTGGCAGCCAGCTGAATTTGCTCACACCCAACGCCGCTGAATTACGACTCTCGGGTTATTCTCCTAATATTTTCACTCTTGCTCGTGTGTTTCCCACAGAATCGGATGGAGGAGAGCATGGCCTTGTTCGAGACAATCATAAAATATGAATGGTTCAGCGACTCCTCGATCATTCTGTTTCTCAACAAGATGGATCTGCTGAAGGAAAAAATCATGTATTCACATTTGGTGGACTACTTCCCAGAGTTTAAGGGTAAGGGCTCACATGTGCATCCTACACACCTACTTCCCCCTTCCCATGTGTAAAAAGCCTCGTGATATCACAATGTTTCACTTTATTACTTTAATTTAAGTACATTTATGTGGGATATGAATTTTTTTTTTTATTACAATCACTGGTGTTGGAAGTAGCTATAAAATTAATCTAATTTCGAGGTGTAGTCTGATCTGTTTTATACACATGTACTAAACAAAGTTGATCATGCTTAATGTGAGAAGATTGGTACAACGCATACAAGAGGAAAGCCTAACACACACAGTTAGAATCAGCCACCTTAGTGACACCAAATCTCCATAAACGATCATTTTTAAAAATATTTTTCTTTGTATTTTTAGGGGAAACTTTGAGAATTTTGAGAAATATCTGAATTTAAACTCTTGTCTGAAGAAAGTCTGTCCTACGGTAACAAATGTAAACTGTGGTGTCGGGAATCCAGGGGTGGGATTTTAACCTGGAAAAATGAGGCCAATTTTGAGCCTTATATATTGAGCTAAAGTCAAATATAATTGTAATGTATCATCATAATTATATGATTATTTTAATCATAATTGCAATTCTAATGACTTACAATCATAATTATAATTAGCTGTACTATAAGTAATAGAAATAGTCATATAACATTGGCAACATCGCTCCAGGTGGGTGGCCTGAAAACAGAAGATTCTGAAAAAAAAAACACCTCATGCCCACGTGGTTTATGTGGCATCACAAACTCTTTGAAATGGCGGGAGGTTTTAGATAAGAAAATCTGTTGCCCTCTACAAAAAAAAAAAAAAAACGAACAAGAGTGCAGACAGAGCTTTCAGTAAACACTCATCCCAGCTATGAGCAAGAGAGATTGTGCAAGGAGGGATGGACAAAGATCCAAAAGATTAGAGATTAGATTTCTCTACCGTTCGGTAAGATTAGTTAAAGGTTTTTTTTGACACATCTTTACCAGGGAACACCCTGAAACTATTCTTATGCATCTGCAATTGTCACCTTACATCTATTTAACTCAAGTGAAATCAACAGTTTTGCTCTGTAAATGTACACTAAGCAAAATGTCCCGCTGGTCCCCTCTCTCAGGTCCCCAGCAGGACGCAGAGGCTGGACAAAAGTTCATCCTGGACATGTTCCTCAGTCTCAACGTGGACGATGAGAAAACAATCTACCCCCACTTCACGTGCGCCACAGACACAGAGAACATCCAAATCGTCTTCAAGGACGTGAAGCACTACATCATGCACTTAAACCTGAGAGAACACAACCTGATGTGAGCGCCTGGCGCTGCCGCTGTAATTTAATCGTCTCAGCGCAGCCACCCCTCCCCCCGGTCCGGGAGGGCTCTGCGGCATCTCTGTCCGCCGCCGCCGCCGCCACTGCTACTGCTGTTCCTGCTGCTCCTGCTGCTCCACACTTTAATCCAAAACAGGAAATTGAAGCGCTTCAGAGCTTGTCATCGAATGACTGTACAGCCGATGCATTTCAAATTTTCTTGTTAGACTCTGTAAGTGGATGTCTTCGGCTATTACAAAGTGTGACCTGCCAATTAAAGTGCTGGCTTTCAGCGGAGTCTAATATAGCGTGCACTCTGAAATTTATCGAGCGCTACGTGGACATTTTGGAGCGGTGGAAATGCACACTGGCAGATTAATAGGGGGAAACATATTTTACTGGCTCCGAATGCCTCGGAGGAATTGTGATGCAGTAGATCGTCCTTCTGGGAAGCTGCGGGACTGGAGGCTCTGGAGGCTCAGCATCACTAAAGTGGTGTTTGTCTTTAAGGTTTGAGTTTGAAGCTTAGATTAGGGCTTGACTAAAAGGGAACAGGTCAGGGAGAACACTAATAACACCGTTCATGTAAAAGAGCACAGTGCATGTTGCTGCATTGCTGCATGAGCTTCAGTTAGTGAGGTCTTGATCAGCACTTTGGATCTGCCTGTGGTGACTTTGCTAAAGGAAACTTTTTTGGGGGGGGGGACTTCCGTGTTTTATGTTTGGTGGGGGGGATTTAAAGGGATATCCAGCATTTTGGAGTCAATTTACTGGGTAGTAAAAAAAAAAAATCACATTCCTTCAGGGACTGTTGTGTTCTTTTTTTAAAAGTAGTTTTCTTACTCTGAAGTCTTTAAAGTTGTATCTTTTCTTTAATTTTATTAGATTTTGCACATACTGTATGATATGGTGATGCCTTGGTTTGACTTTGTTTTATTTCTCTGAGTGTTTAAAGGTGAAATCCTAAAGTGAAAATTATTTTTGATCAAATGTATCAAAGAGAAAGTACTTATGTTTACACAACCGTGTTCTTCTTAACAATAAAAGTGTGAGTTGGAATCAGATGTTTTCCTTCTCTGTACTTTTCTTTATGTCGTCTGATATTAAATACGACCAAACTAGTCCTGTTCAGATAAAAAAAACTTTAAATATTGTACAGACAACTTAAATCAATATGTAAAACATTACTTTTTAAAAAGTGTGAATACTGCTCTAAAATGGAGTCCTTTTGACAAAATCATTAATAAAAACAAAACTCCAACCCATTTGAAAAATACAGTTCAATTACTTTTTTTTTCTGTAGAAACTCAGAAAAGTTTGAAACTTTAGCCATTTTATTGACTGTACAGACGTTGAGTTTTAGAGCACCAGAAGTGGCAGGTGTTTCCTCAGTGCGTCCGTCCAGGACAGATTTAAATTAGGTTGACCTGCAGCTGAACAACATGCATTAGAGGGACAACTTGATGAGTTCAACACAACAAATGATTTACGTGAGACTATGGATCTACAAGAGGTTGCAATACACCACACAACAGCTGCAGGAGAATGTATTTATTTTGATTAAGCTAGCCAAAGAAATAAAGCATCAACAAGGCTCCGTCATGTACTACATTCAGCTGACGTTCCTATAACAAACCACAATACCGCAATAAAAACATCTTCCAGTACTTTAATCTACAACTATTTTATGACTTATATTCAAATGTGGGCAAAAAAGTAGCGTTCTTTACTATTTCACTTAAAACTTCATTATTCTGTTAACCTTAAGAATGTGACTATTTTTTATATATATATATTTAGAAAAACAACAGATAGTAGAGACTGAAAGAATCTTTTTAATAGTCTTATCTTTTTTTCTAACCATTTGAGTCTATCTATGTATATATATTCCTTTTATTTTTATACCTTTGAAAAAGGAACCAAAGGAAGAAAATAAATGACAGAAACATAAATTTTCACACCTAAGAGAAATCCCTCTGCTGTTGAGGGCTGTAATTGCAGTTTCAATGAATTTTTTATTTTTTTTTTTTTTGTATATTTGCTTCCTGATCAGTGAGATTTTGTATCTCCTGAGTGACGGAGGGGATGAAGCGCTCATGCGATTGGGAAAGTGAATTTTGCGAGGAATCATGTTCATGCATTGATTTGTGTTGCGAGACTTTTTGTTTTCTGTTTGCTAGTGATAAAAATTGATCCAAGATGTGACACTGCAGGTGAGGGTGGATTCTATAAGTGGTCGGTAAACCATGACAGAAATTTTTTTTTGAGAGCTTTAAAATAGCTCTGCTTAATGAGAAGGTGGCAGGGCTGGACAGCTTTGTTATAAATCCTGTCAAAGTGTATTTGGAGGGGCAGATAGTTGTCCATTTGTGTCCCCTGACACGCAAACCTCTCTATCTGATCAACTTGACTTCCCTTTAAAAGCTAAGATGTGGCTGCTGCTCTGTCTCTGCCCACACGGTATTTTTTCTTACTCTTTAAGAGTAAGAAAAAATCCTTTTTTGTCTTTATGTAGAATATACGTAAATGTCTGATTTCAAAGGTATCTATCTATCTATCTATCTATCTATCTATCTATCTATCTATCTATCTATCTATCTATCTATCTATCTATCTATCTATCTATCTATCTATCTATCTATCTATCTATCTATCTATCTATCTATCTATCTATCTATCTATCTATCTATCTATCTATCTATCTATCTAAAAAGTTTAGGGTCATTGGGTCAAGCATACAATCTTTATATATTTGACAGATGAAGATTATCTACTTGTGTAGATACTTCTGCCGGTTTGTCTTCCTGGCTGCATCCTCTGCTCATCTGGAGTCGTGCTCTTCCTGAAATCCTCTGCTGTGATGCATCCATCTGGCTGGAGCTCTCAGGAGGAAGACCGTATTTTTAGGTCTATAAACAGAGACCTACACTGTGCCAAAGAACCATTATTTTCAGGGGACAAACAAAGTGCCGCAGCATTTATGCTCTTTTTGTAAGGACATTTAAAAGCCATGCTTCCCGAGGTGGAAGTCATAAACCACATGGAGAATTAGAGGATTTTTAAATTGTAGAAATCAAACACCTAAAAATATTTGCTGTGAATATGATGATAAAGCTATTGTAAACATTTTGTGAAAGCAGTTTTTATCTCCTTGGGTTCAAGCTAACAGGTTTCCTGTACTTGCTGAAGAAAAGCAGCTTCGCAGCAGGATGCTGGCGCTAAACTATCCCTGCAGGGATGCTGATTTCAGGCAGATGTGCAATGTTACTTTTCCTCCACATAAAATATTTTCGATGTAGAAAAAAAAAGTTCTTATTTTATTTTATCTAGTCAGAGCATCCTTTTCCAAATATTTGTTGTGTTCGTTATAAGGTTTATGGCAAATTCATAAGCTTATCAAAAACCTCGGCTGACACACACCATTGTATATATGTCTTGCATTTCATTTGCATATTAAAATGCTGCTTTAATTAGATAAAGCTCCAGCATAGTGAATCTGTAGCATATCTAGTTATTCTTCAGGTAAGCAGGTCGCAACTGATGTTTATTATACATCAAAACTTATTGTGGCATCTCGTTAAATAATCTCAGTAAATAAAATAATCATTTAAAAACTGGATTTTTAGTTACCAATGTTATTTTTGTCCAATCAAAGTTAGTTTGATGCAAGTGTAACCATAAGCAAAGTACAAGTGTGAAAGCAGTTTAATGCCTATAAAAAAATCTAAAGAAAAAAAAATGCTTATAAAAGCCTTTGGCTCAAATCCTGACCCAAAATTTAATAGGCTAGTAATTAAGTAATTTTTTTTTGTTGTTGTTGTTTGCTGTTTCTAAGACACTCGGTCAAAGTCAGCAGGGATTGGAAAATGTTTGTTAAATAAGTATATATAACCCCTATCCTTGACAACTGATGCTTGGTGATAGATAAACTTGGGTTGCTATGGGCATCGTGTTCTTTTACTGACCAAATGAAGCTTTTTGCAGAAGGTAAGTTTGCTAAGAACACATGTCATTTGTAAGGTAAGAAATATTGTAACACTGTGAAGCAATTAAAATTAATGTCAAAGACTCATCTGTCCTCAATAGTCAACCATTACGGTGAAATGTGGCTGTTTTATGTGCTTAGGTTCTACAGAATGATTTACATCTGTTTTAATCAATATTACCTGTCTGTCTTTCGCTTCTCAGCTCGTGTCCCGAATCTCTCATTCTCATCAGCTGCACTCTTTCCATTCTAGTGTTGCTGCAAATGTCATCAACATTTGTTCTAATTTATCTTCACTATGTTGAACTGTAAGTGTGAATTCTACCATTTTCCTTCATAATGAGTTATAGGAGACACATTTATTTTGTCAATGAGGAAAAGTTGTTTATGGAATAAATAAAAATGACTATGTTTGCTGTGAAAACTCATTAAATTGTACAAAGAAAAAAAAGATGAATGTTATACTTTTGCACATTATCCATACCTAAACAAACTCTATTAACATTTTAGTGACTCCATGGTTATGTTATGAGAGCAGCTTTACATTATTTCAATTCAACAAGTTTCTATTATTTAATTTGGTAAATAAATAGCATTTAACAATCAAGGATTTAAGAGTTCACATCTACTAGTAAATATCAGTGTATGTTTTCTTGGGCCAATGAGGTTTTCCGACTCTGATGTAAAAAAAAAAAAAAAAAAACGTTCACTTAAAAGAATGTTTTGGAAAATAGAGATTTGAAAATAGCCCACTTGAAGTCATGTTACAAATTAAATCAGTCATCATTCAGAAGAATGAAATCTGGAGAATTCTGAAAACTAAAACAACTAGGAGTTTAGTATTTGGTTCATTTTGACTAATTTTATTGGCAAAATGTCATTGTCAGTAACGAAAATTGTCTGTTGCAAGACAATCTTTTCAATTCTTTATAAATGAAACTAAACAACATAACAGACTATACAGCTTTCCCATTTGTGTGAAAGCAGTAATAACTATAAATGTGTGTTTTTTTCCCATGTGATTCAGCCTTTAGCGCGGTTTTATTGTTTATTTCTGTATTGCTACAAAAATACACCTGGCTCCTTGTTCAATTCATTTTGAAATCCTAGTGAAATTTTGAAAAGAAAACTAAATCCATGGAGGTTATAAGAATGACGTTGTTTTGTTCTAAAGGGAGTTTTATCAATTATATTTTTACAGAACTAGCTAGTCTGGCTTGCTTCGTCTTTTCCTACAATACTTCTTTGAACTCTGGATCATTTATTAAGTTTTTTAAATTTATCAGGTAACATTTAACTAAGCTGAAATGACATTTACAGTAAATTCCATGTCAATGGGTTGACAGCAACACAGAACAAGACATTCTAGGTGTGCCTCTAATATGTTTGTCTTTCCAGTCATGCTCCCTTCTGGTGGCCAATGAAAGTGGATAATTATTAATAATTACTATGCTTGGCTGTGTTTTCTCTGTCTTCTTCAACATCTCATAGTTATAGAAACATTCTCTATCCTAGTTCTGCTTGGCAACAGATTTTTCTAAAGCCTGGTTGAAAAAAAAAAAAGAAAAGACAGTTAGCAGTTACAGCCTTTCCCGTCAGTCGCAGTCCGCCTCCTGCACGGCAGGAATGGTAAATGTAGCAAAACTGGAAAAGTGACTCATGACAATAAGCCTGTTCTGAGATGTCTCTTACTTGGCAGGTATGAAAAACATCAACGTGCATTCAGTTCACCGATCACCTCCTTCACAGTTTGACAAACCGCAGCTGATTAACTTGGTCAACAATGCTGAAGTGCTGCGACTTGTCTCCGGAGGAACGTTTGAGTAGAGAAATAGAAAAAGAGCTTAGAAAGGACCAACAAAAACTGAAAAAGGAGGTGAAGCTGCTGCTTTTAGGTAAGAGTTTAGAAATAATCTCTTATTAGTTTTCAGACGTTTTGCCGTGGCCTGGTTTTAAGCTCACATTAATGAATCAGACACTGTTTTTATTGCTAATTGGATACATTCTGTTAATGCTTATGCATATTTTTAATTTGATCTTAACATAAGTTTCTAGTTTCTCAACTCAACTATATCTACCTAGACCAGTGATCCCCAAACTACGGCCCGCGGGCCGGATCCGACCCGCCTCCACATTTGGTCCGGCCCCATGAACAATACCAGAGAGCATTTAGATTTTTTTTTATATATTCAGGACTATAAGCCGCTTATATGTGGATTTTTCTTCAACCACCAGGGGGCTTTTTAGCAGGAAGTGAATCATTTTAAGTCAAAATTGGAAATAAAAGAAGAAAGCGGCCATTAAAACAGAATTAGGTTTTAATAGGGAATTGAAATTTGAGAATGTTGTTGATCAGTTAAATAGCATTGAGGGAAAAAAGAAGATTTTTCTTTTTTTTTTTTTTTTTAATAATACTGGGATCATTATGAGAATTTTCTCGCTGTTGAACCGCTGCTACGCCCTACAGGTAGTAATATTTCACAGACGGACAGGGGCGGATCTAGCGGGGTGGCAGTTGCCACCCCAAACAAGAGCCTCGCCACCCTTGTTACCACCCCAGCTAGCGACAATGAATTCAATAAATAGTTATGGCAAATCGGACATTAAGCGCATGAAACTCTTTTTTCCCCGACAACATTGAATGCAACACAATGTAACCTGACACCCACTGCTGAGTAGCGGGAAGTGAGAGAGACGGACAGAGCGCAGGGCAGCAGCGTTGACAGATGTATATGTTACTGGACTGGACATTATGTGATTTATCTTAAGTCACATTGCTGTCCATTGAGTCAGGAATATTGAAAAGGTAGAAAAAAGTTGTTGGAGCTATTTTTTCTTTATTTCATTATCCATTTGAATTTTGTTACTTTATTCTTAAATTTCTACTTTTTGTATTATTTACAGAGTTTATTTGTAGGTTGATAGTTGTTGATTATATTTATTTTTTTGTTTTATTATTTTCTTATTTATTTTCTAAATTTAGACAGGAAGTAATGTGGGTCAGTCCACATAGATAAGTGCAGGGGCCTGGAGAAGGACCAGCAGGCATTTGGGTTTGGGGCCGATGGTTTTTAAGAGTGGTAGCATGAGAACAAATGAAAGTTTGATGTCTGTAAATCAATAAATCAAGTTTGGACATTGAACCTTGTTTTGCCTGTGTCTAGAATCATGACCCCAGTGCCTTAGTAGAGGCTTGGTGGAACTTTTATTGGATGTTTGGCTTTGCGAACAGTCAGAAGCGGTTCTGTTTGGTTCTTCACCTGTTTATCAGCTTTATTGTACCTTTTTTGTGGCGCACTGCAGCCGCTGCAATTCCTAAAACAAGCGACAAAAACTGAGCGAATCCCCTGTGTTCTAAAAACATGGTGATATTTATAACAGCCGTCAAACTACGGCTCCTACAGCATATTTAAAATAAAACGATTGACCAATATAAGTAGATATTCACCCTTTCTTGTATCTTGACAGAACTAACAGAAACTAAACGGTTTATAGATTTATATCATGGAGAATTGATCAAACATCAGTTTTTTAATCTTTATTTTAAGTCGTATTTAATAGATATATCCAATAACAAATGATGGCGCTACTAATATTTTTGTGACAGATTTCTCCTTGTCCTGTATTGGGATAAAGTACAGGACAATGCATGTCAATTGATATGCATATCAGTAATGCATATCAATTATATCAATTAGCAGGAGTACGAAAGATGTGAAAATAATTAACTATACTACATTAAGAAATTGTATTTAAGCCTCGGTGCTACATGAAACTCATTTTGAAACAATGCAAGTTAAAAACAATATTTCGTATTGTTTTTAATACGAAATATTAAAAACAATATATATATATATATATATATATATATATATATATATATATATATATATATATATATATATATATATATATATACAGTGGGGAAAATAAGTATTTAGCCAGTCACCAATTGTGCAAGTTCTCCCACTTAAAAATATGAGAGAGGCCTGTAATTGACATCATAGGTAGACCTCAACTATGAGAGACAAAATGTGAAAAAAAATTTGAGAAAATCATTTTGTCTGAATTTTAAAGAATTTATTTGCAAATAATGGTGGAAAATAAGTATTTGGTCACCTACAAACAAGCAAGATTTCTGGCTGTCACAGACCTGTAACTTCTTTTTTAAGAGGCTCCTCTTTCCACCACTCATTACCTGTATTAATGGCACCAGTTTGAAGTCGTTAACAGTATAAAAGACACCTGCCCACAACCTCAAACAGTCACACTCCAAACTCCACTATGGTGAAGACGAAAGAGCTGTCGGAGGACACCAGAAACCGAATTGTAGACCTGCACCAGACTGGGAAGACTGAATCTGCAATAGGCAAGCAGCTTGGTGTGAAGAAATCTACTGTGGGAGCAATAATCAGAAAATGGAAGACCTACAAGACCACTACTAATCTCCCTCGATCTGGGGCTCCACGCAAGATCTCAGCCCATGGGGTCAGAATGATCACAAGAACGGTGAGGAAAAATCCCAGAACCACATGGGGGAATCTAGCGAATGACCTGCAGAAAGCTGGGACCAATGTTACAAAGGCTACCATCAGCAACACACTACGACGCCAGGGACTCAGATCTTGCAGTGCCAGACGTGTCCCCCTGCTTAAGCCAGTCCATATCCAGGCACGTCTGAAGTTTGCTAGAGAGCATTTGGATGTTCCAGAAGAGTATTGGGAGAATGTCATATGGTCAGATGAAACCAAAGTAGAACTATTTGGTAAAAACACAACTCGTCGTGTTTGGAGGAAAGTGAATGCAGAGTTGCATCCAAAGAACACCATACCAACTGTGAAGCATGGGGGTGGCAGCATCATGCTTTGGGGCTGTTTCTCTTCAAATGGACCAGGACGACTGATCCGTGTACATGAAAGAATGAATGGGGCCATGTATTGTGAGATTTTGGGTGCAAACCTCCTTCCATCAGCAAGGGCAATGAAGATGAAACGTGGCTGGGTCTTTCAGCAGGACGATGATCCCAAGCACACTGCCAGGGCAACAAAGGAGTGGCTTCGTAAGAAACATTTCAAAGTCCTGGAGTGGCCTAGCCAGTCTCCCGATCTCAACCCCATCGAAAACCTTTGGAGGGAGTTGAAAGTCCGTGTTGCCCGCCGACAGCCCCAAAACATCACTGCTCTAGAGGAGATCTGCATGGAGGAATGGGCCAACATACCAGCAACAGTGTGTGCCAACCTTGTGAAGACTTACAGAAAACATTTGACCTCTGTCATTGCCAACAAAGGACATACAACAAAGTATTGAGATGAACTTTTGTTATTGACCAAATACTTATTTTCCACCATTATTTGCAAATAAATTCTTTAAAATTCAGACAAAATGATTTTCTCAAATTTATTTTCACATTTTGTCTCTCATAGTTGAGGTCTACCTATGATGTCAATTACAGGCCTCTCTCATATTTTTAAGTGGGAGAACTTGCACAATTGGTGACTGGCTAAATACTTATTTTCCCCACTGTATGCTGCCACCCCTGAAAAATCCCTGCCACCCTCTTGTCACCCCATAAATATTTTTCTAGATCCGCCCCTGCAGACGGAGCGCCGCTTCTGCTCCACCTGGTAGTGACTCTCACACCGAACCTCTGTTTAAAGCTGCAGCATCTAACCTAAAAAAATGCATTTTACATACATATTAAAACTTTCGCTTTCCTACCATGAGACAGATAATCTCTAAAAAAATAATCAATCTCCTCCCTGTTCTGCATAATTACTCCGCTCAGTCAGAAACAGCCACTCAGAACTAGCAGTAATCAGCTAGCCGCCATGCTATCGGGAAGTTTTCATTCAGTAACTCAGGATTGTTTATTGTAATGGATCCTGTTTTTGCCTTTGAATGTTAAGTTTTATACTTGAATTTTTTTGGCAATGTTGAGAGGTTTTATTTTGACTCTTTCCATTATTTAGCCTCTTCAGAGCCTTCATATGTTATCAGTCTGTTAAAGATAGTATTACCGATAGCAGTACAATTTGCACAATGCCTGTTTTGTTTAGTTTTCTTCTTGGAAAAAGTTATTAAAAACAAGTTTTTGTCTAAATAAAGGTGAATTAATGGTTCCTTTTTCCACATAATGTAACCCGGTAGTGTTTATGATAAAAAAAAAAAAAAATTATGTGATCGGTATCAGTGATTGGTATCGGTGATCGGCCCTCATGGGTGATCGGAATCGGTATCGGCAGGAAAAAACCTGATCGGCACATCTCTAGTATTATTCTAGTTTTAGTGTCAACATCTGCTGACATTACTGAACAGACATTGTTTGCATATTTTCTAAAGACAAGGAAGTGGGTTGCCTCAAGTTCAAAGAAAGTTGCTGTTTGCATTTGGATTGTAACATCACATCATATGCAGATTAGGCAAAACAATATGACCACCTGTCTGATGGTGCCCTCCCTTTCCCTTCCAAAACAACTTCATTTCACTTCACTTCCTTTTTGATGGTAAGATGGATTTTGCCAAATAGAATCCAGGAAGAAAAAAATGTTACAGACTGCAAAAGTCTCTGACGACCTTTGACACACATTGAAATGACTCAGTAAAAGCCTACTTCTACATCAAATCGAGAATCTTTGGTAAGAGTTGAAAATTGTTGTTTCCATTTAATCTGACTGAGTTTAGCTATTTTGCAAAGAAGAAAACAGGCAGGATTTCCGTCTTTTTGTACATTCTACACCTGAAGTTTTTGCTTGAGACGAAACCGTCCATCTTTACTTTAGACAAATCCAAAATATAATAAAACATTGTTGCTTTTTTTTCCCCTAAATTAAGTCCAGTAGTGATGTATTGATGTCGTTTTTTTTGCCTTACATTTTATTCTTGGTGATTGCTTTTAATACTTTGGACGTTGTCCTAGGCACCGGTGAAAGCGGGAAGAGCACCTTCATCAAGCAGATGAGGATCATCCATGGCAGTGGATACAGTGAATCTGACAAGAAAGGTTTTATCAAGCTGGTGTGTCAGAACATCATCACAGCCGTCCAGGCTCTAATTGAGGCCATGGGGACTCTGAAGATCGACTTTCTTGATGACGAAAATATGGTAAGAGACTTTTCTTAATGTGCCTTCTGATGTTTTAGGATCTTTTGTTGGACAAAGAGCAAGAGAAAACGACAGAAAAAGTGACTCAGGAAAAAATAAATCTAACAATTTGTTACAAATTGTCCGAATACTTTCCATCACTGATAGGATGCCGTCTCCTTACAGAGATTACTCGCGAATGGTTGTGCTACTGCTGCTGGTGTTTCATAATTTAAACTCTTCAACAGTGATGCAGGCTATCATTACATCCATATTTATCTTTCCTGAGAAAATCCATTTCACATCTTCCTTTTATATTATTTCCAGAGATTTGGCAGAGGTGAAACAATTTGACTGAAAGAAAATGACTTTTCTTTTTATCAAAAAGTTAACATTAGCCTCTGTCAGCATCACAACAAAATGAATAGACAATGATTATCCTTTATTCAACTTGTTGAATCTCTTTTCTTTTTCATTTATTCACCCCCATTTAAAACCTTGTAGGGTCTTTGTGAGAAAATTTGAATTACTTGTTATTATAAAAGCTTTGTTAGGTAATTTACATTAATTCAAACCATGCATTCCTGATATCTGGGCAAGTTAAAAATTATTGTTAAATGTGCCCAGAGGGAAAAATTAATTAGTTCAACTGTTTAATCGACTCCAGTGCATTCTTTTTAATAATATTTTACTGCCATGGAGAAACTTCAGGTCAATTCTTGACTTTAAACATTGATTGTGAATTTTAAACATATTTGCTTCTCTGTGCTTGGCATGCAGTCAGGCAGTCACACTCACATTGTGTGACTGCCTGACTGCAGTCACACAATGTGACTGCAGTCACAATACAGCCACAATACATCTTGTGGGGGTGTATTATTGAGGAAATGTATGTTTTTGGCCTTGTTTAAAACATAGTATAAAGTGATATAATATATAAAGTCTAAAGCTTTTGAAAAATGATGCCTGCTTCATCAGTCTGCTGACATTGCTAGTACTGATGCTGCCCCCGTAGCAGATCCCAGCAGGATATATATACCTCCCAATACCAAGGATGGAAAAGGTTCTCCAGAATTTTTCCACAAACTTTAATGTTTTTCAGTGCATTAGATCATGCTTATCACCTTTTTGCACAAGTCAATTAAAAGTTAATCAGATCCACACTTTAATTCTCAGTAACCTCTTCCTCTTCCCAGATGGTGACGTATCTAGCCAGAGATATTTTTAAGGATTCTACAAAATATTATTTAAAGTTCTGGACCCAATATTTAATCCTTTTTTTTTTATCTAAAAAAATTTCAAGTAAATACTGATGAGAATTTAGGTATAGATATTAGGATCCAGAGCTGTTGCCTTGCAGCAAGAAGGTTCTGGGTTCGATTCCCGGCCCCGGTCTTTCTGCATGGAGTTTCCATGTTCTCCCTGGGCATGCATGGGTTTTCTCCGGGTACTCCGGTTTCCTCCCACAGTCCAAAAACATGACTCAGGTTAATTGGTCTGTCTAAATTGCCCCTAGGTGTGAGTGTGTGTGTGCATGGTTGTTTATGCACACACACACTGTGACCCTGTCGCAGGGTCACCAGAGTGACCTGTCCAGGGTGTATCCCACCTCTCGCCCGGAACGTTAGCTGGAGATGGCACCAGCAACCCTCCCAACCCCACTGAGGGACAAGGGTGTCAAGAAAATGGATGATGGATGATGGATGATGGATGGAAGGATGGATGGATGGATGGATGGATGATGGATGGATGGATGGATGGATGGATGGATGCCAGTAGTGCAACAATAATGGATGCAAGCTGCCGTTGAAATCTGAAGATTTTTTTTGTTATAACAAACGTTTATTACAATACTTTAACATAAACTGTTACATAATAATCAGGTCAATGAAAAACTAAATAAAAACAATAAATATTTACATTAGCAGCTTGTTAAAATTTAGTTCACAGTACATCGTTAAAACCCTATAGCTGTATAAAAGCTCTCATATTCCCAGTGGCCCTGTGGAACCAAAACTCCAGCCTCAGCCTAGCTTTGACGTTGCACTTCCACAGAGCCACGGCATCAAGATGAGGACCAGCCTGGAGTCTGTCTGGTCGTGATAAATAAATGGCCATTTGGCTTCAGAAATTAAAAATTTTAAACTAGAGGTGTGCCGATCGATCGGTCACCGATCATAATCGGCCGATTTTCGTGAAAAGTGCATGATCGGTGATCGGCGATCATTGGCTCTTGTTGCCGATACCGATCACCTGCATCTCATTTCGCAGCCTGCCTGTGCAGCTGGTCTCCTCTTTCCTTCACTCTGCGCAAATGCGCAGCAACAAATCCTAAGCGATGAGGAACTATAACGCACTGAGTGAATGGGGAAGTTTGCGTGTTGAGGCGGAAAATTGAAGCAGGTCAAAATGCATCAACACAACGAAGCTAATACGACATAAAAACAATGCCATACCTGACGGAGTTTGGCTACATCGAGGCTCACTGCAGTAAAAAAGACATATGGAGGATCAGATAGCAGGTAAAGCAGCGCACAGCTACAAACACTCACCGGATTAGCATGACGGTCAGAAAGCTAAACAAATAACC
Organism: Poecilia reticulata; assembly: GCF_904066995.2. Taxonomy (NCBI): domain Eukaryota; kingdom Metazoa; phylum Chordata; class Actinopteri; order Cyprinodontiformes; family Poeciliidae; genus Poecilia; species Poecilia reticulata. The sequence continues at coordinate 10,677,799 of NC_088841.1, read as the reverse complement.
CGCAAAATTATTTAAGTCTTCGAGCTGCAATGTAAGACGCTGGTTCTGCTCTCGCTGTTGAACCGCTGCTACGCGCTACAGGTAGTAATATTTCACAGACAGACAGGGGCGGATCTAGCGGGGTGCAGTTGCCACCCCAAACAAGAGCCTCGCCACCCCTGTTGCCACCCCAGCTAGCGACAATGAATTCAATAAATAGTTATGGCAAATCGGACATTAAGCGCATGAAACTCTTTTTTCCCGATAACATTGAATGCAACACAATGTAACCTGACACCCACTGCTGAGCAGCAGGAAGTGCAAGAGAAAACATCGCGAGGCAGATATGATACTGGACTGGACATTACATGATTTATCGTAAGCCACACATGCACCGTTGCTGTCCATTGAGTCAGGAATATTGAAAAGGTAGAAAAAAGTTGTTGGAGCTATTTTTTCTTTATTTCATTATCCATTTGAATTTTGTTACTTTATTCTTAAATTTCTACTTTTTGTATTATTTACAGAGTTTATTTGTAGGTTGATAGTTGTTGATTATATTTATTTTTTTGTCTTATTATTTTCTTATTTATTTTCTAAATTTAGACAGGAAGTAATGTGGGTCAGTCCACATAGATAAGTGCAGGGGCCTGGAGAAGGACCAGCAGGCATTTGGGTTTGGGGCCGATGGTTTTTAAGAGTGGTAGCATGAAAACAAATGAAAGTTTGATGTCTGTAATTGTTTGGTGAAAGAAGAAAATAAATCACCAAGAACAATCAATAAGTTTGGACATTGAACCTTGTTTTGCCCGTGTCTAGAATCATGACCCCAGTGCCTTAGTAGTGGCTTGTTGGAACTTTTATTGGATGTTTGGCTTTGCGAACAGTCAGAAGTGGTTCTGTTTGGTTCTTCACCTGTTTATCAGCTTTATTGTACCTTTATTGTGGCGCACTGCAGCCGCTGCAATTCCTAAAACAAGCGACAAAAACTGAGCTAATCCCCTGTGTTCTAAAAACATGGTGATATTTATAACAGTTGTCAAACTACAGCTCCTACAGCATATTTAAAATAAAACGATTGACCAATATAAGTAGATATTTGCCCTTTCTTGCATCTTGACAGAATTACCAGAAACTAAAGTTTATAGATTTATATCATGGAGAATTTATCAAACATCAGTTTTCTAATCTTTTATTTTAAGTCGTATTTAATAGATATATCTAATAACAAATGATGTCACAAATATTTTTGTGACAAGCTTGTCCTTGTCCTGTATTGGGATAAAATGGTTTTCTGGAGACAATGAATGTCAATTGATATGCGTATCAGTAATGCATATCAATTAGCAGGAGTATGAAAGACGTAAAAATAATTAACTATACAACATTAAGAAATTGTATTTAAGCCTCAGTGCTGCATGAAACTCATTTTGAAACAATGCAAGTTAAAAACAATATTTCGTATTGTTTTTAATATGAAATATTAAAAACTATATATATATATATAATATATATATATATATAATATATATATATATATATATATATATATATGCTGCCACCCCTGAAAAAGTCCCTACCACCCTCTTGTCACCCCATAAATATTTTCTAGATCCGCCCCTGCAGACGGAGCGCCGCTTCTGCTCACCTGGTAGTGACTCTCACACCGAACCTCTGCTTAAGCTGCAGCATCTAACCTAAAAAATGCATTTTACATATGTATTAAAACTTCGCTGTCCTACCATGAGACAGATAATCCTAAAAAAATAATCGATCTCCTCCCTGCTCTGCATAATTACTCCGCTCGCTCAGTCTGAAACAGCCACTCAGAACTAGCAGTAATCAGCTAGCCACTATCTAAGAGGAAGTTTTCATTCAGTAACTCAGGATTGTTTATTGTAATGGATCCTGTTTTTGCCTTTGAATGTTAAGTTTTATACTTGAATTTTTTGGCAATGTTGAGAGGTTTATTTTGACTCTTTCCATTATTTAGCCTCTTCAGAGCCTTCATATGTTATCAGTCTGTTAAAGGTAGTATTACCGATAGCAGTACAATTTGCACAATGCCTGTTTTGTTTAGTTTTCTTCTTGGAAAAGTTATTAAAAACAAGTTTTTGTCTAAATTAAGGTGAATTAATGGTTCCTTTTTCCACATAATGTAACCTGGTAGTGTTTATGATAAAAAAATAAAAAAATTATGTGATCGGTATTGGTGATCGGTATCGGTGATCGGCCCTCATGGGTGATCGGAATCGGTATCGGCAGGAAAAACCTGATCGGCACATCTCTAGTATTTTCTAGTTTTAGTGTCAACATCTGCTGACATTACTGAACAGACATTGTTTACATATTTTCTAAAGACAAGGAAGTGGGTTGCCTCAAGTTCAAAGAAATTTGCTGTTTACATTTGGATTGTGACATCACATCATATGCAGATTAGGCAAAACAATATGACCACCTGTCTGATGGTGCCCTCCCTTTCCCTTCCAAAACAACTTCATTTCACTTCACTTCCTTTTGATGGTAAAATGGATTTTGCCAAATAGAATCCAGGAAGAAAAAAATGTTAGAGACTGCAAAAGTCTCTGACGACCTTTGACACACATTGAAATGACTCAGTAAAAGCCTACTTCTACATCAAATCGAGAATCTTTGGTAAGAGTTGAAAATTGTTGTTTCCATTTAATCTGACTGAGTTTAGCTATTTTGCAAAGAAGAAAACAGGCAGGATTTCCGTCTTTTTGTACATTCTACACCTGCAGTTTTTGCTTGAGACGAAACCGTCCATCTTTACTTTAGACAAATCCAAATATAATAAAACATTGTTGCTTTGTTCCCCTAAATTAAGCCCAGTAGTGATGTATTGATGTCGTTTTTTTGCCTTACATTTCATTCTTTGCTTTGCTTTTAATACTTTGGACGTTTTCCTAGGCACCGGTGAAAGCGGGAAGAGTACCTTCATCAAGCAGATGAGGATCATCCATGGCAGTGGATACAGTGAATCTGACAGGAAAGGTTGTATCAAGCTGGTGTGTCAGAACATCATCACAGCTGTCCAGGCTCTAATTGAGGCCATGGGGACTCTGAAGATTGACTTTCTTGATGACGAAAATATGGTAAGAGACTTTTCTTAATGTGCCTTCTGATGTTTTAGGATCTTTTGTTGGACAAAAAGCAAGAGAAAATGACAGAAAAAGTGACTCAGGAAAAAATAAATCTAACAATTTGTTACAAATTGTCCGAATACTTTCCATCACTGATAGGATGCCGTCTCCTTACAGAGATTACTCGCGAACGGTTGTGCTACTGCTGCTGGTGTTTCATAATTTAAACTCTTCAACAGTGATGCAGGCTATCATCACATCCATATTTATCTTTCCTGAGAAAATCCATTTCACATCTTCCTTTTATATTATTCCAGAGATTTGGCAGAGGTGAAACAATTTGACTGAAAGAAAATGACTTTTCTTTTATCAAAAGTTAACATTAGCCTCTGTCAGCATCACAACAAAATGGATAGACAATGATTATCCTTATTCAACTTGTTGAATCTCTTTTCTTTTTCATTATTCACCCCCATTTAAACCTTGTAGGGTCTTGTGAGAAAATTTGAATTACTTGTTATTATAAAAGCTTTGTTAGGTAATTTACATTAATTCAAACCATGCATTCCTGATATCTGGGCAAGTTAAAAATTATTGTTAAATGTGCCCAGAGGGAAAATTAATTAGTTCAACTGTTAATCGACTCCAGTGCATTCTTTTAATAATATTTTACTGCCATGGAGAAACTTCAGGTCAGTCACACTCACATTGGTCATTATCTGTTATCTTGTGGGATGTATTATGAGGAAATGTATGTTTTTAGCCTTGTTTAAAACATAGTATAAAGTGATATAATATAAAGTCTAAAGCTTTGAAAAATGAGGCCTGCTTCATCAGTCTGCTGACATTTCTAGTACTGATGCTTCCCCGTAGCAGATCCAGCAGGATATATATACCTCCTAATACCAAGGATGGAAAAGGTTCTCCAGAATTTTTCCACAAACCTTAATGTTTTCAGTGCATTAGATCATGCTTATCACCTTTTTGCACAAGTCAATTAAAAGTTAAGTTGAAAAATTAAAAAGAAGCATCAGCGTCAGTTGTGCAATACATAGGATTACCATTTTACAATTAATCTGTTAACATGTTCATCACTCTATGAGTGAGGGTCAGTTGAACATCTTCACAACATTTTTTCAATGGATTTTGAAGGTTTAATCTAACAAATTGGTTTCAACTGACTCCGTTCTGGATGTCGTTTTGTTTGTTTCAGAGCTATGCAGACAAACTGAGCCCAGTGGATTCCACCGAGGTGTATAGGTTAGATTTCTGGCAGGTGGATGCAATTAAGCGAGTATGGAGTGACCTCGGGGTGCAAAAGTGTTATGACCGGAGGAGGGAGTTCCAGCTGTCAGACTCTGCCAAATAGTGAGCTCTTTTTCATTTTTACAGTACTCTTTAGCATTTATGAGATGTAGGATTAATTCTGTGTATTTTTGTTGCGTACGTAAATATTTAATTTTACAGTTGGATTGTTTAAAATACACCTACAAGCGTATTTTAAAGTGACAGCTCAAACACCCTAATTCTTTTTGCGACAAAACAAGTTTATGAAGGTTGATTAGTTGATAACAAGAATAAACATAGAAAAATAAAACACTGACCTTGACTGTGTTGATTGACTATTATCACATTGAAATGTATGCAATTGACTTTGATTCTGCCTATATGATTGATGAACTTTTTTCTCTTTTTGTAAAGTGCCTTGAGATTATATTTGTTGTGAATTGGCAGTGTGTGAATAAATTGTTTTGAAGTGATGCAACATCTGAAGTGGTAGAAAGCTAATGATAAGACATATTGAAGAAAGTTAGAATAACGACTGTCTTTATGTCAAATGTGCATAAATGGTTTCATCAAGTTTCCTTTATAAATGAGCTTGAACTACGTTATGCTTTAGATTGTCATGTCAACAAAGTTTACCAGATGTATTATTATTTTTTCTTACTTCTTAGTTATCTGAGTGACATAGACAGAATCACGGCTCCAGATTACGTTCCAACTCTGCAGGACATCTTGAGGGTCAGAGTTAACACCACGGGCATTATAGAATACCCGTTTCCCATGAAATCAGTCATCTTCAGGTAAGATCCACTCTAAAGTTTTAGCACAGAAAGAACTGTTTTATCTTTGCAAATGTAACTATGCAAGGTATGAAGTTAATATATTTAAAAGCAACATTTCTTTGTTTTCAGGATGGTGGATGTCGGGGGCCAGCGTTCACAAAGGAAGAAGTGGATGCACTGCTTTGAAAACGTCACCTCCATCATATTCCTGGCAGCCCTCAACGAATACGATCAAGTCCTTTACGAGAGTCAGACAGAAGTACGTTCTGATCCAATGGTGTCTCTATCCTTTTTCTATGGTTTTGCAGCTTCAAATGGGTTAGTTTTTAGATTTTGTTGTAATTTTACCCGTCTGCCTTTTTAGAACCGACTGGAGGAGAGCCTCGCCCTGTTCAAGACTCTCATTTCATCCGATTGGTTTAAGAAGTCCTCCACTATCCTCTTTCTGAACAAAACGGACCTGCTGCAGGAGAAAATCAAAACGTCACATTTGGCAACTTACTTCCCAAAGTACAACGGTGAATTATGGAATCGCTCTACATTTCTACAGTGCAGACACGTGTTGTTATCTGTTAGTCTGAATTTCAGTCAAAATTAAAACCAGTCCAACAAATGATACAACACAAATAAATGTATGAGTTATATGCTATTATTGTTTACAAAAAACATCAAGGGATGAAGCACAAATTAATAAGTGACTAATAACTGTTCTGGTTGATTACAAATGAATCAAAATGAGATTGGAAATTACATTATTATAATATTATTATTTCATGATTTGCTTGATAAATTCATAGATTTCAGGTTTTTTTTTACTAGTATCATTATGTTGTGACATATAAATAAATCAAACTACCACAGGAAAATAAAAAATCTTATTTTACAGTCAGTCTCAAAATTATGAAAATGTATAAAATAGTGTCATTACTGATGCGTCTGTTCATCCTCTCAGTACGACTTTAATTCAAGATCCTAGTCGACACAGGAAGCAGTGAGATTACAACACTCACTGTCATAATCCAACAAACTTTTATTGATTTTACATTGATTTGTATAGAAAATCCTTTAAGGCACAAAGTCTTACTGTCAACTTATGATCACAAAATTGATCAAGTAAAATAATTAAATGCAGATAATGTAATACAGAAGACATGTGTGCTGAATCAATGACTTAGTAAGCAAAGTGAAAGAAAACACTACTTCTGCAATGATAGTAGATCAAGGTAACTAAAATAATTATCTCTTTAAACACATCTGTTTAAGGAGATGTGTTTATTGAGACACATCTCTTTAAACAGAGACTTTATGTGATTTACACACATGAAGTATAAATCACATGATTTATACTTCATAAATCATGTGATTTATTGAGACTTCATGTGATTTATACTCTTCCCAGGTCGAATACATAATATAATTCGACATTCTGTGTTGGTTTCGTGATTTGTAAGTGTTACGTTATTCGTGCTGATTCTGACCGCTCTCATCCTCACAGGGCCTCAGTGTGATGCTGAATCGGCAAAACACTTCATCCATCAGATGTACATCAAGCTTCACAAAGAGCAGGACAAACCCCTCTACACACACTTCACCTGCGCCACCGACACTGAAAACATCCGCTTTGTCTTCAAATCAGTGGAAGACACGATCTTAGAAGAACATTTGAAACATTTTGGAGTTTTATGAGCCAGAACCAAAGTTATAACGCTTCACAGAGAAGAACATCCATGCTGTCTTCAGACCAGTCAAAAACCAATTTTCCTTGAACTGCTGCCTTTTTTAAGCCCCAGAATGAAAGGGGTTGTTAGTTATTTGGATCATAACATGCTGGGGATGATTACATATTCCAGAAATTTCAATGAGTATTTTATTGAGGAAGAATTCCACATGTCCTGGCCTACAGCTTTGAGAGGCGGAAATTAAAAATAACTCTGCAAGCATCAGATTATACTAATGCTAATGTTAATGTGTTCAGTGAAATAAGTAGTTTTGCTCCCATTGTCTTCATTACATGTTTTAAATTGTGTTAAAGTGCATCTGTTTGTTGACACTTTTAGATTGTACATTTCAAACAATACCTTCTTTTTGTTTGAACATAATTCAATTAAAAGACTGTTCAGAAGCTGGTCTAGCTGCTACATTTGGAAGAAATATAGATTCTGTCTTTTATTTGCCTGAGTTGTTTTTTTTCCCTCCGTGCATTAAAGTGTAAATATGAAAGCCGATACAATGACAAGACTGCATACAGTTTATCATAGCTTTGTTTTTGTTTTTCTTTATATCTTTGCCAGATTTAGATTTAAATTATTAGTTTGTGTCTGATATGAAATGAGATTGTTTAATAAAACGTAAAATAAATTTGGGGCAATGTTTTTATTTACAATCTAATTTTTTTTTTTAAAAAAAGGGCATGTCTATAAGTGCAGTAAAAAGTATATACCCTTCTCAGTCGTCAATGGAAAAATTTTAACTGGCATTACAGCATTTCAAATTATTTAAATCATTTCTGGCCAGCTTTACCACTGATAGGTAATACATTTATTTGTTATGACATCCTCCAACTCTTTGAGGTTGGAAGGCCTCCATGCCATCACCCTTATCACTGTTAACTCCCTTTACAGATTCAAGTCAGGACTTTTTCTTTTAGTCTAAAATGGATTTGATGTTGTTGTTTCAGAAGGAAGGAATTGACTTTGTTGTAGTGAAGGTTTTCGTGATACCTCTCTTCTTTAATCTGGATTACTTGTGATTTTGCAGTTTTGGAAAAACCTCCCAGGAAAGTACAACAAAGTCGCTTTGACAAAAGAACAGAACTTGAACAGCATGTCTTCGTTGGCATTAAGCACAGTCTGAATCACTCCAGGGTGTGGCCCTAATCGTTAAAAAAAAGTATCTTTCCAGCCGTGTTCACTTTTGGCCAAAAACAAGTTATAAAGCTGTCTCCCACAAAGAAGACCATCTGAAAACTATTGCTTATTTAAAAAAATAAAAATAAAATAAACATTCTATGTCAAGATATTTCTCCTGTATTGTTTAGAGAATAACTCCACCTAAGAGAGGAGTTGTACATGACGTCAAAGCTCTTCATTCACAGCCTGCCTCCTGCACAGCAGGTATGTAAAGTTTACCGGCTTGAGGAAGAATGACTAACACGTCGACAATCCGCCTGTCCTGAGACATACAGGTTTACCTGGCAGGCATGAAAAACTCCACAGCAAACACGTTTCACCCATTTCAGTCGGCAGCAGCAGCGTATCTGAAAAGCAGTCAGTGAATTTGGACAACAATGGACTGTTGCTATGTGTCTCCTGAGGAAAAAGAAAGCCAAAGAATATCCAGAGAAATAGACAGGCAACTAAGAAAAGAGAAAGAAAATAATAAGGAGTTGAAGCTGCTGCTTTTAGGTAAGATTTCTGAGATATCTTTTGTGTGTTCTCTCTTTGGTGAGTCCATGTGATGAAGGTGAGTCTCAAGGTCTCTGGGTTTTTATTGGCGGAAATGGTATTCAGTTGTTTTAGTTTCTTTTCCTCTTTCCTCAGGATCCATCCTTCCTAGCTTCTTCTGTATAATTGTAGTCAAGATTTAAGTTGTAGAAATGGACTTTTTTAAGCAAAGAGTAACTGATGGACAGTGAGCGCCTTGAGAAAATATTCAAATCCCTCACACTTTCCACATTTTGTGCCAAATAAAAATGTGAGCACATTTTATTGTATTTCATGTTATAACCCAATCAAAAAAAAATAAAAATTGAAAATATTGACACACAAATATCAATAATTTTTTTTGACAACCTGGACATAGTTTTGTTTCATTTAATCACTTAATAATCAACAGAGTCCACATCTGAGTCTTTTAATGTCAATATAAATCCAACTATTATGTGAAGACCTTTATTTTACATTAGTAAGAAAAAAAAAAAGAAAAAAAAACATCATGCGGAACAAGAACTGTACCAGACAGGTCAGGAATATAGTTGTAGAAAAAATTAAGACAGGGTTAGCTTTTTAAGCAATATCCCAACGTTTCTCAGACCACATTTAATTCACAAACAGAGAAGAGTAACATGAAACTGCTGTGTAAACTTGACATTGCTGCTTGCCTAAACTGACAGGCCTGGAAAGGAGAGATCGACGATAATTTTGGAGGAGAAGTAGAGATCCGTAACGCAGATGGCAGGATCTGTTGGCATGGCAATTAATTTGCACTTTGTCAAAAAGCTGTGTAGGAGACCTGGTGTAGGGAAAAACCAAAGCTTGTCACTTGGACCTACATGCAGAGCCACAAATGTGGTCAGAAACGAACACAGGATGTCCCACAGAACACTTCCTCCTCCCACCGAAACATGTCGGTGCCAGCATCTTGCCATCAGGCTGTCTAAATGATGTGAACAAAAGACTTAAGTGTCTCATTCCTAAATCTGAAATGTAGACAACAGATAATAACGCTGGTGACATATTAATGTACGGACAGGAAAAAGCTAATTATGTATGATGTATAAAACAGGTCAAATAGTTTTCCAAAACTTCCACTGGTATTTCAACGCTTGCTGGATTTTGTAAATTTAAAATCAAAACATCTGTGTTTGCGATACAGAACGCAACATAACAGTATGACAAGAGGCTGATTACTATAATAGTAGAAACATTTTTTTCCATGTACTACTGCAAAAAAGGTCAATCCTTATTTGATATTTAAAATGGAAACTCCTCTTTACATTACATGCTACAATTTTAGGCACATTTGTTGCATGTTTATGTTTTTCAATCTGATTTTTTTATTGTCTTTGCTTTTCATCTCATTCATTCTAATTACTTAGGAACTGGTGAAAGCGGGAAGAGCACCTTCATCAAGCAGATGAGGATCATCCATGGCACCGGATACAGTGAATCTGACAGGAAAGGTTTTATTAAGCTGGTGTGTCAGAACATCATCACAGCCATCCAGGCACTGATTGAGGCCATGGGGACTCTGAAGATCGACTATCTTGATGAACTGAATATTGTAAGAACCTGTGTACTTATTTGTGTCATTAGCAAAACAAACAAGAACAATATCCTGAAATTCTTGTTGAAAATCATATAATTGCATCAAAATATATCTGTGCATTTTTATCACTGGGAAGCTGGAGTCTCTTGGTAGCATTTGCCTTCGTATGGCCGGGTCACTGCCTTGTCCACAGCTTGAACTGTACAAAAATGCATATATATGTGAGAAAGAAAATAATATATACATTTATAAATAAACATATCATTCAATCCTACCAGTGCTAATCTAAATGAGGTCAATTTGTGGTCAGTTTTGATCCTCTTATTTCCATCCTGCCAGTGTATCTGGAAGTTCCCATTTGTTTTCTTGTCTCGTTCTTAAAACTATTACAAAGTCAAAAACCGTCTGTAATACGACGTTACTTCAGTCGATCAAATCTCTTCGAGATCCTAAAGGCGCACAAACACTTTTGCAAAACTGACACACAATCCAAAAGTTTACTTAGTTCTCGGGAGGCCTGATGGTTCGGCGTTGATCTGGCTGACTGATACGACAAACAGGTTCAAACATCGTCATTCGAACTCATTGTGTGGCAGAACAAAGTGCCCCCATGCTCATCAATGTTATATGAAATGCAGACAGTTATTTCCCACTGTCAATGCATCCCACTAACATGATTATTTTTAGCTTCTGTTGTTTTAATTGGCTCATTTGCGTTCCACCACTCCAAAGTTTTATTTGCTTTTATGACAAGCTTACGGTTGCAGGAAATTTTTTTCTGTGGCCTGCATTGAAAATTTAAATAAGTAAAACTTCCCAGAATCTCACTGAGAAGATTCTGAACTAACCCTCTACGTAACCTGAGGAAACGGGTCTGTTTATTTCCAGAACTGAAAGGATTCCTCTAAAGATACACCATCAATCTACTAGCCCACATAAACTTCTACATTTAACATTATTTAAGAGTTCTTTTTTAGTTGACTCTCTCGTGGATGTTTGGTTTTTGTTGTCTTTTGCTTTAGCGCCATGCTGAAAAACTGAAAGAAGTGGAGGAAATTCAGGTGAAAACACTGGAGCCCTGGCAGGTGGACGCCATTAAGCGAGTGTGGAGTGACCAAGGAGTACAGCAGTGTTACGACAGGAGGAGAGAGTTCCAGCTGTCAGACTCAGCCAAATAGTAAACCTTTTTTTTCCTTTCCCTTTTCATGTCAGATTTCAGTGTTACAAAGTTGCTGTCCTGTTTTTCCAATATCACAAAATAATCTGACCTTCTGTTTCCTATTGTTTGGTTAATTTAAAATTCAAGATAGATTTTTTTTGTCATCTCTTATGCACAACTGTACATCAAAAATCATATTTTTCCACCCCATGCAGAAACACACAAATAAGATATAATTATACAAATTGGGAAGAACTTCACAAGTGATGAAATAAAAAAACAAAACTAATGACAGGATGAATGGTTGGGTCTGTGACTCCTATGAAATTAAAGACTCTATGAGTGTGAATTTTCTGGCTACAATTTATCATAACTAAGATTGTATTTTTTTAATTTTTATTTATTTGTGTCATACAGGTTTTAAAAAACAAGAGAACAAGCAATCATTGGGACAGAAATAACATGAGATTACATAAACAAGAACACAATTATTTGCTTATCACTAGTTTTTGAAAACGAGTAGGAAGAAGTGAACACAGTAACACTTTATGTGGATAAGACTTACCGAATGACGCTTCATGACAACAATCATAGACAAGACTCCTTCATGTTTATGACATGTTATGTCAGTGTTATAAAGTGTTACCGTGAACACTTATTCAGTCCCATCACTTCTCAGTTGAATGAAATATATTACCTACAGACTCAATAATTATCAACATTTGTAAATAAAACCATGTTATAATATTCTGTACGAAAAAGCCTGTTACAAACAATGATTTAGATGGTATCAATAGAATATATATATATATACTTCTTTTTCTTTTTAGTTATCTGAGTGATATGGACAGAATCACGGCCCCAGATTACGTTCCCACTCTGCAGGACATCTTAAGGGTCAGGGTTCCCACCTCGGGGATCATAGAGTACCTATTTGACATGAAACAAGCCATCTTCAGGTATGATTTTATATTGGTTTGATTAGCTGGAAGGCAAACTGTTAACAGAAAATTTATCTGTAAACACACGTCAGTTAATGTGGGGAGGGGGGGGGTGGGTAGGGTTGGGGGAAGAGTGATTCTAGTTTTTTTTTAAAATTTATTTAACCTTTTGAAGGAAATCAATAAAATGAGTGACTAAAAAAATTGTTGCTGTTCATATAGGATGGTGGATGTGGGTGGTCAGCGCTCCCAAAGGAAGAAGTGGATCCATTCCTTTGAAAACGTCACCTCCATCATATTCCTGGCAGCCCTCAATGAATACGATCAAGTCCTTTACGAGAGTCAGACAGATGTACGTTTTAATCCCGCAAAGTCCCGAGTACAGATTGTTTGTTCTCCAGCTTCAAAACAATTAAATATTCAGATTAGGCACGACTCTTCCTGTTTGCTTTCTAGAACCGGCTGAAGGAGAGCCTCGCCCTGTTCAAGACAATCGTCTCATCCACGTGGTTTCAGGAGTCGTCCACCATCCTCTTTCTGAATAAGACAGATTTGCTGGAAGATAAAATCAGAACATCTGATTTAGCGACATATTTCCCAGAGTACAAAGGTAAATTATACATGTTTCTATTCTGACTGTAAAATCAAACTCTTCAGTTACATATTATACAAAAGGTCCAGTTTTCTCTCTGTTCCATCATTTCTGTAATGACCTGTCTATTTCCTCTTTGCATCTTTCTGAGCCTCATTTGTGATGCTGTATTTACATTTACATTTTTGTATGCTGTGCAGTTTTATTTCGTGACATGAAACAGATTTGCACTGGCAAATAAAAAATCCTTCCTTTTGCTCTCTGTCCAAAAAATGTGTTATACACGGAGACGTAGGATTTATACCATCTAAGCAGTGAATGCAGCAGTGTTCACATTTTCTGAATTTTCTTCAGAACATTTGTTGTAGATTTGATGGAAATCGATTCAATAAACAGCGCTGTTTAAGTCATGCTCTTTCTCTTTCGTAGGGCCTTCCCATGATGCAGAATCAGCCAAAAAGTTTATTGAGAAGATGTACAAAAACCTCCACAAAGATCGTCATAAACCCCTCTACACACACTTCACCTGTGCCACAGACACAGAAAACATCAAGGTTGTCTTCAGATCAGTCAAAGACACAATCTTTATGGATAACATGGAATTTTTAAACCTTTAATAATGAAGCAGAGAGTTGTTCTTTTTTTTTTAATGTGGCGGTAACCACAGGTTCCAGCAACAGTACTGAATATTTGGTTGGTTTTATGGTTTTCATTTTGAAAAATGAGAGTAATTCAGAAACAGCTGAGCCAGCGAGGCAATCTACGCTGGCTTTAAATAATGTTTTATTGTAACGGCTTTAAATAATGTTTTATTGTAACGGCTTTAAATAATGTTTTATTTTAACATAGGCATATTTATTGTTGTCCAGTGTCAAATGTACAATGGCAAGAGGTAATATATGTACAGCCATTTATTTATTATGCCCACTTGGAAATTATGGGCGGTTTATAGTATGACACACTCTTTAACTCACTTGAATCAGAAGACGTCTGTCTTGTAAAGTTCTTTGGATGAAGAATGCCACAAAACCTGCTCTGCAGCTTTGTAAGACTGACTGCAGACACCATAAGCAAAAGACGAATTTATTTTCGTTTTAATTTCACAATGATGATGACACAATGTTTTACGGTAAAAAAACAACAAAAAAAAAGGTATTTTTTTGTTCCCACTGTCGTGTTTGTGGCAAAAATTAACGTGTCCTTCGTTGCACAGTTTGAAATAAAATGTGTGTTGTAACTTTAAATTGTACATAATTAAAAGCCTTGATTTTTATTTGACTTTCTTTTAATTTGTTTTTGGAAAAAAAACAAACAGTGTAAACCCACTTCATTTAGAATAATCACCTACACTTTATTCTTTTCTCCACCTTGTTCTTTTGTATTGAAACAAACAAACAAAAAAAGCTGTTGATTAAAGTATGAATGTGAAAGCAAATCCACATGACAAACCCTTTCAGCTGGAACCCGCCTCTTGCAGAGCAGGAATGTAAAATGTACCTGAACTGGATCCTGTATGAGGAAGAATGGCAGCAGAAACTCACCAACAATGTGCTGGTTTCAGGGAAAAGATTTCCCTGACACGTCTGACAACATCAGAACACATTTATCTCCGTCCGCTGCGGCACACTCTGGCAAAGAGAAGCTGCTAATCTTGGAAGACAATGGACGGGTGCTGCTTGTCTCCCGAAGAAGAAGAGGGCCGGAGGATATCCAGAGAAATAGAGAGACAACTTAAACGGGATAAACTAACTCTTAAACGGGAACTGAAGTTGCTGCTTTTAGGTGAGAGCTGAGAAAATTATGGATCCTCCTGATTATGCGATTATGCTTAACAAGTTTTTGTTATTTGCTTGTGTGTTTGGTTTGTAGTTTCTTTTACAATAAAAGTTTTATTAATGCACCACAAATAAGTTTTATGTTAGTTGTATGTTTGTCCTCTGGTCTGCAGTATCTCTAGTCAGTTGTTTTATAGTAGGTGTACAAAAACCACCTGTGCTTATTTTCTTGTGTAATGTATTGTATCTTTAGGGAATGCATTTTAAATGCCTTGAATGTTTCAATAAATATTCAGGTTGTCAATAAATCACAGTGTCTAATCATGAATTGGAAAGTAATACATCAAACAACAATGTTTAATGTTTTATGCAACATATTTTACTTTTGCAACTAAAGGCTTCCTTGTAATTTTGTGTTTGAGTCAGGTCTTTTTTTAATACCTGTTAGTTTCACTGAAACAAGAAATCTCAAGACAAGCTACACAAATCAGAACAATATTACCCAACAAAATAATACACCATAAAGAAAACTAAAGGTCATGTATATTAAAACACATTAAAACCTTTTCTTCTTCCACATTCCTCCTTCCCTGCAAATAAACCTGACTCAAACACAAGATTACAAGGAAGCCTTATCTTATATTTAAAGAGTCAATGTAAGATCTGTCGACAAACCTTTTGAACATGTTCATGATTTAATTATCTCATTTTTTTTTTGTTTTTTGTTTTTTGCAGGAACTGGTGAAAGTGGGAAGAGTACCTTTATTAAACAAATGAGGATCATTCATGGGAATGGGTACAGTGACAATGACAGAAAACATTTCACTCGCATTATCTTCCAGAATATCTTCACAGCCATCCAGACGCTGATTGATGCCATGAAGGCTCTAAAGATTGGCTATGCTGATGCCCAAAACGCTGTAAGAAACTGGAAAGCAATTGTTTATAAGTCCTCTCTGACATCTCTTTGATTACAAAAGACTTGTAGTGCTGTCCGTTGTCTCTTTATTGATTCACCGCCAAATGTAGCCCCTCTCAAACTTCTAGTTGTAGCAAATCTGTATTTTGAATGAATGGGATATCGTGCGTGCCCGGAGACTTTTGCTAAGCTTGCTCTGGAAACTGATTGTTACACATTGCTCCACTTGCAATCCCACTATTTAATACGTCCACCAACTCCCTGCAAATGAAATCGAATACTCATTGGTGATCAAAATGGGTTGCTAACGCTGTCCGGATGTTTTTCACGTTAGGGCGATGCGGAGAAACTGAGGCAAGTGGAGGATCTGGACAGTTTGATGGACTGGCAGGTGGATGCCATTAAACGAGTGTGGAATGACAGTGGAATACAAGAGTGCTATGACCGTAGGAGGGAGTACCAGCTATCAGACTCTGCCAAATAGTAAGATCTATTTTAAAAATTTGAGCATGGGCATGCATGACAATGGTTTCTGTACACAACAGCTAAATGCATGTCACAATATTAAAACTGGATGTTTTTTGTTGCTAATCTTTTAGTTATCTGAGTGACCTGGACAGAATCGCAGCACCAGGTTTTGTCCCCACTGTTCAGGACATTTTGAGGGTCCGAGTAGCCACGACAGGCATCATAGAGTACATGTTTGATATGTCAAAGGTCATCTTCAGGTATGCTGCTGCTTTGTTACGTATCTATCACAAATTCATTGAAAAAGGTTGATTTTACCACTTCAACCCTAACTTCTAGGACTTCATTTTTGCATGCATGCACATTGAATTTGTGTGTTTTATTATTTTTAATATTTTTTAAAGACAGAAGCAAAAGTCAGTTTGTTGGTCAGACCTATTGCAAGCAAAAGTTCAGATCAGCATGTCGTCTGTCTCTAGAATGGTGGATGTAGGGGGCCAGCGATCAGAGAGGAAGAAATGGATCCATAGCTTTGAAGACGTCACTTCTGTCATATTCCTGGCGGCTCTGAGTGAATACGATCAAGTCCTTTATGAAAACCAGGACGAGGTATGTTCTGACGGCGTCACTGATGCTCTGTTCTGCAGCTTCAGAAGGGTCCGGGCGCGGTGTTTGTTACGTTTATTTTCAATTTGCTGTTTTAGAATCGACTACGCGAGAGCCTCGCCCTGTTTCAGACAATTGTCAAGTCTGATTGGTTTCACAACTCTTCCACTATCCTTTTCCTGAACAAAAAAGACCTTCTGGAAGAGAAAATCACCAAGTCAGATTTGGCAGTCTACTTTCCAGAATACACAGGTAAATTTTGTCATGCTGCCACACCTGATTTTTTAATTAATTAATTTTTTTTGAGAAAATGTGTCCTAATTATTATTTACAGTTCTACAATTTATCACTTTTCACAATCACATATTATGAAAAAGTATTTTGCTTTAAAGATTATTTGATTTCCAGTTTACATTTTTGTAAGGAGAAGGTCTTTGGAGCGATTTTTGGCTTGATGTTTGGTA
Source organism: Poecilia reticulata (assembly GCF_904066995.2). Classification (NCBI taxonomy): domain Eukaryota; kingdom Metazoa; phylum Chordata; class Actinopteri; order Cyprinodontiformes; family Poeciliidae; genus Poecilia; species Poecilia reticulata. Next base: position 10,660,740 of record NC_088841.1, on the reverse strand, counting down.
GCAAAAATTTACTACCACCAGTTCATTAACAATTGTTAGCGATTTATTCTGGTGCTGTTTGTTGACCTCACAGATGTAACACTTTAGCTCTTAAAGTGCTTTTTATAGTTTGCAGGAGAAATTTTGCTCATACCAAGTGTCAGGAACAGAAAATCTAAAATCCCTATAGAGAGGCTCATACAAACCAAAGCAGAAGCTTGGTCTTAGAGCCTCTTGCTTTCAGGAAACAGTACTAACAATCACTCTACAAACACTACAAAATAAATAAATAATTTCAGAGTCTAAAAAAAACTCAAAAGGCATGTTTTTACATAGTGGTAGCAACCATTAGTGGCACCTCTGATGAATGTAAAGAGTCCAACAGGAACTATGTAACTTCTCTATAAAGAGAAACATGAACTAAACAGTAAAACTCAACTTCCCTGAAAATTAACACCAAATTAAACCACCGATGATCCATTTCTGGTGGTTTGGGTTGGACCATTACCTTACTTTGAGCCTCAAGGTGACTCCCTTTTGATGGCTTTTGGTGAAGGCCACCAGATTTTTAATTCCAAATAGTTCACGGCACCATGCACAAAAAAAGTTTGATGCATGTTAAACTATATATTTATAGAAACGGGTAAATTATGAATGGAGCTCCTTGATTTACTCTAATCTTGTCCGCTCCTCCCTCCAACAGGACCGAAGGGCGACGCCGGTTCAGCACAAAAGTTCATTGAGAAGATGTACGTCCAATTACACGGCAAGGATTCCAAACCGCTCTATACACACTTCACCTGCGCCACAGACACGGAGAACATCCGGGTTGTCTTTAAAGCTGTCAAAGACACACTCTTTCAAGATAACCTTGAAAAATTCGGCATTGTATGAGAGAAAACCAAGTGAAGACTTTTACCTTTTGTAGCACAAAAGAACAGTTACGAATCCATGTTGAAATGTTTCAATATCAAAGTACTGCCAGACTCAGGTTTTTTAACCATAAAAAAATGAGTATCAAAGGTGAAGGTGTTTATTTTCTATGTATTGAATAACATAATTTTATTAAAATACCAATGTGTCAAAGTAATAAATTATGAAACAAATTCCATTGAAGTTATGCAATAGTATTTAGAAATATTCAACCTCGTCACCTCAATAGATTATCCTGATGTGGATAAAAGATTATGGCACTAAAAAAAATACCCCCAAAAAACTAACTAAGCAATCAAAATACTTTTCTCAGAAGATGACCTAAGTTCAAATGAAAAGTTTAACATTCGTGTTTCCATCCACCTGCCATGCAAATTTTGAGCAAAATTTTAAAATGTCGCAATAAAGAAAGTGCAAATTAGGCGCATTTCCACTTATTGGTTTCAAGTGAATCAACTAGGCCACCTAAAGCTTATTTTCATCAAATGTTGATACTATTCATGGCTGTAAAAGGAAAAAACAACAACACACACACACACACACACACACACACACACACACACACACACACACACACACACACACACACACACTTTTATGCCTCAATCAGATTTAAATCTGGTGAGTAAAAAGGCTTCATTACAAGACATTTTTCTGAACAACGGATCTTGTCGACTTGGAGTTGTACTTGGTATCCAGGGGTGAAAGTAGTTTTAAATTCTTGGGGCTACTATGACAAAGAAAATAATAAAAATTATATATATATATATATATATATATATATATATATATATATATATATATATATATATATATATTTGTGTGCTTTGGAGTTTCTGTGCTGATTAATTTTTTTGCCAAGCGATAAAAACTAAGTAGCTTCTGAATTGCTACAAAATAAAGCTGTATTTCCCTCAGCCCACTGGCTGCAATGTTGACACCTTGAGATGCCATGAGACCTAAACTCTGAACATCATGACATGGAGTGCATCCCAGTTCCATGTCTGGCATATAACCATTCATTTTAGCTTTTAAACTGGCTCTATTGATCCTGTGTCCACCAGAGGGATAATCAGTAGCCTAGCATCATGGCCTGTTCTGAAGATCCTGCAGCTTCCACTTCTCTTCCTAACATGGCGCCTCCTCATCCTGACTCTCACACTGATAGGAGGAACCACAGAGCTCTGTTAGGTTAAAGCTCATCTTCTGAAGTTGGGATATTTTTCCTTCAACAGGATCCAGAGGAATCACCTCAAACCAGATGATGGACTGGATTTTATTTCAACCTAATAAAAGGTTATTATTTTGGAGAAAGTGTCATTAAAATCAATATTTCCACTAAATAAGAGGCAAAAAAATAGTTTGATGGAGGAAAAGCCTATCTGATTCTGAGCTCAAAGCACCAAACAATTTTTTTTATATCAATTAATTTAATTTCACATACGTATCGCGGAAGAAGCCATTTGTTTGTTAAATACTTAATGAAACATATTTTCCGTGTTTGATGTTTGTTGTAAATGACTTATACTCACACAGAACGAGGTAATTAGTCCAAGTTTGTCGTTTATTGAACATTCAGAAACTACAGCGGGTGTGATGCGCCAAGACAAAGGTAAAAAAACCCGAACAAGTGATCACACCCGTTGCCATGGCAACCTCCTGCGCTCACAAGCCAACCCGAGATTACAAAAACATAACATTCAGTCCGTTACAATATTAGGTTTTCAGGCTTGATATTTATTTTGCGATCATTAATAAGCCTCCCTGAACACAGCGGTGGTTGATTAGTTCCTGCTCTGCTCGTTATTTTGGTAATGGAACCGAAACGCACAGAATTGCGCAACACCTTGTTGAAACAATAATCACTGAGATTATAATTGTTGTTTGAGCACGTAATGTTGATGTTTTGTTGTTGTTCTTTAATAAAGTTGTGGACGTTTAAATAAGGAGTCAGAGGAGGACGTGCTGCTCTCAGCCTCCTGGCTGCGTTCAGTTTGTCATCTAATGTCGAGATCGACTCAAAACCTTCCGCGATCGACGTGTTGCACCTCTGCTCTAGAAAAGCACGAACAGTTCAGAAACGATGTGAAATGAGAAAAAAGTTATTTATTAACTGATTAAGTCGTGTTTTAGATTGTTCTTGAAAAACTAATCAGTCATGGCTGATTAGTGGGTGAACTCACGGCTGCACAGTGAACCCATTGATTTTTTACAGCAGACAGCCGCTCCTCTCTTGAGGGTACTGCGTACCACCGCTAAATCTTTTAGGGGTACGCAGTACCCCGCCGTACCCCCCCCTACTTTCACCACTGTTGGTATCACTGTAAAATTCAATAATCATTCAAGCTGACTTTTGTCAACAGAAGTAATTTCATTGGTCTTAATGTGGCCTGGTATTTTCCAGAAAATCTGGAAAAAATAAACCACAGCTCCAGATCAACAACAACCCACCTCCACGCTTGACTGGTAGGTTGATATTCTTCCAGTCTTAATCCTGGTCTTTCTCAAACCACGGATCCAAATGTTCAAACGTTTGCAATGTGACAAATTCCAGTTTTTTTTTTTTTAATCCATTTACAAAACTCTTATCTCATCCAAATTCCTCTGACATCTTCTGGGTGACCTTTGATGTGAGTGGAGTGTCTCTTGGGAGTCGGGCCACAACATCCTCTTGTATTCTGTGTTCGACTCGCAGTGGCCACAGGGCATTTATACCAAACCTTATCCTAAGATTAGTATGCTTATTGAGGTCTCTTATTTTGGAATGACCAAGTAAATTTCTATTAGTGTATTGGATAAGACATTACAGAAAATAATCCATGAAAAATACATTAAAATAGATCACTTTGGCAAAAGGGTGCATTTGGGCATATTAAGTCACCTACGTTTACAAAATGCAAATAATTAAGAACTGATCGTTCTTCTCGGAGACGTTTTATACAACTACTTCAACGACGATGTTATCAGACAGGTTTGACAAAGTTTAACTCGGTACAATACAACACTTCCTGCTTAACAGCTTTGAAAGGAGGAAGTAAAAGTATCCCCAGCAGACAGATAAAGCACCTTGTCTTTTTTACCCCCTTTAATCAACAGTGATGATGGGAGTTTTATTTTAAAAAAAATTTGTTGGTTACCACTATCTTTTTAAAATACAAATAATAAAGCTTCATGTTGCGTATGCGTGTGTTGTAAGACCTCAATTAAATTGCATCTGTGTCTGGTTGTTTTCCATTGTATGTATATAAAAATAAAATGTATTTTAATTTACGTTTTTTTTTTTAAAGGATTTGTGATGAAATACAGCATATGTAAGAGAAAATCAACTCTGGTCTGGTTTCAATTATTTTTAGGTCTAAACTTGTGCTGCTTTCCTTGCACACATGCTATGAAACACATATTTTATTTTGCAGACTGTCATTTATTTTACTTTCACGGTCACCCAAAATGGAGAAATAAAGCTAAAAATCAGAATGAAATCAATATGAAGGCAGATTGCCACAACCAAGCATTTGAGTCGGAGCATGCCGCCTGCACAATAGGAATGTAAAAATGTGCCTGAGCCAGTCACCAGCTCACCAGCTAGCTACTTCTGGAATGAGGGTCTGCCAAAAAAGAAAAAAAAGAAATCAATACACAGCAATATCACAAATTCCTGACAGGTGCAAAAAACTTTGACAGCAAATAAAGCATTTCTAATTTTCTCCTGAAGAACAGGAACCCCTGAGGATTTCCGGAGAAGAAAAACCAAATTCAAAAGAAAGATAGAAAGTAAACAGGAGGTAAAGCTACTGCTTTTAGGTGGGCTACTTTACTGATAGTCCTGATATTTTTAAAACTTCAATAAAGGAAATCCTTCCAAATATCTACTTTAAAAACTGATTTAAAACTAGAACCCACTCTAAGCTGGAGTTCAAGTTAAGGGATCTTAAAAGATTGAAATGCTTGTTAAAAACGTTGTACAGAAAAAAATGATTGCTCCGACTTATTCATTTAGCTCGGCAGCTGTTCCTCGTGTGCAGGACTTTGGGAAAGTGAGGCCAATTAAAAAAAAAAGAAAAAAAAGTTGTGTCTCAGGATTTATTTACATCATAAAGTGTGACCTCATATCAGACACAACATGAATGGCGTGGAAGTTATTTTTACAGTGTGATTTCACAATTATTTCAAAACGTCCAGTGAAGGAATGCTGTTCCCCGTTTCTCTGGGACAACTTATCTCTCAGCATCCAGCAGATATTTGTCATTACTGTGTGGTTTTGACTGTATAATAACAGTTTAAACAGCAAACTTAAGCAGAATCTCCTCTGCCCTGGCTTGAAGGTAAAAGGGTTCAAAGTGAGCAGAATTACAATTTAACGGCTTTACTATGCAGTCATTGTTTTTCTGGGATCTTGTTTTTCTAACAGGTTCCCTGATCACAGCCACACACTTCCCTCTACAGTAACCATTTTTTCCCTCATTTGTTAGGTTCTCACGGTTCTCTGTCAAATTCTCTCTCGACTGCTGAATCTTCCACGATATTCTGACCACGAAGCCAGGAATCATCATCATCATCATCATCATCATCATCATCATCATCATCATCATCATCATCATCATCATCACCACATTTTCTCCTGGATAAAGAAAGTGTCCTATCTTTTACTTTAAACTAAGTTATGGAAATCTCTGTAAACAGGCACCTAAAAATCTCTCAAATACCACGCATGGTTTTAATACAGCAGTCATCAGTTTGAACCTTTTTAGAACTATAAGACCACACTGGTTTTTACGTTGAATCTGCAAAAAACGTATATTAGGAAAATTGTCTTCGAAGCTCAACAAAGATTGTCACGAACCCCCTCCACGCAGTCCCGCCATACCACAGACTTAAGCAACTTCCAGTTGAAGGTATTTTCCCCCAAAATCATTTTAATGCCACAGGAATAATCATAAACACCAATGACTCTGAATCCTGTTTCTTTAATGTTTAGATTTTAGACAGTGTGAACTGTACCGAACTGCTTCCATCGTCTTAATGCAACATCAGCCAATCTGCTGAACTTGAGCCACGGAACATGTGCAATTCATCCTGCCTCACAGTAGGAAGGAACAAGGATATCCTGCAGCTTGCAACATTTGCTTAAGTTTGTGCTTTTTGATTAAAAGGTAGTGCTTATTTTTCCTCAAAGCGTTTTACTTTTCGCCACTTTACGAAGAAATTTGTGTGTGGCATTTTGTAAGGAATCTGTGTGCACATTTTTATTGTATTTTTAAAGAAAGGTGTCTGTCTTAATGCCTGAAAGTCCATCAGAGCTGTAAAGGTACTGATTAACAAAAGGCTTCACACTTCCTGGCATGGTGTCCTCATGAACTTTGAACTAAACAAGTCGCTTGCCTCTGCGTGTCGACTTGTTGCTGAGGAGTGTAAGTGAAATAAAAACATTTTCTGTTTACTGAGCATTTATAAAAGCTGACTATCAAACTTAATCTAGCACTTTTATGATTGTACTTTGTTTTGTTTATGGCTGAATAGTTCAACGCGGTTAGACCACATTGCAACAATCAGCATAGGTAGAGGTAGAGAGACTCCAGATGCTTTATAGTTATCTTTTTCTTGCAAATGCATGTCTGCGCTAGACATTGTGCCAGTGTCCTTGTTTGTCTGTTCTCTACTTTCTCTCTTGCTGAGGGCTAACGCTGCTGCGCATCTTAGCACAAAAAGTCCAGACTGTGTTACACACGGCAATAACACCACCGAGCAAACAAACAAACAAACAAACAAACAAACAAACACAGAGATAATATTGAAAGATAATTACAAGCAGACGCACACTTCTTGATATACCCGTTTTTTGTAGCACCGCCCGAGGAAGCAGCTCTGTCGAGAGTAGCAGGTGATGCCCTTATTTGGAAGTGACCCAGATCACGTGATCACAAAATGGTGGAAGCTGTGAGCTGTTTATAAGCTGAGCATCTCCATCGAGAGGCTTGGAGCAGGAAAAAGGCAGTGCATCCATGCTCTGAGACACAGTGGGACAGAGATTCCCAAGCCCCAGCAACGGTGAGTAGACGGCTTTTATTCAGTGGAGATGAAAAGAGGTGTATGCTTTGTTTTTTTGGGTTTTTTTTCCACCCTCTCCTCTCAGCCAGCAGAGACAGGAAGCAAGAGTGAGGGAGGGGCTGCTGTCATCAGCACCATGATCCTGTGCTGTGATGTGGAAGTAGATCTGAAGCAGCATCTTCCAAGGAGGATGTCATTTTGTATGATTCAGCAAAATAGACCTGTGTACCAGTGTAGATTTGAATGTAGATCTGTGTAAAAAAAAGTGTGCATATTTATGTGCGTGTGTGTGTATGTGTGTGTGTGTAGACATCCTGGGGATGAAGACACAAGCACAAACACACGCACGCACACACACACACACAGTCTTCATTAAGACAGTTATGTCGACAGTACAGCTTTCACAAGAGAGTTCAGCGTTTTTCTGTTTCAGCTGCTGATGTAATCACATTTCCACCGTTGCCCTGAAAGCCTGTTGAAGAGGAACAAGGATGGCTCTTTTTCATGCGAATGAACACACGTCACGTGACTCGCTGCGAATTTGCATCCCTGCCCAATCTGTGCTCAGGCAAGCGTGTGGTCTTTCGATTTGAATCAACACTATAGGCAACATGGAGGGCATTGAACCTGCCCCCAGACCCCCAACCCCCACCCCTTACTCAAAGCACCATCCCCGCCTCCTCAGCTCTTAACACAAGGATTATTCATAGTTCAAAGATGACCTTTTTGCCTCAGTTTCATGTGTTTCCGTCATGTTCGCCCGTTACCACTCCTAAACTTGTTCCACCTGTTTTCTGTTCAGTGTGGAAGAATATTTCTTTTGATTCCTTCAATGATGCACAAGCTAAAGGTTTTGCACCTCTTTATATTTTTGTGATCTGGCGATCTCAGTGGAGAAGCTGGATAAAATAAAACAGCCAGCTGCTAATCTTGAACAGAAACATTCAGGAATCTCAAGTGTTTCTGCACAAATTATGTTGACAACAACAGAGGCAACATCGTGTCAATTTGACTGCAAGAAGATATTTATTATAGCGATTGTACTCACAGGTCACCACAGAAAGACTCGGTGTATCAGGTTCAAATGTCTGTAGCTATTGTAATGGTTTTTATTTCACCTAAAAAAATGAAGTTAACAGTATCTGAAATCATGCAGAAACTTGATGTCTTTGACATTTCTGCAACGGCCAACACTCCTGTGTTAGTTTAAATAAACAGGAGACGTCTTCAAATATGTTTTGGCTTTTTCTGTTGCTTTTCAGAATAATGCCTTCTTCATCTCTGAGTGGCCTCTCAGTCCATGTCAGTACAGGGCTGAGTTTAACTGTTCAGTCAGCATCTCCATAAAGCCTTTTTGTTTTGTAGTTGACATGCATTTCATATTAAAACACATTCGTCTTTGGGAAACAGTGTGATGGCTGGACGTTCCCTTGTTCATTTAGACACATTTATCTGCAGTTGCGTTGATTACTGCAGCAGTATCTTTACAGGTCTGCCTAAAAAAAATCAATCCTCCAGCTGCAGCTGATCCAGAATGCTGCTGCCGGCGTTCTCACTAAAACCAGGAAGATAGAGCGCATCACCCCATAAATACCGTTAGTTCATCAATCACTGAATGGCTTAGCACCACAATACATTAAAGATCTGCTGTTCTTTCATCAACCTTCTAGACCTCTCAGGTCTTCTGGCTCTGTTCTGCTCTGCATCCCCAGAATCGGAACCAAACATGGAGAATCAGCATTCAGCTTCTATGCACCACAAATCTGTAACAAACTTCCTGAAAACTGCAAAACAGCTGAAACACTGAGTTCCTTTAAATCCAGACTTAAAACACACCTGTTTAGAGTGGCTTTTGAAACATTATAAGCATTGATAAACATTGTGATGTGTAATAATGCCACCAGAGAAAATGTTATGTTTGACTTGTTGACTGTGTTTCTATTTTTGTGTTTTCATGACGAAGAGCACTTGTTGCTGAAAGGTGCTATACAAATAAAATCTGATTGATTGATTGATTGAAATGAAGGTGTTACATTTAAGCATCTAGAAATTTGACCCAAGGATGAACCACACTTCTGTTTCGGTTACCTGTTTTTTCTGTAACATTTCATGAAGCAGTGACATGTTTAAAGGTGTTGAACTAAAATACATTTATGAATCAGAAGCCTAAAAAGTCATAAAAACAAATCTAGTTTCATCTGTAATTTCAATATTACAGTAAAATCGATGTATCTTTGTATCTAATCAAAAAAATTGCAGGCCTGAAATCTGATAAAGTTCCATAATATATAATATAAAACTATTAAAAGTGTGGTGTCAAACTTAGTTTTTGTTTAGGGTTGATATGACTAATGCCACCTGCGTTATGTAAAATTACACGATGCTACTTGTATCATGTTTTTGTTGGTGACCTGTTAAATGGTACAGATGTGAATCACTTTCCTTATCCTTTTAAAAGGTCCTGTCCTTGTAGAAAGTGCACTCTCAAAGCCAGAGTGGTAATTACAGATGCATTTAAGTTGCTCCTGGAAACCAAAGTGAACCTAATTTGAGTATTGCCACTAAGTAGACCATAATAATTAGTGGTACGGCAATCAATTTACCAGTGATGAAATTAGCCAATTTACCCCTCGGGTTGCTCTAACCAGTGATCATCAGGTCCAATATCTAAATAACTCGATTTTTTTTTTTTACCCTGTTTGCTAAAATGCATAAAAATTGAAAACATATTTATTTTTTCAGCAGATTAACAGACTTTCTATTATGTCTTAACCAGATAGAGATTGGCTTAATTCAAATTTTGGATTCAATGTTGATATCACTGTCAAGAATCCTGCAGTACATTTATTTTCCCAGTTTGTTTTATTTAATTGGGGGAATTGAAACCAAAATTTTATTACATGGGTTTATATCTAATCCAGTGCCAGGAAGAAAACTGGAATCAAATCTCTGACAACAACTAACTTGTTTAAGGTTAATTAATTCAAATAATTAGGCAACTGATTGCGAATGCAGCTGCACTGGTAATGCAGTGCCATACTTTGGATTTAGGGAAAAGTTTTGAAGTGTTTTGGTGTTTTAGATCAAGTGTTTTAACAGATGATGCCAAATTCTGCTTTTTTTTTTTTTTTTTTGAGGCTTTTCTGGCTCTTGTCAAAATTTTCTGAATATGAAAAATATGAGTCAATAGGTTTGATGATTGTAGGCTATTGTATCATGTTTAGCTCTGGTAGAAGAGATGGGAGACAGCTTTTAAACATAGTAACTGTTAATAAAAGCACTTACAATGAGCTAGGTCTAAAAAAAAAAGTCAAAGTACATAGCAAAACATGCAAATAAGTTTATGGATGCAATTATCAGTAGACAAAAAACAAAAACTCTGAACACTTTAGAGGACTGAACTGATCCATATCAAATCTACATCCATTACATAAATTACAAACTATTATAATTCAAGTATATATAATGTCTCTCACCCTTTGGCAAGTCTTTACAGTTAGATAAATTGTGGTCAGCAGATTTACACAGTTTGATTTTTTTTTTCCATCACATATTTCTGTTCACAGTGTAACTTTTTTTTTTTCTTTCAGGTCCTTCTGGGGATGGACCTGACCTCACACAGTAAAATGACTTCAGAGGGCGACGACGGCAGACCAGGTGAGAGTGAACCAAACATTTTACACACAAAAATAAAAAGGAGTTGGTTGTTCAAAAATAAATAACACTCTGCTCTTTTCATCCTAGTCCCCCCTACATCTTTACCCCTGCAAGGAGGGCCCAGCCAGAGGAAAAAACTTTCTGCCCCTCAGATCAGCTTATCTCTGGACCACAGCGAAGACGACTTGGGGGAGACTCCAGATGATCTGGACATTAACGTGGACGAACTCGACACTCCAGATGAGGGAGATTACCTCGACTACACAGACCATGAAATGGACTGGGAAGGTGAGTTAGATAAAAAACAACAAAACATTAAAACGGTTGATTCATTTCATCACCCAAAATCATTTGCTACAATGTAAGGTAATGTGAAACTTCTTTGTTTTTGTTTCAGCCAGTTTAATTTGCAACTTATCTGCATTTTCTTTCATTTGAAATGTTCTTTTGAGGTTGATTTATTAATATGGAAAACAAATTATGATTACCAAGTGGTTCTTTTTGTGTTGTGTTCCAATTGCCTGCTATGTTTCTCAGGGTGCTGCTGATCTATCCACTATTGTTACATGGGTCACATAAATCCCACAAACTTGATTCAGTGACCAATGGCACCATTCTCTCTTTTCTCAAACCAGATCCCGGTGCAGCCACTAAAAGTGGGACGAGTGATTCCTACAACACCATTCCAACGTATAGCGCTGAGGAGGAGCGACGTGACGTCAAGCTGTGGAGGACCGTCGTCATCGGGGAGCAGGAGCAGCGAATCAACATGAAGGTTATTGAGCCTTACATGAAAGTCATCTCTCATGGAGGTGAGAATGTTTGCTAAATCAATTTCTAACTTCACAAAACTATTAAGAACGGGGAAAATAAGTCCTATGTTACACAGTCAGCACACACATTGTAAAACAAAGTGCACCCTCTGTTAGTTCTGGGGTTATATTTTATAAATGACCCAGTGTTTACTGGTTTGTGAAATTATTTTTAATTTTGCCTTAGGCGTAGAAATACACACATCGGAGATTGTGCCATTTCATTGATTCAATAAACAAAGATGAAAAGCAAGTCCATTTTCTACATGATTTGCACTTTTATCTGTTATGTACATCTGTAGCTAAGTGCAGACATTTTCCAGTTGGCTGGTATTTTGGATTACAAAATGTAAAGTTTCCTAAAGGTATTATCTTTGGTCATGTTGTTATGTGCAAACGTTGCTAGGAAACGCGCTTTACTTACTGTTTTCTGCAACATTTAGAATGTGATCCGACAATCGCACCGACAATGACCAAATTGAGCTGAAATAATCTTTTGTCCTGCATTTAAACCATGAAAAAAATGCAACGTCCACATCCAAAAAGCTGCTATGATGAACTGTTTATTGAGGCAGATATGAATACATTCAAAGTCATGCTGCTCGTGAATAATCTGTTTGTCTCTTAGTGCGTGACCTTGAGCTGAACTTCTGCCTCCAGCCTGTGCCTCTGTCTTAAACCACATTCTTCTATAAAAGCAAGTAATGCCTCAGAATGATGGTGTGTCACAAATAAAAGTGCTCCTCTCTGTACTGAATAGTGCCGAGACATCGAACCAGCAGCAAGCGAGAGCTCGGTTTTGCTGATTAACTTGGTTAAATTTTGACTGCTTTGTTAATTCACCGTAAGTTTATTGTAATTGTTCGTCGTCTTATGGCTAAGGTCGTGCCGGTTTAATTTGTTTTGCCTTCAGGGAAACTGTGGTACGGACAAGCAAGAGCTCTTCTGTAGACAAAAACATACCAACCAGTTATTAATCAATCATAATTAATCATAAAATATATAAAAAAGATTAATAAGGAATTATAATTGATCATCTTAGTGACTAGAACCAATATTATCTTTTAATTATCAGTTGTGGTATACATTTTGTCTTTTCTAAGCATATTTTACACAACATTTAATTCGAAGGAGCCAGACTTTCTTATCTTTTTAAGATGCGTAATTTAATTATGAAAGCTGCTGTTCAAACGGACAAACAAATGTAGCATAGGCATATAAGAAACATCTTGGAAAAGTTTAAATATTTGATTTATGAGATTCAAGGTGATTCAGAAGTTAAAGTGAAAAACACAACAGACCTTGGTCTGGTGTGAAAGTTTAGAAAAATCTTGATAACTGCAGAGAAAAACTGAATATTAGGCGAAAGAAATGATTTGCAGCAGATAAAGTGCATCTGAGAGTCTTGCCCTAAGGAGATTGGAGGAAAAAAAACATCAAAAACTTCAAACAGGACCTGGGAGAGGCATTATCTGTTGGCTTATCCATCTATGGGAACTCTTTTTATTGGCAACAAAGTGATTTGTAGATAATTTTTAAGTGGCTACAGTCGGATACAAGAATGGATTGAAGATTTTAAAAGCAAAGAAAAAGTACGGCATTCAAAAGGTGACAAAATCACCTAAAATAAATTGGCTTATTTAAAGCAAAATATAAACTACAGAGCTGATCAAGATTTTTGCAAAGTACTCAACCTCTTTGCAGAAATATTCACATCAAAACAAAATAGTGAAGTACAAGTAAAACAATACTATATATATATATATATATATATATATATATATATATATATAATGTATATATAAATTCTTTGTGGAACAAAGTTTCTCTTCATTTTACTATTTCGGTGTCTAATTAGATTAATTATGAAGTCGTTTCCTTCCAGTTGATTTTATTTCGGTCTTTTAGACTGATAATTGCCAGAGTGCACATGAACACAAAGCTTTTTAGATTTTTATTCATAAATTTTTCGAAACGACTCATTTTGCAATTTTGTTATCTTTCTACAAGTAGACATGGATCAACCTACTTATACGTCCGCATATGTTTATGCAGCATGAAACATAAAGAAAACTTGTCTCGTGACTCATGAGTTTTTTGAGAGCGGCCTACCATTATAAATGCAAATGTGACCTTTACCCAAAGCAGATCGAGCTTTCTCCCGCTCCGCTCGTTGCCGGAGGCTTAAGTGAAACACAGCTGTTCCATGTAAACAGAGATGTCTGTCACTGGAAAGTCAATATCAGAAGCTGTGTCATCTGAAGAAAAGCCCTTCTGTCTGCGTGTCACCAAATCTGCTGATAAATGGGCTGGTGAATAAAAAGGAAATTACAATAATTGGGGAAGCATAGTGAGAGGAAATGGGACAAAGAGCCAGACAAAAGAATCAAAGACTGGCAGATAAATAGAACAGAAAAGCGGAAAATAAGAGAGCAATCAAGTTTTCACCAACAAAGGCGAACTCTCAAGTTGACTCTTATTGCTTTCCTTTTTGTGTTTTTGCCATTTTTTTATTCTATCAGGTTACTATGGCAGCGGGGTGAATGCCATCATAGTCTTTGCCGCATGCTTTCTGCCAGACAGTGCCCGAGAAGACTACCATGACATAATGGAGAACCTCTTCCTGTAAGTATGCAGTGATGACTAACAAAGACATGCCTCTCATTTCACACTGACCTCCTACAATAATTATTGTTTTCTGTACTATTAACAAAACACTGACTCATCCCTTAAAAGTGCAAACAGTTTACAGATGGTAGAGAAATGATCTCAGTGACACGGTAACGCTCTATACTTGTTTTATTCTCGGATTAAGATTTATTTACCATTACTTAAGTAGTTACAGTACGTTACACCAGATCATATTTCATTATTATTCCCAATTGGTAATTTGTTTGACGGGGTGTGCATAAGACTGACGTGACACCTGTCAGGAACATGAAGGAGTCTTCATGAATGTTTATGACAGCTGTCATAAACATTGTCATTTGGAAAATGACACTTTTAATGCAAAGTTGACTCTTTTAAAGGAATTTTGATGCAACTTTTAATGGAATTTTGCTTTAAACTAATTCTAAAATTACTGAATTGTGCACAATTGACACTTTTAAATGACTTTTAATGCAACTCTTAGCTCAATATTACATTAAAAGTGACAATATTTACCGAATGACACTTCATGACAACAGTCATAATCTCTCAGGCTGACTCCTTTATGTTCAATGACAGGTGTTATGTCATGTTTATGTTCATGTCGGTCTTCGAATAAAGTGTTACCCCATAATTTAAGTGTAAATTTGATCTTTAAAGTAGATCAAATTTCATTATTATTCAAAAAATTTTTTTTTTGTGATCCTCAGGTGAGTGAATGGAAACCTAAAAGCCGTTTTCCATCCAAACAGACTGAAAGGCTGTTGGCTCTGGTTCAGCTTGTTCAGTGACTTTGTGGTTTCTCACTTTGCAACCGAAGACATGTCTGAGGTGGGAGGGGAGACTTGAGTTTTTGCAGAAACTTCACTCTAAAATCAAATAAACATAGCAAATCGTATTGACGCTAATAAAAACATTCATCACAACTGAATCTTACAGGGGAATCTGGTTTTGCCTCAGCTGGATGAACCTCCTGGCTGTGTAAATGTCCCCAAACTGCATCTTCCAGTGTGACCAGAGTTACTGTAAGGGTTTTTAAGTCACGGTGGGACATTTTTCAAATCCCCTATTATCGTAATTGTGCGGTGTATCCCAAGCTAATCCTGGCAAAATTGCAGCGTAGGTGAAAAAAACAAAAAACAAACAAAAAAAAAACCCCCAACAAACTATTGGATCATAAATAAAAGGATTTTTATTTCTATGAATGGAGCACATATTGTGAACAAAGCTATATATCCCAGATGACATTTCTAAACAAAACCCAACCAAGATTAAACGTACAGTAATACACACATAAATGATAATACAGAGAGTTGACTCTCTTGGAAGATGAACAGTGCAAAGCAAATGCTAAACGCTGTTGTTTCCACACCACCCGAGGCTGTGTCAACAGCTTTATTGTTTGCAAAGTAACTTTGCTGAATCACAGAGAGAGCGCGAAAAAAAAAAAAAAATCTCTGAATGAAGTGACAGGAATAAAGTTTGCTTGCTGAGACTTGCTGGGCTTGTGGCTCCACTGTTGTTCTGGCTGAATTGCGTTTCATGCTTTCCACAGTGCAATTTAGATCCCACAGGCTGTTCTGTGACAGATATTCAGAGAGCTGGCATGTTTCAAGAGTTTTGGACAGAAATGAGAGAAGGTAAAAAGTGGCGTCTGCAGTTTTCCGTGCCAGATGGCTTAAAGTCTGATTCCGTGCGAGGGGGGGAGTCACTGTAGCTTTTGTGGAGAACCGTGTGTGTCGGTGGGAGATGATCTCAGCGGAGTCACACAGCCGAGTCGATTGGCGGTGTTGGACCGTGAGGGTGTCGAGCAGGACTGAGACCAAAAGTCAGAGAAGTTAAAGGAGTCGCTGAGAAAACTCGCTGACGACATTTTCAACTTTATTTTCAAAGGGAGCCGCAAAGTTCCCCCCCGCTGACTGAGAGAACAGAAGAGGTGGACGCAGAAACGAGGACAGAAAGTGGTAGCGCTTCATTATAATTTGAGTGCGGGGTTCGATTTCAAAGAAGGAACTTTTACGATTGAGCCTCCGAGATTGATGTTGAAAAGAGAAGATGAAGAAACGGGAAACAGCTCATGAAGCAACACTTGTACCAATTTCCCGTCTCTTCTGACATCAGAGGAGAGAGATTTCAGCATCCTGCTGGTCGAGGTTTTCAGATTCACTGTTACACTCGTCTACCATTTCCTCATGTATCCGCATTCAGGTTCAAGACAACAGCTGTTTTCTGGCTTGAAGATCTGCCCAAAAGTAATGCATGTAAATGACAAGAAAAGAGAACAAACTATTTACTTGATCACACTGACTAAATAGATTAGTTACAAATTTTAGCAATACACACACACAGACTGCAATTAATCTTCTGTTTCTCTATGAAGCCATTTGGTATTTAGTGTTTCTAATTTAGTGCTAGAGTCAAATTTGTTGTGAAGTAGTAACTGAATGTTATGTGAACTTGCCTCACAGTCACCACGTAATTGTTTGAATTTACGGCAACAAAATATGTGTGTTTCAGCTATGTGATCAGCACGCTGGAGCTGATGGTGGCAGAGGACTACATGATTGTTTATCTGAACGGAGCCACGCCCCACAGGAGGATGCCTGGTCTGGGTTGGCTGAAAAAGTGCTATCAGATGATTGACAGAAGGTGCGTCCAGTTGTCGTCCTTCTGAAATCTGAGGCTTGCAATGTTGGCATTGGAAATGTGCTCCGTTGGACAGGCGTGCCTAACGTGATATACCGATTTGTGCTTAGACTCAGGAAGAATTTGAAATCCTTCATTATCGTTCATCCGTCATGGTTCATCAGGACTGTTCTGGCCATCACCAAACCCTTCATCAGGTAAATGTTTGACACACTTGGAGTCTGGTTGAATGTGTGTTTCTTCTCAGCGTAAAACAATTTAGCAGCTACTTTTGGAGGACAACTTTTTGTCTGTAGAATTATTTACTAAAAAAAAGTGAGCATTTTTGATATTATTTGAATGTTATAAGATTCATATCTTTGAAGAGTTGCATGTTTTTTTTATTTTTATTTTAAATGAACAGAAAACTCCAGTGTTACATCACAGTCCACATATGGCAATGCTTTCGTGTTTAAAAAGGTATTTTATTTCAGAAATGTTTGTTTACTTCTCGCTCTGAAAAACAATGGAAAGGCTAGATGTGATTTATTTATGTTTTATACTTTTCATGATTTTGTTTTCCCTGGAGTGGAAAACAAAATCATGTATACTTTATGTGATTTTTACACTTTTAACACTGATATTAATGTTAAAGGTGTTGAGAAATACCAGCTGCATGAGCTTTTTTAAATTTAGTTTGTCTGTTTCATCAAAGCGAAAACAGTGATGAACGTTTTTACTTCAAGCCAGTCCATGTCTGGTCAGTACAGCGCGGCAGATCTTCGCCTCAAAAATCTGATAAAATAAAGGAATTTTCTCACTTTTAACAATAAACAATGAGATGTTATCATGACAACAAGGCAAAAGAGTTTAAACAGGTTGATGTTTAATATAGACTTTTTTTTTGTTATATTTTTGGTGTGAATTATGTAACTTAAACGGCGTCACGGGTCTAATGATGTGAAGGCTTTGTGCTATACGGCACATATACTGCTTGAAATTATTCACAACATGAAACATACATTTTTAATGTGACATTCCTGATGCACTTCGGTAAATGTGCACATAATTTCTCCTGCTTTCAGCGCCAAGTTCAGCAGCAAGATCAAGTATGTGAGCAGTTTGGATGAACTGCGGGAGCTAATCCCAATGGACAGCATCCAGATCCCAGAGTGCATCATTAAGTGAGTCCCTCTTAGCCCCTGAGTGTAACACCCAGTCTCATCCACTGCAAACCTGATTTGTGCTAATGGCTTCGTATTCATCTTGTTATTTGAACTTCCACCTCTAGACTCGACAAGGAGCTGAAGGAAGCGGCGGAAAACTCCAAGTAAGCGTTGGCTGTTTTTGCATCTCACCGCCCTCCTTTGCGGAGGCGGTGGCCCCCCCAGTCTCGGTGTTCACCCTTGGCTGGAGTGTTCATTTATCAGATTGGAGGCTTCTCCTGGACGAGGGCCAGTTTTTATTTGGCTGCGTTTCCAATTACACCGGAAAGACGGGGAAAAACAAAAAGAGAGTCGCTAAAGACGCTAAACGCTTTGCTTTTATCTAATTTGTCATTACAGTAAAACAAACGAGCCGGTCTTTATTGCACGTAGATCTATAGCTCTGATGGTAACTGTATAACCAAAAGATGCAGACATCACAAACTAATCACTCGCTGTCTAATTGTGTAACGAATCATAAATTGCGCAGGCCCCCAAATTCCCTGCATGGAAGCATATTACAGCGGTAAATCGTCCTCTAACGACGTCTCCCATTTGTTTCTTCTGTCAAGAATAAACAGTTTCCTGCAGGGAACCGAGCCGACAGCAGCCAGCAGACCAGAGTAAGTCCTCAAAGATGTTAAAAGTTCACACACACAAGACAAATGGCCACACGTCTGCTGTCCGTCACACACACATAAACACACCCGTCCTAAATGGTCTACTTTGTTTGTTGTTGTTTTTTTTCCCATCTTCACAGCAGACAAGACCAGTCCGGTGCCAGCAGCTCGTAAACCAGAGCATCCTGAATTGATGGGACGCCTCAAAAGTAACTGCGATGAACGAGTCAAGCTTGAAAAGTGCTGCTTGTGTGCGTGAGTGTGTGTGTGTCGGTGTTTTTCCTCTCAGACACTGGAGTTCAACTTAAACACAACCTGCTGTAGTTCCTGTTTAAACTCTGATCAATTTTAACTGTAGCATCTGCTGCACTGTACGCCTTGCAGCTTAGATAAACCCGTAGTCGAGTGTGCGCGACGCTCGCGAGCGTCAGCAGAGTAGCATCGACGTCAACTTGGTGGTCAAAATGGAAATGCGACCACACACACACAACAGACGGCACACCTCAAGAATTCAATTTCAGAGACTGTGTTTTATTTATGTGCATGAAAAGCAGCAAAGCAATAATACCACGCCTTTTTGTGGTTTCCCGGATCTTTGGAAACGAGAGGCGACTTTTTGTGTCAGCTGTTTTACACGAAAAGGGACCAGAGGACGTCGGGGAAAAAAGAAGAAAAAAAAACCTTGTGCCATAGTTTATGACCGACTTGCAGTCGAGTCACTTAATCTTGTATCTTGTCCTGAAAGTGCGGAATAAACATATATATATATATATAGATATATATATAGATATTTAAACTTTATAGTGTCAATCTAAGAACCAAGCAGGGGTAAGTTCAATATAAAAATCAATCAATCACATTGTACTGTGGACACAAATGTGTGTGTGTGTGCGTGTGAGTGTTTCAGCACTTGCTGGATCCTCAGACAAAACCTCAAATGACCTTAACGATGGGATGTCAGCGAAGCACAACGTCTCATCAGTGTGTGTCCATATGCATGTGTGTATTTGTACATCAGTGCATGGTCCCCACGTCACAAAACTGGTGATCTGAACTCATGTGTCTTAATGATTGTGCAAAAAAAAAAAGAAGAAATGCTGTCTATTGATTCAATAAAAGTGATTAATAGCCTTCAGGCCGTTTTGAGCCTCCTCTCGTTTGTGAGTTAAACCTTAAAGGCTCGTTAAGTTCATTTCAGAAACACTTTTTTTTTTTTACTTGAGTGATGCATTTCCAAATTCAAAATTTTAATGGTAAACAAATAACAGTACAAGAAGGAGAGCAAGCAAATAAATCAACTTAAGCAACACCACAAACAAATGACAGGTAGAGATGGAAAAAAAACAACAACTGGCAAACATCCGTGATTTATGAGAGGTCTTAACTGTTTCAGAAAATTATTTGCATACTGATTGTATGTAAGAGATGAAATTAAAAAACACTGGACCATCTCCATGGTTTTAATGCATAAAGGATGCACTTATACGTGTACTCGTGTAGATCTAATCTCAAACATCCAACACCAGACACACCACGGATTTGAAAAAGTCATGATTTTCAAAACAAAAAGGAAAAAGATTTGTACAAAATAAAGTGTGTACTGTGTTTTTTTTACATCGACTGTAAATCACTACGCAGAACATGATGCTTATTTCCGGTTTTGCAGCTCTACTCTGAGAAATACATCAAATTTACATTTGGTTTTTCTCGTGCCTAAATGTGGTCCAGGGTTCGAATCCAAACCTTTACTGCCCGTCGTCCACCCCTCCTCTGTTTGCCCATTTTCTGTTACTGAAGCTACTAGTGCCACAAAATCAGCAAAACAAACAATAAAAACTAGATTGGTCAAAACAAGAATTGGGAGGTCAAGACGCAAAGGAAAGTGGAAAAGTTAATTTGCCGTTAGCAGCAGAATCGGCGCATTTGACATTTGATAACAGCCTTTATCATCTCTAAAGATGCTCAATACTAAAAGAAAGCTATAAGCTGTCACCAAATGACTGCTTGCAATCCCCTCTAACCTTTTTGCGCTGCAGGACATAAGTGTAGACTGATGACAGCCACATGCGGCACCACAGAAATGAGGAAACCAGCATAACATGTCCGCTGTAAGCACGGTAAATATGGATTTATTTCTGAAGCACATTTCATTGTGTGGATGGATGGCAGTCATAAAATGCTGCTCATTATAAATAGCTTCTCACGTCTCATTTGTCTGAGCTCATTGAGTGAAGGATAAATAGATCTGTCCCTCAGGGCAGAGCGAGATTAACAGTACAGAGGAGAGAAATAGGAGAGGCAGAAATGTCTAGAAGAAAAGCAACAGAAGAGTGTCCTCTCATCACTCCTCGTGTCTTATCTGAACCTGTAGCTCTCGTCGTCGTACTCTAGGTCGTCCTCGTTGTCGTCCCCCAGCTGTCCGTACCGAAACTTCCTGTACACCGTGCCGTCCTGGCCCATGTAAACGATGTCCTCGTCGTCGTCGTCATCGTCATCGTCGTCGAAGTCGTCGTCCCTTTTCCCAGAGCGACGCTTACCGATGTCGACGAGCTCGGCCTCCTGGAAGCGGCCTCCTGACGTGGAAGAGGCGGAGGAGTAGCCGCCGCTGTATATATTGCCGCCTCCGGACCCCCCGCCGGAACCGAGCTTTTTGTAGCCGCGGGGCGGAAGGTCCGAGGGGCCGCTTTTGGAACGGGAGTGCCTGACGAGAAAGACGACGCCGATGAGACCCAGGACCAGCAGGATGGAGGCGATGATGAAGATAGTCAGGTTCCCTCTAGACTCCTCTTCCTCTTCGTTCCTGAATGCCAAGTTTGTGCTGAGGATGCACTGCCCTGGGGAAAAAAAAGAAGCAACAAATATAAATAAATGCAAACAAATAGAGCTACGAGGATGTGTTTACTGCGGTGTGAAAGTGTTCGCCACCTTCCTGATTTCCAACGTTTTTTGAATGTCGCCTTTAAGCGTCTTAGAACATCAAACTAGTCAAAAAATAATAATACATGTCAACACAAAATGCAGTGTTGCAATTGTAATACCCATTCTGAATATTACAATGCATACGTAAAAAAAAATATCACATAATAGCCCTCATCCCCAACCACACACAACCCACACAATAGAGATGGTTTGTCATTGCAATGTGACAAAAAAGGTTTAAGGACTATAATTAATTTTCCTACTGATTGAAGTGCTCTGCATGTAAATTAAAGCAGCACTCTCTAAATTAAGCAAAAGGATAATTAGTCACAGATATACAGATAGATGAGACCTACAGCTAAGCGTCACGTGTCGATCATTCACGTCTGTTACGCAGCCGCGTCTCCTTGTTTTGCACTTTTTCAACAAGCGTCGGTTTCCTGTAGCTAACCTCGAGTCTCGGTGCAGTTACAGCAGTCCTGCTTTGGCTTTTCCGTGTCCTTCTGCTCCTCATCAAGGCGGCAACACAGCAGACAACGCCCGCCCGCTTCCAGGATCGCCTGAGCAGAACAGGAAGTGCAGCTGAACGGACCCGGCCCCCGACACTCCTGGCAAGAGTCGTCGCAGTCTTCGCACGAGGCGTCCGATTCCTGTTGAGAGACGGAGGTGGTTGAAGCAAGACGTGGCTTTCTCTTTTCATTCATTATTTACATTTTTTTTTCTTTTAGCTTGTATTGTCAAGCTTCCAAACGTTCTTTAAAGATCCGAGTAGCAGCTTCTCTCCATGAGTCAATTAACATGCATCCGAACCTATCAAACAGTCTCAATCAGCAAGAGCAGGGCCATTTATTTAGAAAATGAGTCACTGCAATAAATTTCACTCTGCTGTTTGAGTCTGCTTCGGGTAGAGCGAGAAGTCTGTTTGAATCACATTTCATGGTACCTGAGGCCCAAACATTAGCGATTATTTTGGTGAAGTACTAGGGGAATCTATTTTTAATTAAAAAAAAAAAAAAGTTAATTTTTGTGAAATTAAAACCTGGAAAAGTGAGGTTACCTTTACAACAGGGTACTGGCCAGTATCGCACATGGACTCACACAGTCCGTCTGACAGCAGGTAACCAGGGAAGCATGAGTCACAGGACTGGGAACCTTTTCCTGCACACACACATTCATTTAAAGGGTAAATAAGGTGATCCTCTATATTCTAGATCTTAAGAAAAATTGCAGAATTCCAGCCTTTGAATTAGTAATTTTGTTGATAGCTTTATCAGTTCAGTAATAACACTCCCATGTCTTCAGTTTTATACTGCGGGTGTTCAGAATTGTCAAAATACAAGTTAAAACGACTGCAACGCGCTGCAAAGGTTCTCACAGACCCTAAATGTTTTCCACATTGTGGCACATTGCAAACACAAACTTCCAGCAGAAAATTGTTGCCTTGTTTCCAGTATTCGTTTTTTTTATAAGCTGATATCTGAAAAGTGTGGAATGCATGTATACATTTTCAGCCTGTAGTGAGACCAAACTTCATAGAAACACTTTTTGCTACTATAGTGACAAGAGTTCCTGGTTGATTCCCGACCAGCTTCGTACATCTGTTTCCTTAACGTTTTGTTCAGTTCAAAGTATTTGAGTATGGTAGTGAAAATATCACACTAACGAAATGTTCTTTTATTATAAAGTAAAAGCACATGGGAAGTTGGCCAGAGCTACACACAGGGCAATCACAGAGGTCATGTTACATTGGAAAGAAGAATGGCCCAAAATTCGGTCACCTCAAAGACTTTTACCAGCAGCAGCAGCTAAATTTAGTTGGGAAAAAATGTAATGTAATTTTTCTTGTTTCCAAATGCACTACCTTATGATGGTTTCATGAAATCCCAATACTCTACAGTTTGTGTTTGAGCACTTTTCAAAGGGTGAGATCATTGGTCAAGACACAGTAAATCTTTCCTTTTACTTACACAGTATCCTTTCGGCCAGTCGGATTGTCAGCCCTGTCTTTCTCATAAAGTAAATTAATTTGTGATCGTTTGAAAATGAACCCCTTGTTCATTTCTTTATGGTGCAGCTTAGATGCACGGTTTGTACAGGAGCAAATCTTGTCAGACTACAAAAGCCAGGAAGATCTTCACTATTGTACACTCAGTTTGTTTCTCCTCGAGTCCCTTTTAGTCTGTGCTAAGCACTGAATGTTTAGGTCATACCACGAGCCTTAGCGCACCGAGGATTCGCTGACAGCTAGCAATTTGCATGCCAGTTATGCAGACTATTTTGCTGATGCTATCGCATTATGATTAGGAACTGAACTGCTCCTAATGTTGCTCACTTTTTGACAGATGCCTTTGTGTAATCATTATGATTCACTTCAACTGTCAGTGGTATAATTGTTTAAGTAATTCGCTGCCTATTTTCTGGATCATTTGTAATATTCCAAAGTGGTGCAAACTCAGTTTCACACGAAAATATGCAAAAACCAAGTTCTTTCATTTATGTAAATCGATGTATTTTCTGTGTGCGTGTGTGTGTGTAATCTATGACCCACTTATAGTAAAAAGTTTTTCTGTCCGTCTTATAAATTTTCTTGCTGTAAGCTCACGAAGATTAAAAAAAAAAAAAAAAAGATTTACAAGATGTAATAAATCTTGTATGCTCCGTTTTAAATCAGGTGAGGAACGGACAGAAACAGGAGGCCTAAATGCCAGTAGTAGTGATTAGTGGATCTAATTAATTAAATGCCCTGAAGCTGTAAGGGAACTGTGACTGGAGGATTAGATGAGGGAAAAGTAAGCAAAGAGTAAGTAAAACTTTGTTTTTATAGAATCTTTCAAGATGTAGATCACAAAGAACTAAACACTAAAAACCCCTTTAAAAAAACAAAACTAAGTACACAGAATATTTAATGTAAAGCAGTGGTAAAAGTTTTAGTAGCTTTTTAAATGCTCCATAGAATCCAGTTGCCTCAAGATAAAGGGGGAGAGGTTTCCAGAGTCCTGGGGCGACTGCTGAGAAGGTTGTGTCGCCTTTAATTTTCAGTCTCAGCACAACCCGCAGGCCTTGGTCACATTGCCTTAGGGACATGAGCACTGGGAGTCCTTTTAAATGACAACTACGATCTTAAATTGTACTCAGGAGTTGATGGGGAACCAGTGCAGCTCGACAAGTAGCCGTGTGTCATGACAGATAAGAGCTGGAAACGGGGAAAAGCTGTAAATGTGACCACACGTAGGATAAAGAAAGAAAGAAATATATACCAGGCTTTTAGGGCTGGTATTTTTCTCAGATAGATGCAATGATATTAAAAGTCAGAAAACCTAAATACAAGTTAAAAGATACAACTGCTCAGATTGTTATAAAGGATCTTGGATCTTGTTGTAGGTTTTGGGTTTGTTTTGCTTCTCCTTGCAGATTACCTTCGAGGTGACCACAAAAGGAAGAATTTGGTCAAGTTTAGATTCTTACTTAGAAACTTCTGCAGAAATTCTTTTTCCAGCTTATCTTTCAGGACTTAAATAAATGTCTCTAGAACTCTGGCGAGTCTATCAACATGTGAATGTAAAATCTAATCTGCAGATCATTTACAGTGACTCTAAGTTAAATTAAAACCTGCAGGCCTCTTTTTTTGCTTACTCCTGACTTAGCAAAGCTAGATTATCAGATGACAGTACAAGAATTATATGGCCAATTCTTTTAGTTTTTTTTTTTTTTTACATGTGACGTGCATCTCTGAAAGTCGGTAGTGATGAACTGTCCACAAATTGTCAAAGAATATACGGAGTATGATTCCGTCTCCTTTCTGATCACCAGGAGGAATGCCCATTTAAAACAGAGGAAGTCAGGTGAAGTGTGAGTGCAGACAGAACAACCATCCAAAGGCAAAGTAGAGGAGGAGCAGAGCAAGAAACGCAAGTGGAGAGACTTTGACCTAATTCTTTTCACCATATCTTTAAGCTCTAATGCCAATTTTCGTTCTTTTGTGCTTTCGGTTGCTCTTTTTGCTAATTTGGAAACTTTAATAGCCATTTTGCCCATGGTTGAATTATGTTCAAAACGAGGATAAAAACGAGGTGCAGACCATTTTGTTTTTATAAAAACGGGATAGTTTTGAGGTTCGAAGAAGTTAAAATTGGCCTGGTCTCCCTAAAAAAGTGGGGAAGGCAAATTTATGCCTCCGGTGGTTATAATTGGCTTTAGTCTGACAGCAATTCTTCTGTCAGCTTATGTACAAAGCTCAGTTTTAATGGTTAGGAAAAAAAAAACATGTTATGTTTTCCATTCTTTACTGAGTTTTTTATCTGTTTGATTCTGTGGGGAGTTCTGGATGCCAATCTCCATTAACACCTGGGCCCAAAAAAAGGTATTTTAATTATTACAGAAAAGCCTCTCCTAAAAATGGCTCACAGGAATGTTTCAGGAGAGATTTTTTTTTTCTTTCTAACTTTCGCTTAAGGACAACACACTTTTCCCAAATTTAAATTGTAGGTGGATGGATCTGGATGAATTAATTGATGGATTGTTTAGACATGATCTATTTTGTACATGAATTCTTGTGAAAATGAAAGTATTCACAGCAGTACTTCAACAAATTAGTATGCACAACTCAGAACATTTGCGGTTCAACTGTATATTTATATCCATCCTTTACTATAAAAGTAATGAAATGGTTGTTCTAATTAGCAAGAGCTTCCTGATTTCAGAAGTTAAAGTTGGTGGCAGAGGTTCAGAAGACAATAGAAATGGCCAGATGTGTTATTAATGAATGTATGGTTCCACTATATCCATTATTTACTATGACGTACTGCAGGGAAATTAAAAAGAGCCGCATACCAATCAAACAGTTAGATTAGGTTTTGGTTTACATTAGTGTGTCCAAATAAGACGCCCTTAACATGTGGGACTTCACTAAACTACCAATTTTCCATTTGGAGGCCACTGAGAATGATACTATTAGAGTATTATAAATGTTTTTTTGTATTATTACTTAACAAATAGACATTAAAATAGATGCGTGTACCGGAGCATGCCCTGCAGCCAGCGTTGCAGGGTTCGCAGGTCCTGTGTGCAGGGTCGTGATGGTAACCCAGAGGACACGACGGCAGGCAGCGGCCTTCTTTCTGCAGGTAGACGAGGCCCGGAGCGCAGCTCTGGCAGCCGTCCTCGCCGGCCTTAAAACACTCGCTGCAACTCGGGTCGCACTTCTCACAAATCCTTGAGTCAGGGTTTCCATAGTGACTGGAGGACAGATGGCGAAAGTTATGATAGATTAGATTCAATTAAATGAAATGAGGTTAGAGCTTTCCCACGGGAAATTCCCTTTCACAGCCTCACATATAGTTAGACTCATCCAGCGCAACCAAGATATGACAAGGAAAACAAACAACAGAGGGAATGCAGTCATGATGAAAATCCTCAAGTCATTGATGAGGGCTGTAGTGTCGTCCGCGCGCATCTCTGATGGTATGTAGCCTCCGCATCCTGTTTGCTTTCACTTGGGTATTTAACTGCACATCAATTTTCCGCCACATTAATTTTGTCCTTCTCAGTTACTGCGCCGAGCCTCATAAAGGAGCATTTAAATCCCAAACTAAATTAGAATGCATTTAAAGAAACCTGTCTGGTGATCTTTTAGCGTCCACAATGACATTTCGCGTCCGGGCTGATCGTTTATTAAGAACGACGCTAATGAACGAGCGGTGCAGCACAACAGTGAGTGGGTTAAGCTACCCATGCTGGCACGTCTCCACACACTCTTTCGCCTCTCGGAACAGGTGGGCTTTGCAGGTGAGGCACTGGTGGCTCTGCTTTCCGACACAGGACTGACAGGAACCGTGGCACGGCTTGCATTTCGACTCCTCCTTGTAGTAGCCTTTTTGGCATTCGTCCACACAGGTGCCATCTGCAACCGACACACACATACACATATTGCAAAAGCGCTAGACCTCTGAGAATGAACTCAAATCAAACTGGACTCACTGAACAGGAGGTGTCCCTGATTACAGCTCAAGCAGTGAGTTTCGGTTGGACCCGAACACCTGTAGCAGTATTTGTGGCAAGGACGGCATTCCCCGTCCTCGTCTGCGTACTGGCGAGGCGGACACTTGTTGGCCAATGGGATACAGCGGTTGTGGCCGTCCAGGTTTTGACCCGTCCTGCAGCTGGTGCAGGAACCCATGTGGGGCCCAAAACATGTGAGGCATGATGCGTCACAGTCTGGGAACATGAAAGTAATAATCAAATCAGTAATAATCAAAGGATGTCATCAGTTCATATGGTAACTATGATGGGGTATGTAAAGCCTTACATATGAAGGGGATTTACAGTCAGAATTAAATATTTGAAGGTTTTCAGCATTCTGTCACCTTACAAATACAAACTTCAATGTTTTTCACTGGGATTTTCTAAAAGGATTTTGTGAGACTGTTTTTTTTTTTAATAACAGGTGAGGAATCAAAACCCAGACGGACATGTCAAGTACCAATAACAAACGGGCCGACCGCCACCTCTGCTGCACACGCAAACCACAACAAAGCAGTGCAGAACTGTGAACTTGAAGCAAAACACATCGCTTGCTGTTCAGAAATACATTATTTAAAAAATATACTCTGAACACTTTTATTTATACCTGCTTTACTACGAAGTAACACTCCAGACAGTTGAGCGATAAAGTTGTGGAGACATTTTAAACAGGTTTTGAAACAATATCTCTAATTTTTTGTTCAAAATTAGAGCATGGCACCTTCCCAATACACTGGCTGACAACCTAAAGATAGTAGGGACAAGAAGAAACTAGCAACAAACTGTCACCCTAAATACACAACCCCACAGTAAAACATGGTGATTACAGCTTCATGTAGGTATGTTTATTTTAGCAGCAACAGGAAAAGTAAAGGGCAGATGGCCAGGGCTAAACACAGATCAATCCTGAAAGAAAACAAGTTCATCCACATAAAATCTCTGTAAATTAAAATGGAGTTTCTGATTCTGAAAGAGACCGAATTTGACAAGGTTTAAAGAATACTTTTTCAAGGCGCTGCATACTTATTTACTACACAACTCACCCGACAATTTTTACTGGTTGTGGTTTAAAAATACCCTCTGTGTGCAATACATTCTGTACCATAACAGTTTCGCAGCACAGCAGTGCTTTTCCCTTTAAATATCTTCCTACTGGCAGCTCCTTTCAGTAGCAACTAAAGTAGGCATTGCCTACATTTTTTTCCTTTCAGGTATACACCATCCTCTGTGTTTTTTGAAAAAACAAAAAACAAAAACAAAGCCAGAGCGGTGTGTCTTCCTCCAGGGAACTGTCAGTGGTATCACTATGCAGTTCCAACGTTTGACAGCTGCCTGTTAACCGTCGGAAAAGGGTTGCTATTTTAGTCTGAGCCATCGTCGAGAAACACACTGAGGCAAAGTAGAGAATATAATTGAGGATATGCATGAAGGGTGCTCTTCAGGACAGAAAACTCAGTTTCAGAGGTGACAAATGACTTTGGTGTACTTTGAGTCGGAGCAAAATGTTAATTAGACGAGGAGATTTTCCTGGAAATGTATCCGTTTGAAGTCCTCTCTCCTAAAAAGCCTTTTGCGCAAATGTGCGTCGCGATGTTTTGCATCGACTTACCTATGCACTCTCCTGTAACTGCATTTCTGTACGTGTCCGAGGGGCAAGGTGCCAGACAGCCCCCGTTGTGCAGGACGGCCTCCGGGTCGACGCAGGCATCGCAGTCATTGCTGTCGGGGCCGTCGCAGAGAGCACAGTCGGCATGACAACGCAGACACTCCCCTGCTTCGTCTTCCTCAAAGAACCTCTCTGGGCACTCCGGCACACATTGGCCTTCGTGGAGAAAGTGGTACTCCTCGCAGCCTGCAAAAAAGAGAGGACGACTTTCCAAATAAATCCAGGAGCAAAAATTACATGTCTTAGATTCTTTTTAAGAGGGAGAGCAAGTTGAAGAAACATCATCTGTCACACATGAAAAAAATGTCCTTTTTTCATCTTTTTTAGATGAAAAAAGGACATCTGTATATTTTGATTTTATTAGATGAAAAAGGGTCCAAAAAAAAACTTATTATGAACAAAATCTGAAACTTTACTTTCTACCCCACAAAAGCTAAAGTTAAAATGAGTTCCTACAAATTAATGTCATGTTTCCACACCTGTGCATTGTCCAAGGGGGTCACAGTCCTGACAGGCGGGTGGACAGCGACGGCACTCCTTGCCCTGGACAGCGTGTGACGGAGGACACTCCTCCACACACTGGTGATCATGCAGGAGGAGAGGCTCGTCGCAGGTCAGGCAGTGAGTGGCATTTTTCTCACAGGACGCACAACCAGCCGCACAGCTGAGACACAGCTGGCCTGCAGAATAACCCCTGCAGAGATTTAGACGGATGTGAGTGGGCCGATGGTGAAAAAAAATAAATAGTAAAAAAATCCCATTGATTTTTATTATGTGTTTTGGAGAAGTACACTCAGTATATTGAAATTTTATGTAACAGACTCACGAAAGAGTGCATCCCTGTGAAATAAAAAGGACGATGCGTTGTTTCCCAAAACGTTCTAAAAATGCAGCCTCCCCAAGTCTCTACTTTGCAGAACCACCTTCATCTGCAGGCACAGCTGCAAGTCTTTTGCTGTTTGTCTCTACCAGTTTTGCGGATCTGGTAATGTACATTTTTGTTTTATTATTTTTGCTTTTGTTTTTTTGTAAAATACTTAAAGCTTATTCAGATCGGATTAACAGAGTGTCTGTGAACAGTAATATTGAAGCTGCCACAAATTCTGTATGGACTATGCTAACACACACACACACATACACATATATATATATATATATATATATATATATATATATATATATATATATATATATATATATATATATATATATATAGAGAGAGAGAGAGAGAGAGAGAGAGAGAGAGATTCAAACCATTCTGCTGTGGTCTTTGCTGTACATTCAATGTTTCTGTCTTGATGAACATGGTCAAGCACAACTTCCTTCTGGCACCACACCACAACAATTTGGTATGTCAGAAACAAATCTGACCAAACAAACCTGCAGTCTGGATCTTTACACAAAACTTGGCTGTTGCCATAGTTACTGATCTCCCCTTTTGTGTCTTGGTTGGTTTGAAGTTCTGCCACACGACATCTTGAGATGTTTAAAAGAATTGGATGCTGATTTATGACACAATTCTGCTTTTAACATCTCTGCAAATTTGCTTCTGTGTTCTTTTGTCTTCATAATCCTTCAAAAAAAGCCTCTGATTACTTCACAGAACAGCTGGATGTTTAAGTAAATTAGGTGACTGCTGAAAGTAAGTTAATGTACTGGATTTTTTTTATAGCTGTATTGGAATAAAGGGGATTGAAAACAAATGTGTTCTACACTTTTCTTTTTTTTTGTAGTAAAAAACAAGCAAAAAAAATGTTGCAAACTGTTTATCATTCTGCTTCCACTTCGCAATTTTCCTCGTTTACACATTGGTGCGAAATCCTAATAAAAGTCAACGAAGTCTGTAACGATAACGAGACAAAAGTGCGTATGAGTACTTCTACGAGACAATTTATATTCTGACTGTGTTTATTCTCCAGCATCAGCAAAATTATATCTCTTCAGCATCATCCTTAACTCAATGAAAACGCCTGGAAAATAACATGTTGAGGAGAATGAAGCTACACCCATAAATTGTTGTGTTTTGGTTTCATTTATTATACAATTTGACTTCTATTGCATATGAAAAGATCAAAGAATCTTAAGTGCTCCTGGGCTACACACGCAAATGGACGTGCACAATTTACTCCCACAGCTCTTCAATAAAGAAGACAACTAATAATTTATCAAGTCAAACACGAGCCTGACTGTGTGTGGAAATTTGGCAGAATTTGAATATGATAAGAGCTGCATGTCTAAACCAGATCTGTCAGTGCTAATGGAGCGCTGGGAATTATGTCTATGTCTGGGAACATCACAGTTTAATGACCAATGAAGATAGAAAAAAAAAAAAAGACGACAAATATGTCTGCACATATGTGAATTAAATATCGATCCTGATGTAAATAGACCATATTACTTCCTGCAAACTTACATATTTTTTTTTACAAACGGATAAACATCAGCTGTCAAGCAGAGCTAGAGCGATAATTGTGAGTGCAGTTAAATGAGTCAGAAATTAAGCAGCAACAGGACACATTCCTGACCTGACACACTCTGTAACACACTGTCCGTTCTGCAGGAACAGCGGAGCCCGGCGCGAGCTCTGACAGCGGCTGCAGCGCAGAGCATCGGCGCACAGCGAGCAGCCCTGAGGGCAGGCCTCGCACACACCGCTCAGTTGGCTGGCGAAGAAACCCACAGAACACTTCGACACACATGTCTGCTGCATGGTCAGAAATCTCCCTGCAGCAAAAAGAGCTGGATGTAACGTGTTGCAACAGTTAAAACGTAAACCTGCAGACGCGGCTCTGAGAGGTGATTGACAGACCTTTCCCACATTTGGTGCACTGGTTTTTCTCCGGACCGGAGCAGAATTCACAGGATGGGTGACAGTCTTCACATACCCCATAATCTGAAGGGCAAACAAAGCGGGGATTATGGCGGTACACTCGTGATAAAGCGACTTTTTGTTAGAAAACAAGAGGAAGCCGAGTCCTGATCCAGGACCGGCATAGTAACTTAATGTGGCTTTAGGAAAATGATTGTCAAAAGAAAAGAAACTGACACAATTTAGGCATGAAACAGATTGTCATATTTATTATGCAACATCTTAGATTAATTTTAAACAATGACAAACTCAACTATTATGTGTTAAGGCAAAACCTTCTGTAGCTTTATGTTTAAGATACAGTTTTTAATCGGTAAAAGGTCTATTACTCTGTTGAAAATCATTTTTTCCAAGGCAACACCATGTTGAAAGTACCTCACTTAAGCACCGAGTTCATATCAGGCACAAGGTGACGCCTTCCTCCACATTGGTAAAGTACATAGGTGCAAAGCATCAGACCAACTTCATTTTTTGAGCTTACTTTAGTAAGTTCAAAAAATGGGCTACAAGATTTTATTAACAGAAAACTTTGGGCTATAAAATGCATTCATACATACATTTTTGTGGCGTGGAATCCAACACAATACACTTTCATCAATTTCAAAAGGAAGTCTCGGATGTGGAAGTTGGAATTTATCGCTGATTTTTGGAAATCCGAGCATGGTCACACATACACACGCACACAACGTGTCTTGTGTGAATGAGGTTAAATTTCCCTCACTAGTTTCAGCTTGACCACACTCTTTGAAGTCTCTTGGCATAAATACGATTGTACTTGACCACTGTTCTTGGCAGAATTGGTGGAGATCAGTAAAATTATGCAAGTTCCTGGTTCCTAACTTACATTTAAAGATAGTCCCTGAATGTTGTGGTTCAGGTTAGGCCCATTCTAGTGTATCTTATCCATTCAGGAACATTCAACTCTCATGCTTTGGACTCTATTGTGATTTAGGAGATAAATATGTTGCATGCAGAGTTGTCATTAGTTTCCTATCCATGGCTTCCTGTTTTGTGTTGGTGAGGCTGGCCTTTTCTTTTCTATTTTCTTTACTTCCTGTTTTCTTCTGCAATTTGCGTCATTTTATTCTCTCTGTCTTTGTTCTCTGATTGCACTTTCAGCTGCTTCCACAGCTCATTTATCCCATCTGCTTCTTGTTCCACTCATCATATCTCTTTGGTGTATTCCACATTGGTTCTTAAGTGACAGCTGGTTCATCTGCTCCATACTGCTCTAGTCTGTCATCGCCGTCCCTCCACATTCCTGGCTTGTATTTGGATTAATTTAGTTTTATGACCTCATTCTTATGTTTATGGATATTTGGACCTTGGACTTTGTTTTCCTTTTGTATTATTAAGCATCTTTGTGTTTTTGCTCTACCTCTGCCATTATTTTGGATGAATTTTTGTTCTCTAAACCCACTACCTCTTTTGTGGTTCACTGTGTCCAAGTGTAAAATGCTGAGCTGAGATGAAGTCAGAGAATTCAAAAGTAGTTCTCCTGCTGCTTCTTTCGCTGGAACCAAATAGCCCCATATCATGATGCTACCACTACCATGCTTGAAAGATTGCTACCCTCTTTGTAAGTGTAAAACTTTGACTCCTCCAAGGATATTTTTTTATTACTGTAGCCAAATGATAAAAATGTATCACACTTTTTTTAAAGAGCATTTTTATTCTGCAACAAGAAATTTGCTAAATTTGTTAAAAGAAGTATTAAAATAAATGAAATAAAATAAGACATTCATTGCCATGGTGAGTGTAAGTAAATTATTTTTTAATCAGAACTGTAGTTTTAACCTTTAAGTTACCTGTGCAGTTTTGTCAGAGTTATTAAAGCTCTTATAATTAAAAGTGCCCGCAACACACTAATTTTCCTGATGTTTCAAAGTTTTTTATGGAGGGAACTAAATGTGCAGCATATACAGTCAATAATTATAAAGTCTATCGTTCGACATTTGTTCTGTACGGTGGTACAGGGTTCAGAGACGGTGGCACACAGACCAATTACCCTCCGCTATTTCATTCCTGCCCCTCTGAAAGTGGCCAAATCCCTGCTTCATTAAGAGCAGACAGTCGGATTAGCGCAATATAAGTTATTAGTCTCACCGTTGAGAAAGGTCTTAATGGGACAGACCTCGCGTTCCGGCACGCACTCCCCGTTTGCGAGCGTCCTCCCCTCTTCACACGAGAGACAGTCTCCGTTCTCTGGGCCGCTACACGTGGCGCAGTCCGGGTGACACTCTTCACACTCGTTAAGGTCTTCATTGCCGTAGAAACCATCGGGACACACCGAGACACACTGCCCCTCTGGCAAGAGAGGGTGAGAAGATTGTGCTTTGTGAGACAAGAACTGGATGTAATCCATTCCAAAATCAACATTTTGGATTTTTTGGATGCTTCCAGTCAAAAAATAAATTAATTTGTGATTTTACAGAATTGAGAGTGCCATGTAAAAGTACTCAACTTTTTACATAATTGTCATATTTTAATCATAAATTTCAATGCGTTTTGTAAGGATTTTTCAATGTAAAAATAGAAAGTAATTATGGACTGGAAGGAAAAAAAGTGCACAATTTTCAAAACAAATCAGAAAAATTTGGGGATTTGTTTTCAAAGAAATGTAAAAAAAATAAAAAAAATAAATAAATATTGCAAAGAAGAAACATCCTTCAAACAACAACAAAAAAAAAAAAAACGGAAACTAAACACAATGATTGGTAGACTTGAACAAGTGAGCTGTATCTGCAGAGCTGTATCTGTTTGAATAAGAGTATTTATTTTTCCTGTTTTGTTAATTATTGTCAAATAGATTTTTATGTGTGATGAAAGTGTCTGCTAATCTCCCAAAGCACAACATCAAGTTTACATTAGAAACTATATAAGAGAGTAAAGACTTATATATCGATAAATAAATAAAACCACAGATCTTTTCTCCACATTGGAATTCAAGCATCTCATTTAGAACGGTAATGACCTTCTGTGCTTTAAAATGTATCACATTCTGACTAGGGCTTATGATTCAAAAGCATCCTTTTTTTTAATAAACAGGAAATTGTAAGCCACCATGTAGTTAAAAAAATAAATAAATAAATGAATTCCATTTTCACTCTGCAGTCCTTGTGAAATTCTTCCAGCAGCTCTGAGGGCATTTGAAATGTTAATTACGTCTCCAAACATTTTTTTTATCCGTGTTCCAGAAAAGTCCCACTCCGTCCTCATCACATAACAAAGATTCCACAGAGGACGGAGCGCTCTTCCTCAATGTTAAACGCTACTTACGAAACATCTCATTTAGTTGCTTCGCCCAGGAAAACGCAAAGCTTCAAAATGAAGAACTTATAGAATGCTGATTATTGCTGTTATTTGTGACATGACGACGTCAACGAAATTGCAAATAATAAATTAAATACAAACAGGAAAGAGTTCCAAGTCAGTGAAGTAAACGTGAGTCATGACCTTGACCTCAGCTCAAGGTCATGAAAAATTGCAACAATGGACTTGCAATTTTGGACACAGCCAGAAAGACACAGAAATGACACTGGAATGAAGACAGCATGTGGGATTAGCAATCAAAATGTTTTGGGATGTTAGAAATTATAGAAATGAATTAAAACAGAAAACATCAGGAGAAAGTTAAAACAGACAAGAAACAGGATTGACCCAATTTGAAAGTGATAAAGAAATGATCAGAAACATCTTCATAAAAGGCAACTTTATTTATGTAGCACGTTCCAGTCAGAGAAAACCCAAAGTGGTTGCTAAATAGTATC
The DNA here is from genome assembly GCF_904066995.2 of Poecilia reticulata. Classification (NCBI taxonomy): domain Eukaryota; kingdom Metazoa; phylum Chordata; class Actinopteri; order Cyprinodontiformes; family Poeciliidae; genus Poecilia; species Poecilia reticulata. The sequence continues at coordinate 10,624,973 of NC_088841.1, read as the reverse complement.
TGGGGAAATTGTAGCCAAAAATGTGTAGATGCTCAATGTAGTAATTTATTACAACATTTATTTTGTTCAGAGTTAAAATATGCATAATAATATTAGCCTATAATCCAGTGCGATTTAATGAAATGAATTATTTATCATTGGTAGGTAACCAGCAAAGTAAAATTTGTGAAATTCAAGATATCAATTTGAAAAAGGAACTCTTTATTTCTCATAAATACAGGGTCTTACTGTGGGAATAATTGTGTATTTGTAGAAAGAGTATATCTTATAAAACACTTCAGATACATTTCCAGCAGTCTTCCTTTGACATTCATTTTGCCACCATGATGGTAACTATAACACTTTGGGCGTCTCCACCAAGATGAAAATCTCCAAGTAGGAAAAGAGTGTAACTATTTTTGTTAACATTGTTACACCCTTCCATGTAGCCTGCTGTGCTTCGTCTCAATGTTTGTAACTACACATACATCCTGTGTGCACGTTTGCATAAGGTATAAACAATCATGCTGGATTTTTGTCTGGTGCACCTGCTTTTTGTTGACTTGGGTGAAAGTTGTAGGTCAATATTTGATGAAAAAACCCAATGATGGCCCCTGGTTTCAGTCTTCTTGTTGAAGCCACCAGATTTTTTTTTTCTTTCAGTTTTTAATCTCATATTTCATAAAGATTGCAATCCTATGCTCACAAATAAGAGGTGGCGCAAGAGAAACAAGCCTACAACTGCAAAGATTCATTCTCATACTTAGGAGTGGGAATGAGATGTTTTTTACATGGCAAGGCCTGGTATTATTCTACATCTTTTCTATTTTAAGCCTTACCTGATAATAACAGGTCTGTCTCACACCAGTAGCACTCGTGCTCATCGCAGCTCATGCAGTTGTCTTCGCATGGAGCGCAGGTCATCTCCTCCTCCACGCTGTACGTCTTTGCCGGGCAGTTTTTGTAGCAGCCGTCCTGAAAGCTGATATTAAAAGCAACAGTCAATACATGTAGTCATGAGAACATAGAAACCCACTCAGCTCTCGCAGCCGAAAATAAGCCTTTTTCGGTCAGGTAAAGAGGCGAAATGAAAGGTAGACTAAAGAATAGAGGTGAGATCACACGCGGCGACAGCGAGGCACACTGCCTTACTTGTAAAAGCCCTCAATGCAGGACAGACAGTGCCTGGGGTTATCTGTTGAAAGCACAGGAAAAAACTCAGCCCTCTTTATTATATAGGAACCGTATGAAATGAAACCCTGTGTACTTGGGTCTGCATAGATTGACATGGCAGCTTCGTCTTCTGTAGGTTTTCATTTCTAGAAAAAAAAAGCAACATGACCATTGCTACTGGACTGTGACTTACACAGGACACACTTCCTGCAGCCTTCCTCGCAGGGCATGCATTCTTCGTAATCTGGATCCTCCACCTCCCCTGAGAGCACAGGCAGCAGATACAGTGACAGGAAGGAAAAAAACAAAAAACAATCAGAGCAGAAGGCTGAGAGAGAACTGAGGGGTGGACACTACGTAATCCAAGGTCACAGATCAGACGTCTAGAGAGCTGCCTCATAAATAATGGAGTGACCTTCTCTACCTTCTCCACACTCCAGCTTCACACACTGCCCATCAGACACGTAGAAAGAGGAGTTGCACTGCAAGCAGTGGTTTGGGCTGGAGCAGAGCCGACAGTTTTCCGAACAGGGCTGGCAGGTTCTCTTACTTGTGTGGTAAAAGGTCTCAGGACAGGCGTCCAGACACTGACCTTGATGCAGGTAACGTTCCACTCCAAATTTATCTAAAAAAAGTAAAAAAAAAAAAAAAAAACATTAAAAAATACATTAGTGAATGAAATGTTGATTTAATTAAATTCCCCAGTCATATTTGGTGTCTTACGCGTTTGATCAATCAGAACAGCTACGTATTAATTTGGAGTGAACCCTTCCTCTAACGTACAGGTGTCAAACTCAAGGCCCGGGGGCCAAATATGGCTCGCCGTAGCTTTTTATGTGGCCCTCTAGTCTCCAAAGTACATCAATAAGTCCATTCGGTTTTTCACAAATCTGCAAAATTCACACACAAATTTCCAAAAAATTTTTCTGATTTTACTGCAAATTTTCTCAAAATTGGTCAAAAACACTGAATCCGTAGCTTATACGGCGAGTGATAGAGTCACATTTAACATCATAGATTAACGCAAATATTGTCAAAATTCCTTGCAAACTTTTCTAAATGTTCCCCACAAAATCTGTAGTTTTGATTGCAAAAAGAAAAAGAAAACTAAAACAATCACAAAATCCCAGAGGAACAGCTAGTTATTGATATTTACACAGTTTAATTGGTTTTATCAATATATTCTGGCACAACGGGCCCTTTAAGAACATTCCAATTTTTGATGCGGCCCAAAATGAAAATGAGTTTGACACCCCTGCTCTACGGAGACAACTGGAATCTAACTGTGCCAGCAGAGGCTAAAACAAATACTACACAGAGTCCAGGGATTTTTTTTTTTCTTTTTCAATTTGTCAGCCATCTGTTCAGCACACATGCTGACACAGAATGGTTTTCTTGTTTCGTCTCCTACCTGTGTCACAGCTGGTACAGTTGGCAGGCCCTGCATCCTTACATGTGGCACATGTGTGGTCACACAGGTGACACTGTCCACCTGAGCGGTACTTGCCCTTTGCACATTCGGCCACGCAGTGCCCCTCTTCCAAAGCTCTGCAGCCAGCAAAGGGCAAAAAAAAAAAAGAAAAAAAAAAGACAAATCAACATATAAATTATGTCTTTGTTAATGAGATGAGCTCATTTACATCCCAGCATGCACCATATGGAACATTTACACAGATGTAACCGAGTGCGTTAAGAAGGATGAGGGAGAAAAAGACATTAACATAGTAGCTGAAATTAAAGGTGGCATGAGGTAATTATTTGAAGTTTAAGTAACCTGTTGATATCCAATAATGTTCACTGATTATGTGAATAATATGATGACCACTAATGCATGTTTTCATAATAATTAGCTGTAATTTCATGTTTATTTTTCATCTCCTTAACAATCTAAACTAAATTCAGTTCCTGTTTATTTAATCATCTTTGTATGAAAGGTTTTTAAAGATAGAGGTCATGAAGCCATCACAATCATTGTGCCAATTATGTCATCATCACACAGCACTTGTAACGAGTCCACTGCTAGCTTATTTCTATCTGTTTGACTCTGCCTTGTTATGTTTGATCTAATAAACTTCACTTTAATGCGGCTCCCATTGAAGCTGCTTTAATTTACATATTTACTCCTTTAATTGCCAGGAAGCAAAACAAGGGAAAGTCAGAGAGACAAGCAGCACAATTTGAGTGGTATTTTTAATTGTGGCCACTACAAGGATGATGTTACTCTTTCAAAAAAAAAAAAAAAAAATCCTGATTCTGTTTAAATACATCAACTGAAAATTGCCATCTTTGCCAATGTTATGGATGTACAGAATGCATTAGGCTGATGTTTCACTCATCTGCTTTTCTTTAGCCTGGTCCACAGAACAATTCTGTTGTAAACATGCAGAGACAAGCTCCACCCTCACAGACTCGGTCCTTTCACCCAGGAGGTGACGAAAACTTAAGGCAAGTCACAACTTGAAGTATCTTGTGAAAGGGACTTTTTTTTATCACCTGCAACCACTTCTGCACTCATTCCCTCTTTTACAATAGATCTGGGATACAGTAACAACCAACAACCTATTACAATCTAATACTATCTGCTTTTACAATTAATCTATTACTATAATTTCATTTTATGTTATGTGTATAGAAAGGGGAAAGATATCCACGATCAAGAAGTGGGTCCCAGTTTGTTACTTGTCTTAACTTTTGTTTTGTTGACCCTAAAAAAAAGCTGTTTAAATATTACCATAAATCGAAACTATCCTGAATAAAAAGCATAAGTAGGTTCAAAGCTCTTGGAAAAAAAATGAATGCTCTCATTTGAACGTATTAATTATGCGCATATGGAAAGCAAGGTGGAATAAAAAACACTTGAATTTTCACTCATCTTTGATTGGTTTTTGGACTGTGGGAGGAAACTGGAGTACCTGAAGAGAATCCACAAATGCACAGGGAGAACATGCTCACCCAGCAAAAACCTTAGAAGTTCTGGCTAGCCTAGCGTCAGATTGTGCTACTAGAGCAAAATTGACATTTTGGATATTTTGTTTACAGCTGGGATACCAGGGATGATTATCGTAGAGGGGCTGCTGCTGTGTTAAAATATCTATTGTATTTCACCCATAAAAAAACATATCTGGATTTTCCTGCTATTAACTATTGAAATCTGATGTAGTTTTAAGTATTTGCAAGTATGCTTGTGGATCATTTGAAACATGCATCTACTTCTAAGATAAAGTAGGTGGAGGGATTTATTTTCCCCTTTGACCCTGAATCTAAAACAGCCAAGCGTAACTCACCGTGAAGAGCCACAGCTGATGCAGTCCTCTCTTCGCGGCCCTGTGCACTTCAGACACGTTGCATCACACGCGCGACACTCCCCATCACTGTCCTGATACTCTCCTGACAGACAGCAACAGAAGCATGCTGACTCAGAAATGAATGGACGTCTGAGGCATAGAGGAAGGCTTAATGTCAGATGCAGAACAGGGAGGGAGGCACGTAGGACCAAATGGCTCCACATTCAAACACACATTTAAAAGGCGCCACACTTTGCATAATCTCTGTGGTGTTTGCAAATGTGTTAAATTAACTGGACTTTATTACTATATATATATATATATATATATATATATATATATACACATCAGAAAAGCGAGAGGGGAGGAAAAAAATACAAGGTTTATTTTCCAGGAGCATTGAGGCCAACATGTAATAGAGGAGAGAAGATGGTTGACTGACTATCTGTGCACTCAGTGTTGACAACACACACTCCCTCCTGGAGGCGGTGACCGCTGGAACAGCTGCTGCAGTTCTGCCAAGTCGGCCCGGCACAGGTGAGACAGCTGGAGTCGCACCTGAGGAGAACGGCGCAGAAATTCAACACAAAACGCAGGGAAATAAGCTTCCCACGCTCCATGCAGGCGCGCAACAACAACAAACCCGGAGCGCCGGAGCAGGCGAGCCAACCACCAGATTAAGGCCTGCCATCAGCCAATAAACAAACCACCCACACCTGAACACACACCAGTAAAGCTCACCTCCTACATATCCTGTGGCCATCCACTATCTCTGGGCTTGGCTCCGTGGCGTAGAAGCCAGCGCTGCAGGAGGACACACACCTCCACTCCTCCATCAAGAAACCGTTTGCGCAACGGTTGCACGCCTCAACACCTGCCGCTGATGCCGCAAGAGGGAAATAAATTGTTCTTAAACTGACTAATATGTCAAAAAAAAAAATATGCTGTTAATTTTGACCCAAATTGCGTCTGTAAAGCCTTGATGCCGTTCTCACCAGCGCAGGTGGCGCAGGCCTTGTCACAGGGCCTGCATTCGTCTTCCTGCACGTCATGGTAGAAGCCGCCATCGCAGCTTCGTTGGCACCGGTTCCCCTGCAGACTGGAGAGGGCGGAGAGAGCATGTGGCACCGTGATACACTCAGCCAGTCATGTGACACCACAAAACGTGAGTCATCGCCTTCATATTCGCAGGTTCGCTCCTCCAGCCCACAGCACGCCACCACAAGTCCTCGCCAAACTGAGTCAGTGAATGCAGCATTCCGGAAACTTCTAACTACGCAATATGTTTGTTTTTTGTTGGGGTTTTTTCAGACAGCTTTATGCTTTCCAGTATTGATTAAGCAAAATCCAAAATTACTTTCTCTCATTTGGGTAACAGGCGAGCAACAAAGTACTGTGTAAGCACAAGTTTACACAGGGAGCATCAGTATTCTCGTCGGCAGGAGCCGTGTTTACCGAGGAGTTAATTCAAGCATCATCAGAGAATTTGTTTCACCTTGTGCCTGGTTTGCATTCTGTGCAGATGCTGTACGAGGTGCACTTCGAGCAGTTTTCACTGCATTTCTTGCACAGATCTGTGTCTGTGGGGGTAAAAAAAACAAAAAAACAATAGACATCAGAACCAGAAATCAACCCATACTCACACCCATACACCTCTCAACCACAGTTACAGCAGCTGACTGTTGATTAGCATGCTTCATTTCTGCTGAATGAACAACGAAAGCTTGAAAAGTTCAACCAATGATGTAAATATTCAGAAAGGCAAGGAAAACAAAAATAAACTTTTGAATGACAGGTCAAAATGTCCAACCGTGGTCCAGGTAATAGTTATCGCCACAGGAGGTTGTGCAGGTGTCGGTTCCCTCTGTCAGGTGCTGACCAGGAACACAAGAGGTGCACTGGTTGCTGCGACTCCCACTGCAGCTTGCACACGAGGAGTAGCACCTCTTGCAGCGCCGACGGTCACCCCAGAACCCTGGGGGACACTCTGAGACACACAACCTGACAGACAAACATGAAGATAAGGAGACTCACAAGAAGAAATACACTGCAAAAAAGCAATTCTCGAGGGCATTCAATATCAGCCATGTTGGTTTGTTGATAATCAGTAATGGATTAACTGTAACACTAGCACATAGAATTGAAGATTGTTTTTGTTAGACATTATTCTTGTTTGTTGAAAGCAGTCTGAGATGTCCTGATATGAGCTGAAGTCAAAAGCTTTGATGATGAAGCGCAAGTTAGGTATCAAGTCTTTTGCAAAAAAAAAATCTTCAAATAGGTTGTCAAAAGTCAAATTCAATACCGAAGTCTTAGAGCCAAATTCAAATCCCGTCTCAAGATATTAAACACAAGTTCAAGTCAAATTTCAAATGTTTTCAGCGCTGAGTCCAAGTGAAGTCTTAAAACGGTTGCCTCAAGTGCATGTAACTGAAACTTGTTTTTCAAACAAATCTTTTGCCTAAAACTTTTTTCTTTACGTTGTTTATATATATCAATGTCCGTAAGCTTAATTTAACGCTTTGCTGTTGGTGGATCTCCAGCCATGAAGGACTGAAACTGCAGGAGGCTGATATATCATTATGCCCAGGAAGCACACCTGAGTTTGTGTGTTTTTGTGTGTGAACGATTAATAGGTCAAAGCTAAGAGGTTTTAAAATAAATAAATTAAAATAAGGTAAATAGGTTCCTCGCAGGTGCTGGCTCTCCTTAGAATAGGTGAAAGCTCGTCCGGAGGACTCAGAGAGCGCTGCTCCACTCGAGAGACAGTGAGGTGCTCATCTGTAAGATGCTCTGGACGCCTTGGTGTTCGGCACGTCCACGGGAGGCTCGGGAAGACCAGGACACGCTGGAGGATTACGTCTCGCTGCCTGGAACGCCTTGGATCCCTGGAGAGCTGGAAGTGGGGGGAGGAAGTCTGGGCCTCCCTTCTGAAGCTGCTGCCCCCGCGACCCGACCCCGGATAAGCGGAAGAAAATGGATGGATGGATGAAATTAAAATAAAATTTGATTGTTTAGATACTGCACTGTAAATAAGCGAATGAAATGCAAAGGAAAACTGTGATGAGCTTTAAGATGTTTTAAGGGCCCTCCTCAAGCACACTTTAAAATGTGAAAATTGGATCTTCTAAGATAGTGAGATAATAAAACAGTATCATCGCTTACCATCTGCATCCACTCACTGTACCCAGAATTATGCAGTCATGCTAACCTTGAATTGTTCTTGAACTTGAGAAAAAAGTGCAGACATGTGACACACTGCTGTGGGCCAGGCCCGTCACAGCCGTCGTCACTGCATTCTGGGTCACAGGGTCCTAAAATGGTAAATACTCTCAAAATGCAAGCCCAAAAAGCCTTCTGGGTTGTTTTCTTATGTGTTTTTGTAAAAAATAAATAAATACCTGATAACCTGTAATCACATTCTGCAACTGCATGACAAAGCTCATAACGTTGCCGTCTGAAAACCCTGAGTTAGGACGTGACTCACCGTCGTATCCTTCTGTGAGATCGCTATCCACGGAGGGCTCTGCTGATCGGACTCGCCGACGGCGCATATTGTATGGCTGCTCTGCAGTGCCATAAATCACCAGAGACCAATTCTTCAGTATCCCTGTGAAACAACAGAGAGAAAGAAAAACAGGTTTGTCCCCCGAGGCTGGTGCCGTGTTTCAGCTGCCTCCTCTTGATGTTCAGTGTAAATAGGTCTCACAACGAAGATATGCTACAAAGAGAAAGAACAAACCTAATTCAGCGCTGCTGTCTCGCTTCCGAGAGGGAGTATCCGTGATTTTCAAAGTCCATTCCCCCGCTGCCTGCTCCCCCCAGGAATGAGCTGTCATGAATTCCCAGTTCTGAAATCCCTCAGTGGAGTTGTCAAGAGGCCTAGAGCAAAACATTACACAATCGTGAGCATACAACTGCCACCATCACTAATTAAGACATGTCTTTAACGCAACATTGTTTAATTAATAGGGTATTTAATTTGTAGTTAGTTCCCTGGTTGGATTAGTGCAAAAAATAAAAATAAAAAATAAAAAAGTGCTTTTTATGTTATCTCAAAAGTTTTGCTTCTTTATTTTTGACAAATGTAAAACAAATGTGAAGGCTTCTGGAAATTTGAGAGCCTGTGCTGACTGGGCACCTTTTACAGATCAATTGAAAAGCAGTTTCATATTTGAAGAGTAAGCATAGAATACGTTTTTTTTTAGATCAACAAAATCAAGAGTTTCAAGCTATTTTCACAGTCGTACCTCCCAACTATTTCAACGTTTTGTTTGAGTTCCAGGTTCTGGTTGAATTATGCTATTTAGCTTTGTGTGTCTTTTGTGATCTACTGTTTCTTGCACAGCTAAATGTATCTCTGTGTTCCTCCATCTCCATTTTCCTCAGTTTTTTTTGCTTCTGTTTCATCACACAATGTGATCAGACTCACCTGTCCTTGGTTCCAGTACTCACCCTCCCCTGTATTTAAACTACTGGTTGTCAGATCAATATGTTTTCCTTCCTACATTTGGCCAGTTTGTGTCTTGTTGGTGAAGTTTTAGATGAATGAGAAATTTAAAACTATAAGCCATAAACAGTAGTTTGTATAATGAGCTCAGCAGGCGCACATTCCCACCAGGTGTTTGCTAATTTATGCTGGCTAGTCTGAAGGAGCTGAGTCGCCGGGGAGGGCTAGGTGGTCCATGCCTAGAGGCGTTATATACAGCTCAATGGTTTCCATGGGTGGTTAAAGGATTTCTCAAACATTCATGAAAGAATCAGGGCAACACTCCAAGTATTTTAGTGATGAAGGAATAACATTAAAACATGGTGTGAAGCTCAGAAAGTTGTTTTTACATAACACTTCCCCTTTAAGTGTTTGTGTTTTTTATTCATGATGCATCCAATTCAGTTCAGTTCAGAAAAGGACAAGCTGAAAATAGGAAGCTTGCCAGGAATTAATTTTTCGCGGAACCTTCCCAAAAGCCGGTTCCTCTGGAATAACATATGAGCATCACTGCTTTGCTTTTCCAGGCGTGTTTGCCAAAATCGACTTCTCCCCATGGCTGCCATCTGAAGACTAATGGTACAAGCAGTGAATGCTGAGCTCCAAGCAAATTCGTTTCCACCCTCAGAAACTCCCTCCTCACCCTTACCCCTTCCGCTGCTGATAGGGCCGTGGTGGCGCCACAGTAGTTTGGATGGAGCAGCCCCCTTGTTACCTGTGAGCCAGCAGCTGCGACACGGTGCCTGCAGGTGACGTGAGCGTGATAGAAAGGTCGCCACGACGGCTGTGAGTGATGGTTACGCGGATGACGACGTGCTCTACATAAACAACGTGCCGCGAGGCCGCGCTGGAGCAGCCGGTGGTCTCATACGCAGACGTCAACACTGAGCCTGGATGAATAATTCTGTACGAGACAGACAGGAGGGAAAGAAGAATAAAAACAACAAAAAAAAAAACAAAAAACATGAAGCCACACAGTAAGCACCAGAGATGAGAGAGGGGGCGGAAAACAAGAAGCGAGTTGGAAGAGCACAGCACAAGAGAAAATGAAGCTTATTAAAGTGCGTGAGAATCAGCATGTGAACTGAGACAGAAATAGATGAAGTGTGATAGATGAGAAGAAATCAGGGGAAGCCCTGACTCAGAACAAAGAGCTCTCACAGAGTTGTTGGTGCGTTACCTGCTCAGCTGGATGGCCTCCTCCTCCACACACTCATGCTGTGCTGGGACTTGTTTCCAGCGCTCAGCCTCCTTCGCCATGCTCTCAGCATCCAGCAGGCCGAAGCCGTACAGGTGGCTCACTAACAGACAGACATGCACGCACAAATACACAACACATTAGCAAGGGGTAGGGAGGGCACAGAGGCTTCTAAAAGATTTCACGTCCCCCAGAGACTCTGTAGGCGTTTATCGCTGTTCTGCTCTATGTACCTCGTTAGTTTTCAAAACGCTCGCTGCTTTATGGCTCTCCTAAAGAAAGCTAAAAGAACATTCACTGAAACATCAGTCTCGGCTAATCTTTTCTCTGAGCGTTGGAAGGATTTCATGCGGAAGATATCAAGCGTTTTTATACCAATATCGGCAAAAACTCGGGGGGGGGAACAAAAAAACAAAACATAACAGAGATATGATGTTACCTTTGTACCCAGCTCCATTATAGTGCCAGTCAGGAGCAACAAGATGATGAGCTTTTGATGTACAGACGATAATGTGCTGCACATCCCTCCAGGTCAGGAGAGGGCTATGAAAGGTCAGATAGATGGAAGCAGAATTGTCTCAGTAGCTATTATAGCTATTGATTTAGACCCTTTGGTCCTGGATATGTGGATGTGTTGTGTGGCATGGAGCTGCTCACTTGGCCTCCAAAGTAAGAGCAATCACCCCAGCAGCCAATGAGGAGGAGAGGGACGTTCCAGACAGAGTCCTGCCGCATCCCTGCTGCGGTCCGAGGCTTATCTGTCAACAACAGCAGCAATAAGTGAAACGATAAGAAACTGAAAAGATTGTTTCTTTTGTATCATCATCATTCTGGATAATGAACCTAATGTGCTGCAAATGAAACCAACTGAGATTGTACGACTGTTTCTGTTGTCCACTATTTAGTTATGAAACATTTTTGTGTTTCTGTTTGAAAATACTCACAATTTTGTAACATGAAGCAACTGTATAGTTGTTGTTGGTCCATCAGCTTCTCTACTACCTACCGTATTTTCCGGACTATAGAGGTAACCTCACTATAAGCTGCACCCACAAAGTCAAAAAAAGAAGAAGAGAAACTGGAAATGTACACCGCACCGGTATGTCCTTAATAAATCTGCTATGAAAAGCTGCACCATATGAACTTCTTCATGTGGTTTCCATGATGAGGCGGTATGAGTTTCATCGTGTCTGCTGCTAGCATGTGCTTGTTTTAAATTAAAATCAACACTTTCTTCTTTGATTTCTAAGTTTGACTTCCAATGATTCACTTCCTGCTAAAGAGCTCCCTGGTGGTTGAAGTAAAATCCACAGAAAAGCCACACCGGGCTACAAGCCACATGGTTCAAAGCGTGGGAAATAAATAGCGACTTATAGTCCGAAAAAGACAGTAAATTCACATGATCATTTTCTCAAGATCATGGTTTAAAATGTGTTATATTTTAGTTTTTTTTTTTTAGGTTAAGTACTTAATCAAGTCATTATTATTTTTCAACAAACTTCCTTAAGTATTGATGCCAAGATCTCAATCTTTTAGCAATATTAAAATAACTTTTTAAACATCCCAGAACTTTCAAATCGGTGATCAATTTTATAAATCACACTTTTTTTCATTTTTATTGCATTGGTGTTGTTGATAAAAGTAATTTCTTATTTCCTTGAAAGAAACTTGATCTCCAGAAAGAGATTTAGGTAATATTGCTTCTCAACTTTTGGCACAAAGCCTCCAAAAAAAACAAAAAAACAATTAATTAGTCTACACCATCAAATGAAATTAGCTCTTGTGGTCAAAATTTGTGGCTTTCATTTGCTGATATTTAGGGTTTCTGTTGTGTGTTAACAATCTACTGAGGCTGTATGCATGTGGAAGTCTTTAGCTGAGAGCTGCCAATTCTGATGACATTAAACAGCACTGTGAGTTCACAGTGAGTAAATGGCTGCTGCAAAGTGGGAGTCTTCCAGAATAAACTTTAGATACATCATGCAAATCTATTTCCACAGAGGAGAGAGGCTGGATGTCTGCAGTGAGTTTGCTTTAAGCATAACTTAAAGATTATGCAGAATGGTGTCTGCACACTTGGCTTTTTTGGCACTCCATAGAAGCCCGCTCCAGGCAGGAAGTGAGTCCAGGTGTTTGCTTACAGGGACAGGCAAAGCTGAGCTCAAACTTTTGAAAGAAAAATAATTATTAAATAAAAAAAACTTTCTCTCACTTTTGATGTTTCTCATTGTAGATGTAGCCATTATATTTATTTAAATGGAGGCTTTGAAAGCTGATGTTATTAGATAGATTTGAGATTTTAGAATACAGAAAGGCTATCTTTGAAATGCTTTAAAACTGCCTCAATGAAAGGTAATGGACTGCTTTCTAGTCACAGATTCTGTTAGAAATTTTGATAACAAAAGATCTAAATGAAGAATAAAATACATTTTATGTATGACTGAAGAAAACTGGAGATTTTTAAATAAGCAGACAAAGTTTAAATTATGAATAACATTGACATATATTGCTAATTGACAAATTTTTTTGTTTTGTTTAACAATCAATGTGACCTAGCTCCAGTTAAACTACTGTAGTTTAAGCAACTTATATATTTTTTTACTACATACAGTACATTACTAAATGTATTCATGTGATATGTGCCCACACTGTTGAAAAATGAAATAAATTGAGAAACGAATGATCTAGAGTTGCAGTGAAAGGAAGGTTTCTCCCATTTAAATTCATTTCACACATTTTCTATGTATGCTGGCTATGCCATACTTTTAATCCTTTTTAAGATTCTTCAGTTGGTTTCCTTGTTGTTGATGGAGCCGTTGTTAGTCCTATTACCTCCCATCCATAACCTCAGTTTCCTTTATTTTTTCCCCTCACATAAGACTGGTCCCTGAGATTTAACAACCTAATTCCTGCAGCTTTCTGAGCTCACCGTCCTCTTTGTCTCTTCACCCCCGTACGCCGCTGCCAGTGTGGAGGAGCATTGTTCCAGGTGTTCTGGCCAGACTCCACGGCGACTGACGCTGCTCACCGAAATGGTGTATATGCTGCTGCTGTAGCCATCGCAGGAGCAGTGATCGCCTGCTTTCCCTCCATTCCCCGAGGCCCAAACGAAAATTGAGCCCCTTCCATGCCGGCCCTGTGGCGAATTCGAGAAAGAAGCCAACACTTGTAAACTATCTATAGTAGAATAAAACGATTTAAAGAGAAATAAACGCTGGCGCTCTTTCTCTTACCGTTTCAACGGCAGTCTGTAAAGCGAGACGAGCGAGGGGTCCAGGTCCCTCTAAAGTGGCTCCGTCATCATCTGGCCCCCAGCTGGCTAAGTATATGTCAATGTACTGTGACCTGAAATTCAGTGATACGGCTTCCACAATATCTGTCACATCGCCTCCCAGCATACGAATGCCTAAAGATAATTTTAAGGCGAAGAAAAAAAGGAAAAACAGAAAGCTTGAATCTTCTGCAATTCCTCAAAAAGACCTTCACAATGCTTCTTTGAAGCCTTGACGTGGACTCACCTCCTATGCGTGCGCGGAATGAGACTCCGACTGTGCACAGAGAGTTATTTGCGGATGCAGCCACCGTCCCAGCACACTGAGTCCCATGGCTTCAGAGAAAGGAGGAGCACATCAGAACATGAGGTTAGATGCATATGCATGAAAAGAAGACAGAGTATTTCCGTGACATCAGTGCAGGGACAAAGCAAAACTTTCAATTTCCATATCTATACGTGCATTAATTACAGAAGAAATGGAGGGAAAAAAACTTGCTTTAATTAGAGGTGGGGTTATGATGAAGAATGCTGCAAAGCACAAGCAAAAGTGAAAGTTTAGAGGCAAGGTGTACTCACGAGTCGGCTGCATTCTTGGAATGTTTTGGAGTCGGGTCTTGATCTTGTTCATTTACGTCACAGCTGGCAAGTGGGTCCTAAATCAAGTGAATAGTAAGAATAGTAAGCAGCACATAACAGCTGCCAGCAGCTATCTGTCTCTGTTTCATCAGACAAATCACAAAGAGCATTATCCACCAGTCTGCCACACAGCTAAGTGGATCAGACATTTAATGTCCATTCCAATACTCTTAACCGGCCTTTCTAAACCTTTGGCCCGCAAGCTCCTGACTGCAATATCTGTCTCGGCTCCTTGCTCTTTCACTTAAAGCTCAGCCAAATTGCTTATGATTAATGTCCCCTTCCTGAAAAGAGCCTCCCGTCCGAGGGCACTTACATAATTTGGCTTCAGATCTGGATGCTCTTTCTCAATGCCATCATCTAGGACAGACACCACCACACCCTTCCCGGTGTAGCCTCTCCTCCAGGCCGCTGCGATGTTCATACCAGTCTGGCAGCCACTGGCCTCGGTACAGCTCTGTCAGGCACACATTAGCATATTCAACTTGGATTATTTTTCTGGTTTTAGTTGGTTTTGTTTCAAAAACAAACAAAGAGGGGCGGGGGGTAAAGTGACATACAGTGTACCATGGGTCGTTCCCCAAAGGCCAACTAAAATGCATGTTGTGTTTGAAGGCAGACTGATGAATCGGCAGATGAAGGTGCCTTTTCACCAGGTCGTGGCCACAGAGGTGTTTTCTTCTGGAGTTTCTCTTTACTCTCTTTAAGACCGCCTGCTGCTGGAGCCATTCCACCTGAAAAGTAACACGGGTAATTAGGACAGATGGAGACAATTGTATCTATTTTACAGAAAATATCTCTCTTTCCTGTCTGTCTTCCCTGCTTAACCCTCCCATAGTCACAGGCGTTCGAGAAAAGGACCAGTGCAGATGTGTGAACGTTTCTCTCAAAAGAATATTAAATGACATCTTCTCTTGCCTTGTCTACTTGCCTTGTTTTCATAAATTTAAACTTGTAAACACGGCAGACTATAAATAAACTATAATCATTTTTTGTGACATCATGACCACGCTGTACCTTTTCAACACATTTCTCAGCAGCTACAAAAAAACAAAAGTTTTATTTCCATTCTCCCACACACTGACCCAGACAGACAACAACCTCAAAATGCTTTTCAAAGGATTAAGGCTGATGCTGAAGGCCTGAGGCAAGAGAGCTTTTCTTCTGTTCCACTTTTTGTGCAAAAAAAAATAAAATAATAATTTGTTAGGGTTACTCTTGTTTTCCTTCTTTTGGCATTATTGCAGTCCAGCCCAGTTTCAATGTTTTTTTTTGTGTTTTTTGACTAAAAGTGTTGCACAGCTTATTGCAGCACTAAAGGTCAACAACATTACAAAGGCTTACAATGAAGATAAATATGCTTAATCCCCATAATTATGTGAACTTATTCTGGTACACCTTAGTGCAAAAAAAAAAGTGCTGACATTAATATTTCAAGAGTCTTCTGTCTGCATTGTATCACGTTACTTTACCTTTGGCTCCTTTGCAAGGTGATTTGTCACTTCTGTGTTGAATTCAGCGGAACAATTTGCTGTCTGCTGGTGACGGACGCTGTAGTAACCCTCCAAGTCTCCAATCTGGTGAAACGAATAAAATCCACTTAATAAAACCTCTCTTTTCCCAGATAAATGCCCTGCTCTTCTCCAGGCTGTGTTCTAAACAGCCGCTGAATAATTAAAACAGTTGTTGGTGTCTTTCACTCGGTTGCTACCTTACACCTGTGATAGTTTTTCAGGTAACTGCAACATGAGCCATGGGACTCAAGCCGCACTGCTGTCTGAGTTTGCCTGAAACATGCACACTCGGACAAAATGATGTCAGCAGATTTTTTTTTTTCAAACTCTTTTATGCTTTATTTAAAAAAAAAAAAAATTGCCTTGCCATTATTCACAAGAGAGATGACATAATTGCCTTAATTTATTCCCTTGTGACTCTGTTGATAAATTTTCTCAGATTTTTTTTCCCCCGCCTAGCTCTATAAAGTACTGTATTTAGCTTTAATTGAGTATTAAGGTGCATTTTACTTTCAGCAGATCCAAAACCTGAAAGTTTCATTACAGAAGCCAACTCGAGGGAGTAGTTGAGTTTTATAGACATAGTCTATTTATTTGCTTTAATACATTATTTACATGGTCGTGCTGTTTGTCTCGGAACTTTGATGAAGTTCAGCATTTTATTCCCATGAGGTTTTTATGCTAAACTCCAATTAATCTTTGATGGTGTGAACATGAAATGGGGAACAAATTTTGATTATTAATAGTAGCGCTCCTTTTTCCTTCAGCTCCACAAACGTCTCTGTTGTTTGAACAAAGATATTATTATTATTGAAAATCTTCATTATTTCGGTTCTTCATAACGCATTCAGTTTCTATCCAGATATTCACACACAAAAAAGACATTTTTTTGCATCTTTAAAAAATGTAATAAAACATTTAGATTGTATATTATTCTTTTACATAACACTGGAAAATTATTGGAAGGTTTTGTCTTTATACAATTGTGTCGGTGATGTTAAAGCTGCTTCTTTCACGGTAACTGAGTTAAGCAAGAGAATATGCTCTGCAGCACACTCACCTGACCCATGTTTGTAAAGCCATATTTCTCTGCTATCCTCTTCACAGACTCAGGGTCCCCTCTAACTTTTATCGCCCAGTCATTGGTATAAATAGTAGCGTGACAAAGCTGCAGGAAAGTTCCCATCCAGAGGGTGAACAAATGTCCCATTACTGCTCTGATCAATTGCAGTCTCCTTCCTGTCAAAGATTCATGCGTTGTTCCTGCAACCGGTTTGGCTAAATCTGCTTCTCATTACTGATAAAAAAACACACACACACACACAAATAGAAGCCTCCTCTTAAAGCCCTGAAGGAATAAAGGGATGGCGGCCAACTGAAGCTGTCAAGTCTCGATTCTGGTTCACTGGCAGAGATCACCTATCAGATTACTTTGAACATGGGACCTACGGATTACCCAATCATGTCAGCCCCTTTGAGTGACCCTTCCTGTATGTTGCTCTGCACAGTGTGCAGTTTTGTTCTGGTTCAGTTTTAACAGACTTTCTGCATTTTCATCCTAGTTTCTGATGAACCACAGAGGCTTAAAGGTCTGTAGAAATGACAGGATCCACCATTTAAAAATGATACCTTCACATAATGTTTCATCTTTTTATTTCACTTGCTCTACTTTTAAAATTATTCCAACTCTAGTTGATACATTTTTATATTTGACTGATTATGGTTCATATAGTTGAAGAAACAAATTCATAATCTGCCATGATCACTGTAGAAAGCCTGAACCCTCTCCATAGAGTTTTCAAACTTCCTTTTATTTTCATCACATTTCTATGTTTGTTATCATTATTCTTTTCTTTTCTTTTCTTTTTTTTTTGGCTCAACACATTTAGTCTTGGCAGCATGGTAGGCTGTGAATTTATATCCTTGCTTTTGGAAATTTGTCATTTAAACTAGGTCAGTCTGAAGCAATCACAGGAAAGCCCTCCGTGCTACAAAAAAAGAAGAAACAGTAGAGTTAATACATTGTTTAAAGATATGTATATTTTTAAAAAAAGGGGAGGGGGGGGGAGTATTGTTATAATCAGACACTGCTCCTGGATAACCTGAGATATTTAGAGAGAGATCTGTGAAACTACACTGAAGATAGGAGTTTATTTTAGATATAGGCTTTAGTGAGCCTCATTAATGATCAGTTTATGATTATTTTTTCTTTGTGTTTCCCTCCTTCAAATCCAGTGTGCAAAAGCTTATATGCACCACCTTTGTTCACAGAAAAGTGTTTTTCTTTTCTTTTTTAAAATAATTTAAGCAACTGCATTTTTGCACTTACAAGGAGCTTGGTGAAATTGCAAAACATTTTACTTTTTATCCACAAGTTCGCATGTGAAGTCTCAATGGTTGAAGGTTCTAGAAACCATTTCTGAACCTTAAGCCACCTGACAGAGCACAGCAACATTTTGTCTGCTTCAAAGCCGTTATTTCTTTATGACGGGGTTCATGTTATGACCAGAAACTAGACAGTGTTAGGTGTCTAGTTAGCTTTAGACTGAAATAGCCAAAACTGGAACCTGCATGTGTAGAGTTTGTTTAATGAATCTGCAGGTGTACTTTGACTTGTCTACAATGTATTTGCCTCTTGTTTTATCATTTTTAAAGAGGATATTCAACAGCTAACAGGATAAAAATCCTACAGAACATAGATTAAATGGATGAAAAGCTATTGTTTGCATATTAAGCCATAAACAAGATTAATGAAACCAAAAATGTGTTGTTTTTTTAAGAGATCTTTTTATGTATTCAACAAATGTGATTTAAAGCATTCATTATAGAGTTGTGTGATTTAATTTATTTGCTCTTTGCACTCAATTAGCTGGCTGCTCACTGTAGCTTTTACCATTTACACTTTTCAGCTTGCAACATAAAACAAATGTCTGTTGTTTTTGGTCGAGATAAAAGCACTTTTTTTTACCTTCTGTTCTAAATATTACTCCTCAGCCATTAGATGAGTTTAAAGTGGGAATTAATTTTCCCCATCACTGACAGCAAGCTGTCCTGGCCTAGAACCACAAAGCAGCCCCCCTAACCCTTCTAAAATTATTTGTGCAAGGACATGCACAGATTCTGAAGAAAACACCAGGCTCATCAAATAAAGATCTTACATTGTAATATTGGTTATTTTAAATCAGACTCCAAAGTTATCCCACACCTGTTCAACACAATGTCTTAACTATTTTTGTAACTATTAATTACAAAAACAATTAATTCTTGGACTAATCAATAGTATCAAGGTATGTCAAGGCTTTATTTTCAATCAAACACACCATTGTTTAAAGTGTTTTTAATGAGATATCTGAAAAAGTGTCGAAGTAAATTCCCTTTTCTCTGGCTGTATGTAGCATCGAGTAATGTAGTGTAATCCCGTAACTGTTATTTATTTATTTTTTATTTTTTGCTGATTTGTGGTTATTTTTTGCTGGATTGCTAACATTATAATTAAATGCAACCATCATCAGAATCTGGTGTTAATAGTATTTAGCCCTAAAGAAACCAGCCTACATAGAAAAAGGAGAGATCTCACACATAGTACAAAATGTTTACAGAAGTAATTATGTATGCAAAATAAGATGAAATACACTTGAGATGGATGTTACTTTACAAAGTAGTAAATAGTTTTCCATTTTTGCACCAGGCATGACAGTGGCTTATAGTCTAATTACATGGATTTGTGATGTTCATTATGACTATTTTTAGTCTTACCGAATGATAATTACAAAGAAAAGACATGCCACTGTCTTTAAGCTGTTTTATATTAGTTTCTCATTAATTCATTTATCACAATTGGTCTGAAAAGTAGTTTAACAATGTACATTATTTGCTGTTGAGCATAATTTGCATTGTCCCGTTGCCTGGCATTTGTTTTTATTCCTTCCTGGTGTCTTGTTTTCCCCATAAACTATATTCTATAATGATTGAATTCACACAACAACGCCTCTCATTTACAAAATTGATTGCTTTTATATGAAAATACTGAAACTTTGCTCAGTGGTCCATGTAGACTTGTTTGCAATTACAGTGCATTTCAGCTCTCTCTCTGGCGACTTCAATCCACAAATGAAGCAGCCGCCAGATGAGTGGTGTTGTTCTGCGACACATCTCCAATGAACCATTCTGACTCCAACTTTCTCTTGGCGTATGTATTTTGAAACAACAAAAAAATATTTTTTTTGCCATCCATCAAAACAAGTAGAGCGTATATTGACCTGTCGCTTTTAATTAGGACTTCAGGAGAAGAATGTCATGTGGATTCAAAGCATGGAAAAAGAAGAAGACAAAGAGGAAGTGGAGGAGGATGAAGATTACAAGAATAAGACGGTAAGGAAAAGGAACGTTTGTTGATTTTTCTTTTTTTGTTCTACCTTCTTATCCTTTGTTGTCCTTCTTCTGCTTTAGTGCCAAGGCTGGTGGTAGCTGTCACCTGATTATCTGGCCAATCAGGCTAATCAGAAGAGCCACCGCCCCCAACTAACCAATACGCCCACTAAACCCAGAGATCAAACGCAATTTTCTGGGGAGAGGTACAGATGTGTTTACCGCTCAACATGCTGCATTCAAGGGCCTGCAAATAAATGGAAACGCATTTCCGCATTTCAAGGCGATCTCTCGGTTTGTATGAGTCGTTGTGATGTCTTACTATGCTCCTGGGATTTTTGGCAGGAATGTGTTGCCAAAGAATATCTTCCTTTTGTTTTCTGATATTGCAACTAATAGTATGCAGAATGCAAATCTTCTCGTCCCAAGCCAAGGAGCATGTTGTTGCTTGTGTTATTTTTGCTCCACAGTGTGAAAAACTGCAAATGGTGACAGTTGATGGGAATTGGAGGAGGATTACCAAAATCTGTGATGCAACACACCCCAAAATCCCAGATAAATATGGCTTCATCTGCTTGCATAAAATATTATTCTTAGAAGATGGTAGATTGTTGGGCTTGTTTTTCCTCTGCTTTGCTCTCTGCTTGTTTTAACAAAAAGTAGGTTTTCTCTACATATCCTTATATTTTCCTTATGTCTTATATCATTATTTTTGATACCACAATAATGAAAAAATTATTAAAACCTAAAAAAAAAACCCAGGAAAGAATCTGTTGAAAGAGAACATGTGATTATTGCAGATAACTGTCTTCCTCTTTGCTGGTCATACTGCACGATGTGACTCTTGTCTGAAAAGACTTGGAAGTTAGTGTCACAGAATGCTCTCTGCACAAAACGCTGATCCTCTGTTATAGAAAATCCAACTAATGCTGCAGCATCTCAAAAATAATTGTCACCAGAGAACCAGTGAGAATGCAGCAGCTGTACAAAATTGTGTACGAAAGCCAGACTGCAGCTTCCTTTAGAAATACAGAAGCATCTAATTTAATTTTCCAGCATGCTTCGCTAAATGAAGGCAGCACTAAGGCTAATTAGTTTTGAAAAGGTAGCAGATGATCTCTTCTGTCAAACTTTGTTTTTCTCCCAGATATCCAGATTGGTATTAATATTAAATATTCAAATATACCAGCAGTCAGTAAGCATTAGCTGATGACTGGATATATAGTTTCTTATTCTTCATGTATTGTCATATCACCAGCATAAACTTCAATACATTTCATTGGCATTTTATGTGACAGACCATCTAAAAGTTCTGCAAAGTTGAAATCTATTTTTTTAAGTAAACAGGAAATTGGGCACATCTATTCTGCCCCCAACTTAAGCAAATTCAAGATCAAATTTGAATATTTATCAGATAATTCCAGAATAAGGCAAAAATACAGAATAAGGATGGGTCCAGGATGAAATAGCAGTATACACACATTATCCTTTGAGGGTTTTCTCAATGTTTTCAAAGCACCCATACGCTCTGAGAAATTCTTAGATGCTCCTTTTCTTTTCTTTTCTTTTCTTTTCTTTTCTTTTCTTTTCTTTTCTTTTCTTTTCTTTTCTTTTTTACTTAAAATGACTTAAAATTAGTTGGAAGTAATGTAGCTTTTCATAAGCAGACAATCGAAAGACGCACAAATGAAAACTCTACGATTATATACCTTTATCATCAGCGCATTTCAATGACTGATTTAGAAAGAAAAGAAAGCAACAATCCTGCCTCTGGGTGCAAAGGGGCAACACTTACCTGTCACCATATCTGCCGTTAAAAGATGTGCCAAACATCTATTGTGTCCTTGAATAGGAAATTACGTTGGAGTGTTTCATGATGCAACATGCAGTCGCAGTCACTATCATCTTCTCCACAATGGAGAGCAAAACAAGCCAGCAGAACAAAACAAAGGCAAAGCACCTCTTGGCGAAGCAGTCACAAGACTTTGAAGTTATCTAACATTTCTTCAGAGAGACCGACTTTGATGTTCAGAAAGCTCCTCTTGAACAGTGACATATTCCCCTGGAAATAATTGTCAAAAATGTTCGTGAGCACCCCGACTGCCCTGAAGGCAGTATAGATTTGAACTGTTGTTATTCTTTGTTCAAAATGTTCTGCCCCCCTTTAAGCTCTTGTTTGGAATTACAAGGTTTTTTTGTTTTTTTTTAGGCTTGTTGAGTTGAGAAATTCACATTTAAAAAATAAAAAGGAAAAAAAAAGCTCTCATCTGTGATAAGAAACAGATATCTGTTGATTTTGTTATTTTGTTCAAGTGAATAAATTAGGAACAATCTTTTGGTGGAAAAAATTATGTGGATCACGCATGTTTTCAATATATACCGGTCGATCTACGTTCCCACCCTCATCTATGGTCATGAGCTTTGGGTCATGACCGAAAGAACGAGATCACGGGTACCAGCGGCCGAAATGGGTTTCCTCCGCAGGGTGGCTGGGCTCTCCCTTAGAGATAGGGTGAGAAGCTCGGTCATCCGGGAGGGACTCAGAGTAGAGCCGCTGCTCCTCCACGTCGAGAGGAGCCAGTTGAGGCTCGGGCATCTGGTCAGAATGCCTCCTGGACGCCTCCCTGGTGAGGTGTTCCGGGCACGTCCCACCGGGAGGAGGCCTCGGGGAAGACCCAGGACACGCTGGAGGGACTATGTCTCTCGGCTGGCCTGGGAACGCCTTGGGGTTCATCCGGAGGAGCTGGAAGAAGTGGCTGGGGAGAGGGAAGTCTTTCTGCTGCTATATATATATATATATATATATATATATATATATATATATATATATATATATATATATATATAGTTGTGATCTGTGTTTCTCTGTGTAGTTATTTTGAGATTTTCTGTGTTTAGTCTTGTTTCACTGTCTCTGTCCTGTCCTTCCTGTTGATTGCTTCCCAGGTGTGTCTAGTTACCTGATTACCCTCCCTGTGTATTTAAACCCACCTGTTGTCTTTGTCTCTTGTCGGGTCCTCGTCTATTGTCGTCTAATGCCAGTTGTTGTCTCACGTCTCTGCTCTCCAGTAGAACTGTTATGTCCTGGTTTGCTTAGCTCTTGTTTTTCAGTCTTCAGTTATCAGTTGCTACCAGTAATTAGCTGTTTGCTAAACTCTCTGCCGTGCCGCCTGTTCTGGACTGTTTTGAGTTTCTTTCATTAAATTCATCATCATCTTCATCACAACCTATTTCTCCGCGTTAATCCTTACCACAACCACCCAAAAATCATGACATATATTTAATCTACCATGAGCAGACAAACATGGTAGAGAGATGGCATTTTTATTGGTGTGCACTGACACCTCATGCTGTGATGGTAACATCATAATTGATGCATTTGGGGTTTTTTTTGTTTTGTTTTTGTGGCACTAGTGGCCTTTATTCATTAGTCGCTGGACAGAAAGTAATCAAAGACCCAGGGACGATAACTGATTGGGGGACAACTTGTGTTGAAAACTGTAGACTCTGCATATGGCGCCTGCTCTATACGGTGGCCGACAGGTGCAAATGCGCACCAACAGAGAAAACATGCAAACAAAAAAATGAAGAGATGACGCAAACAAAAAGCAAATCAAATGCAGCAAACAAAAAAAGAAATGCAAATGCAGCAAACAAAAAAGCAAATGAAGCATGATGAAATAATTTAAAACTATCCTAAGTATGATCAATACTTCGAAAGTACCACAGTTTACAATAGTACTCAATGGTAAGAATGTTCTTTGTTTTATTTTACTAGTACATACTTAGTTCCTATGTTGTTATGGGAGTAACGCTTTTCAGAACAATAGCAAGTTGTTCTGTCATTGCTGCTAATATCTCCAGAAGTGCTAAAACTGTTGAATGAAGGTCCTCCTGAAATTTCTTAACAATTAAAGTAATGTTTTGCTGAGTAAAAACTACCATGAGCAGACAAACGTGAAGACCGGCTTGAGGATTCCAAGCCAGTCTTCACTAAGCGTGCTATCCAAATCAATAAAGAGAAAACAGACATGCTTGTTTTTCTTTGCGCAAAGGAAACTAATCATTTAAGATCCATCCTATACCTGAACATTGTATCTGTTCATATCTCATATGTCTTTGCACTGTTTGTGCTGAAACACTGTGGGAGTGGTGCATAGGGTATTGACAGTTGATTGCTCTTTTCTGCATCAGTGACAAGGGAGAGCAAAGGGATGATCTAGTTAAGAGTTTATTGAAGTAATATGTGGCACTCGCAGCTGGCTCAAAAAATTGGCAGGTCATTTTGAAATTGCTATGTTTTAAGTAATGGGGGAAAGCTAGGATTTGTCTAAGTGAAGTTTGTATTCTTGATAAAATTTAATCCTATTTATAAACAAACCAATGACGGCGACATTCAATAAAAAGCACCTTGTCGGTGTCACACTGGAAAAGTTCCAGCCCACTAAATATTAACGTGACAGTTTGACCATACCACATGGCATTTTGGGTTTGAAGTGTTTATTTTCCTTTTTAATTTAAAAGTAAATAAAAAGAAACTAGCTCTTGTTTGTAGTACTAATAATTCACTTTTAGCTGTGTCTGTTTGAAACAAAGAGTAACTTCATGTAATCGTTTTGCCCATTACATAGCTTTATAAAAGTCTTGTGAGCGTTTAACAACAAAATATGTTTGAAATACCACTAAATGAAACCCAAGTGTCAACACGGGTGCCTTTAGCACAGCTTAAGAACCACTGCTCCTTTGCAGTTCTTATTATATTATTGAGTATACATTATTAAGTCACTCAGAAAAGGGTTTATGTTTCATCAGCTTTTGAATTAGCATTCAAATAACACTGTTCTGCCACCTGGCTGGAGGACAAGCTGAGGTGCCTCTGCCTTCTCCTTCTGATTGACTTGTGTAACAACCTATTCGGCCGTAATGTGGTAAAGTGAAACATAATACCTTTGCAGCAGCCTAAGATCAATGACTCGCGGTATTTGCTGTGCAGCTTCTTCTCAACATGCATGGCCAGTTGTAGCTGTTTTTACACTTCCATTATGCATGCTTGTTGATGCTGCGAGACATGTTTTTTTTTCTCCTTCGTTTTTGGCCGCTCTTTGACTCATCATGTTGCACGGAATTGCGTGAGCCAACTTTGACCCTTGATGTTTTTTTTAAAAGAGCCCACAAAAAAAAAAAAAAAAAAAAAAAGAATAAAAAGCTTTTTCTCCAGTCTTCAGTACTTTTTTTTTCTGCGTGTGTATTATTTTTTTTTTTTTCCAAGTGCGTTGTAATGACCGGTCTGGACCAGATCGGCTTGATCTGATCCACCAGAGTCGTGCCCCGCAGTCAAACTTCCGTTCCGCGTAAAGCTTTTCTATACCTTTTGTGTGTGTGCAAGCATTTTGGTGCAACATTGCTGACAAAATAGTTACCTGTCTCACCCCAGAATCCCCACCGACACACAGACACACACACGTTTCCTTTCTTTTTGTGGATTCCAAGCCAGTCTTCTCTGGCTCCTTTGTTCCCTACTCTAGGCTGGGCTCACATCCTCTCTGCTCTCTGTAAGCCCGCTCCGCTCTGTCATCAGGATTACAGGCTGTGCTGTAGCAGATTAATGACTGACATCTCTACACTCCTCTCAGCATTGCAAGGCGCACACGGAGTTACCAGGACGGCAGCCTGTGCCTGGTTGAGATGGAGAGAGGAACAACTGCGGGGGAGATAATGCATTGTGTTGGTCTGGGAACAATATGTTAGCAGTGAGATTCTACGCAATTTTGTGTGGGTGTGTGCGTGTGTGTGTGCATGCGTGCACCATTGTGTTGCTTAATTTGAAGTCGCGGTACGTGCAGCTAGAGCTTTCCAACCTCCACACCTCAGTGCAGCACAGCAGGTTAGAGTTAAGTCGGTGAACCAGGCCTTCTGTTCAGACAAGCTTAGATTGATGCATGTATGTGTCTGTGTGTGTATTCACATGTGTAGTCACGCAGGGATGTGTACTCGAGCCTTGTGAGCCCTGAAAAATGACAAACAAGAAACTTATAAGTCCCGGGATCACAAACTTCTGCCTTAAATGCACGCCTGAAACCTCTTTCCTGTCCAATAACCATTTTTTTTGTTTTCTTTGCCAAGACAGAGAAGTTTGCTTTTTATCTGTTTTGTTTAAGTCAGGGAGGAAAAGTGACAGCAGTGCAAGCAGGCAAACAAACCAAAAGCGAGCGCTTTGCAAAGTTTTGAATTAAATTAGGATTTTATACCACCTCAGAACCTTTGAGAAGCAGCTTATGTGTGTCATGAATTACTAAGTAGCAATATTTGGGGCTTCTCACTGCCATCAAACAGCTGAGGCTTAATTTCCTCAGATTTGCCCTGGAGTGTCCATGAAAGTGGGCTGTCTGAGCTGCTATCTGAGGAATGAAAAGCCTCTTTCGCTTAAATTGCGTCAAGAAATCTTCCTGGAAATCATAATTAGGCTTAAAATGATGAATTATGATCAAACTTATATTTATATTTCAATGGGTTGCACTTAAATGAAGACTAAAAAGGAGAGGTGATGGATGACTAATGTCTCCCGAACCATTCAAGTGGTTTAGAAAACAATAATCTGAGCCTTTGCTAGTGTAAGCAGTTAGCTACGATGGAACAAGAGGGCATAATTGGCTTTAAATAACACGTCACTTGTTCTCTTGTTCTTATAAAACACTGTTATTACATGAAATCTCTTTGCTACCAACGAAAGATGAAGGTGCAAGAAAGTGAACAGGTGAAACCATAGGAACCTCTCTAGACACTTTTCATCGGTTCATTCGATGCTTTCTGAGTGTGATCTGATATTTACAATCAATGTATGGAGTAGAATTTGACGTACACATAACTGTCTGATTTTCTTTAAGAATCAACGGACCATATGGGGACAGAAATTTAATGCTCCATCAGTGCCTCCAAGTGGAGCAAACTTAATCAAAAAGTAGGTCAGACTCCCAATAATTGAAACATTCAACATTTGGATATGAGTGAATCTGTCAGTGCATTTTCATGCCTTTCTATATGGAATGCTTTTATTGGGTAATTGTCGTTTGAGCAAAACTTGCATCAGTTCTGTAGCACTGGTGCACGTCTGTGATTTATATGACGTCTTATATGACATAAAACTGTCTAAAAAAACCTGTAGCTGATGGTGAAAAAATATATACAACAGTGTCAAATGTGCAATAGACCAATGCAACTTATCTCATTTCTAATCTGATAAATTATTTTATTAAAGTAGTTTTTATTTATGACCAGAAAACTTTGTGTTCCATGCCATGTTGTAAAATATGTGCACTGTGCAGGATAAAAAAAGTACACATTTAAAGACAAAAAACCAAAATGTATTATTAGAAAGTGATATGTGTTTATTTGAAGCTGTTCCTATCATGATATTTGGGACTTTGGTTTTGTATTTTGCTGCATTTTTGTATTTTAAATGTATTTATATTCTGCCCTTTGTTCCCTTTGTCTTATATCAGACATTTCTTCTTTCTCCTCAGTTCAAATTCACTTACTTGTGTTCGCTCATAGGTGCACTCACTTTCTAATCAATCACCTGCTCCTTGTTTAATCAACTCTTCAACCTGAATACCTGTTAGTCAGCTCTTGGTAAGATTGTCCTGTTATTCCAAGATTCCTCCTTGTATCTTTAATTTTAACACATTTTTGAATACCTGTTTTGAGTAAAGTTGCTTATTTTCACATGCATTCCTCCTCTGCATTTTTGCCAGCAAATGACACTTCTATTTAAACCTTGATTTTGGATTAAAATGAAGTATATTCATACTGTTCACCTATGGTATTTATGAGCAGAGGATGCTGATCATTGTGGTTTTCCAATTCTAAGAACTCTCTATACAGATTTGCCTAAATAAACACGTAATAGCATTTAACTTAGGCCAGAAGTCATTACACAAATTGCTGAGAAATATGTTTTATTAAAGTAGCTGTTTTTCAATGGTTTAGAAAATAAGATTTGCTTTAAAGCAGTAAACATTTTAGTTATTTTCACTTTTGTCATTAACTTTCATGTTTTCCTTGTTTTTTTCCTGAATGAATGACCACACATCCACCAAGCAGCTGTGGTAAAATATTTTTATAGAGCATTAATTCATATCTGAAATAAAGCATCCAAGCAGCTCTGATACATACAGAACTCAATTCACCATTTTTATCAATTCACATATACTTTCTATGTAAATATGTGGGATCTTGTTTTTGTGTGTGTGTGTGTGAGCACTGTATGTACATGTAGACACATGTAATATTTAATCAGTTACAGTATAATAAAAGTTTTAAATTGGGTCATAATAATTGTTTTAAATGTCACTTGATATAAAAGCTGGTGTGCTGACCCTCATTAGTCCATAAAAGAAAAATCTCTTTCTCCCCTTCCCCATAAATTCTGCTAATTTAACCTTTAATAAATATGCTCTCTTATCTGCTGTATTGCCCCTTCGTCCCCATACCTGGACAGTATATATTCTCTTTATGTCTCCTAATAGCTTCCTGACTATGAGTTATATGGCAGACTAAACTTTTGCATTTCCTTGACTTCAGCGATTTTGTTTTTCTCCATCCTGCACCTGGATCAAATTTGTAAGTGCTGAAGATGCATTTAAAAACGAAACCAAAAAAAACATTAACAACATGTGCAGTCTAGTGAAATCATTTCCATCATGTCTTAACAGAAACAGATTAAAAACTGTTTCTCCCTCATAGTGATTTGTTTGAATCTTAATCCTCCTGGCAATTTCACTGTTTTTTTCCCCTCCCCTTCACAGAGTCAAATGTCACTTTTTTATTTTTTGTTTTTTGTAAAGAAGCGTGTGCGGTGCATTACAGTAACAAAATGTCTTTTTCTTTTTTTTTCCACCCATCCCCTGACGCTCAGAGGAACCAAAAGCACTTCTTCCGGTTCTTCTTGGCGGAGGCAGGGGGTCGCATTAGTTGTGGAGAGTCTTGTTGGTGAGGTGTTGGGGCCTGGGAGGTGGGAGTCTGTGGTGAGCCCTCTGGAGGGTCGCCCACCTTCCAAGTTCGTACCACCTGCCCTTCTTGCAGACGGAAATCGTGCTCCACACTAAAAAGAGGATTTAAAAAAAAAAAAAAAAAAAATCAGCATTTCTTTCTATTGGTCACATGAAGTCGACAGAAAAAAAACACTCAAAGAATCTTCTTTAAACTTCCCCAGGATCAACTATACCTTAGAATTACAATTTCATATGGAAATGTGTTTCAAAAAATGCACACAGACAATGACATAAAATTACATTGTTACTCAACATCGCATATTTAGAAAACACTTATCCAAGAACATTAAAATCCCTCTCTGAGTCGCTCTCTTTGGGGTTGATGCACCTTTCTGTGCTTCCAATTTGTGTGAAAATATCTTTCTTCAACTTACAGTAGTGTAGAAGCATGTGTTTATAGCAATGGTTTATTATACACTATATTTCTCATGGGTTTTTGTGTTCAATCTCTCCAAAGGATTCATAGCTCGGTGCAGATTTTTTAATATATCTCTTTTTTTCTTTTCTTTTGTCCTTGCGAACGTTTCTTCAAGTGTTGTTCCCATTTCGTATAGCTCTTTGAAATGAGCCTCTGCTTGAGAAATAACACATAAGTACTTCTGAGTGGTGCTGAGTCATGACGCACAACGGAAAGTTTTTATATTAGTGAAGTTCACCTTGATCAGGAAACTATTTCTGAAGAAGAGTTGGGAAGAGCAAAATCTTTCAGGTGGCCTTTTGGCGTACATATAATACACACCCATTGGCACCAGTGTGTACAATAAAAAATAAATAAAAATCCTTTTATTAAAGTGATTACCATTGGAAAAAAAAAGGTGAAAATATAAGCTTGACTTTAAATGCATTTATTCAGTGTGTAAAAAGAAACCATGTTTAATAATTGTTGTTGTTTTTTTAAACCACCATTGTCCCAATTAGTGGGATCCCTGCTGTCACCAACCCCCTTTTTGGATGGTTCTTTGTCATCTCATGCAACATTTCACAAGGCTGCAGAGAACAGAGGGATCTTTGACCATTTCTCTTTGTTGAACCTCTCTTGATCCTTACCTCCTCTTTTAAATTAGTGGATGAGACTGAGACGGCCATGACAGCTTTTATGTTTAACACCATTTCTGTGTAGATTTGGCTGCATATTTCAGATTAATACTCTAACAATGTCATACCTCCTCATTTCCATTTCTTTTAAAATTGAGCAGTCATTCTTGGTTTCTCTAGATTGATATTTAAAATCTCATGTAGTTACAAAAACATGCTATGCCATGATCTAACAGGTTTCTAGAGATCCTTGGAAGAGAAATAATCAAACAGCATCAGATAAACCTGTTTGTTATAAACAAGAATCTAGAGATCTTTTGGAATAATGAATGAAGTTGGTGACGCACCTCGACGGGGTGCATCAAGCTAATGTAGCACCCTATCAATAACTTACTGATATTTAAACAAATATTATTGGTATGTTGACTCGCTGTTGACGATGAAGCAACAGCGATAATCATCAATCTCAAACTCCAGAGGGTCTTTGTCTGTCTGTCTAGGTGAGGTGGTTTTAGCCACTGTGAAAAGATCAAACTTAACAGTCTCATTTGACCAAGTTAGAGTATCGGTATCATAACTTTAGATTTGTATTGTAAGGCAGAAATAACTTTAAAATTTGAGATTTTTTTTTTCTCTCTTCTTTGCCACTTAGCAGTTTTCGGTGGCTAGAAAAACGTGGTTCATCCTCCAGTCGTGTTTGACAATGTCAACGTCACCTACTTTCAAGGTGTAAGGAGTGAAACACCTTGGATGTCTACTTGAAACAAAAGCCTTTTTTGAAAATCTAATTTAATTTGGATTCGTCCCACCTCTAACCCTGCTTGAAAAATTCCGAAGACATGCTGGGTATCCTGAGGAAACCCGGTTGCTCTTTAAGATCGGGTGATGAGTCCCGCCTGCAGCTATGGTTAGGACACAACTCCAAATTGCTTTGATGTAAAGAGCAGATACTCGTTTAGAGAAAAGGAGCAGAAATTGGGTTGTCTTAATGTTTTCCAAGTCATGCTGGGCTGAAAACAAAAGTAAAAAGAACATAGCCCATAACCAAACATTTTCTCCAAGAGGAGTAACAAAAGCTTATGAAAAAGAAACCCTGAAGTGCATAGAAAACCCTTTGGGATCAACCAACAACCACTGGGTAAACGTCTCACATTTAATGCACTCTGCCCCAATCCTAGTTCATTAAAGTGCATCTCATATTTTCTTTATATTTCCTGTTTTTTTTTAAAGAAATATAGCACAAAAAATGAATGTGTCTACATGAAGCAGCTCCTAACGGATGTAAAGCTGATGTATATCTTGCATTCAATTGTAAGATAAACCGATATGTTTTAAAACCATATTGGTTTAAAAAGGATCCAAAATGATTTCCGCTGCTGGTTCAAAGAAGATTGAGCTCATTTTTGCCCAGAATCACATTTATTTATTCTAAGGATCTGGAATTGCAAAAAGATGAGTGAGGTTACAGATTTAAAGACTTTTTCGACGTCAAGTTTTCAGAAGGGTTGAAATCTGGACTCTTCGGTTTTCAACACATGAATGAAAATGAAGTGTATTTCACTCCCTGCAGTCTTCATTTACAGTTTAGGGCTCATAGTTTCTGCAGAAAACACTTTTATATTGGTCAAATCTTGGGAGGGAAATAAAAAAAGGAAGACACTGATTTCTGAGTAATTTAGAGCATTTTAAATCCTTGCTAAAGTTTTTTTTTTCTTCGGATAAGCGGAAGTGGATGGATGGATGGATGGATGGATGGATGGATGGATGGATGGATGGATGGATGGATGGATGGATGGATGGATGGATGGATGGATGGATGGATGGATGGATGGATGGATGGATGGATGTCATAAGAGCAGTCAACTTTATTTTATGTTTTTAGGAAACTGTTTTTTGCCGAACCTAAATGGAGACAATCGTTCTTTGTCTAGTCTGAAAAGTTTGAGATCCACTGCTTTAGGAAAACAATCTTCTTTCAATCTTGATCTACGCTTAAATATTGATCTTTTAATTGGATTGTTTTATGATTTTAAAGCTGTCTAGACTTATATTGTAGTAATCATCAGCCAAAAGAAAAAAAATACGTCACCTCTTTATTTTTTTTGTAGTGCATCAGGCAATTAGTGAGTATCAAACTCATTACTGATACTTATCAGCAATAGTTACATAGATAGTTACATACATTTTTCAATCCCTTCAATACCAAGTTGCATCACTTTTCATAGGGTAAAGATGGATCTTCAAGTGGGAAGAACCAGTGAAAAACACTGATGAATCCACACCTGGTATCTTCTACAGTCCATAATGAAGACTTTGACAAAGTAAATCAAGTGCAGAGAGGCTGAATATCACTGACTAGTTCCAACAGCAGAGATTCCGGGGTTGCAGTCGACGCAGACACCAAAAGAACAAGTCAGCAAGGTGCATCGATAGTCACGTGGCGCCGTAGCTTTGGGGCTTCACTGATAAAATGAGATGTGAGCTCTGATGAGCTGTCTTGGAGGCCATCAGTAAAAGGTAAGCAATAATAAACGAATGCATCTGCAATACAGGAAGAGAAAAATATCAGCTTGCTGACTTGGTTTTGCCAGCAGTTACATGTTTAGTAGCATTCCCCCTATTAACAGATTCTTTTTCCCTCCTTTCCTTTTTTTTAATTCACTTTTCTTCCCTGCTATTTTTTGCTTATTATGCAGTGGCCTAGTTAGCTGGTGTTTCTCATCACAGCGCAGATGCTGGAAATAAAGAGGACTCCCTCGGCAACAATACAAGGAAAGAAATGTTGCAGAGGAAGCAACGAGGACGGAGCTCAGCAGCATGAACCGAAGTTTTTAAAGCAAGAACAATGAGGACTCTCGCACTCGCATCCATCTTGCTACACAACTCCCACACCAGCAGTCACTCAACCACTTTACTACGGATGCCCACTGCTATTCTAATGCGCAGCAAACCTAATGAAACCTCGAACTTCAGAGAGCGGCGCGATACGAGCAGAGTGGATGTGGACAAAGTAAATAGTGAAAAAGTGTGTGGGTTCAAAGAGCGGTGGAAAGGATTTCTTCCCTTTGCGATATTTACAGCAGGTGAGGGGAGTTGGGGGTAAGGGGGAGGGGGGGGTCGTTCAGCTAAACTCCAGACTGCCAGTCTGGAGTTTAGCTGAAATAAAATAAAATCCTCCAAAGCTGTCAAATGAGGGAACAGTGTGCAGGAAAACAAGTCATGGAAGTTATCTGTGGGGTTGTGCTGCAATGAAATAACCCAGATAAATAAAATATACCATTCTCTCATCTTCACTGCCACTCTATTTGTGCCACTACACACCCCGGCTCCTTCAAGATCTCCTCTGTGACTCGTCCCCTGCCTCCGCTGTGTACTCTCTTTGTGAAAATGAATAGCCTCGGACCATGGTAATGTGTGATCAAGGCACAGGGGCTCTGCGGGGGGCCAGAGGGGGGAGACGTCCTACCCTCAGCCAGAACCGTCTACTCACCGAGTTCACAAACTGTGGCAGGCAGGAAGCTGTGAACCTTACATAGGTCTCCCCACTGCTCTGTAGTGCGCTGCTCACATCTCTGTGATTCTTTTGCTCAGGGCTTTCCACAAACTCAAGTCCTGCCTGCAGGCAAGTTAGATGTGCAAATCATGCAACCTGGTATTTTAGATGCAGACGTACCGTGATCCAAAACATGAACAACAGGCATTCAAAGGCCATATAACAGTAATGTTTAATCGTTTTTCGCCTGTGGACAAGAAATGTATTTAGATATAAAAATCCATCCATCCATCCTCTTTACACCCTTGTCCCTTAGTGGGGTCAGGAGGGTTGCTGGTGCCTTTCTCCAGCTAACGTTCCGGGCGAGATTCACCCTGGACAGGTCACCAGTCTGTCGCAGGGCGATATAAAAATATGATATATATAAATATATATATATATTTTTTTAATTAAACGTGTAATGAGAAGTCCTAATACTTTCACATGACTAGAGACTGCTCAGCCAAAATGTAAATATTTTATATTTGAGATTAACTTCATGAGAAGGAATGGTTTATGAGTCTTAATCTCTCTCTTTAACAGCTCAGTGTTGCTGCACATTTAAGATCTTCGGCAAATAGAATATGTCGCCAGTTTTTAGCTCCTAATTGCTTAGACCAACCTTTCATCAGTGTTTGGTAATGCTCAACACTGTTATGTAAGCTAGCTTCTTATTGTTTGCAAAGCAACTCGAATGGGAGGATTGTGCAAGATTCAAGGTAAAGAACAAAAAACAAACAAAAAAACTGCAACATTACATGTGAATCTCAGAATCCATCTTTTTTTAGTTGAAAGAAACTTCCTTTTAAATGCTCTAGAGGTTGCATAACCCTGAATAAATTAAAAACAAACCATTTTTATGGACATATTATCAAGAGTTACATGTTTTTTTTCCCCAAACTTTACATTTGGATTTTGGCATTTAGGCACACCAGCTGGAACAGATGAACATAACTAGTTGGGGGTAAATCTGATCAAAAATAATCAATACCAAACATTATACTTTAAAGTGCTTCATTGGACTTGAACTAACTTAACTTTTCCAAGACATCTTCCCTCTAATATTCATAAATATGCCACTTGAGTTATAATATTATCTCATTATTCTGGCTGTTTCTCAGTCCTTAAAAAATCTGTGTGGGAGATTTAGCCATAAAACTAAACTTTTAGAGTTTTTTTTTTTTCTTTTTTCACTTCTCTGGTCATTATATCTTTACTCAATCATTAACATGGAAGCATATTCACCCACATCCTGGATCATTTGTGACTTCCTGTGTGCTGGTATATTTCTCCTCACAAACCTAATAATAATCTCATTTATTCTCATTCCCTTGCGCCTTCGTCTATCAACTCCTCTGCTGTTCTGCAATTCCTGGGGATGTGCACACCTCCAACCAAGCTGTCAATTTGGCTAACCATTTTTCAATATTTTTATATATATATATTTTTTTACAAGCCTCGTTGAATTAAAACCAGCTCTTAGAGAATTTCTGGATTGGACATTGGTTTATCCCAACCAATGTTCAGTGCAGAGACTGAGCAAAAAACATGAAATGTGATGGTAATGATCGTGGTTATGACAACAGTTTTGTCAATTCATTGTTGTTTTTTTTTTGTTTATAGTTCGTAAAATTTTAAGTTGTAATTAGAAATTTAACTAATTGGTTTGGGATAGAAAAAATTCAATCTTTGCATCATCCCTCAGTCACTTTCCTAAATTCAATGCTGCCAGTTCATCAAATGTATGAAGAGGTTGTTTGGCTGAAAGCATGTAGACTCCATATTGTTCACATATGACGATGTGGTAAGGACTTGCTCTATAGTTTCTGTCCTTTGACACAAACCTGCATTTGAGCATAAAAATTAAAGTGAGTCCAAAGTCAGCCCTCATTAGCTCAAGTTTGTTGCTATTCCAGTTAATGGCACGTTACCTTTTTCTTACCGAGTGTCCTTACCTCGTTCATTTTTTATTCTATCCTTGGAGATTTAAAACATGAGCCTCCCTCCGGTTGCAGTCGTTCAGTTTGGGAGACAGCGACCTTGGCCGGGAGCTTTACAGCGGCACATCTCAACGGGGGCTTGAATCAGCAGATTTGTGGCTAGGCCACGCTACGAAATTCAAGGTTGTTTGTTTATTGTCATTCAGCTAATTAAAGGTAAACAAACAAGCAAGAGAATTAGCTTCACTGTTCGAGATGAACAACTTTACGTCGGCGGTTGAATTTGTATCGGCGAAGCTGCTGCTTGCGCTGCGCCGTCGCCGTGCAGCCGGCGGAAAATATACGGCACCTGCACCGCGCTGCACTTTGTGTAAATTAGGATGTTAGATAAAGTCAGAATGGATTTGGGCTACTATTTGACTAGATGAAAATGATATTTTAAAACTGTATTTCAGACACAGTAACCGGGCAGAGCCTCATCTCTTTTTTATACTTCCATCCATAAAACATTCATTCAGCTGCACCAGCAGGAGATCATCATTTCTCCTCCGTCTCTCGTTCTATGAAGAGAGGGTTTCAGCTGAAACATAGTAGGGCAGAGGCAATCAACATGAAATATCTTTCCAATTTTCTCTCTCGCACCATATAGGCTGAACATCCTTAGGGGAAAAAAAAAAAGAGCTTTGCATCTAGTCAGAAGAGCTTTCAGTCTCTGTTAGGATCCGTGACCGTAGATCACGGCATGTTTTCACTCTGAAATTCCAGACCCCACTTACATCCCAACACTCAAATTATTTGTTCCCTCCTCATACTTTTGTATTAGAAAAGTAGCCACAGTAAAGAAAGTTGGAGCGTTAGGGTTTAATAACGAGTTATTCGCCAATGATGGAGTCTCCTTGAGCGAGATGCAAGAATTAGACTGCTTCTAATTTGCTTATCAGATTGTACTGACTTAAAGAGCGCCATTGGATAAAACGAGGAAATGCATTCTACTGGAGCAAATCGTCACCAAACAGGCTGAGATTCTCTCTAACTGATGTCCTTTCCCTGGCGTTATTTTTCACATTTAATCTCTTTGCTGCTCTTCTGCAATTTAAAAATACAGCACAAAGTTCCAAGGTGGAATTGTCTTTGGTGTTGCATGTCCATTTATTTTGTTTTATTTTTCAGGTAAACCTCGTAGAAAGATTCACGCATAATTCACATCCTAAAATATTCCAAAATCATCTCTCTAAACGTTTGGAAGGCATCCATACCACATCCCCAATCCACAACAACTTGCTTCTTTCAATCCAAAGCAACCCTGAATCTATCAGTTCTTTTTTTGTTTGTTTGTTTGAGGCACTCAGTTTCTCCCAGGATACCTTTTTTTTCTAAAGGGTCATGTGTGTTTCTGCTTTGCTCTATTAGAGGCTAACACAGATAAACACAAAAAAAGAATTTCAGAAAGGCTAATTGAGAGAAAATAAATAACCCGACATGCATGTTTCCGACTGATAGAGAAAGTCGGGAGTGTAAACGGTGAGGCCGTGGTGCAACACTTGTTTTCTTCATACTCTTCCAACCCTCTTTCTTGTTTCTGCGGATGAGCTGCTTTCTGACAGGCAGCGAGTAAGACTGATAAAAATCATTTCTGACATGAGGTCAGTAATCCCCAGTTCTCCAAACGGAGGCATCTTCTGTTTACTGCTCTTCTACCTCTATATCAGCCACCTTATGTCTACTGACCCAGCTGTCATGCTTCTGAAATTTACCTGCATTTATCCAAATGACAACAAGTCTACATGGGGCTGTAAGCTCAACCTGAAGGTAAATTTACTGCAGGTATATTTGCTGAAGACTTTTGGGACAGCAGTAAATCTCTATCGGAACGCATTTACTACGAACTCCCTCACGTCCAGCAGCAGCAGCTGAGCCACCAAACTTTAGGGTCCAGGGTAAAGTCTTTAAATGTGAAGCGAGAGTCTAACATCAACTCTAAACTCAAACAAAGGATTTGCCTCAGAATGCAACAGAGAAAGTGTGGCCTACCACAAGAGCTTTTAATTTAGACATTGTAAAATGCAGTGATTAAATCATGCCTTCGCACATCCATTACCGTCTCGTTTGGAACAGCAACGCAGCAAGACTGAAAGACACTGCTGCGCATTTAAAAGAGAGCTTTATCTACCTTCATCTTTTTTATAAAAAAAAAAAAGCATAAAAAAGTAGAAGGCAGGAAAAATAAGTGATGGCCTCCGACATGCAGGATTTGATCTTTCATGGCAGTTTCCAATATGACAGAAATATAACGTTTTTAACATGTTAAAAAAATAATTGTCAATAGCCTACAAAAGCAACCGGAATGATGTCCCCAGAAATCTGCATGTGCAAAGATACTAAAAGTAATAGGTCCATAAATTAGGACATGCTTAATACAGTGGAGCGACAAAGAGAAGGAGAAAAATAATCGTAAGGGTTCTCTAAAATCCATGCACTACTCACAGGAAGAGAAAGAGGTGGGTGCTATTGTTTCAAAGTAAATAAATGTGTTCAGCCATGCTATGTGTGCATGGTCACCACAAAGGACTCTAATGCAGAAGAAGAAGAAGAAGTTGAGGTTTCCACCGAAACATTTGGGCCAGCCATTGAATTGGTAGTTATTGCATAAAAACAATATCAGGCAGGCTTTAGCATTTAAACACTGAATTCAAATCACAGGAACTGCCGGCTGAGGAATGACTTCATCCAATTATCCGCTGGATCCTGACTGAAGATGGACGGGCAGACAGACAGACAGACGGACGCACGGATGTAATGAAATCGGCATCTCGTGATGACAGCCTCATGAAGCTAATATAAACTTTTGTTAATTAAGCTGTTATCCTGAAGAATTACATCACATCTAAAGATCACGAGATAATTAAAGCAGCATCTCAAACATGACACCCAGTCAGCATAACAAAGTGTTGTTGAAACACCATCAATCCCTGTGTACCCGGCGAGTTATCAGATGAGTTTTCATCGAGCTCAAAGGGCCGTAATTTGTCAAGCTCAAAGGGCCCAGAAAGAAATCTAATTAAACATCTGAAGATAGAGGACTTCACAAACATGATAGTGGACTCCGGCAAGTAGCACCAGAGATGGATTTCCATGATAGACCGAGAGCAGTTTGGCTGGAAGAGACCGCGGAGCTGAGCTTAATTTCATTACGTTTCTTCTCATCCGTACAAGTAAATGACGCAAACTGCTGTTTGCTTAAAAAGACGAGACGAAGGACCTGAAAGGTTAGGTTAAATTCCCCCGCTTTGTAACTAAATATTCCAAGAAAGGAATGCTAAGGAAGCTGAGCATAAGGAGGACTGAGGAGGAAGAAGTAGATGTAGGCCAGGAGCTCGGAGAACCTGCGCTGGCTGGAGGACCGACCTGCTCCTGCATTTCAGCGCTCGGTGTCTTGTGTCATCCGGAGAGCTCACATGACGAAAAAAAAGGAAACGGGTAGAGGAGGGGTGTACAAAGTGCATAAATGAGACAAGATTGCATACTCTGAACAAGAAGCCAGGGGGGAGCCTCGCAGTTGTGAGCATCCAGGGTCTGTTGAGAGGGATAAAAAAAAAGCCTGTTTGCTATGAATTCCCTTTCATGACTTGTTTACCTTAGGAGGTGGCTGAGCACACATGCTGCTATTGTCTAAATGCCTTTGTCGGGGGCTGCTGTGTGCATCTGATTATCTAATGTGGCGTTTTAGTAGAAACGGTAGCTGAGACAGAGATATGCAAGGACAATGTCACGCTTTTGTAAGAGTTACCATGACCTTGTTCAAATATTTTTCTCATTATTGTTTTTTTTTTGTTTGTTTTATTATTATGAGTCATGATCTGCTCACATTCTGGCTTACTTTCAATCCTGACGGCCTCAGATAAAGGCAGCTAGTGACACTTGAGATTTAGAGAACAAATCTAAGTTCAATTTAAAGCCTCGTTTGCCATAAACGTGCAACAAACCTGCAAGAAAGAAAACTGAATCTGGAAGGCCGAAAACCATTGCAAGTAAAAAACGCATTGAATGATCGGTGTGACTTGACAAAAAAAACTATACAAATGAAATCTATTTACCACATCAGTCTTTAATTAGTAATGATGAGGGGGAAAAAATAAGTTATTTAAAAATAAAGTGACTTTTTAATACAACATAAAATATTGAATTATTGGTTTTAAAATGCCATTGGAAACATAAAGTGCTGACTTCCATGTGTGATTTATTAGCGAATACTTTGAGAAGGGGCGCTTTAACAGTAAATCTTTTTCCATGTCCACAGTTTGCAGACACAGCACTGTTTCTGGACTGCTGAGCAGGAAACTTTGAACCAGGATGGTTAATCAACCCTTCTTTTGTGTGCGAAGGATCCCAGCACAAGTAATTTCATTACAGTTGTGTTCGGTGTAAATCTAAAAACTACCACACGGTATTTTTTGTGCAGAAGAAAAAAAACATGTGGATTTTTGTTGACTTTTAATGAGAAAAATATTTACTTTTGAGCTCCCCTGGGGTTGCTGCAACCCAAATTTAGCGCGGCATATGTGTCGAGGTGTGCTACCCCAGTCTGTCCCAACATTCCAGCCAGGATTTTCCCTCAGCAACCGCCCACGATCGATATTCACCCAGAGCTCAGCAAGCGGGCAAAACAAAAGAACTGCACACCTTCCCTGTTTATTGCAAATGTTGATCCACATTTTTTTTTTCTAGAATATTGCAACGTCGAAGCAAAGGAGCAGCAAGTCAGCTGAAGTGAATTAGAAAAAAAAAAAAAAAAGCAAAAGGTGCTGGCATGGCTACACACAGTGAGGTTATTGAGTGACGGCTGCTGGAGCGGAAGGCTCTGATGGATGAGTGGCTGTTGAGGAGATGTGACAGAAAGAGGTGTGACGGCATGATGGCAGTTTGCCACCTGAAAAAAACAACAACTACAAGATAGCATCCATCATTCCCATTTCCTTCTAGGACCACTGATGAGCACAGGCTAACACACTAGGGCTTTTTCTGTGTGTGGTTTTGTTTCACCTCTTCCAGCTTTTTCAGATGCCACAAAGTTAAAGGGCTACTGTGAGTTAGGTTTACAGGGAGTCACTGCACAGGTAAAGAAGGAATGTGGGTTTTAGGAACCTGATTTTAAGTCTGTTTCATCGCAATATTTACTCTAGATATTATGATGCATGTTATAAAAAATCCCGCAAAACCATAAGCAAGCTACGACAGCAGAGCTGACCTTTATAAACCCACAAGAGAGAGAATTTCCAGATGCACTGATAATATATGAGAGTCAGGAGTGAATATTATATGGTAAAATGAGAGATTTGTGTTATGATGCTTTATATAAGCAACTAGCAAAGCTCTGAAGATGGTAAAGACTTATAGTACCATAAAAAACATTTCTTTAAACAACCAGCACCTGCTTATCTTAAGGCCTGGGAACTCAGTAACATCCAGCTGTTGAACTGGACAATTTGCAATGACAGTCCACAACAATTCAAATTTCTGCTTTGAGTTTTAGCTTATATATTCACCACAGCATCACTATATAGGCTAAGTAGCAGAGACATTGCTTTGCAGCTTGTACTAAGTATTATAGGCCCAACATTACAAATATGTTCAGTTGGATGTTGCTGTACTGCTTATTAAAAACAAAAACACAACTGTCTCTTATTGTGGATGCACATACTGACCCTTTCCTGTAGTTCAGCTTAAAGTCATCCTCGTTAAACGGCCATGCTCCTAGGTCTCTGTCTCCAAGGGCAACACATTCTGTGTATCCCCACTCGATCGGCGTAACTTGCAACTCAACAACTAGCAAGGTAGCTTCTCCTTTATAACTAGACTTGTCACGATAACAAATTTTGCTGAGCGATTGTCTAAAAAATTATTGCAATAAACGATAATATTGTTTCAAGACCTTTTGACGCTGATTTAATAAAAATGCCGTAATACATGCTATTTCCTGCCATAGATGGATACACTTTATTTTCAAAAGAACACATAACACTGGAACTAATAAACTAAATAAATAAAATATCCAGAAACAAAAATAAAATGGATTCTCAGCCTCCATTAACAAAAAACGTACTTGAATAAAAACTAAACAACATAAAGTCAAAGTGGAAATAAATACTGCATTCAACCAAAAGAGTGCAGATTATGAAGTCTGTATTGCCCTTCAGTAATCTCTAGATTTAAATAGAGAAAACCGGCACATCCGACTACCTAATGCAATAGTTCACACTACACCATTTTTCGCCCCTATTTTCCCCTTATGACAATCTTAGATTGTTGACCGATCTAACCGATCATCATGCGGTGTGTGGTGGGTTACGGTGGATCGTCGTGGCCGCTCCGATCTAAATCAGGGGTTTTCCCTGACTGGTAGCTTAAAGCTGAATGTGACAGGTAGCCAATCAGAAAGCGCGGATTCTCCTCCGTGCTTTCTGAGGGGAAATTACGGAAAGGAATCCCAATCAACTGAAACGGCGCAACCCAAAGTCCAGCGGACATTGGAGATGATATGTGGAAACAACATTAATGTTTATTCAACATTTTGTGCAAAGAATATAGAAATGACAAGGGGAGGAGTTGGAGCCAAATCCCTACTGCAGTTGATGAACCCGGTAAGTTTTCAGCTGTTCTTTGTTAACGTGACATAAATAGGTTATAATTATTTTCATTCAGTCAGGACTTTATGCTGACTCTAGCCACATGCATCACAGGTAGATTCTAGTAAAGCATTGATTAATGCCTGGTTTTAAAAGCCATTATTAGTAGTCATTATTTTGTGCCCATGTGGTTGGACACCACACGGCACGATCGAACCGATCGAACCGTTATACCTAGGATTTCTGTCTGCTAATGTGTCTCTCAGGTTTTGAAAATGGGCCGACAACTCGTGTAATGTGCGCTGGACATTACACAAAGGAAATGGGAAGGGAGGGTCAGTGGAGAGCACCGGAGTTGAGCCTTTTTTCATTCAGTGTCATCAACAGAAAGAAAAAAAGGCAGGAAGAGACAATAATTAAAATGAATACGATAGGTTTAATTTATCATGCGATTAATTGATTTATCATTTATCGCGACATGCCTATAGCTCTTTTAATCGTCTGTCCATCATCAACAAAGATTCTGATCTGCAGGACAATTCAAGACATTTGCACAGTTGTGCATGCAGTCTAAACTAAACTTATTGTTAATAACCTAAAAGCAGTGCCAAGATATCTATTCTACACAAAGATATTCAAAATTAATTAAATAAAAAATAGTATTTTGACTTTGTACAGATTAATGATTCCAAAGTCAGAGAGAAAATA
Organism: Poecilia reticulata; assembly: GCF_904066995.2. Lineage (NCBI taxonomy): Eukaryota > Metazoa > Chordata > Actinopteri > Cyprinodontiformes > Poeciliidae > Poecilia > Poecilia reticulata. The sequence goes on along the minus strand of NC_088841.1, from coordinate 10,582,170 downwards.
ACAAGCTGGTTTCAGATTTGGATAAAATTACTGAACAAAATTCCAACTCAAATATGGAGTCACAACTCTCAACACTCAAACTTTGATGATGTTCACCCAGACCAGTGAAAAGGCTATTAGAGTTTAAGTAACATTACCCCAATCTCCAGGACAGGCAACCTGTAAGTGTTTTGCCCAAAGACACCTCAGCACGAGGCAGGAAGTAACTTTCCAAACAACTACAGCTGCCTTCATGAAATGCTGGTGCATTTAAAAAAAACAACAAAAAAAAAAAAACAATTTCATTTCACTTCTACAAAATAAAATGGGACAAGAAGTATGTACTTTTACTGCAACTTAATCGACATAAGCACTATTCAAATGTTTCAGCATTAACATTACTTCATTTTATTCCATGCTATCCAGATAATCACTACTGAATAATTACTTATCACACTTATTGATGAGGATTCTTCAGGTTGGTTACAAACGATGTACTATGAGCCGCTTTCCGATCAATTTGGCTCAAGCTTATTCAACCACTCATCGAGTGTGTATATCAAATTGAACATTTATCTCCCCATAATTAAGTACATCGCAATCAATATGACATATTCTGCCCTGATGCAGTAGAGTCCAGAATTTTACGCCCCTTTATCCTGTTGCGCACACACTATTAAACTGTGGTGCGTCAAAGCACCACAACATGTGCTCCAATACGGGACAAAATAAGAAACAATGCAACACAAGCTATGTTGGGTTATACTAGAAGAAGCTATGCAAGGCCGTAAAAAAGATTTCAAAAGTAGATACTTTCTAGAAACCTACTTTGTATTGATTTTGTTTTACTTCCCGGAAACTCAAAAGTGTTAATAACCGGCCTGTGTAACCGGCCTGTGACGCATTACTTAGTGATGCTTAATTTCTTAATAAATTCAGAAGCCCTCAGTTTTTGGGCCTCTTTGGCAGAGTAAGGCAGCAGATGCTATTAGTAAGTTGAAAAGAAATCTCAGGTTCGGATTCAGCATTTAATATCTCATTTATTGATCGCCTCTGATAATGACAGAGGCTCAGCGCCAAGCAGGAGGAGATTGAGAGTGGCTGCATGGTGAATGAGCTTCAGGGATCTAATTTAGCCGTGAATGTGATTCGAGTGTGATTAGTATTTATATGACACATCATCCACATTAGGCACTGCTTTCCTGTTCCACATGCCACTCTTGATCTTCCTCTCCCCTCCCTGTTCAGAAGACGAGGCACAACGGTGATAGGAACCATCTGGCCCTCCGCTGCTGGCACGAGTTCGGCTCAGTGATTATTGCCAAACAGCATGAACAAGGGTTTTCACTCTTCCTCGCTCCTTGGTGTGTCTCCCTCTTCTTCCGTTTCACACCCAGCACTATATCTCTCCTCGCCTAAGCATAAACAAACTCACGTGTCGACGGAACACAAATATGTGGGGACGTACGATAATTTTGTGGTTGCCCATCTGAAGCATCGGAGAATAAAGTTGCATGAACGACCCAGGCTGTTTTCTTTCTTGCTGTTACCGAGTCAGGAAAAGTACGACCCGAATAATCCTCTTCAGTTCTTCTTTCTTATTCCCTTGCCATGGAAATCTAATGCTCCTGCTGGCTGATCCTTTCCTCTCTGTAGTTTCATATGAATAGGAGTGATGCCTATAATGTACTTTCTCCTCTTCCCTCTGCGAGATGCCTGTTGCTCCACGGCTCAGCCCTGTAGTAAAGATGGATTACTCCACAAGAATTGCGTGCCCTGCCCTTTACGTATTTCTCACACACCAGTTCTCCATTATCAGCTTCATCCGCAGGGGGAAGCAAGGGTAGAGGAGCGGGGGGAAACGTGCGTGCACAGACACACGGGTACACGCATGGAAGCTGCAACACACGAATCCACACAGGTCTGAAAGCTTTGACAGGGTTGTTAGCAGAGGGTGGGAGTCACGAATCTGACAAATCATTTTATTTTTTTTTCACAGGAAGGCATAGACCTCTTGAATCCAGCTAAAGAGAAAACACAATGGCAATTATTTTTCTTTCTCTGTCTTGCCTTTTGTCTGTATTCACCTCCATCCTTCTCTGTTAATATGTGGATAAAGAACGAAAAAAAACAACAACTGCATATCGATTTGTCAGCTAAGGACAACCTTAGTTATAAAGCATTTATGAAAAACATTTTGAAATTTAGGCAGTAAAGAAAAAAAATATGTATGACAGAAAAGAACTCAAGGGACTTGACCTCAGATTTCAGTAGATTTACTAAATCGTAACCGAGTTGTTTTTCGCTGCTATACCAGCATCAAAGATGCACACTGGAATACATTAAACATTTAGCACGATAATTTGGCAGCAATTTAAAACTTAGTCGTGAGCAGAAAGCAGTGGGACAGCTGTTTCTAGACAGCTATTTAACAATTAGATAATACAATGTAGTTAATTTAGAATTCTAGGTGCAGTAGCCATATTGAAATGCCTGCCAAAAGATAATTAAAGAGTAAAACTCAAAGACAAAATAAGAAAAATAAGAGGAAGAATAAAAACTATTCTCATGAACTATTGCAATGGTTGCGTAACATTTTGGAACAGGTAACCCGCCTGGCAATTATAAAATGACCTATTTAGTGCAACATTTTTGGAAGAAAACTGGTAAAATGATACAGTGGGGGGAGGGGGGTTTATTGAGCTTGTAAATAGGTCTCTCGTGGGTTTGAATTTCACACCAAATATTGGAACCAAGCAAATAAGTTCATATGTGTAATGAATAAGCTAACAGAGAAAAAGGACTGGTCAAGCCCGATAAAATCTATATTTTTAAGAAAAGCCTTTGTTGCTAATAAAAGCTTCAAGGCATGTGTGAAGAAATTTGCCTCATATAATGCTCAGGCCCACTGGCCCATTCTTCAAGGTGCTGGGAGTCACTTCATTGTAATGTAACATAAAGCTAAGTCCACAGATTTTCAGTTGCATTTAAGTTGGGTGATTGACTGAGTCATGGTAGCAATTTCATTTTCTGTCTCAGATGTTTTCTGGGGCTCTGTGCCTGCTATCATTTAAGTAATGAAAAGTCCTGCCTTGATTCCTCTGCATTAGATCAGGACAATGTTGAGCTGTCAAGAAATGTTCTTTGAGATTTCTCCATCCATGCTTCCTTCAGCCATGAGGCCTGTCAGTACTGTGTCTTGAAAGACGGGACTTGCGCAGTCCTGTTCCTCTTTGAAATTTGAAAGCAAGGTTTAACATGCCTTTTCTTCTGCAGTGGAGTGTTGTGTAGTGAATAGCTATAGATGCCATGGTGGGTGATGCCAGTAGTTTTTTGCAGATCTCTGTGAGCACTTCCTGGCTCTTGGACAACACTTCTGAATATTATTTAAACTCCTCTGTGACAAATATTGTGAGGAGCTCCTAGATGTCGCCACTTCACAATAACCTGAAATTCATTTCATTTCTGAATTACGGGGCCCAATGAGGCTCGCTGGAATGTTCAAAAAATATTCCTGTAACCACGGCCATCTGTTTTGTAGTAACTTGTTTGCAAAGGTCTTGAGAGAGACATTTTCTTTTATCCAATATGAGATGCTTCTTGTGCAATAGCTTGGTAATGAGAAACCTTTTCATACGCCACTAATGAGTACTAAACCAGCTGACAATAATTAGCACTGATGGAGACAAGGGTAGATTTATACATATTGGGAGATTTTTTTATTTGTAAGAATTTATTGTACCTACTTACAAAACACTGAACACATAAGAAAAAAATGGCGTACAAAAGACATAGAAAGCCAAGAAACCAGCTGAAATATGTCATTATTTAGAAATAATAATGGTGCCATCTACAAATTAATATTGGTTAGTTTGGTATTAACTGATGACCTATTTAAAGGTTTCTAATTAGAAAAGTATTGCACACAGTAGTAGCTGCGATACAACTGTGTATTGGTAAAAGCAAAGAGACCTTCACTAAGAAGTGTTGCTGAACATATTAACATCAATTGACGTCCAAAATTACAATAATACTGCATCTTACTCCAAAAACCTCAAGCTAAAAGTCCATCTTACAGCATATGTTGGAGGGAGGCTTCATCGGGATGAATCAATATTGAAATACAACAGGAAATTCTCAATAAAGATCCAAAGATGAAACAAAGTGAAGACAATAGTCTGAAACACACAGCCAAGGAAACTCTTAGTTGGCTTCAGAGAAAAGACATGAAACTGAAACAGCCCAGTTCATCACTTGAATAAAACCCATACAAATATGTGGAAAGGACTAAAGATCTGAGTGCACAGAAAAAAAAGAAAAATCTTTAAGATCATGTGCCAAATTTCTCCATACAGGATCCATTTTGACATTGTCACAACAAAAGGTGTGCTTCTTCACAAAGTATTTAGTATTAGTATTTGAAGGGTGTTCAATATTTATTCCATTGCAATCCATTTTTACCCACACCTTTGAGTAAAACATGATTTTATATCTTGCTTTGAATGAAAAGGCTGACTCATATTGTCTTTCTGCTGATTCTTACGCTATCAAAAATTATTATAATATAAAAGAGGAGTAACAATTTTGTGACTCCGATTAATAGTTGTTCCATATTGTTGACTAAAAGTAACATACTGCCAAAACCTTGAAACACTAATACCTCCACCATACTTAATTTTCCTTTTTCATAATATCTGAATGGTTTTAGTGCATTAAAGTATTTTTGTTTCACCAGGTTGCAAAAGAACCTGCACAAAACATTTTGGAACATGGCTAAAGACTCTTCCGAACAAAATCAACAAGATCATAAACTGATTCAGCATGCTTGTGATTTTTATGCAACAGAATCATGGCAAAATGAGGTAGAAGTAAATAAAATATTATGGCAGACATGAAAAATATCTAATAGTTACATTGTTCTGGTGGTTTCCATTGCTAAAAGCAGAGAGGAGCTGCACAACTAATGTCACTTCACCATATCTCAAATGTCTTTTTCTGCAAAACTGCCACTGCCTCACATGAAAGTAAGTTTTCTAAATGTCCACTTTACAGCTTTATACAGCAGTTTTATGTGAACTCATAAAAACTTGAAGTGAACAATTTCAGTTAAGATGGACACAATGTGCATAACCCAGCACAGCCTTTCAATTACTGCTCAGTCGAAGCAATGATTTGCCAAGACCAAAACAAAAGAGACACGCACTTCCTACAGTTGTCAGACATAGTGTGTATGTTAAGGCCTATTTTTATACTCCAAGATATAAGGTTTGATCGTTCTGCCAATATATCATCAGGTTACTGAGCAGAAGTGGCTGAAATCCCGAGATTAAAGGAGAAGAGAAACGCGTAGATTTGACAGTTTTTAACTAAGCTTAATGAGATTTAGAATCATGTTTTGTGGTTTTGCCCAATTAAAAATAAAACATCAAATACAACAGACTAACCTAACTCAAAACTAATCATAAACCAACACATCCATATTCAGATGTTAGAATAATTGCTTAAATTCGTGCCTAACTTAATCACTGTTTATATCATTGCAAACCATGCGTATTACATACACGAAATGTTAACATAAAACCACAACACTACTTCAGAAATTATGAAAGGATGGTTTTGAAAGGTGCACAAAGTCACAGCTGGTTTTTGGTCTTGGATTGTAAACGTTGATGAACTTGAGAGGATGAAGGTGAGGGGATTTTTCCAACACATTGCTGAACATGCAATGTTGCACAAAGATTTTAACTCGGCTCAGCCGTCTGTGTGGAGTTGCAGTCAGAGGAGATCATGAGCGCAAAATCTAAAATTTGTGAGGGTTTGTGTTTCCTCCTCAGTCCCTCTTCATATAAAGGGACTTCATACTTTTATGAAGCTTCTCCTTCACAAGGAGAAGCTTGGACTTCTCCTTGACAATGGATGACGTGCATTTTGCATTTAAATTGGACTGGAGCTTGGAGAGCACACACTTCTTAATCTCCCAGCACCCAGTGTATGCACAATTTGGGGGTGTGTCTATGTCTTAAAGCTGGGTGATGTATTTAACAGGGTGTCACGTCTGTGTGCAATAAGCATAATAATAATAATAATAATAATAATAATAATAATAATAATAATAATAATGTGTTTCTTTATGTAATGTTCTTTCTTTTTTATGTATGGAGAACATCAATCTCTAAACAAGTGAGAAAAAATGGGTTCCCTTGTTAAGTTACAAATACTTTTTGTACTTTTTTGCCCACCAAAAAAGTGGGCAAAGAAAGGAAAACTTTCTGGGGCGGGGTTTGTGTTTTTTTAAAGAACAAATAGAAAGCACTGTACTTGTGATTTCAGACACTGAATGCAGAAATAGAGCTGCCATATTGTAAGAGGTTTTTTTGTAAATCACTTCCGCTCTTTTACACAAACACATAAGCGCTGTCACTGTAAAAATACTACATTATTTTCACAATGCTGTGCCCATTTTCTGCTTTTGCTTCTCACATACTGATGCACTCTTTCCCTTTCATTTTTAAGAACTGTGTTTAAGAGTTCATTTGATATTCTCTTCAGCTGCGTTCTCTTTCTTCTGTTATGATAATGCATGAGAATTGTCAATGTTTAATGAAAGACTGGGGGCTAGATACCGGCTGAAGAAATATCCTCACTGTGGAACACGAGATCTATAATTTCCTTACAAATTATAGATGAAAAATTTCAGAGAGCCCAGATAAATGTGCTCACACTGAGGCCTAATTTATTTTTTGAGCGATTTCTGCTCATTTGAATACTAGTTGTCAAGCGTAAACAGCAGAGAAACACACTGGGTGAAGAAAGGCAACCAGAACCGTGAGCGGCTGCCAAAGCAAACTTTATCCCGCTCACCTCCACATTCACCCCTCTTTTCCTGCTGCTTCCATACGCAGCCTAAAGCTGCTAGTTTGCACCATTTCTCCTCATCCCCATTTAGGCGTGAAATGTATTTCTATTCACAGCAGTGAAAAAAGGGAGAAGAGGAGAGAGAGCAAAGGAAGTGACACAAGCAATCTAATGGAAAAACCGCCTCTGTCTGATGTCTGTAAAATTGCATATTCCTCTGGATACAAACCAGGACAACAAGAAGCTGTCTGTGGCTACGGGACAGTCTTAGAATCATGTTGAGAATACTTGAATTAGACTTCTGTGCACTTATGGGCCATGTGAGAAAAGAGGAATCGGAGCCGGTGAAAGCAAACTTAAACCCAAGCTGATAAGTGGCACTCTATGGGTGGAAACAGAGGCCCACATTAACAGGGCAGCAGTAGATCTTTGGTTTGACTGGCAGCAAAGACTTTATGCATTATCCCCTTAAGAGTCTCCACAATTGAAAATTCTGCTCTTCTTCTACATATGCACTTGTTTTAACTCCTCAATGGATTGCATGCTGTTTCGAAACTATATCGATGTGTTGACTGGTCTATTGGCAGATTTAATATATTGAATGAACCCTGAGTTGAAGGCTGTGTTATTACTTGCTTTAAATAACAAGAAGAAAAAAAAATTACAAAATCTTATTTAGAGGAGGTGATAAAAGCATGGTTATGTTTAAATCAAACCAGGAAAAGCTGATGTTATTGGTCAAACAAAAAAAAAATTATCTGAAAATTTAGAGAATATTTAAGGCATGCTTTGGGCAAAAAGTTAAATTATACTAAAATAATATCCAATAAAGAGCACTATAATAATGACTATGTCAATCAGCTGTCAACATCATTACCTGTTATAGCATATAAACAAATAGAAATGTTCAAATCTTTACTTAAAGTCACTTTTTACACCTACATCATCCTCCATAGTCACACCAGTTTTTCTAACAAAAACAAAAAGACAGAAACATGTTTGGGCTGCAACAAGACATCAAGGAGTGAGAAAAATCCTCCAAGTCCACACTGAGAAAATTTCATACTTAACCAACCCAACTTTTGGATTGACTGAATTGATCAACTGCAAAGAGAGAGAGAAAAAAAAAAAGAAAACAAAATTACAAATAAAAACTTATTAAGGGAAGTAGCGCTCCAAACAACCTGGTCAAATGTGAAAAGAAAGAACACTGTAAATCTAATAACTGGTTGTTTGGTGGCAACAAAAGCCATCAAGCTTTTGTTTACTAGTTGGTGTTTTATACCAATTTGGGGGTACTTAATTCTCTTCTTTGCTGAATTGTTTTAATTTATCCTCAAAGGACTTTTTGAGTATAAACATCCTGATTAAGATCATAGCCTCTTGTTTGGATTCAAGTCTGGTCTTGGACGGGGCAACAAAACCTTGTTTTTTGAGACGTTCAGAGGTGGATTTGCTGGGATGTTTTGGATCGTTGTCCTGGTGTACAGCACACATATCCCTGACTTTAAGGTTACAGACTAATGGTCATGTATTCTTAAGGATGTTTTGCTGGAGAGCATAATTCAAAGTTTCATTAATTAGGGGAAGTTGTCCAAGTTCTGAAGCGGCTAAACAAACAGCCCCAGATCACCACACTTTCACCACCATACATTAGACTGTGGGTGTGACTTTCTTTATATAAAATGTTAGTTTTACACCTGACGGTGTCACTTTCCAAAATTGTCTACTTTTGTCTTTTGATTCGAGAGGATACTTTTCCAAAAGTCAGTGGAATCATCAACATCTTTTTGTTTGTTTTATGACCTAAAATATTGAAGTGCAAAGAAAAAAGTAAAAGCAAAAACCGTCTGTCGTACAGCATATAGCAATGATGCTTCCGATTGTAAGGTAAGTCTTTTTAACCGTTAAGATAAATTAAAAACCACTTAAGAGAAAACGAAAGACATTTCAGCAGTTCTACTTTAATTTATTCTGTAGCACGTTCACACATTTTGTCAGAGCAGAATCATCCATCACTCAGAATAAAAAGCAAACATTTTCTAACGGCTAAAAGAAGACACCAGAGACTGAGGTGCAGAACATGGGCGGTCTACTTGTGGAGGATTCAAGAAAGTTTGAATCAGGCAATAACCAGAAAACAGATCATCCCACTGTCAACAGGAATATACTTCACTAATTGAACCCCAACCCCAAAAGAAACAAATATTATAATTGTTCAGTAATTTCATCTTGATAACATTAAGACAGTTTCTCATTTGGAGCAGCACAAATCTAACTCCTTTTCTTTCTCAGAACCTTGTAGAACATGTCCTTCCACCTCTATGAATACATTTTGTAGCTCAATCCCCATCAGACTTCTAAGAGCAGTTGAGGAATACATGCTGGTTTTTCACTAAAATCTACACTGCAGCTCCCCTCTGTGTCACAAAGGAAGACATCGCTGCATCACGGTCTCAGTGCACCACAGTGCAGAAACATGTCTTCTAAATTTTGCAGAAAAAGTTGTCTGCCAATATCTCTAAACATAAACTTTGGTCTTCTTTGTATTTCATTTATGGTTTCAAGAAACTGAGGACGTTCTAATGTAAATTTTGCAACACTCTGAACGACACACATTCAAAGTAAACACCCAAAGGTTGAGTGTTCAATTCCAGTGTCCTACAGCGCATTTTATATGTCCTTGGAAAATGCATTCATCTTCTCTGTACTGTTGTGTGAATGCGTAAAAGTTGAAAGTTGCTTTTTAGGGGCTTCTTTCTAAAAGAAGCCCGAGAAAACAATATCAGTCAGATTTTCAAAGCTGGTAGAGACACACTTTAAAATATTTGCAGCTATAATTGCAGCAAAAGGTTTCTCTATTCAGTTCTATTTGTTGATGTAGTTCAATGTACAACAGATGTCGTCTCAAGGCACTTTACCAAAAGAAGCTAATTCAATCCAATTATACTGACAGAATCCAAATCAGCTACACACATATTACAAATGAATCAAATCAAACATTGCAGTCAACGTGAGTGTGGGATTCAAGTTGGTTAAAAGTTTTTCTACAGCATTCATTCATCCTGGATGAGCTTGTCGTGACGGTGGTACGTTATATGTTTGACTTTGAAGCAATCTCTCATACTGAGAACACATGTAGCAACGTGTGTGGAAAAAAATGTTTTTTAAAAAGTGTTGACTGAGTGGGGCTGAACGCAGAATAACACGAAGACATGTTTGCACTTTTGAAAGTTTTGTAAATACGAATTATTTTCCTTCCGTTTTGCAAATATTCCACTGTCTTGTTCTAATTATGTTTGCCTGGATTACAACTGGGTCCGTCCGTCCGGCCGGCCAGATGGATGGATGGCTGGATAACTGTGCAGCATATTTAGTACTGGAGAGTGTGATAGTGTAAAAGTCTGAACAGTACATGTGGTCCATTCTACTTTTCTTTTGCACAAGATGCTTTGTGATGGCGCTTGATGACGTAGAATGCGAATCTTAAATACCGTCTGAAAGACGGTTTTACAGTGTCTGTGTAACCCTCCAGAGATTCCTGCTTAATGATTGCAATCTATCGAGAAATGTCAAAGAGTGATCCTTCATCCATGCAGAGCCTAAAAAGGCATGTCTGTAGTTCATCTTCAACAACATTATTACTTTTTAAAATCTTTTAAAGCCACAGCAATTCATTTTTAATGTGAATGAATATTTCACAGCTCTAGAGTTACAAAAGGACAGAGTGGGAGACTCCAGATGATATTAGAGATGTGTGGTACAGGCGCAGAAAGCTATAGCTCTGAGTCCAATGTCTGTTCTTATACCCAGTTTGCAGCGTTGCCACCTTACGCTGCGGTCGGAAATGCGATGACATGTCAGTAAAGATAAGAGCTATGAAGCGCTCATAATTAGTTTGTGAAGAACTGTAAGTATTGCCCCAAAGTGTTATCTTAAATCTCTCCAACTGTATCTATCTAAAGCTTTCATTCTAAAGGTGTTAGAGACTCCAGGAGCAATCACCCACCTGCACTGCATCAATGCACCTGACACGCTGTACATAAAGGTATCACCAATGCAAAGAGGAATAAAGAATAAAGAGAAAACAGCATTAGCAGGAAATGAGGCCACAGATAACAGTCAGCAAGCAGGAATGAGGGAAGAATGCTTCCTCAGCAGCCTTTTTTTTCCTTTCTTTCTTTTCCTCAATTATCTGCTGCTCACTGAAGACGATGATGGATAGCATTTGAAGGGGAGGCGTGGAGGGGAACTCTTACTGGACTTGAAGCTTAGCTGAAACCGTATGGTCAAGAGAGCCATTAATCCATCTCGGAGTGGCGACCCATCGAACTCCGCCGGCAAAATGCATGATTGAGCTATAGACGGAGCAGTTGCACAGATAAAGCGGCAGAGTACAGATCTGATTAGGCTCCTGTCTCTGCACACTCCACGGGGATTAAACACAACAGCCCCTTGTTAGACCTCCCCACTTTGTTCCATACGCTACGTTTGCTGTAAGTGGGAAAAAATATAGCAGGGAGTACAAATCATCATTCCCCTCATTACTTCACATCCCTGCATGGACTCAAAATGTGATTCACATATTAATATGCAGCTAATTTGCTACTGGTGCTGGTTAAATAACACTGGATACATTATGTATTATTCCTCCTTTAGCATCAGAACTTGATACCAAATAAAACACTTATTTATACGTTCTGTTTAGGTACAAAGTGTTACACTCTCGCTGGTATCTGCATTTGCATGCCTAACGTGTCATTTGCATTTTTACATAAGCTTTGCCCAGAAAAATGTCCTGAGTAATAGAGAACAAAGCTCTGTGTGCAAACCCACAGAGGCACAGCATCAGTTCATATTTAATATTCAACATTTGGATTTTATATTTAAGAGGAAAAAGGCGCTTTCTTTACTGAATGAAGCAGACATTTGATTTATCAGTCTCTCAGAGTGATGTGAGGGAGTTTCGGGCCACTCTTCTAAACAGACTTGTTTCAGCACACCTCTCTTAAGATTGCTGTGAAGCATTTCAGCCTTTTGCAGTTATCCTGCATTAGAAATGCTGCCATATTTGAGATCGTCGTTATGTTCATAACCTGGTTTGAGACGCAGTTGAGCTGGTATAATTATTGGCCTCGTATCTGACTCTACACTGCTTAACAACAAAGTAAGTTTTGTCAAACATGTCGCCGTGTACGATGACTAGTGCCGTCAGTCAATTAAAAAGCGTAATCGGATTAATCACGATAAATTGCTACGTTTAACTTTGTAAGCTTGAAATATAAAAATGCACAATTTCAAAAAATGCTTTACAATCTCAAGCATCTCACTTTCCCAGTTTCCATGTTGAGAACGTTTTAAAATAAGTCATTTTGTGTCAAACATAATTTAGAAATGCTAACTATCTATTGGTTGTGCTTTGTTGGAAGGATAAGTGGAAGTTAACGTGTTAACTTAATTTCGGGAGCAGGGTCACACCCAAACCACACCTCTAACTCTTCAAGCAGCCTATTTATACTCTGCATATCCACTCAATTCAGTCTGTTGTGTTTCCTCAAACCCACCCTCCCTTACCCTTTACCTCTTTCATTTAACACTTCTTTATTCATAACTGTGCATTGTTTTTTCTTTTTGCTGTAGGTTTCGTCTGGGGGCTCCTATGTTGGCTCGGGAATAAATAAGAGGAACAGCCTCCCGAAGACATACCCCCACTCAGAGTGTTCACACCCCAAGCCCTCTGTCATTCTCCCAGATGACCAAATCAAGATCGTCCATCCCTCCATCCTTTCATCCCTTCATCCCTTCCTCCCTCTCCCCTTCCTCCCTAATGCATTTATCAATAAATCTTTAAATGCATACGTTTGTGGTGTGGTCCTTGCTAGTGAATTCACTGCTGCAATAAGTGGGCTACATAGTAACTCGGTTTTATTTAAAAGTCCATTGCTGTGTTTTTTAAACAGAAAGGCTTTTAAGTCATTTAATCTTCATTGTGCAATATTACCTTGTTAAACTTTTCTGATTAATCGCATGCATTAATACATTAACACTGACAGTCCTAATAATGACTATCCATGGTTCCATATATTTTGGAGTTCATTTAGGATTTCAGCTTTAGTCTTTTTCCATTTTGATAAATGTTAACAGTTGGATTTTAAACTAGGCCGACTGATTCTGAGCGTGAATTGTTGGGTTTCTTTGCAGTTTTTCTCATCAGTGCACAGTCAAACTTTGGGTTTCTTTTGTTAAAGCTTATTGTGACTCTAGTGGCCTTTATTTTTGCAGTAATCAGACAGGAAATAGGGGGGGAAGAGAGAAGGAGGGAAGACATGGAGCAAAGGTCTCAAGGTCAGGAATCGAACCGCAGAGGGCTGCGTCGAGGACTAATAGGCTCGATGTTCGGGGCGCCCGCTGCACCGCTAATGGACCTGTTTCGAACGGTTTCCAATTGTGAATAATCTTTTGTACTATTGATGTTTTAACCGTCCTTAATGTAATGGGCAGCAATAATTGCTTCTTTGAGGTGATTCCGGATATCGTCTACTTTAGCACCGAGTTAGTATGCACCTTTCTCTTGGCCTCTTCAAATCCTTTAGAATAAGTAAGGACATAATTTGTTTTTTCCTACAGTTTTCTTATGTAATTGTTGGAAACATTTTCCTTCTCACAAAGTAATAAATGAAAACCAAAGGCTTGCACTCAATGTCTTTACCTCCTATGCACTACTGCTTAACATGAATACATTTTAATTTAAATAAAATCAATTTGCTGAAATTATCACGAGTGGCTTTAAATCTAGTAACGCCTGTACTGGTAAAATCAGTACTGTGATTTGTAAAAACCAACAGCCTTGGATATAACAAATATGAAAGTGGAAGGAAAATTTTATAATTTGAAGCGGACTCCTTCAGTTTATGTGTTTATTACCTTCTGTACAAGAAAATCTAGTCTACAGGGAGGGGGCTTTAGAGGGCAAGTTAAAGAACAGCTGCTAAGGCAGCAGGAAGGATTTGCAAGATATATTCATATAAACTTTTAAAGTCTCTTTTTTCCCAAAGCCTGATAAGTTCACAATAGAAGTAAAACAAATTGTTATGCTTGTATATTAACAATGACAATGTTATATTAAAGGTGATACGACAGTCTCAGCACAAGAAAAATGCAGGATTTTAAATTGTTTAAAAGTTTTATTAAAAACAATTTGTTGTTTCATTGTTGAGTTTACATAAGTACAATTTGATTTCACAATAAATCAGATTGTACTCATGTTAACACCGTTGGACACCTCCTCCAGATTCCGCCAAAAATGCATTTAAACGCTGTTAGTGGTGCTGATGTTCTTCACAGGAAGAGGGACCCCAAATCAAATTTTGCTTAATGCAAATGTGGCCAACGCTGTGTGATATATGGCCACAAAACACCCATTCCTTATATCGTATATTCCATGTTGAAAAATTGATATTCAAGCAAGGCACTTTTTTTTTCTCTTAAATTATATGCCTGCTGAAGCTATGTGTGTAGAGAAACTGAACCAACATGTATGCATATGCACAATTCAGAGACTTCTCAAAAGAGAGCTGCAAATTAAAATCAAATGAGTTGTTCTGGCTTCACCCATTTTATAAAGCAAAGAAAGGGAGAAAAAAGAAACAAAGGAGCTGTATATTCTTTAACTGCGTGTTAGTTATTAGAACTGTCAAGTGGCTCAATTAGTAAAATCTTATGGCCATTTTCACTTTATGTTAACTCATATAAATAAAATTTACTCAAAAACTAAAACCACTTTTATAAAATATGGTACGTACAAAATACAAATGAATCAATGAACAGTGTTTTGCAAAAATATTCACGTGCTTTTTTTATTTTAATTCCATAGAGATAGTTATTCACCTCACCTGACCAGTGGGAAAAGGAGAGTCTTATTCAGACAAGAAGCCGAGAGGCTCGTGACAACTCTGGAGGAGCTGCAGAGATCCACAGCTCGTAAATGTGTCCCTAGGACAAATATATCTAATTATGTTCAATTAAATAGCACCAACTTACAAATGTCTTCTCAATGCACTTTAAAATGCAAACTGATCAAATTTATATACCGAAATGTTGAACCAAATCATTACAATCATACAGACGGAAATAAATCTGATACTTTTGAGTTTGATCTAACACAATGTAATCAGATTCAGTTCAAAATATCAACTTGCAAATCAATCTTTTAAGGAACCAAACCAATGGCACCGGATCATTAATGTTGCAGCAATCTCTTGGCATGCATGATAGTATAAAGGGACAACTCTCCTGTAACAGGAAGAAACCTCCAGAAGAATGTAGCTCAATGTGAACACCTGTCTTCAATTCAAATGGGAATTTGAAAAGACAAAGTAGACACTCTCTGGTCCACAAGTTCGCTCTGTGTTAGAGAATATTTACAGCAAACGGAGTTAACGGCTTTTTAGTTGCTTCGTTTGGAAGACAAAACACAACATACCACATCATCTATGAGCCAGTAGTATCATCTATAGGAGGAAACACTGAGTACATTTAATAGTGCATTCATGAAGAGTGACGGAAAGCATGAGATTGTTGAATGAAATCCATAAGAAGTCCTGTTTGCAACTTGCCACAAACCACACAGGATAAAAACACGGAAAAGGGGGCTTGTTCCTAAAAGGGACATGTAACTGAACTTGACATATAAACTAACAGGGCACCTTCCTCACAACAAAGCACGGTGTTGGGAGCAGCATGATATGGAGATGGTGGTCTTCAACAGGAAAAATAAGATACATGGCCCTGAAAGAAACAATGGACTTCCGAGTTAAGACAACCACTTTAATCACAGCCAGAGCTAGAATGGAGTGGTCTAGATCTGTGCATATTCATGTGTTACAGTCCTCTGAAGGCCAGACCCAAATTCAATCCAGAATCTTTGGCAAGAGTTCACAAACACTCTACTGGAACTGCAACACACATAGTTGTGTAATTATACATTACTATATGTTGGTCTGTAAAATAAAAGCACCTTGCAATTTAAAGTTGTAAAATAACAAAAACATGAAACAGTTCAAGCCAGCACTTCAACAAGCACCGATTTGCAGCAAATAGTGCCTAAAGCTTTGCTGTTTCTCCTGGAAGTTAGATTTCAAAGAGCCTTTTAATTGATAGAATCTGCCTTGTCAGATTCTCAGGCTTTACCATCAGTCATTCTTACCAGGCTACACCTTATCTCCAGATATTTCTCTCCAGCTGTCTGATTCTGTCTTTTTTTATTTATTTTTTACTAAAATGAACTCAAATCCCTGGGAGGGTGTGGAGGAAGAATATATAGTTTTTCTCTCTCAAAACAGGAAAACCCTTCACTCAAAACACAAGTGAAAAGGGTTGACACATGATTGAGAGATAATACTGCTTTTTGACCACAAAAGAATCTGACTTAAAAGGTTCAGAGTGCGGTTTAAGAATGAAAAAGCCTCTTGAGAGAGGAAAAAAATGTGGGTAAAGTATAAGCTTACCTGCTTACCTTCCAAAAAAGTAATATTCAGACATATCAACATGAATTTGCATTTAAATTCTCAATAAATCGCTCCCTTATGAGGCTCTCCTTTTGTCTCATTCCCTTTCAAAACTTCTGATCTTTTTTCTCCCAAATCCTTTTAGCCATTTATATATTTCCCACTTTTTCACTCTTATTCTCAGTCACCTTCTTTCTCGTCTTCTGCCACTCTTCCTTTCGTCATGTCTTACTTGAGGAGATTTAGTGAAAATAAATTGCAGAGCATAAAAAGACTAATATAGTACTTTGAATCATTTATGTGGTGTACTATAACCAAACTTCAGCTAACAATTGCGTTTTTGTTTTTGTGTTTTCTTTTTGAGTTTGAAGATATTTTGTAGCAATTGGGAAAGCCTTCTGAGCTCTGCATAATAATGAATAATAAATTTGTGAGTATCTGAGCACACAGTCTAAAGTGTGTACTTGCAATTTCTCTCAACAGCAGTGCACCATTACAAAGACTGATGATGAGTGTTGCCTTGATAATTGAGTTATGCCTTTCAGATTTATGAGATAACCAACACCTCAAAGCTGTTTACATCATAGTTTTAATAAGCAGAGAAGTGCTTTGCTGTTGCATCTCAATAAGTGCAAATATTTAAGAAGGAATATAATTACAATTTAAAAAAAAAAGAAACAATTTGATCATATAGATTTACAACATGCATTACACATTATGTCTCAGAATAAAACCGTATCAAGACAGATAAAAGTATTTTTATTGCAGACAATAGGTCTTTAAAGGGGTGCTTGGTATTTTTTGGCAATGTGTGCAGGTACAGAGAGTCCTGCTCACAAAGGACGTCTCTCTTTGTATAGCGTGTGCATGAAAAAGGTTTCAATCTTTGAACTGAGTTACTGAAATGAATTAGCTTTGCTGTGATGTTCTACTTAGGAGATTTCTGTACCAATACGTTTTGCCACTCTCCTGTTGAAATATCTAATTATTCTGTCAGATTCTCTTTTTTTTCCCCTTTCAACTGCTCACATCTAAAAGTTTTCAGTTTCACAGCTTTTCACAGTTTTCATTTGCCCTTTTTACGGCCTTGTGCAAAGTGCTGTTTAAAGCTTGGGAACGGAATTATTTATACAACAGTGTCAGAATGTGTATGTGCGTATATTTGATACAGTTTAAGGTCCATTTTTATGACAAACACTAGGACCCATTGTTTGTTATGGGATCCAAAGCCTGGGCCCCATAAGAAGTAGTGATGTTTTGGGGTTAGGATTTAGGCAGAAATAATTAGGTAACATACATGTAAGGGTTACGCTACAGAAATTAATGAAAAATGAATGGAAGTCAAAGTTCCTGTGAAGATAGAAAGGCACACTTTGTGTGTGTGGGTGTGTATGTGGAAAAAATATGCAATTGCTGTTCATCTAATTAAATTTAAGCCATGAGGATGTCGGTTATATGTTACAATGTATAGATGTAGCAATGTTCTGGTGACGAGGGGCCATTCTTTTGAGAGCTGCACCCAGCTGTGCTGTCACACGGTGCAGAACAACAATCCTGCCAAGCCATAAAACAACCTCTAGATCTGATGTGATTCAAAATGACAGCATGATGCACACATAAATGTGCACTGAGAGAAACTCTGTGCTCTCAGCATTTAGAAGAAGAAGGAAAGGCAATGATAAAGCTGAGGAAATTCACACATGCTTAGGTCAAACGTACCTGTAGATGATGCAGGCGCAGTCTCTGCAGGTCCCACAGTTCTCAATGTCCTGCCCCGTCCTGTAGGAATGTCTTCTGTTGAAAAGCACACAGATGACATATCAGGGGTACCAGGGGCATGTGTTGCTGCATGTCCATTTGTGTGACCCCTCTGATATATCAAGTTGCCTCACTGAGCAGCATTTCTGGCACAAGGATCTCTGAGAGTACGCCAGTCTTCCTGAAATCATCCCTGATCAGTTTTTAATGAACTACACCCCCTCCAACAAGCTCCCTCGGTTATATAAACCACGAATCGCAGTGTCACTTAGGGCATGAATTAATGCTTAGAAGGTGAAAGTCAAGTTTGCATGCATACAAGCTACTGTGGAGTTCTGATACTAGAATGGGCAAAATGAGACAAAGGACCTGCCAGTCACATGCCTGGGAAGTACAGTTTCTGCATTAAAGTTGACATAATATTGTGGGATATTCTGTCTGGATACAGTTTTAGCCAGATATTTACAATCAATGTTTGAAAAACCCTTTTCATTTCTCATGGTCTGACAATACGCTGACAACCCTGTTTTGAGTCATTTGGGATTGCTGGTACTATTTCTATTTACTCAATCCTGGAAGAATAAGAGATCATTTTTAATATTATTTATTTACTTAGTCGAAATTCTGAAATCGACATAAATTTCTGTTTTGTTGTCTATTTAGTAGAGTTACATTTTAAACTGTATGACTCGTGCACACATTTTCAGCTTTCTCTACAAATTTTTCTATTACATTGAGATTTGGCCTTCCCCAAACATTCACCTTCCCGTCTTTCAGCCATTCTCAGACTTATTTGGTCGTTCATTGTCCATTTCGAAAACACATGTGCCTAAGCTTGAGAATCCTAATTGATGCCTTTAGGTGTTGTTTGTAATGTCCACACTGATCTTTGCTCGTGATTCTAATCCATATTGTAAACTGCATCAGGCTCTCCTGCAACAAAACACCCACCCAGCATAATACTGTCACTCCCATACGTCTCAACCGAGATGGTGTCCCGAGGTCTACACGTTTCTCCCTTTGCAATAAGCGTCATTATGGCCAAACACTTCACTTCTAGTATCATCAGACCACAGAACATGTCTTAAAAATTAAACATCTTTATCACGGTGTCAAGTTCTAAACTGTGATCTGCCGCTTTTGTTGATTTTTGGGGTAATGGCTTTTTTTTTTAAATCTCTCTGTGAACACAATTTCATTCCTGAGCAGTATGATTAACAGTTTGATCAAATCTTCAGGAAACGTTGCAGGACTCAAGGACTGGAGTTTGAGATGACAGAATTAACCAATTAGAAGTCTGCAAAGCCTTTGCATCATCATCTGGGCTTTCCAAAACAGTTAGAGGTCAAATAGTCTTAGCATATGTAAATCCCTGATTTTAATTAAAGTTATAAACAATTCTCTAAAACGTATGGCATCTAGCAAATAGAGATAATTTAGAAAATCCAAACTGACTTAAGAAAAAAAAGGTTTACAATGACATAATGTCAGGTTGTAAGTCATAAAATGTGTTTCTTTTTAAATAAAGAGCATGTAAACATCTGATTTCAGCCGTACCACTAAGAGCTTTCTATGGATTCATAGATCCACACCCATTTACATATCGCTTCCTGTCCAAGAATGTTCCCACATCATATATGTACTATTTTGGTGCGATAAAGCGAGAGAAATTACTAAGCCGCTTACAACGCAGGAAGCAGATTAATTAAGTCTTGATGGGAACAGTAAAGGGTTTACACTAAGAGGCTTGGAACATCTGAAACCACCAACATGACGGCAGCTAAATGTTGATTTCTATCAAACCTTGCATGCTGCAGCATGCATGAAGCTGCTTCAAATGGATGCAACTGAGCCCCCTAGAGATTTCCTGTAGTCTGACGTGACATAAATTCTTTGACATGCAGATAATTTAAGCTTGAATGGCTGATATGAGACATCATAAAAATAGCTACACATTCCTCTTAGTATTCAATGTGGTATTTCTTCATCGCTTTTCTAAACAAACCTAGATGTTTTACCTTGTTGTATTTCTCTTTCTACACAAACTTACATTGTGTTCCACTGTACTTATATTGTGTACTTTTTCATGAAGTATAATTTGCCTTCAAAGAACCACTTTTCTATACCAGTAGATAATACATGAGTTAACAAGCCTTAGCCTCAGTGTAAAGCTAAGCATACATTACTTTCCCTCGTGGAGTCTGAACTTTGAAAAGAGATTTTTGTTTTGTTTTTTAATAAAACTATGAACTCCTAGGCTAGAATCTGACATCTACCTTTAAAATCATACTTTCATACTTTTTTAGGACAATATCCTAAATCTTTTCTTTGGGTCAAAGGGAATTCTGCATGGTATAGAGAAGCAGATGGCCTTTTTACACCACTCTTGGCCCTGAGCTAAGATGTCCAGCAAGGGCAACATTTACAGCTCTGTTCGCCTGAGGGTTTTAGTCATTATGTATTTACGGCTTCAAATGCTGGATCACTCCCTTTCTGGCCCAGGGCTTTTATGTTGCTTTAAAAGTCAAACGAGTTTCTTTCTCATGCCTTAATTTAACCCTGGGTGACAGGGTTGAACTATCACTAACACTACCTGTGGATTATTCAGCACCTGAAGCATGTAGTTATAACCACTCCTGTTTCTGAGAACTCAAGAAAATGTAGGCTTCAGAAGTAAAGTTTCGACCTCCCAGACTTAGAATAGTTCAATCCAAATCATGAACATTGATATCACAATTAACATTAAAATTTTGGGAGGTACAAATTGGTCAAAGGGAAGCACATATCTGGAGTGTCACAGTGCATCCCTTTAAATGAGAGGCGTCAGCTGTTATTTTATAAAATGTAGAAGCCCCATTGTGCCATGCAGAAGCAACCAATGTGGGTAGCTTAATAGAAAAATAATACACATCATTTTGTTGTGGGTTTTCTTATGCCACCGATGTGAGTTGCCCCTTACAGTAACTTCACAGTTTTGCATTGTCCTACTCACCCATCTCTCTCTGCTTCCTTTTTCTCAAGGTCTTGAATGACATCCAGCAGGACCTTAATCGTATTCTGGCTGGTCTCCAGGACACCCTCCAGACTGTGAAGCTGGTTCTGCAAGCTACGAATATCATGCAGGGGTCCATTGGGACTCAGGAGCTTTTCCGTCACCCGTGATGGGTCCAGCTTACACCTGGCCCCAGACATCAACCCTCCAAGAATTTCCTGAACCTGTCTTAAAGTGTCAGCTTGTGTGGGACTCAGCGGCCCAGTTGCAGGCTGGCCCCCAGAGGCAGAGCAGCCCCTGGCACCAGAGCAGCCCTGCTGGTTTGGAGGCAGAGAGTGTTGGCTGTTTGGTGTGTTGGGCCTGACGCTGGCTCCTGAGCAGAGCATTTTGTGTAGCACCCCAAGCTGAGCCTGGGCTGAGCTAAGACAGCTGGGCTTAAAACAGGCCTTGGCAGGGGAGGAGGTAGAGGAGCGCCTCTCTCCCTTCATCACAGCAACTGGCGGAGTTTGAGCTCTGTGCTTCAGAGAACTGGCTCTCCCACAGAACTTGGGTGAGTCTGTACACTTCATATCTGTCGTATCCTCCTTTTTCGCTTCCCTATCCGTACCTTTTTCATTGGCCTTGCTCTCTGTCCTGAGCATTGGTGTTCGGGCTGTGGCAACTGCTGGCTCACTTCCTTTTTTCCGTGGTGTGTAGGGAGGAGGTGGTGGAGGAGGAGGTGGAAGTCGAATGCCCCTCTTATCCTGAGCATTATAGGGCGCTTGTGAAGGGGGAGTGTATGGTGGTGCAGCACGAAATGTTGAAGAGTACAAAGGAACAGCTTTAGTTGGAGTCCCACAAGCTTGAGCATTCTGAAGGGTGGACACATATGCCTTCACAATTGGAGGTGGAGAAGTGCAAGATTCAAGTCTAGGGACAGGGGAGGGATAAAGGGTTATCCCTGTGCTGGCAGAGGGGGTGTTTTGAACTGTTTGATACGGTATGTTACAATGAGATACTGTTTGTATAACAGTGGTGTAAGAAGGGGACGTTTGATTAATCTGGGGTGTGTGGGGGCCACCTGGATGAGTACTGGTGTAATATGATATGGATGTGCAAGACAGGGCAGTCTGAGTCACAATTGTACAGGGTGTGAGATTTGTGAGATTATTTGTTGGACCTGATGGTGGCTGTTGATGTCCTGCATTTGGGACAGCATTGGGCTGTTTGTTAGGTTCACAAGATGTTAAAATGGTGCTTACATTTGGAGTAGGGGTGGAACAGATTAAGGAAGAGGATGATATTGATACTGGGGATGTGCAGTTATATGAGGAGGACTGGGGGGCAGTAAAGGAAGGACTTGAGCAAACAGCAGTTTTGCTGGGTGGTGTTGGTGGAGACAGAACAGTATAATAAGGAATAGGGCTTTGGGCAACAGAAGGTGCAGGAGTGGAGGAAAGAATAGGTAGGATGTTTGGTGGAGGATTAGTGACACTTGCTGGCTTAGTAGGAGATGAAGAAGCTGCTTGATAGCCTTTTTCAGTGATTTGTACTGGTGCATTAGCCAGTGTTGGAGGAGAAGTAGAGTAAGGCACAGTAGAAATTTTGGTGGAGGGAGGATTTTTAGCTGCAGAAGCAGACACTGGGATGTCAGAATGTAAGCTGGGCGATGCAATTAAAGGTGGAGAGGCAACGGAGCTACAAGTTGGCAATTGTGTAGTGCAAGGTTTATGATTCGGGGAAGATGGACATGGAGAGTTTGCTTGTTTTTGAGGGGTACACTGCTCAACATTTTGAGGTAGGGTTGGACAAGAATTAGTGGTTTCAATTTGTGTTGAGCAGTGTTTGTCACTCAAATTTAGAGACTGATGCTTACGTTCAGTTTGACTTTGGGTGGTGCAATGCTTTGAAGCTGGAGGTGAGGATAGACCCTCAGTTTGAACTTCAGTCGTACACAGTTTGGTATTTGTAGGAGGAGGAGATCGAGGGGGGCTTTCAGTTTGTGTGGGAGTGGTGCAGAAGTGCACTTCTTTTCCAGGATCACTTGTTGTCCGGCTTAGGCGCTTTCTCCTCCTTACCACTGAAGGAGTGCTACTTCCCTGGCGCTTGGGACCATCTCGGCAAGATATTGAAGAACAGTGACACAGATCACTATTGTGAAGAACTGAAGGTGGACAGCTGTGTCTGGATGGTTTTACCATAACACCTGACTTAATTTCTGTCTTTGATACTTTGGATCTTCGTTCTACCACAGTTTTATCCCCACAGCTTGGAGGTCTGCTCTGATCTTTGGACCCAGGCAGCACATGGTTGTGGCTAAGGTACTCATCTTGAGAGTCATGCTCATCATCTCCATCCACACCAACTGAGTCCCCAATGCTGTGGCTACGTGCATGGGTGGATGAGAGAGACTGAGGTTTTTTGAGGCATGGTGAAGTCTGAATGGCTGTGCTGGTGCTTGTACTGGGTCTTCGTGTCATTGGTAAAGTTAGAGAGTTAGACTGTGGTGGCGCCCAACATCTGCGTGTAGGACCAGGTGTTAGTGGATGAGGCGGGGCCCGTGCTAAAAAAGCAGCCACCTTTTCTATTGTACTTGCCATATCCCCACGCACAGCCCCCACCACAGAGGTTTGACCAAGTAGGCCCTCTGTGTGTGGTCGGTCTGTCCATGGCTGAGGGGACATGCTGTTGTGTTTCCGGAGAGGATGTGGGCTGTCACGGTCCTTGGCAGGCTGTTGACGGGTGTTGTTTTCTCCTGTTGCACTGTTGCCACTACTGCTACTGCCATCCTCAAGGTCTTTGAAGCGAACCTGATGTGTGCGGTTGCGACGCCGCTTGAGCCGACTTTCAATATCTGGTGAGTCTCGATTAAGTAGCACAGAGCGTACAGTCATTGTTCCAGGCAGTTTGTCCGCCAAGGTGCTCTTGCCGTTGCTTTGGCCTGTGAGCAAGTGATTAGGCTCCTTGCTCACCATTTCTGTGGCCTCTCTGTTTCTTCCCCAACATTCACAGGCAGTTTGCCGTTTTAAAGGCCTTTTTGTTTACGCGTCAACCAGGAAAGTAAGTTTTTCATTACTGTTTTGCTATAGTATTAAATGCATGTGAGAGCTATGTACTTTATTGATGAGTCCCATTTTCCTCATAAAACCGAACAAAGTTCGGTCAACTCCTGCAAAGCTTAGTCCATTTGTAGAATAATTGCCAAAGCTTGTTCACATCCCTTGAAATCAAATGTTGTCCCCAAGAAGAATTACTACAATGTCCACAGGTAAAGGTAAACCAACATCATAGACGGTAAAAAGGGTGTGTCAGATCACTGTGACCAATGCTAAGTTCTACAGCAACTGTGAATTTTACCTTCACTTCTACAAAAATATGACATATCAAGATAAATTAGAGAAAAGCAGCATCAAATTTTGTTAAAGTGAACATGTCCATGCTTTTATATGTCCTTTAAATTTGTGCACATTTTCCTTTACTCCCATTTCTCCCAATTTCCCCTTGCAAATATCATGAGGAGGTCAAAAAGGCTTGCAATGCCAATGGGAAGAGGGTCAGGGAATATAGCCTGTTCATCCTTAGGTTTGCATACTTGGCAGTCCCTTCTTGTACTCGTGTGTTGTCCCCTGATCCCTCAGGAGATCCGGTGGCCCATGTATGGGTTGGTCTTCGGAGGGTCTTCCCATAATGAGCTGCCTTTTGAAACTTATTTCGGCAGATTGCTTTGTCGGTTTTGTTGATTTCACTTTCTGTATTTCAGTTCTGGAGTCAAAGTGTCATTCTCCCATGGCTGAAGATGGTGTTGGCTCCTACAGAGAAGTACACAAAAAAGAGGGGGGCGGGGGGGGAGAGAAGAGACTCTAGTTGTTAACAAATGCGCATCTGTTTCAGCAGTTGTTTGAGATAAATAGGATGACATAAGGTAAGCAGCTATTTTAAAATGAATAAGGGTACAGTCCACACAGTGGGAGGAAGAAGAATACATTAGTTAGGAGAAACGACTGAAGAGTTGGAGGTGGTGGAAGACTACAAGCAGCGGAGAAATAAACACCCCAAACAAGTGAAAAGGGATTGTAATTAAGGCCTATTCATATTGGCTGAAGGGGGTACTTATGTTTTATGTCTATTTGATTTTCTCTGTATCATTAGCAATTGTTAAACGTAGCGTTGCTGTAGAAGCAACGAAAAGTGTTTTTTCCAGCTCTTGGGAACATAGAGTGACTGTTATCATATTTCCCATGTACATGTGTCTTACAGATTTTCCTTTTCCTCTATGTTTTAACAGTCTGCGGCTCTGTTATCAGTTCTTGATGATCTGCCACGATGACATCCTCTCTGATTCATCTGGTCACTCTGTGGCAGTCTGTCTCCCATGCTGTGGTTAGTAGTATGTTCTCGTCTCTCTGATGCTGCGGCATGTTTGTGATACAGATACTATATATATATATATATATATATATATATATATATATATATATATATATATATATATATATATATATATATACACTGTATACTACTTCCACTGCTTGTCCGCATTGCTAGCAGTCAGGCGTGATGCTGTCGTCTGCCTTACAGGATCTATGGATTTGTTCTTTGTTATCTCCTTGTGATAGCCCCTGACACTGACAGGCCCACACGCTAATTCTGGGTGCGAGTGTGACTGTCCGTACTCTTATCTTCTGTGGGAGGGGTAATTAGTGACTCCTTCACAGCTCCCAGGTTATTTAGGGAGTGTGATACCCGAGGCCCTGCCACATTTATTTATGTCCACCATTTTTTTTCTTGCTATCTCACTCTCTTTTTGTTGCTCTGAGGTGAGGGATCTTTGTCACAGCCGCACCCTTCCGTCAACCTCTTTAAAAACATGGTTATTAGGATTAATTATGATTACGGTCACACAGACAGAGCCTCAAGGAAAATAACAACCATAGTGAATTATGAAACATACCACAAAGTTCTGATTCTTTTTACTTTCTTATCACTTCTGTGTGTAAAGATGAGCTAAATCGCCAAGACCAAATCTCTCTTCGAAACGATAAATATTCTTATGCGTGGATAATCTATTTTTCTGCTACAGAGGCTGAAAATACAAAACAAGGATTTATCTTTAGCTCAATAAGGTGACTTGCAAAACTATTCATACCTCTTAAAAGAGGTATGAATAGAGTGTTATGCAAAATCAACCTTTGGGGCTTTATGTCATAATGTTATTCCCTCATCAAAAACATACCCAGAGCGATGTTTTGACTCATTCATACATGTTTTGAGGTATCACTGACTCTCCTGTGGCAGCCATTTGGGGTGTCCTAACACTTCCTTCTGCAAAGCGCCGCCTAATTCCCCAAAGTTTTGCCTTAGAGCTGCAGTCTCCAGCCAAGCACCCTCTCCTTGCACTTCCCCAGCACATTTCCACCAGACTAGCAGCGGCCATAGTTAGCAAACATCTGGTGGAACTGAGCATCTGTTGAGCTTATCATACAAACTACAATACTTCTAATAACCGTTGTACAATGGACAGCATGGGAAGCATCCCTGAAGGGTGAGTGTTAGAAAGGGAAGGAGGTTCTTGATGAGATAGAGACCAATTTTTCTGTCTGATGCAAAGTCACAATATTTTTAAGTTGTTTGTGACATAATACAGCATTTTCATAAGAAATGAAGGCAACATGCTTGATTGGGTTATAAAATTGCACTCTGTGCATAGAATATACCAAGTCTTAAAACACCTTCAGCTTTTATTCCTTTATAACCACAAATATCAGTTCACTTTAAAAAGATTTAATGTGCGGTAAAACAATTTGAATTTCATGTATCGTTTTCCACTTTACAATTATTCATTACTTTGTCTTTTT
Organism: Poecilia reticulata; assembly: GCF_904066995.2. Taxonomy (NCBI): domain Eukaryota; kingdom Metazoa; phylum Chordata; class Actinopteri; order Cyprinodontiformes; family Poeciliidae; genus Poecilia; species Poecilia reticulata. Next base: position 10,555,246 of record NC_088841.1, on the reverse strand, counting down.
TGACTGTTCGTCTATCGCTCAAAATCCCCCAAAATGAACTGAGGTTTGTGGTTGTAATTAGGCCCGTGTAAAAGTTTGAGTAGTATGTACTAATTTTGTTCTTTTTATTTGATATTTATATTATTTCACAACTCTACCAGGATAAAATTCTCTTCAGACTTCCCAGTTTAATCCGTGCACTGCCAAAGGAGCATTACCCTCTCTTATTGTACGGGCTGTCATCCTGAGTGTGCTCTCATTCTATCTTACTTGAAACCAGGCCTATTTTTCTCATTTTCACCCATCACTTGTGTCTTCCTCTCTGCCTTTACGACACTGTTGAAAATCTCCCCTGTCCGCGTCCGAATTCTTTGCTCTCAGCCTGCAAACTAGCCTTGGGTCAAAATTTATGCCGACAGTTTAATGAATCCATACCCTCTAATGCTGCATGAGCTCACTCCAGGGGCTGAGGCCAGCCATTTACCCACATGTGACATTTCCATGTTAAGCTTTTATTGGCAGACAAGAAATAAATCACCAGGCAAGAGGATGAATGTGTGCAACGGCATAACGCCAACAGGGGTCATAACTCTCTATCGTTATTATTTAAGATTTACTCCAGCCCTCTTGCTTCTTGGTAGCGTCTGTGAGATGGCTTTACTCCGAGTACAGGCATCTATCCCCTCATGTGGGGTGACAATAATGCCTGCATCGCATCCAACTCGTTTTTTCTAAACCACGGTTACTCAGAGAAGCACAGATCTCACGGACTCAAGAAACAAGAACATCCTGGACGTGCAAATCCAATTGCAATATTCTGAGCCTGGGGTCCTACAGGAGTTGTGAGAATTACATCCATGACAATAACACACCTTTGGCTCTCCCTGTGCCAGAGAGGTAGGGGAGGGGGGTTCTGTGGTTTGAATTGTTATGTAAAGTCATGTCAGATCAGATTGTCTAGGCATGCCTAAATTTGTCAGACAGGACTAAGAGGAGGAGGCAGGAAGAGGAAGGAAAAGAGATAGACATGCTTAGTTATATTTAGAGATGCTATGAGACACACAGTGAACTGCGAGGAGTAGGATTCTGAATAAGTAAGAGGGAGATGGGGCGGAGGGAAAAAGCAGGGGTGGCGGAGGGAGGGGTGGCGGGGGCGTGGGGAGAGTTGGGTTGGCAGGCCGCAAAGCAGGAGGGAACAACCCCTGGCAGCAGAGGAAATGTCATGGTTAGGGTTCAGTGAAGTGGTAAATCGGGAGCATCAGCGCGTCAGGGCATTTAAGGGTTTACTGAAGAGGAACTAAGAAAAGCTATATGATCAGTCATTGGCCCTGTGAACACAAAGAGGCTCCTGGTTTATACCTGTGCTCTGTCAGAGGAATTAACAATGCTCTCGTGGCTCTCACAGTAGACGCACACCGCGCCAGCCGTTGCAGTTCTCCTGCGGTCTTGTCAAAAGGGATCACCAATTCAGAAACAGCTCCCTGGGAGTTGCTATTAGATGCCTATTTTGTCAGGTAAGCACTGTGTTCAGCAAAGCGCAGCAAAGTCTCACGCAAGCGGGTGTTTCATTTTATTTGATACAATACAAGCAGCGAGTGAATTAAAAATTGCAAATGCACGACTTTGTGGTGACAAAGATTTCTCTGTAAACACAAGCACAAGCATATGTAAGCAATCTTAAACCACACACTCCCGGAAATTATACGGATGCCTTTTGGAAATAAGGGAGTAAACAATTTTGACCTAAAGCAGCTATAATAAGTAGTTTTTTTTTTTTTTGCTATTTAGGAAAATAACACATTCTCAGTAAGATGAGCATCCTTGGATTGTCCTGTGAAGGAGACAGAAGAGTTTCAAACCAGTTCATTTGTATTTAACATCCTTTACTCGACTTCCCCTAAATAAAATCCACTGCTGCATGGGGAATCATATTTTATGTAAAACATGTTTGAGTGGGGCTGCACAGTGGCGCAGTTGGTAGAGCTGTTGCCTTGCAGCAAGAAGGTTCTGGGTTCGATTCCCAGCCCCAGTCTTTCTGCATGGAGTTTGCATGTTCTCCCTGGGCATGCGTGGGTTTTCTCCGGGTACTCCAGTTTCCTCCCACAATCCAAAAACATGACTGTTAGGTTAATTGGCCTCTCCAAATGGATGGACATGTTTGAGTGCCCTGATAAAATGCTACATAAGTCTGATGCCATTTCATTTGTGGTTTGTCACAAGCCTACAAGTAGAGCATGTGGATGGCAGCATCTTGATATTAGGATGTTTTTTTTCAGTAGGGTCAGGGCTGGTCAGAGCTGATTACAAAATATATAGATGTAAATACAGTGTAATATGTATTTTACACTGGAATGTTGATGTTCCAATGAAATGTTGACTTTGAAAAGTCAACATTGAAAAGTTTCTGTTAAAAAAACAAAGATTTTTCACCATTTTCCACATTGTGGACCAAAAATGGGTTCCAGAGTAAAAATTTTGTCTATGTGCATTTGTGTGGACAACAAAAATGCATCTTTTGTGAAAAAGGTGATGTATTAGCCCAAACATTAACCTGACCTATAATCTGAAATGCATGTGTATAACAACAACGTTGGATTACATGTTTAAAATGGCCCTGCAGCTGCTGCAGCACCTCATTAAAGGTAAAAACGTTCCACAAAAGTCTGGTGAGTGTTGTTCACCATTCTTGTTTTCTTGTCGTGTTTACCTCTAATCTCATGTGGCGGCATCATGCACAGGTCCAATACTCGATATTTAACGTCACTTACAGGTCTGGAGGAGTAAAAACAACATCTTGTTTTTATGTGGATGAAAACATTTCTGAAAACGGTCCCATGTGGACACGTGTATTTTTAAAACTGGGGCTAGAAGACAACCTGTAAGAGGCTCTCGAAGACTTGAGACTAGAGAGTAGACAATCAAACCTTAGCAGGACAATGACAGGAAAAGTACAGCTGGAATCCAATTCAGAATCTGTGGCAACAGATTTGAGATGCACTCTATACAAATGCAAGTTTCTGAGTATTATTTGAGATGAATATGAAAATAGTTCAGCGTTTTTCTTCCACTTCACCATTACACACTACTTGCTGAGGGTCTATCACAAAAAAGTCCAAATAGTCTACACTGAAATTTGTGGTTATCACAATGACAAAAAGTGGAAAAACATGCAGCATGAGTACTTTAGCAAACACTATCTGGAAACACTGTATGGTGTTGATGCATTTGACTGATCTCATCCATCCAATCATCCCAAGCAGCAAATCAAATCATGCAAAGGAAATGTTCGTATTAAATGCACTGCATGGGAACTCAGTGAGTACAACCATTATGATTGTGTTCAGATGCTGTTGTAATAGCCTGTTTGTCTAAAACAATCTCCGTGTGGCCTTTTAAAAACCAATGAGAGACACAATTCATGAACCGAAGTGAAAGCACTGTATAAAACATGCCCACAGAATTATTTTTGTAAATAAATATACACTTACGACTCAAATCACTTAAGATAACGACGGAGCATTAAACCATCTGGTTCATTGTTGTCTGAATGTGTTCTAGATACAAACCTAAGCTGTTAGTGTGGCTGTGCAGCCTGACGTGGCTTTTCTTGTGTCAGCCTGACCTATTTGCTTTTTCTTGCAGATTTTTACTGAAAGAAATTAGGTACTGGAGTGTTGCTCCTTAAAGCTGTACATTTTTGTGTGACACTAAAATGCAAGCCAAATACACTAGCTGCAAATAATGAGTCCCAATCATTAACATTTGCAACAGCTTAGATGATTCTGTGAGCTTTATTTGCCATATAGGTGGGCAATCTAATATTTACAACTTGTCTTAGCTACCATGTTATGGTTTACTAAAGCACATGCTGCTTGTTTTGAAATGAAATGTATCCTTATGTGAGTTTTTCTTTGTATTTGATGAAGAAACATTAAGCTGTCTCCTGTTGCTTAATATCTAGACATCCCTCTGATCATCAATTGAAAATGTTTTACGCAAATTAACTTCTGCTGCCATTAATTATAATTTACATTAACATAAATGTTTGCGGAGTCATTGGTTCGGCTCTTCATAATGATGATGTATCACAACTGCTTGAGTTTTCCTTCCAGAATGTGTTTGCCAATAATGATTTGTTCCATCTGTCCTCCTCTGACCAAAATTCTTTGCCTAATTTGAAATTCCTATTTGTAGGCCAGTGAATTGGAGCAAGCATACTCAAGCAACTGTGTGCAAATTTGAGAATGTCTGCCCATCACAAGAAGATGGAGCAAACATTGCTTGCTCAAGAGGTAATTTATTATTTGGGTTCTGCATCCATCATTGCAAAAAAAGAAAAAAGAAAGTTTTACTGAAGTTTAAAGTTAATATCTTTGTAATTTGTCAGGAACAATGCAGAACAGACTAGCAAGCTCATAGATTCTCTACTTATCTGCAGAGAAGCAGTGTCACTTCTTTACAAATCAACGAGTACATAATAGTGCATTACCTCTAAAGCCAAGTCAACGTCAGCTTTATAAAAATTGCCGGCCAGCAGACAGAAAAGCTCTCCAAATGTGGAGAAAGTGAATGACAGAAAAATGGAGATTGGTAAATACTCAGCCGATGGGAAAAGAAAGACACATGAAATTGATTATATATAGATGTATGTAACGTATGCATATTATGCTGACCTGCAAGATAATATGTTAAATAAGAAAGAAAAAAAAGTCTTTCTACTCATTATCTACTTTAAAATTCCACATTCCATTTTCCAGATGCTAATTTTTTAAACATATTTTGGACTAAACCCAAAGTTAATAATGGCAGATGTCCACTAAAACTAAGCATGGTTTTACTGCAGGACTCGTCCTGTTAAAAACAAAAAAACAAACATCTTGAGGTTCAGAATCTTGCCCAAGCGTGTGGCCAAAATCTAACTCATGATCTTTCAATTGCAGGATAACAGTTCTTCTTACTGAGCCCTCAAAATAAAAAAATAAAATAAAATCAAGGTTAAGTGAGAAGTAGACTGTTCTCTGGAAGCTCCTAGTCCATCACAGAGTAACATATACAACACAGCACAATATAAACCAAGGCCATTTAAAATTGAAAATCAACCTTACAGCATGCGTGGAAACCAACATGTCCACATTAGTTCACAATGTTTTACCCATTCGTACATGGTTACAACAGGATCCAAATCTCTGTTTCCTCCCATAGTCTTAAAATAACCAAATTAAGTTAATTGGGAACCCAAAGTGTCCTACAGAGGTGTGACTGCTTGCAAGAGTAGATGTCTGTTCTGTGCATCTCTGTGTAGGCCCTGTGATGGACTGGAAACCTGGGCATGATCCCTTCCACTTGCCCAGTGATTGCTGGGTTCACCAGCAAACTCACTCAAAATGAGCAGGATACTACCATTAGGAGTAACTTTAGGTTTTCTTATCGTATCATTGGAGGTCTGGTTCTATATTAAAGGTGGTCGTCACTAACCCTATCAGGGGCCCCCTGTCCTACGTGGCTTAGATGTATTATTTTCGCCGCCACACATCTAATTTAAATTAATGTGTCGGGTTTCTGTATATCCTGAAGGCAGTATAGACATTGAAATAGAAGAAAACGTCACCTTTCACCTGAACAATGTGAAAATATGGTTGAATAGCGAAAACATGATTGGAAGGCTACTGAGGTTGATCAAAACGGTGAAATATGCCTGACTTTCTTCAGGTTCAATTCGGATAAAACAGCTCGGTTTCATTTTTAAACATATTTCTCTGGGCTTCTATGGAGGTTCACGGCTTGGAGATCGAGAAGTGATGGTCCGATTACACATCTAACACATGCAGGACAGTGGGCTCTGATGACTGGGGTTGAAGACAGAGCAACCCCCGTAGAAGAATTAGCCATGGGGAATTATGCTATTAAATATTGTAATCAGGAGGAGGAAATATCTGTAAAAACTGTAATTAACTATGAAAACAGTAAACTCTAATGGCATTTCCAAACCCTGAAAACTGACAGTATGCTTAGATCACTTACTTTTGCATGCTGTTTGGTGGTATAGCTGCACTAATTAATGTAACTAGTGAAGTGAAGCAGCTCATTTCATAAAAAAGTTTTATTTTTAGAGCAGGCTTTGTGTTTTTTAAGAATTGACTGGATGCAGTGGAAGATTTAAAGCCAAAGAGACTTAGGGATTTTTTCAAAACCCTTTCATTGTTATTGCAATAAATATTCTGACATATTGTGGTACAATTTAAGTCTACTGCCCATCCCTAATGAGCAAAACGTGTGTGGGGGTTTTCAAGTAACAGTTAAATTATACTGACGGCTGAAACTTTAATCATCAAGCAAAATGTTGTGACTGTGCACATTATTTATATACAATATGTTCAGACTGAAATGTTCTCAGCGTTTATTTTTAACAATTATTCCAGTAAATAGATTATAAAAACAATGCTTGAAAATCAATAAATCAGCTTTCTTTTTTCCCAAGCTCTTCCGGAATGTCAAAATCCTTACGTTTCCATTGGAATCCCGCAGGAATGTGAGGGAGAAACCTGTGCGACTTCCCTTACAAAGGTGTGTGTAAGGGAATTCGCGTGTTCATGAAAATGCAGATATTGCTGTGAGTAGGTGACTAATGCTACACCAAAATACACTAGACTTTTCTTAGAAACACACACAGGTCTATACAAAAGGAATTCCCTCTGTCAATTCCACCTCCTCCGGAAACTTACACCAAACACCACAGACACACACGCACACATGCGCGGGCATACACTGCCTGAGAAATGATAAATGTGTAGAGAAGGAACACAGCTAGAATCTGCAAAGCTACATCAAATGCTTTAACAATCTGAGCTCCTGGCTGTTTAAATCTTCTCACGGAGCAGTGCAAACTCGGAAAATAACTCCCACACCTGCAGTAAAGCAAATCCCTGTATCCAAATAAGCAAAATCCATTTCCCCAAGATTTAATTCTCTCTCTCTCTCTCTCTCTCTTTCTCACACACACGCACGAAGGCTAAGGTGCAAAGTGGGTCCAGGAACACACCTCCATCATCAGTAGAAATAAGTGCACACAGACTCGGCTGCCTAAAACACATAAACAAAATCCGAGCATGCACGTGTACTCACGCATGCGAGGATGCGCTGCACTGCACTCTGCTTCTCTCCTCTTTGTGGAATTCAACAGAATGCAAAGAGAAACAAACGAGAAGTGCGACGTTACTAAATAGAAAGAGGCGCTCGAGTTGTTTCTGAAATCTGTCCTCATCTTTGCTTCTTCTCACTTTGCCATCGCTATGGTGATGCTGAGAGGAGGCTGCTGGGTAGATTGCTGTACTATCTGCCATCAGGACACAGAACTGAGTCACACATACCACATCTACAACATCCCTCTTCCTGTTGCCCTCTGCGCTGACTCTTCCCCCCCCCCCCACACACACACACACACACAAACACACGCGCGCGCTCGCTCCTCTTCTGTTATTCCTTCACATTGCTTCCTCCCCATTCTTCCATCCCTTGTGTTTGCTTTTTATCCTCACCTCTCTGTCACCGCTGCACGTTGAGCTTCACGTTGCATCCTTTTCTTGGGTCCACCTGCTCCTCAACTCTCCTCTTTCCCCCCCGTTATCCGGTTGTCTTTTATCTCACCCTCCTCTTTGCCCGTGGATTCAAGCCTTTCTTTCACGTGGGAACCCTGCTCTCCATCCCTCACAGCTCTGCGCTGCTCAGTGCCTACCTAGTTGTCTGAGTGTTTGTGCTGTGAGTGGAAGTGAAAGGACAGGAGGGGGAGCAAGAAGACAAGAGTGAGCAAACAGGCAGTTACACTCTCAGATGCTCCTCTCCGTTATTCCTTCCTCCTCTCCCCCGCTTCTTTCTCTCCACATCTCTCCATCATGACCTCCTCTCCCCAACACCATGTGAGACCCTGTATATCCTTGTAAGCAAAACAAAAAAAAAGGGGGAGACTGGGGGGAGGGAGTGAGAGGGAAACCAAGGAGCTGGATGGAGCGTAGAGGAGGCAGAGGGAGGTGGAGCTATGCCGAGTCGGTCTAATTAAAAAGCAGAGTATGTACAGCTGCAGAGAGCAAAGAAGGAGACAGCAGGAGGAGTACAGAGGAGAGGCGAGTGATCCAGGGGGCGTAACCGAGGGGACACACAGAGAGAGTTGAGGCAATTGGCGGGGGCTGGGAACGAAGGGGGAATGGGGTAGTTGGAGGAGAATGTGATGGAGAGCAGAGAGTGGTGTGAGAAAGGGAAAAGGGAAGAACTAAAAGGACACCAAGGTCAGTTGGTGGGGGATGTAGAAAGGTCAGGCATGGAGGGGTGTGGTGTGTGTGTGTGTGTGTGTGTGGGAGGGGGGGGGGGGAGGGGTTAGGTTGAGAAGGAAGGAGAGGCCGATAGAAACAGACAGGTAGAATTATTCTACAGATATTTCCCGTATGAGCGGAGGGCAGAGCCGGAGAACCGTGACCAGCAGGATAATAGAGACACATGGACAATGGCTCTCTAAAGAAGAGCCACAGCCGTACAGTCACCGAAGGTTAAGCCGCTCTACTGTTTCCAGGCCGCTCTTGATTAACATGTATGAGTGTTGTGCATGCAAATTAAAGGGCAAATCACCAGTATGTATTAAATTAATCACAGGTCCTTGCTTGGTTGGGCTCCCATTCAAGGCTCCGAACACGAGGGAAAACTGATTTCCTTCATTGTTCTGGCTGTTGTGCATTGACCCCGTCATCACTGTAATGACTGTTGTCACCCCCAGCTGTACAGTAAGTAGCAGAAACCACTCCGAGATTGAGGAATGAAATAGTCTACACCTACATGCCTGGAGGGCTGAGACATCTCATCCCATTTTTATCAGCCGTGATCACTCATTTTCCAGCATCACCTTGCTCTCCATCAGATTTGCATTAAAGTGTTTCATGTAGTTATAGCTTTCATAGCCAAATAATAGAAAATGAAAGGATTTCAAATATAATTTCATTGAAGGAGCAGACCTCGCCCCCTAACTGAATTTAGAGTAAGAGCTCAGTGGACAGGCTATCCAGTGCACCACTGACTCATAATAGGTTATGCGGTAATGTTCTGTAATACAGGATGACAGATTTGAATATATTTTTCAGCACAACCTAGCACAATGTGCACAGACATTTCGTGAGGGTTGCATATTGCAACTCCGCAATTCAAAACTGTGAATATGTGCGGATCTAACAAGAACATGTTCAAACTTGAACAGCTTCATTATAATTTTTAATGATCTGCAATATCACCATAATAATTAAGTATTTAGATGACAAAAGTAGCTATACCTTGTACAGTCTTTTTTTTTTTCTCCAGATATTTCCACTTTACAACCGCAAACTTCAATGTAGTGGTCAGAACTAATGAGGGGATGGGTGAAGAGATTCTCACAGAAAAACTTGTTTGAGGTCGGAAACCCTTGGGCTATAGATCACCTGACAGCTGGGACAATAAAATTATTTAGATGAAAGCAACTTCATGTTAGGATGGCCCAGTTAAAGTCCAGATCTAAATAAAGTCAAGATTACGTGGCAAGACTCGGAGATTGAGGTCTACAGATGCTCTCCCTCTAATCTGATTCGACTATTTAGCAAAGCAACTTATTATCACAGTGGTATTTTGAATAAAACAAAAAGTTTAATTAAAAAGCTATACGTTCACATCCTGCGTTCTAAAAGTATTAGTGGGTTATTTGCATAAACTAATGAGATGGTAAAACGAACAGAGAAAAAACAACTTACAAAAAAAAGATGCAAAAGTAACAAAAATGGGGGTTGTTGCAAGATACATTGCTGTTTGATTATTTACCAATTACAATCTAAGCTCCTCAGTAAAATAAGCATTTACCATTATTATTTCCACCTTGGACCTTTTGTACACATAGAACAACACCCCAAACATGTCAGGAGGTTTGAGTTCCACGAGTAAAATTAACAAGCCAATGTGTAAATATGAGGGTTTCACTTCAACATTAGAGCGGAATAAACATTTTTTTTTTATGTTTCAGCAATAGCGTAACTAAGAGGAGCCCGTGATTTGTACCTTCAACTCGACTGATGCACTGAACACCCTCATTTGGACAACGTGTCGACACGTTGTCCAAATGAGGGCGTTCAGGGTCATTAGCTGAACAGGGAGTTTCACTTTGCGCGACTGCAGCAACTATGATGTCTGCGAGAGCTCTGAACGACTACTGATGTGAGAAGTAACTGTGGCTGCTGGAGACTGTCGGCACGGTGAAGCGGCAGATGGAACAGCGGAGGATAATTAGAGGAGGACAGACTCCATGAGCCGTCTAAACAGGCGGAGAAGCCTGCTGGCTACAGAGAGGACCTTGAGTTTACAGACAACAAAGCGTGTCTGCTGGCGCTGTTCTGGGCGGGTTTTTCGCTAGATTGTCCATTATGTTTGGACGTTTGAAGCTCTCTGCCGTCTCAGCTGCTCCACTGGGGCTCCTAGTGAAGTTGTGTGAGGGTCAGGCCATTTTTAGCGACCTAAAAACTGTCTTCTGCTACAGATGCAGCAGTTATCTGTGAAAGGGATCGGAAATTGTCACGTCGCATTGATGCTGTTTAGAGCTGTTCCATCTTTGTATTGTTTAAAGGAAATAGAGACGCCAACGTTACAAAAGTAAAACATAAGATTAAAGTTCTACATTTTAAAATTAACCATTTGAAAGATGGCTAAGATTTTCAGTGAAAATAGTGACAAAAACATTAAAAATCTTTTACTTGTACTTTGTGCACATTTACTCTGTAAACCTGGCTGATATCTGGCTTTGGATTTTGAGTTAATCTTTTGGAATCCTTTTAAATATAAACTAATCTAATCCAAAGCCTCTTTACGTGCAATAACAAGAACACTTAGGATTTTGTAAATGGGACTTTGTTAAACGCTTATAAGCAATTGATATCTTATCTGCAGTAGCTAGCCCTCCTGGCTCCTTCAAACAGTACAAATCCATTAGCTGGTCCCAGAGGCTTAAGCCAAAGACTAGTCTGAAAGGGGCCAAGATCGAAGCAGGCTTCTTAAAACTCCAATCTCCAACACATCAATGTTTTTCAGGAAAATACTATTCCATGAACCTTTAGTCTGTCATCGCATTAGCATTGGAAATTACATACATAAGGACTCATAATTATTTATGCAGGAGATAGAGGTAGGAGGCAGGGCACCATCAATGATACTTCTATATGGGCAAAGAATGGAACATGAAAAGTGTTTCCAGTCCTAGTTACCATATGGTATAAAATTAAAGAAGAGTAAATATCCTAAACTTAAGTTATGCGAAGGCTTAGTCTGACACCATCTTGTTACTTTAACCAGAAATGCTTCGTATGCAACTAACGGCCCAATCCAAACATGGCAACCGCTTAAAGGGCTGGGGACTTAAAGGGGCTTTAAATAGCATTTACTATGATCCAGAGCAGTCCTAGTAACAGAGTAGGTCCTCTTTATTTGCTGGTTCCATCTTTTTAAGTCTCTAGATCCTATACACGACTCACTACAACAGAATTATGAAAGATCTGAAAAATTTTACTGCAAACGCTGATAAACCTGAGGCTCAACAGGATTTAAAGCCTGCTCTGCCCCTTGTTGTAAACATACCCACGTCGCGACCCCAACTCATTGAAAGTCTGAGGCATACCGAGTGAAGAGGAATGTGAGAGTGCTCTGCGGTGCTCCAGTGCTGCGCCACAAAACCTGCAACACTTTTCCAGTAGTTCTGAAAAACTCTTAACCATCCCTTCTAAATAAACTTCTTTTTTTCCCCCAGACACCGTCATAAAGGGAACGCTGAACCTTCACCCCTCCAACCCCCTGACTCTCATTATCTAGCCTCTGCATCTTCCTTGCGACAAACAAAAAGTTTATATTTAAACAGACCCTGAAAACTACACTCAGATCAGGTCATCAATCATCACCTAATGCAATGTTCCGCGGGGAGGAGGAACCGAGAGATCCCTCTGTAGCCATTACCTAAAAAGGGTTTTATTGTTTTGATGTCTTACTTTCAAGCGTGATGGATGAACGAGGCCAGTCAGTCATTTGCAGGACCCGAGTAAAGGTGGCATCTCCCTCTTTGATCTGAGCCATGCCCTGGACATTGTCATAGATCTTGGGCTCCATTTGATAGATGAGGGAACTTTTCTTGCTTTGTTTCCAAGCTGAATAATGACTTTCTGTGCCTGTCCTCTGGTCTTGCAAAAAAAAAAGAAGAAAAAAAAGAAAAGAGGCTGAAGGTCAGGAAAGAAAAGCTGCTTGGCAACATAATAAATGGGAGACAGGATTTACTGTGAAAATAGAAAGATATCTGGCTGCCGCTATCTGCAGTGAAGGGCAATAATACATCGGACAAATCTTAATGCTTCCATTTCTTGTCTGCCCCGCACAGTAAGTCTTTTTAAAGTAAGTTTAGATGGTTTAAATCAGCTGCACTTTAATTAAATTAGATATGCGCAGCATGTGGCAGATCTGGTCGTAGAGCTCGTGGATGAAATTGCCTCAAAGCGTGATGCTTTGGGATGGCTGTTTCCACCAGGTGGTGATGTTGCTCATAAAGTGATGGGCAATGTTGCATTACAAAACACTTTTTAAATGATTCAGTAGAAGAACAGAATATATATTTTTTTCTTACTTGGATGCAGGCAACTTGTCTAAATCTAAAAGGTTGTTTGTTTATTGAACTGTTAGTTATCACCGAGTTCAGAATAAAGGGGCAAACAGGCGGATTGATAATGAGCTGTGCTTCTGCAGAGAGCGGTGCGTGTGTGCGCCTTTATGTCTCTTTTTTGCTCCGGGCTCCACGAGTGAAATCCAGCACTGTGTCCTGCTGATGTCATGGATAGTGGACTTCTTAAAGAAATGCCACGAAAAGAGATTAATCACTGGCCAGAGGCGTCATGGTAGGGAGAACGAAAACATTAAAAAAAATAATCCGAAAGATGCCGTTTATCTAATGCACGAAAGAAAAGATTTCAGGTACATGACGCTGATAAAGTGTCGATGCAGCAACCATGAATGTCCCAATTTGTTTTAGTCTGTTTCATTTGATGTCTTTAAGGAAAACATCCAAGAGTTTCCTCAGCTGCATGCCTGGGAGTTTAATTTATTCCACAAAGTTTTGCTGTAACATTGTTCAGAAAACACACTGTCATAAAAAAGTGTTTGCCTTTTTAGTCACATTTCAGTTCATCAAACAATTCTGACATCAAACACATATAACCTGAGAAAACAGAATGAGTTTTCAAAGTTAAAAAAGGGAAAGCATAGTCTTCAAAAATATAACTTAATTGAATTAAAAATATTTTTGTTTGACTCAATTCATCGAGCCACACCCAGGCTTTATCGCAGCCTTGTTAAATTAAGGAATCCCTTAAACAGAACTTGTCTGTCAACACGATGTCAGCATCATGTCCCAAATCTAGGACATTCAAGAAAAGATTTTTTTAAAAGTCATTACAGTTTTGGGATCTCAGCAAGTCACAGTGAGATGTTAAAAAGATAACCAAGAAAAACCATCAAAGCAATCCATCCCCAGTTAGTGTCAATGTTGATGTTTCAACAGTAAGAGAAATTGGGCAAGAAATAATCATTTCAAACTGCCATTTATATTCAATCTGGATATCTTTGTTTCACAGTAAACAAAATCCGATGACCAGGAGGAAAAAACTCTTCCTCTGCACTGTGGGAACCCATGTCTGTTTCATTGCAAGAAATTTTGTTGCTGGTCTTTTAAATTTACTGGACTATATTCAGAAATTCCTACAGAATGTATGAAAAAAAATATAAGCGTATACAAAGAAATGAAATATCAGCCACGGATATCTCTACAGGGTCGATGAATTAAAATGGAAAAAAGAAAACATTTATATAGTACTTTCCCAGTGATACTGATCAAAGTGCTTAGAACTGAATCGGTGTTCAATTTGGGGTCAAGTGCCTTGCCCAGGGATACACTGACATGCAACAAAGGAGGATGGTGGATTCAAGACAATTAGTCTTCTCACTGAGCCACAGTCACCCTGACAATGCCCCACTGACCCCTCGCTTAAGATGCCCCCCTATGTGTTGTCAATCAATTGAAGGCATTAAAACAAACATCGGTTCTCATGAGGACAATTTCATCATTCTTTTCTCTGATTTGTGTCATTCATCCCTCATTGTCAAAACTCTCCCTGGCAAACTTTTCACCCACTCTGCTCTCAATCCAATGAGAGCAATTATAGTCTGTGAACATGATCTTGTCTGCTTCATTTGTATTTCTCCTTTTCTCTCCTCTAATTCCTTAAAATTGAGCTAAAGACAAAAATAAAACCCAAAAATACTAAATACTGCATTGACGCCAAACCACTTCAGTTTTTCCTGTTCATGTCACTGTCAGCTGTAACAAATTGTAGGCACTCATAAGCAGTTATTATTGTTATCCGTGGTGCGTAATGTACATGTAGGGCTTAAAGAGAGTCCTAAAAAGCTAAATTCTTGTTTTTGTTACATTTGTTTTAAATCACCATCTTGTCGGTGTAACATGTTTGAAGATGTAATCTTAGAAAACCCGAAGAACGTCTGACCTACCAGATTTGGTCATTCTGATCTAAATTGCTACTTTTGTTAATAATTCCCCACAACAATTATTTACAGTTATTTATAGCCAAACCGAACTTATTCTTGCACAACAGATGGGACAGCCAACTGGTTACGCAATCTAATAAGCTGTAATACTGTGATGTACAGTGGATTATGACACATTTCATAATAAACTCTCAGCCCTTTTTTTCTCCTTTTACTGGATTTGAAAAGGTCTGATTAAGACAGAACATCATCTATGAAATGTCACGATGTGTTTCCTTTCTGGATGTTGTTGTGGCTCGTCTGCTAGCTGTCTTACCTTTAGTCAAGCTTTGTACTGTGTTACCTGCTGGCATCCTGTTCTCCTCAATAGCGCTAGTCAAAGCAGCTGCTGCTCTAAAAAGCCTCTAGCATTTTTATATTTATCTTCTACAAGTTACTTCACTTCACTGCATCCTGTTCTGGTGTGTGACTATATCTTATAACCCCAAGCTGATGGCTCCAACTCACTATTACATTGTATTGAAACATGTTTGCTAATCGGCACTGCAAAGGAGTTTTGTCCGTCAACATAACTTGTAATCCATAATTCTTAGGGAATGTTGTGTTTACTTGTGCTACTTTCATTTTGTTAACTTTTTTGTTTGTATCAAAGCCTGGATTGTTAATTTGAAATTATTTAGTGATTATTATCAAAGTCGTCGTTGTCCATATTGCCCAGTTCTACTGCAAAAATACAGCAAAGGTCATCAACCTAGACTCACAAGGGTACGATTAATCAGAGAAGCCTCCAGGACGCCATGGTAACTTTGAAGGAGCTGCAGATTCACAACTTAGCTGGGAAAGCCTCTGGACAAAACAACTATTAGCTATAAACTAAAATTTGCCACAACCGATGTAGGGGATACATCTAATTAGAAAGTTGTCTTGTCAGATGAGACCAAATTTTCAAAGAGGAAACCAACACTGCATTTAACCCCAAACACTTTCTTTCCACAAAATATGGTGACAACAACATCATGCTGCTGGGGAAGCACTTTTCTTTAGCAGGTAAAGTTATGAGCTCAGAGCTGTTTGTGTTGAGCTATAACATAAAATCCCACCCAACTTCAAGAGCGAATACTTTTGAGTAAGTTTCAATATCTGAAACATACAATGCACTAAAAATATTTTAGTGATTATTCATATTATAGCATTGCTTTTATTCTTATTCCTATTTAAAATTGTTCCTCACCCATTGGCGCTCTTGCGTTGCAACGACTACTTAGATTTGGTGCATTATGAAATTAGATTTTTAAAGGTTTGCTGCGCAGCTTTATACAAAATTAAAACCATTACTTTCCGTACTGAATATGAAGACCTTTTCTCCAGTGATGAGGTCAGAATGATGACTGTCACGACAGGATAATGTCGGTGCTTTTTTTTTTTTTTTTTTTTTAACCTGCTGAGATTACGGGCTGTTTTGTTTACCTCTGTCCTCCTGACACGTGGAAGAAACGGGTGGAGGCGGGGGAAGCCGAGGAGAGAGTCCGGGCAGGGAGGGGAGGGAAGCGGATTAGAGCGGCGATAGTCCCCGGTGTCCACAGCGTTGGTCCAAACACAGGGGTGACCGAAGGAGACTGGTACAGGACAGGCTCTCTTTTTCACCTGTTTGTCCTCTCCGGTCTGCCAGCATCCCTCCGAGCTCCTTTCCCGACCTCTACCCGGCAAGAATGTCTCAGTCCGACACAGAGACACCGGACGACGGACTTTACGGTAAGTGTTGCTGTGGCGTGAGCCAGGCCGTGCTCGTCCTGCCGTATCATAACAGATACACGTCTGTCTTTCACAGCGGTGGGGCTGTTTGCTCTTTTAAGAAGAAACTACTTACTGTGTGGGACGCAGGGCTTCGTTTCATTGTTGTTATAGAGCATATCCTACAATCAATTGTAGGCATTAAAACAAACATCGGTTCTCACGAGGACAATTTCATCATTCTTTTCTCTGAAACGCATTCCATTTAAATGGAATAAATGCATTTAGTAATTCAGTTAGAATACGTGAAGGTTTGATCAAAACAAATGTGTCATGTGTCACAATAAGGAACTGCCACCTTTTTTTTAGTTGTTATTGTTGTTGCCACTGCCTCAGTCATTGTGTAAACGGATTCCCCGACTCACCTTTTTGCATCTCTGTAAGCCAATTAAGCTATGGAGATTTTCTGACACTTATAGCTCCTCTGTGCAGGCAGCACATTGCTTGGCACAAAGGATGCTGGGTAAAGCATGTCGATCAGCGGAAGGAGGGGCCAAACATTGTGCACATGTTTTGGAAAAATAAACTTGAGTGTTTGTTGTAAATCCAAGACTGGAGCTGATTATTTCAGCACTATAAACTGTAAGCATTTTTCTTTTTTTTTTTGATAACGGTGGTAGTTTGGAAGCAGAAACTGAAGACATTTGCAAACGCATCCCCAAATATATCATCAGGCTTTTCCTACATGCAAAATATTCACATTTAATGTTGTTGGTAGATATATTTACAGACTGAAAACAGCGGAAGTTCTCAGTTTGATGCAATTATATATGCATCAAACATGGTTCGTGTGTGAAGGTGTTAAGGGGTCTAAGCTTGAATTTTGGCCAGCAGCAAATTTCTTACAAAAATATAACAGACTAAAAAAATGCCATGCACCAAATAAACATAAAAATTAATTCAAATCTGATATCTGAGAAGTTATCCCATCTTTCTTTCTCTACTTTCAGCACTTATAAAGTGATGTTGCTTCTGCTATTATGCCTTTTAAAAATTCTATGTTCTTGTTTAATCAGTGAAAATAAATGGTTTTGGTAATAGCGTTCTTTCCTGTGGACGCTACAACTGAATGAAGAAAACTCAAATGTAAATATTTTCAATTTCAGTAAAATGCTTCATTTAAGTCAAACAAAACACAAAAACTTTATTTCTAATGACCTGTGCAGACATGTTTGTTGTTTACTTAGCCTATGAGAGAGGACAATGCTTAATCAGATAACAAGGCTGATTGTGTACAATCAAAGTTCAATCAAAGTTCAAAAGTTTTGACCTCTTGAGCTTTTAATCCCCATCTGTTATAGAATATCCAGGATTTGGAAATGCTGGTAAAACTTTGGAGATCTCAGAGTTATGGTAAGCACCTTTATTCTGTAAGGAGATACAAGCATTCCTGTTTTGATCCTGCTAATCATGCTAATAGATAATCTTAGAGGCTAAAGCCAATTTGTATTTGTAATATTTTTGTATTTGGAATAGAAAACACCTGTTTTGCAAAGGCTTATCTGTCATACATGTGACATTTCTTCTGGTCTTATTATTAAAAAGTTTAACTGCATTTATTTTATTTTATTTTTGTATTTGATGGTTCTTAAGAAAAAAATCAGAATTGGCTTAGATTTGTCTCAGCAGGGCCCAGTGGCCTTGCAGCAAGAAGATCCTGCATTTGAATCCCTGCTTGGGGTCTTTCTGTGTGAAGTCTGCATGTTCTCCCAATGTGTGCATGGGTTCATTCTGGGTACTCTGGCCTCCTCAGACACAATTAACCGATCTCTCTACATTTCCCTTAGGTATTGCTGTTTGTAGTGTGTTGAATTGTGATAGACCGGGGACATGCACCCCCCTCTTGCCTAATGGCTGATGGAGACAGGCACCAACTCCTCCATACAAGAACAAGCGAGTGTAGACAACGGACAGATTGTGTCGGTAATCACAGCTCACAACAAACAGAGATCGGACAAAAAGAGGAGATCGGCCACAAAGTTCCAATTTACGCATCCCTAAATATTTGAGTTGGGCTCTGACTGGATGATTCACTCTGCACTGCAATTTTAATGAATCATTTGCAAAAATTATAATGATAAGAAAGATAAAGCCAAAGTCTCAGTCTGCTTCTGCAAATTCAAATTCTCTGATGAGACATCATTAAATCGCTATAGCAGATGGGGTTGAGATGACATAATTTTAACTGGAGCATTATGCTCCCCGCCAACTTTCCTTGGAATTGGTTTGGTGATTTCTTAGCAGGAAAAAAAAAGGTAGCACTCGGGCTTAATGGCGCATTAATGAATGAGACGTGGCAAATGTGATAGAATTTATTCTTATTAGTTAAAGGTGTTTTAGTAATTCACCCCTCCATCCATTGTCTATAATCTCTTGTCCTTGAAGGGTCGCTGGAGGTTGGTGCTTATCTTGGGCATTGGTCATTTGGCAACCACCTGGACAAGTTAACCAGTCTTCACTGAGTATTTCACAAGTCTAAATAAAATAAAATAAAACAGAGTTTTTTTTTTAAAGATAAATTGATGTAAAGAATAAACTTTACAAATTTTGTCCCTTATTTTCAAAGGCACAAACACAAAACTTTTAGTTTTTGTTTTTTGCTGTTGTTGTTGTTTTGCAAACCATGAATTTTAGTAAGGAGAAACCTTCCATTCCGAAAATCCTTTGAGACGTCGCCTTTGCACCTTAATAATTTTCTAAACACGCATTTACAACCCAGGGAACCAATCATGAATCTGTTGTGTTGCAACTCATTGACTCTTTCAGCATCCAGCCCTGGTCCACGTTACATAAAGCCGATTTGGCAGCTGTATGGATGACTGTGTATGGGACTGCGTAGAAACTGATCCAGAACGGCTACAGATAAGTCAGGCAGTGGCGCAGTTATGTCACACCAGCCCCTCTGTAGCAAAATAACTAGGGCAATGGCACAGTTCCCTCTGCCCTCCCACCCCCCATCCCACAGCAAAACATCCACTTGTGCTTCTGCCCCCTCAGCTCTTGTTTGTGTAGCTACACAGAGTTGTAAGGTGACGGAATGATGTATACATTTTTAGGGTGATTTGGTGAGATGTTTTGAAAATGTTGTCTATGTCAAAGAGAGAGAGAGAGAGAGAAACAGCATCGCTGGAGACAAACAAGAGAGAGGACGTGAAAGGATGAATGGCTAATCTGAAACAGAAATAAGATCTTATGTAAGCCAGCATGCTGTCAGCCTGAGTTAGCCGTGCCCTACTGTTTAGCTGTGGGCCTGTGCACGCCATACACATTAGCGTGCGTGCCTAAATCCTTCCAGCTCTAGCATTCAATAAGCCGCCGCGTCCATTCATTCATACATTCTGCAGTGGACTTTTTCTCAAGTCACCGACAAAAAAAGCACGTGCAAGATTTCGCCGTTCTGGTCTTCGGCTCATTCTGTTCGCGCAAATGTGTCCAGTGCATTTGTTTTACCCCGCAGGTTTCCATTTCGCACAGTCTTGTGGGTCTTATAAGGTCACATCAGGATACATGAGACATCTATGAGTCATCGTACGTCAGTGCACAACATGCACATGTTTAATCAGCATCCACTTAACACTGAGGCGTTTGAAAGAGAACAAAGAGACCCTTTCTTCCACCTGACCTTTCTCTTTGTAACATGGTTGACACGGATATCGTAACATTAAATTTGAATCTACAAAAGTATTAAGTCACTGTTACATCTAATCAGTAAAATGAAGGGGGGTAATTTTACTTAACCGGGCTAGCACTAGTAAATGATTCAAAATATGTTGCAGAGGCAAAAAATCAGCAGAGTAAAAGAAAACTGAAGGCACAGTCATCATTTTGGAATATTTGAATCAGAATCACTAGAATCATAATCAGTGAAAGTATAAGTGTGTGTGCTTTGATCATTTTTAGGATGATCTCACTATTTCTGCACAGATATTAAATAAACTGGCAAACAATAGTTAAGTGTATTGTAACAAAACACTTTACTGCAAGTGAAGTGATTTTTTTTTTTCCAATTTATGTTTTTAGCTTTTTTGCCCTTTTAAAATCATGCTTATTTTTACTTATCTACCCACTCTTCGGTAAAAACACAGCAGACTCATTTTTTATAATGTTTTCATATAATTATTTATATTGGAAAAGGTGAACCCTTTCTTAATACTACAGGGTTTTTGCTCTGTTATATATATACTTTTTAAAAACTTATGCTTGTAAAATGTTTTGTTTGGAGAAACAAATTCAGCAGCATACATTTACAGTTTAATTGCTGGAATTCTTATTCCTAGTTTCAAATGTTTCAAAGCTTGTCCTCAAAACTCTTTCCTCTTTATATTTTTTGTGCTCCAGCTTAAGACAAATTGTCTCTTCTTCTGTTTGCAATCTTCTCCTTGTGCTCAGGTTTCTTCTCTGTGGATGTAAAAACTGTCCACTTAGATGTCTGACCTCTTTACTCCCAGCTTCTGTTTGCTCCTCGCATGGGCCGAAGTGGTAACTCTGCCTAGTGACAGTTTCAGCCAATAGAATTAGATCACCATCTTCTTTAGTGTGCTCTTTTTAGAACGGATTTAATTCCAGATGATTACAAAGTGACTGGATTTAACCACTAGTTTCACTGCTGACTGTTTCAAAAGCACTCATTTGAGCAGTTTTTGTGTCTAACACACGTGCTTCAAAACTTGCACATGCACACGGCTTTACTGAAATGGTTTTCTGTTTTACTTTCTTGCACCTGCCATTAGAGGGCACTGTAGGTTGTTGCATGAGCTGTGCAACATTTAAGACTAAACATATGGGTCCCTGCTAAAGACAGCCCGTTCAGATTGTCATAACATTTCTCTTTTTCACTGAGATGGTGGCTGTTCCTCTTCAGGTTCATGGGTTGAGCTGGAGGAGCTGATTGCAGCTGTGAGCCGAAGGGAAAGTCTGACAGGGCCTCAGGACAGCATCTCCTCTGCCCTGCAGGGGGAGCTAGAGAGAATCCTCCTTGAGGCGCAGCTGGAGTGTGAGAGGAGTAGAGACAGGTGAGGGACTTCGAGGCTTTGTTTTGGTTGTTTGTTTTATAGATCTGCTCAACAGAAGGATGAACTTCAGCAATAATTTGCCTCTTCAAGGCAACATTGACTTTTCACACTGCTGTTGGTTCCTTACTTGGTTCACTGTAACTCTCATTGTGCTCCTCTGTAGTCCTCCACAGGTGGTAACGCCACGGTCCACTAGTTCTCCAACTAGACCCACTAGTGAGCAGGACAGTGACTGCGTCCCTATACAGGTATTCACCCATCAACCTCACACAACATGAAATCCCCATGATAATTTAAAGGACATATTCATTTTGCATGGTATTTAACAGTGTTTTCCTTTTTTGATAAATGCCGTTTGAGATATTATGTAATAATTAATCTTGTTTAACTTGTTTTACACACAAACCTTTATTTGTGTTTTATTGGTTTTACATCTGACTGTGTCTTGATTGTTTTGGAATCGTGCAGGAGGAGGCTGAGCGGCGGGCGGACACAGACTGGGTGTGGGATTGGTCCAGTAGACCTGAAAATATGCCACCAAAGTAAGACTATGATTGTAACCTCAGGCGACAGAGGCATCAAAGATTTTCACTGAAGCATAGTCACATTATGCAAACATACAAAAAAATGTTTCTTTTTTGAAAAATATGAGGTTAGACAACAGTTATGACCTCTCTGAAAAAAATATATATTCATTTTTACATAATAAAAAAGCAATATTCAAGGAATCATAAATATATTATAAGGTTTTGTTTTTAGTTGGAAATTCAGCTCTGTTTCACTCACAAATCCCAACAAGCGATTTAAAATTCACTTTGCTTTGTGCGTTTGTTTGGGTTAACTGCAACAGAAAAACACGTTTTTGTCTTTATTTATGAATTATACCTTTGAGGAACTTGAATCCCCCTCATTATTATTTACTCTCCCACACTTGACATTAAATCTCCTCCACTATAATAAGCTTATTTGACAGGTAGCGGTTCTGACAGCTCTCAGATTGCCTGCATCGCTCCTCTTTGCAGTCCTCTCTTGTGCTCTCATTATCTCTGTATTTTTTTATATATTTATTTTTTCCTTTTTCGGGTCTTTCATCCTGGTGCGTCTTTTATATCTGACTTCTCGCTCTTCTCTCTGCAGAGAGTTTGTGTTCCAGCACCCGAAACAGCCAGGCTCCCTCAGTGTTAGGAAGACAGAGGTGATGAAAAGAGGAATTTTCTCCTCCGACGTTCTCCTCATCCTTGTTCCCTCCCTGCTGGCTTCGCATCTGCTCACACTCGGAGTCGGGTGAGACATATTAACAAGAACTCACCTTCTGTCACTTTATGTTTTGAGGTGTGAAAGTTGAACACGAGACTGGCAACTGAATACACGTCTACCTGATCTTGTAATCCCTTCGCTCTCTGTCGGGTTTAGAACTTGTGCCGCCATCGGTGTTCGTTATATTTAGCTGCTGAATTAAAAGAAATGAGCAAAAGAAAATTAGAATCGGACAAAATCTACATTGGAACTGGAACTAATCTAATTAGCAGTCTCCATTGAGGATCAGCGTCTCATGCTCCCAGTTGAGGTCATTGTGACCAATATGTATCAGCCGTGATTCTCAGGGTTGACTGTCCTGCATGTTTTAGCTGTTTCCCCTTCAGCCACACACCTGACTGAAGTGAATAGGTGATTTAAGGGTTCTGCAGCACTTTGTGGCCCAGGAGGCAGTGCAGTCCTTTAAATGAAGTGTGCAGGAGCAGAAACATCTCTAAAGCATGAATGACTGTGAGGCCTGGGGGTCAGTGATGGCAAACTCTGGTTGGACTTTTTTTTTTTTTTTTTTTTTGCCAGTAAGATGCTGATAATCGATAACGTCAATGAAACCCAAATCAAAACATTGCGAAACTTTCTATTGATGCGTTTGCTGAAATAGAGCATTTTGGAAAGGTTTATTTACAACAAAAGTGTTTTTGTTTTGTTTTTTTTTTTACATTTTTTTAAAGTTAAAAGAGAATGGGAAATACTTCATTCACAGTACTGAATAATGCAGACATGGTGGCAGTTTAGAAAATGTAGATTGTTAATGTGAAATGCAACAGTTTTGGATATTTTTCCTTCATTTAATGTCAAATCATATTTTCCATGCAAAGAAAGGCCTCTTGTGATTGTTTTCTTACAATTTTGACTAATAGTTTACCCATTCCTGCTTGTTTCTTTTTTGTTTTTTTCAGCAAATTTGAATTAGATTTTTGCTTCAACAAATGTGTTCTGGGTGAAGGAAAGAGGTACACTTCAACTTGACTCTGGAATTCAGAGATATAAAAATACATCTAAGCATTAAAAGCATCTCAACTGGGCACCAAAGTGTGCACAAGAGCACACTTTGGTGGAGCTTTTTTTTTTTCTTCCTTTTTTTCACTTCCAGTACATTACCTAAAAGTTTCCACTTGCGGTTAAACACTGGTAAACTTCGAGGAAGTGTTTAGTTTAGATGAATCATTAAAATCTCTCTTTCTTTCTTTCTTTCTTTTTTTTTTCTCTTTTCAGTATCTACATCGGGAAGCGCCTGGCCACATCCTCAGCTAGCACACTGTGACGTTGGCTGTAAGATCATGTTACCGTTCAGTCTGTTCAGATACAGTCTGGTCAATAAGGTCACAGTCCGCCCTTTCTCCCGCACTAATTTGCCTCGTTCCTTTGTCACGGGGCAAATGTTAAGACCTGCCTCTATGTACCTCTATCCAGCAGTCTCTCTCTTTTTCTCTCTCTCTTTCTCTCTCTCTCTTTTTTTTATCAGCATTTTTTTTGTCTATATGTACATGTGGTGGGGCCCGAGGAACGGAAGGATGCTGACCAATGAGTCAGACTGCGACCACGGTTACACTCCAGCAGTGCGACACTGATCTCAACCACGTAAAACAGAATCAGAGGAAAGGGATCGCTGAGACACAAGAGGAGAGAGCAAGGGAACAATGCATCCTTTTGATGAGGGGAGATGAAAATGGTTTGATGGGAACAATGTTCTGATGAAATGAGGTAGATAATACGTGCTAGCTATTCTCCCAACGTTGGACATGTCTGTCTTTTGTCAAAAGTAATGACCCTCTGTATGCCTGAGCTGCTTAAAAGGGGTCCTTGCTTGTTTTCTTTGTCTGCCCTAATGTTGAATCTAACGTAGAGACATTTAGTTGGCTGAGTGAATGTAGAAATGGTCCTGATTGTGCTTTTTGTTCCAGAAAGCAATTAAACATGTTTGACCTCTGACAAAGACAGTCACGATCCCATTAAACTTCACTCCTTTCAACCTTGATGCAACTCTGGCCTCTTCTCTGTCTTTCTTCAGCCCCTAAGCATGGAAGTTTTTTGGTGCACACATGTTCATCTCATTTAGCAAATGCACCCAACGCATTTTTAGCCAGCGAAGCACAAAAGGTTTGCTGAAGTAAGTCTTGGCGGCGGTACAACAAGTATTTTTAGTTTCTGGGTTTGGTTTGTCTGGAGATTATCATGCCGTGCTGGACGTCAGGAATGAACCATTTTTACAACCAACTGTGCTGTTAACAACTTGTAAATGAACCACGGCATCTGCTGCAACTTTATATCTGTTTCCACGCGAGGTAAATCACAACAAATAACAGATTATATTCTGATAAAACCCTTCAGTGAGTGTGCGTGTGTGTGTTTCCCAGGTGTTGTTTTTGTCTGCCCTCCAGCCCTGAGGACTCTTGTCTAACAAAATTAGAGTAAAAATACCATGACATCATACTAGCACGGTTCACTTCATCTGCATTTGTCATTATTTACGAGACAGACAATTTCCCCCTTTTTTATTTTTTATTTTTACAAGCTGCTGCTTTAGCTCATCGTGGATTTGATATGTTATTGCCTATTCCCATAAACTGGACATCTAATGCTTCTGGACAACCACATTAAAATATTAGGCCTGGGAAGCACACCAAGGTTTTTGCTGGTTGCCTACTGGGTGTAAGCGATGCACGTTTGTGGTCCGGATTGACCAAGCCCAATGAGTTTATCAGCCATTAGCGACTTGTTTGATGTCGGGCCTCCTGTTGAGCTTGTTAAGCCACTTGTAGACACTAAGCTGACAACGCAGCAATAAGACCAAACAAAAACAAGCACAGCGCACCTGGTTTCCATTCAGACATCCGCACAGGACTCGCCAAAGCAGCTCAACAACATTCTGTGGCGAGTTAGCAGAGCATTCAGAGTGATGTAAAGGAATTTGCCCCCTTACAGATTTCTTTGGTTCTTCTTGTTTTTGTCAAACTAACATGCTTCAGAGAGACGAACACGTCTTACATTCAGGCAAAGCTAATAGTTGCAAATCTAAAAAGGTGTTTTTTAATTTTTCACTCATTGAAGGTGAAAACGTATTCTTCACACCAACTTGGTCCTGGTTGGTCAGTCGTGCCAACAAGCATTTAAGACAACAGTTTTTTTTTCATAGCTGTGTGGAAATATTTCTAACATTCCTCTTTACTGAATTGTTCTAATTTTCTCATATTGAAATCTGTTTAAACAAGACCGGCTTGTTTCAGCTGATATAAGATCTTAATTGGATTTCAAGCTCTTTTTTTTGCTCGTATATTTGCATCTTTCTTCCAGGCAGGACTTGCTGGTGTGCTTTTCCATTACTGTCCTACTTCATAACCCAAGTGTGTTTCAACCAGACCATCACACGACCATGTTTGACTGTCACTAAGATGTTCTTTGGTCTCTAATTTGTTAGAAATACAACCATAATGAACTAAACTACCAATGCATCACATTTACAGTCAGACCAAAGCACTCACATGTTAAAAAAAGGTCACAATTTTCAGTCCTGCTTCTCTGAGTTTAGATCCAGACTCAAACAGTGAGTCAGAAATATAAATCTTAGTCCTGGTCCATGGAAACAAATACATTTCAAATACTCTACACTGAACTATTTATTAACAGCGCTGTCAAACAGTGCTGCATCTGTGTTTTATGCACCTTTCTTGTGTTTGCAGATATTCCTAAATATCAAAAGTAAAGTGATTAAGGCATGGAGACATCTCAACCAAGAGCAGCATATTAACTGCCTCTCCAGCACTGTCTGGTGAAATCTGTTTCTCTTTCTCTTCTCAATAACCATATTTTATCAACCCCTATCCTCAAACCTTAATAAAGACACTGAAAACCAGAAAAGCTCTTAGAGAGAGCAGACTCCTGCCAAGAATAATACACTACTTTGCAAATTTAAACAAAGTGATACAAATTTCAACCAATATCAAACTGATGATATATTTCCCTAAGCAAAATCCAGCCTTGTGATAGGATTATTTTGCTAACAGACGAGTAAAAGGGCAAGAAAAAATGGTCATATATTTTGACATAAAAGTGCTCTCTGCTTTCCAGCCTCGTGAGCCATTTGTCCTCGGCTAAAGACTAACAGACAGCCACAGGTGGAACAGACCGGTGTAAATCATCACGTTCTTAAAGTTATATTCCCCCTCGCTGTGATCTTTTGTGACATCTTCTCCGCAGGGAGGAGCCTGTAAAAATCTGTCGACCCCTTTAATATCCTCCCTGAAAGACGGCAACAATTACTACAGAGAGCTGCCTTTAACACCATCTGTGATTTTCCATACATGTGTCAGAATAGGCTTTGGGAGTCGTGTGGAAAGAAGTGATAAAAGAGAGCTCGAGCATTTGCAGTTATGAAAGAAAACTGTAATCCTGTTCTTGAAAGTAGCCGAAGCTCCAACAGGACTTGAAAGAAGTGTGTTCATTTCCTGGACTCCACATCTGTCTCTCTGGGAAACACATTATCTTCTCACTTCCATGCTGCTAGACAGGAAATCGCGAGTTCAGTTTCAAAGAATTTGGATGTAACAAAAGAGTATAGTTAAACTTGCACAACGTCTGCGCTTTGACATTAAAACATCATCACCTATTTGATTCGACGTCTCAAGGAACTCGACTTTACCATGTGCGCCAGTGGGCTGTTTCCCTTTCCTGAAAGACTTATTTTGAAGGATACTGAGTTATTGTTCTGCAGAATATGCCCGCACCTTCTCACTCAGAAATTAGACATACGGGCTACAGCAGACATATAATTCAAACCAGATGTTTACACGCACTGTACAAAAAGACAAATAACCTTTTTTTTTTTCAATGACTTGATATTAAATCAGACAAAATATTTCCTGTTGTAGATCAGCTAGAACGAGCAAAAGTATTTCAATTTGCTTGAATAATACCGAAAAAAATGTTAGATAGGTAATGTACTTTAAACACATGAATGGAAACATTTGGTTTCAACTGTGCAACCAAGCAGTTTAATTTTTACACTTTTTGTTACTACTTTCTGTACCAAGCTAGTTCAAAATAGTACAAATATCAGCTGATAGTTTCCTAAATACGTTCCAAATTACCAAAGCTTTCTGCAATTCCCTGGCTCTTTTCAAAACCCATTTGTATCATTAAATCTGACCTAACACACAAGGTTGAATTGGATGGCTTGAAAAAACGTGTTTTTTTTTTGTTTTTTTTGTTGTTTTTTTTGCTAAACATGTGCTTGTCATCTTGTATCTGCTGCACGTAATTATACACTAGGAAGGGAAAATAATTGCTTCCACGTGCGGTTGTAGGTATACAGCTCTTTTCTCCTCCCAGCAGTCAGTCATGCAGAGTGAAGGTGGCCTGGGCATGAACGTGAGCTGCACTGTGTCTGAACAAATGACACAGTGTGTTCCCCTTTCCTCTTTTCGGTTTCCCTCTGCACTGCGGACCTTTGTAGCTCAGACACGGTAGGTCACGATGTGCCAGGAGTCTGAGGGACTAATAAGAGCACATGGAATAAGACTCAGTGAAGCACAATGCGCTGCTGTCTGCGCTTGTGTAAACAAGCGGCTCGGGATCATGTAGGTTTGTTGGGGGTTTTTTTCGTCGCTTCCTGAAAACGGTTCCACTCGTGTTTTGCTTTTGAGCAACCTTTATGAAAAATTTAGTGAAAACGAAACTGAGTGAGATGAAATTTGTGTGACTAATAAAGGCCCCTACTCCCACTGCTTTCCTCTCTAAACCATTTACACTGTTTTTGCACCTTTTATGTCAGAAATATTCTGTAGAATTTAACAGGAAAAAAAATAAATATGTTATTGGAAATAGGAAAACGCTGCAATAACCTGGCTGCATAACTGTGTGCACACTTAAAGTAATGCTATATCCTGTAAAGTTACTTCAGTCTGAAAAAGTTTTTTGTGTGTGTTGTCATTTAGACATTTGCTCACTTCACCTTTTCTAAAATTCTCACAATCTGTCAGGTTTTGAAGAAATGTCTTGTCCTGAGCCTTCCTGAGGTTATTGTATAACGTTTATGTCAAACCAACATATTTAACTATAGGTATACTGTTTTTTTGGAGATTCTTGGTGTTACTGTTATTATGCCAAACATGGATCTTGACTTTGTGGCGCAAAAGTTTAGCTAGTTATAGCACATTCTCCTATGAGCCTCTGTCTGCTAACCCTACTCCTACCAATGCAGTAATTTGTTGCCACATGTAAAACACAATTACATGATTTGTTGGAAATTCCTGCAGCTCAATCCCTCTAAATGCCGTTCTCCAACACGACCAATTTCGGTTTCGTGTCTCACTCAGTTTCGAAAAAAAAAAAAAAACAGTCAGTTTTTGTCAGATGTCAGAATCTTCTCATGAGTTCCAATGGAAGCAGATGAAGGAGATTCAGATGGATTTATAAGATCTATATTCTGAAGAGTTCCTCACACCATATCCATTAGCAGTTGCTAATGGAGTGGATTCTCTAAAAGAAAATATGAAAGAGAGCAGTAAAAAAAAGTGCCAAAAGGTTACACAGGGATGTTCTTGTGCAAAGCAAAGATGTATGTGCCGAGCTGTGTGACTGACTTAGTGTCAAGTATCAATGGAGGTGATTTATAACTGTGTCTCTCTACACTTGGAGGTGTCTGGGAGTCTGTGAAACAATCACTGAGGTGAAACGAATAAGTAATCTGAAGCAGCTGTTGTGAATGACTGGAAGAGCAGCTGTAACTTCTGAAAATATCTGAAACTGAACTCATAGTTTAGACTTGGAGAAGCCATCAGTCAGACAGTGGGTTTGCGGGGGCTTTTATCGAGTACCCTTGCATAATACCGAATAACTTCCTAAGATGCTCAAACCACACTGTCTGTTGTTTTAGAAATTATGTGTTCGTTCCCTGCACTTTATTCTCAGAAAACGTCTTCCACCATTAATCCTTCATCTTAATAGCCACGGTTTTCTAAGACGTGCAGCTTTATGTTACTGTGTCCACAACGCAAATGCTCCTGAGTGATTTTGCAGAGAATTATGGGGAAGTGATTCAGTAAGGTGAAAGGGATTTTTTTTTAAAACTCCAGCAATGATTTCCTGCTACTTCCAAAGAAATGGTACAACAAATCCCAATGAGCAGGTAGCATTTACTCCAGCTCACAGAAACACATAAAAGGACACAGGATATAAGCTGTCAGTGGTATAAAAATAACAAACCCAAAACACAGTTCTTCTTCTTAGAATAAATTTTGACTTTGAGCCAGAAACATTTGATGGCTGGTTTATATTCATTCCCTCCACTCTGTGTTAGGCAATTCCAGGAAATTCAAGTGTTTCATCCACCATGAAATGCCAATTTGGCTGAAGAGCACAGAGACTAAATATGGTACAGGATGTGGGTCATTTCACGAATCCATTGCCTTAGGTTCAGAACTACTCAAATATACATACACATTTTAAAAATCCGGCTACTTAATGCTGCAATTTCACGTTTTGGAGCGCGTCCCATCTTTGGGCTGGGGTAAGATTTTGATAGATGCAGAAGATTTAATGAGGTGTTGGATCAGAACCCTCTGATGTACTGATGGACCGATTTTACATAACCTCATCGGTTTGGACCTATCACAGCTTGTGACACTCTGAGTCCCACAGCATAATGAGCACTTGAGGACTGAGCAAAAGGAGCAAGGTGTACTCATCATGGTCACCTCCAGCTGTTGCTATAAAATCCTGGGCCCATCCCGCAAACACGAGATTTCAAAAAGTTTCTGATGCAAGTCTTAATGTACGAATATTCTCAGTGCGATACTGTAATTTCTGAATCTTGCAAAGTTGTCGGGGAAACTTGCATCAGTCTCCAAGGCTGGATGGAAAAGAAGTGGAGTGCTCTCTGGGCAATTTGCCTGTCCATCATGGGGCAACACAGGAAGATGCAAGATAAACAGTAATTCTCACCTTAACACACATGCCTAAGAGCCTAATTTATTCAACTAGCAGTCATTTTATTACTCAAGGGCATTAGTAGACTTCAAGCACTGAACTCTCAGAAAATTAGCTTGTTGCTTGTTCTGAGATCCAACAGCAGAGAAACAATAAAAAGCCACAGTAGAGGTCTGAGTGTTTAAAGTACAAGTTCATTTGTGACCTAAAGATGGCAAAAACTGAAGGCAAGTATCCTACTGAAGATTTTACAGAGGGAGAAGTAAATTAGAAGAGTTGGTATTTTTGGTAGGTTTGAAGATTTTTCCTACTTGGTTCTTGTGGATAGTATTTATTACACAAGAGTAGGTTCTTTAGAATGAATTGCCTTCTGTTTCATATTTTTGCTGTGTTTTTTGGGGGATTGTTGGAGGGCACACAGACAGGTAATAATTCCTGTAGCTGAGCAGAACAGCATGTGGAATCAGACCGACACAACTTTTGCAGTAGTCACTCTGTGCAGCTCATCCTCACCATCTTCTGCTAGTCTCTAGGGGGCGGTGTGGGGCTCCTACAGCAACATGGCGTCCATAAACTATGACGCATCTTTCTTCTTGTTATTGTCCTTTTAGGTTTAGGAAGGAGTTTAGCAGATTAATTTATAATGGCTTGTATTGGATATATATATATATATATATATATATATATATATATATATATATATATATATATATATATATATATATATATATAAACTTTAGGTCCAATTTTATATTCATAGATGTTGCCTTCCTAAAAGTACACTTTCTTCATTTTCTTCAAACTCTACCAACCAAAAGGTTCTCAATGCAATTTCTATATGGGAATTTTTGTGTGCGTTTGTCTAATTAGCACAGTGGTAAGTGCTGTGTTCAAATTCAAATTCAAAAAAATTTAATGTTGTTGTAACTCATTAATTTAGATTCTTCAAAGAGTTATTGAAGATGCCGACGGCTCTACCTTCAATTATTTGTTGTATTGCTGCCAATACGCCAGGTGGACCTCGCGGATCTGTCAGTCAGAAATCCAGCTGAAAGGACCT
The DNA here is from genome assembly GCF_904066995.2 of Poecilia reticulata. Classification (NCBI taxonomy): domain Eukaryota; kingdom Metazoa; phylum Chordata; class Actinopteri; order Cyprinodontiformes; family Poeciliidae; genus Poecilia; species Poecilia reticulata. The sequence continues at coordinate 10,523,572 of NC_088841.1, read as the reverse complement.
GACAAACCAACAAAGTGCGGCTGGAGTCAGAGTGTTTTCACCTCCAGGTTGAAGATGTCTGATAGGCAATATTGCTTCTCGTCAGCATGAAGGGCCGATGGATGAATGCACCTGAGAGGACAAGCGGAGATAATTATCTTGTATAGATTACAAAAGATATACAATTAGCTTTTGCAATGAAAAGTAAACTGAGAAAACCAGGCATTTCACCAAAATATATATTTTTTTCAAAACAGTTAAACGTCTTATTTGACAGTTTTTTGGGCGGGGTTCAAACTTTTAGAGGGTTAAACACTGTTAGCTTTTCATTTTTCAAACAGTTTGTCATCTTGACCTTCACCACAAGGTTGTTAATTTTTAGCCTTGTCTGGGGAGAACAAAAAGAACTCATTGCCGTGAAAATGTTCTTCTTGGTTTGGCCATGGTTTGTACTGACTCATTGAGTTATATCCATACCGCTCTCTTTAATGTGATTTACAACTGTACAATACAAGAAATAAAGCTCAGACCGTGTGTAAGGGTCTTAGGATTTGCTCATATCAGTTTTACGAATGAAAATAGTCAAGGGATGCTGTCAGACACATCTGAGGTCTGGTTTTATCTCATCGCCAGCTGCACTGTTCACTGTCTGACCTCATCCACCGCACCGTGACGTGAGTCAGCCCTGCTTCTCCAGAAAACTGATGTGGTTTGTTGGGATCTTGGCTGCAGCTGCCAGCTATGCACCGGGGGTCTGAGGGGGCCTTCTTTAAAGGATCATTTTGAAAATCCACCCGAGCGCCCGGGATGGAGTGCACGTCAATGTACAACAAAGAACAGCCCAGACGCAGAACAACCTCTAGATGTATGGAAACTATGAGTCACTTGCTGCTGTTTGTTGCTATAGACACTCGTGTTTGTGTTTGTTTGTAAAACCATGTGGTGACCCAGTCGACTTTCGAGAATGAACGTTTCAAACATTTTCTGACAAATATTGTTTTTGTTTTGGGGGCTCAAAAGCAGCTGGCCAACCAACTGGCTTACACTTTTATGACATAAAAGTGAAACACGAACGTCGTGCAAAGGACGCAAAACTTTAGGTAAGAATTTAGTCTCAACGCCTCCCCCAGACATGCCAACGACCTGGCCGCCTTGTGAGTCAGTCAGTCACCTGTCTGAAGCTGGTTAGCACGGCTCGTTAAGGTGTGAGTTCTGGAGCCCTCGTTTCCTGCAAGAGCCCAACGACAAGAGAGGAAATCTGGGACATTTGGAAAAGGTATTACATCTAATCCTCTGGAAGGGAGGTAAAAGAATTTCCCCAGTTCTTCACACTGTCTGAATATAGAAATCACATTTTCAGAGAATCCCCTCAAGCGTGACCCCATATTTCTAAATATACCTTTTTGCTCGTTAACCTGGGATCCCATGAATCAGGAGCTGCTCGTGATCGGGTGAGGGGGTGGGGGGTGTGGGGGGGGGGGGGGTATTGTGAAATAGCCCTGAGGAATCAGCAGCTGCCGCTAGGAGCCAAGAGTTTCCCCTGGTCACTCCTTCTCTGCATGGGGCAGTCTGAGGAAGGTTTAAAAGCAGGTTCAAGCCCCAATGCTCCTCCCTTAGCAACACTCCTACGATCTGCTCCGTCTTTCTTATTCACAAATCAGATACATACACACAAAATAGTCAACAGTTTAAGAAAGACTGGACATGTCAAGCTTGGCTTACTTCTAATCTAAAAAAAAAAAAAAAGAAAACCAGTGCAAGATAAGCTTCTGCAGAGAACCTCCAGGTCTGACTCTGAAATGATTTTGTGGACATTCATCCTTCTGCTCTCGCAGCTGTTATTAAACCTGTGCTTACATGCAGAGGCCCAGGCTTTGGGTGAGTGTTATCATTTCATTTTGTGTTTCATTGGTATTGCCAATAATAATTTAAATAGCTGGAGTAAAATGCTTCCTTTGTAAAGCTTGCTTTTAAACGTGCTTAGTCTGTATTTCAGCCCACAGAAACAAATAAAATACAGGCATCCTTTTTATTTGGAAGTTGTTTTTTTAATTCACTGTTATTATGCAATTTTCCCTAATATGTCAGAGAAGATTTAATGGCTCCACCACTCACTGCCTCACCACACATTTGTTAGATTTCATGGGATAATGGTGAAGTAGACACTGTGAAAGCGGATATCATTTGCAGACCCAGAGAACATAAAGGCTCAGACGTTCTGAGTGACACTCACAGAGGTGTGAGAAAAATGCTAAATATTCCTGTCAACTGTTGAGGAGATGAGGTAGTCAAATAATTCTTTGTGTTTCTGACAGGAAGTGGGAAAACGAATGAAGGCAGATGAAAGTTTTAAAAACCGTCCTATTGAAGTCCTGCGAGCCAGAACTATTTGATTAGTTCAGCTTTGAGGAGTTTCAGCTTTCTGGCTCGATTTAAATAAATTCCTAGCTTGGTCAAACACACGGGAATAATCAGGGATGATCATTTTCTGAACTCCACACTCTCCACTCTCTCTGTGTCTGACACGCACTTAAAATCCAACATGCACTCATCACCAAAGCCCCACACACAAAATAAACCCGCTGACCGTGAAATGTTTGCATTTCTTAGCTTTTGTACTGATCACACCAGGTGATTGATGGCTCACCTTTCAAGCACTCATTAATCCCCGCAAATCCCGTGGTGCCTGGCGTTATGTATACAACCGGTCCAAATTAATCAGCTGTCATTTCCCTTGCAAATTGCAGCTTGCTTGACTGGAATTCACTGAGTGGTACCAATTTGAAACTATTACTCCAGTTTGATTTTAATAGGAATGATTGGTGCAATGGCTTTGCTGATTGCTGAAGTTGGTGAGTTTTGAAATTCCTCAGGAGGTACAAAAAACTCTGTTGAAAAATAAATAAATGATGTAATGAGAAGGGAGAAGGAGGTCTTCATGCAGTGAAAGTATTTCTTTTGTTTAGTTCGGTAGCACGATTAAAAAATATGGTTTTAGAATTGAATTGTAATCTGGGCCTAAACTGTTTGAAATTGTTAAACAGTTTGACTAAGAAGAAATTCTTTAAGGCTAACCAGATATAGCAACTAACCAGTAACTTTAGCTAACCAGCAGCAAAAAACGCTGTGTTTTAAAATAAGATGAGCAAATGAACAAAAAATCTTCTAAATATTGTTGTCGTACAACCATTACAGACAAGAAAAAAAATATCTGTGACTAACTCACCACATATTATTCCTGCTGACTTACAAGCTAATATTGTCACTTCGACACTGTCACACGGCTAGCTAGATGCTACAGGAAGTGAGTCCTGTCAACACTGGAACACACATTTAAAGAGACTTTGAAATAAGACTTTTTTTCTATTTGTACCACATGAAAAATTCATGTTTGCCAGTAATAATTCCCAATAGTGTTTTTTTTAATTACCTGCTTAGATTGTTCTTAGGACTTAATAGTCCTAAGAAATCGTTAAGAAATGTTAGCGATTTCTAGCTAACATGATAAAAGCTCCTTCTGCAATAAGTTTTTGCTGCCAGTTTTATTGTGAAAAAGGAACACCAAAGATTTTATAAGAAAATGCCTAATTATCCTCATATTCATTCATTAGAACATCTTTGCTGAGCTCAATATATGATATAATTCAACCAAAAAAAAAAAAAAACTCATTAAGACTAAAACCGCTTTTCCAAAAGTGACATCACTTTTTCGAGGTTTATTTTTAATTTTACAGGAGTGGAAACATAAAAAGCATAACATGAAAACCATACATCAAAGATTTAAAAATAAATAACAAGCGGTAATTGGCCTCTACTTGTATAGCACTTTTGTCTGCTTTGACAATTTCAAACACTTTACACTTTAATCAGTCATTCACCCATTCATACACACATTCACACACTGATTGTGGCAAGTTGCATTGTGGATATAGTAGATAAATGGTTCTAATGAATTAAAACCATACAAAAAAATTTGCTGCAAGATGTGAGTATTACCCACTAATATCCATAAAAGTACCTTAACCCTGACTTCACATTTTTGCTTTCAAGCAAAAAAGCATAAATGAGAGCCTTGAGTTTTATATCGGTCCATTTTCATTAGCCAGCATAGTAATTGCCTAATGAGATGTCAGACAGATTATGTAAAGTGTATTCCAATGCTGATGATTTATTTCTGCCATTACAGTTTGACATCATTTAAAAACAAAACAGTGAAAAAAAATTATTATTTTTTATTTGTTTTTGTTTTACACAAAAGCTCAAATGCAAAGAATTAGGTAAGCAGCAAACCAAAGAATGTTTTTACCATTTGCTTCCATGTCTGATTTATGTGCTGCCTCTGAGGGTAGGACATGTCTCTGGATTGCTTTATAGCTTTGAACTGATCTTGTTTTATGGAGCTTGAAATTTGAGGTTAATCAGGAGGGTGAAATGAAATACTTTCTCTGGGTATCTTGTGAACGATACCATTGACCCTTAAACGCCTTCAGTCTGGAAGACTCATGAATAACATATCTTTGCATGAGGTGTATATATGTTTATAGTGTGTAGAGATACTCTAAGGGCCTAGATGTTGCTTTGTTATTTTGTTTTGTGAGCTTCATCTGGTTTGACCATAAACACAGCTGCTGTACTTGGTTTTCATACAAAAAAGAAGCATATTTTTTCCTAAAACGTTATCAAAAAATCATACATTCAGCAACTCAGTCCCATGTGATGGCTTACATTTCTGTCCCATAAATTAGAAATATATGTTTCAAAGTAAAAAAAAAAAAAGAGAATTTTCATCTGAGGGAGTCTTGCAAAAACTAAAAAGTAAAAAATTGTCTAGACTTTGAAACCATTTGGGAGTAATTTTGCCCCGTCTCAACAGATGCCCTTGCTGACTGCTTTATGGTACTTGTGTATTCACAGTGTTTGCAGATGGGGGACTAAAGATTCAATGCCAATCCTTCTGTGGTCGTAACAACTCCCAAGTTACTTTATTAAAGGGAAATTCTAACCATGAAAATTAGTGGGGGTTGGGGGGTTTGTAATATTTTGTTCCTCTTCTGCATTTGTTTCCCAAATTCTACCACGCTTCTGACCATACATTTACTCAAAGATATATTCCAGATCTCAGTCACCTTTATTAAAGACTTGACATAAAGCTAAGGTTTGAGTCCACAGCTTTGATTTACTTCAAGTCCTATTTTTATGTATTTCCTCCTCTGATCCTGCCAAGTTTGCACAGAAATCTCCAAGAACAACAAACACTCGTTCATCATCATCACATTCTTGTAGACTCAAAGCGTGTTTACACCCGAGCGTGGCTGCAGGTAGCAAAATATTCATACCCCATCATTCGCTGCTTGTGTGCTTCATTTCTCTTTCCCTGTCAGCAGTCTACGATCTGCTCACCTCGCCTGACTGCTTGCCAGACCTGCTGCAGGGAGGTTTGGCTGAACAAGGGGTGAACGAGGTTTTCATCTTAACCACCTTCAAGCTGCAACCCAAGACTGGAACCACACTGTTTGGTTTGTTCAACCCGAGGGACAACAGCAAGTATTTTGAGTTCACCGTAATGGGGAAGCTCAACCGGGGTAAGTAGACAAGAAACAGGAGCTGGTACTGGAAAGCTGCGCCGATCAATATTTTTGTATAAATATTTCACATTTTTAGAAATTCTTCTGCATCAGTAATTCTCAAAAAAAAATTATCTTTTGACCCGCGTTTTTCAACTCTTAGCTGAATGCTATTTGACAACTGATCAAATGCAACAGGGAGTAAATGCAAGACAAAAACAAACAAAGGTCAATATTGTGTTTACAGAAGAAAAATTGTGTTACTTTGTTTGGTATTTGAAGAGATTCTGACTTTTTATATTTACATCTATATTAACTTTGTGTCAAAATAACTTTAATTATTTTGACACAAAATAATTAATTTGGCAAAAGGAGCATATTTTGATCATTTTAGCATAAATAAAGTGGAAGAAAATAGCAAACATTAAGGCAGGATAACATAATTTACATGTCGGCATGTACCGTATTTTCCGCACTATAAGGCGCTCCGGATTATAAGGCGCACCTTCAATGAATGGCCTATTTTAAAACTTTTTTCATATATAAGGCGCACCGCATTATAAAGCTCATAGAATAGACGCTACAGTAGAGGCTGGAGCTACATTATGCATCCACTAGATGGAGCTGCACTAAAAGGGAATGTCAACAAAACAGTCCGACTCCAGTCAGCGAGGAGAGCCTTCCACGACTAGGCCGGGGCGTGGCCGGACAATGGTCACCCTTCTCCGTTCGCGCACAGCATGTTTGTGGAGAACGTGGTGCTAAATGACCTGCAGGACCTGATTCTAGACAGCCGGTAGGTAGATATAGGTCAGTCAAACTTTATTAACAAACCAGCTTCTGACAACTATCCCAGCATGCACCGCGCGCTTCTTCTTTTATGGGCGAAAATGAAGTCGGCGGCTGCTTACCGTAGTTGCTAGACCTGTTGTGGCTCAATATTGGTCCATATATAAGGCGCACCGGATTATAAGGCGCACTGTCAGCTTTTGAGGAAATTGAAGGTTTTTAGGTGCGCCTTTTAGTGCGGAAAATACAGTAATTGTCATATTGTGGAAGTAAATGCTCTCATACTTTCCCTCTTTTTTTTCTGTCTCCTACATGGCTGTAATTTCTCCAAGCTGTGCTACGTTACTTGCGGACTGACAAGAGAATGAGCTCCGTTAGCTTCAACAACCTTGTGCTGGCGGACGGCCAGCAGCACCGGCTGTTGTTCCACTTGAAGGGTCTGCAACAGCAGGGTCCAGGCGGGGTGGAGCTACATCTGGACTGCAGGCTGGTTGAGACGGTCCGGGATCTTCCTGCCGCCTTCCAGGGTTTGCCAGCGGGATACGGCATGGTGGAGCTAAAGACAATGCAAGCCAGGGATCAGGTAACATGTTCCTTACAGTAACTCCGTGCTGAAGGCCCAACTTTCTGTCTCTGATATGTTCAAAGACAGACACACAAAGCATAACCTTTTGTGTTGCTCTAACAGGAGAGCTTAGATGAGCTGAAACTGGTAGTTGGGGACTCGTTTGAGAACGTTGCATCATTGCAAGACTGTCATTTTCAGCAAAGAGATTCGGTTCAAACTTTAGGTAAGAATCTATTTGGTGAGTAATTGCCCATTGAGAAGGCTAAATACTTCCCCTGACAACATCCCTAGTCATAAAAACAACATCCAGAATCCAGTTAATGAGAATATCCCCCGCTGTTGTTCCGGTTAAGCAACATAACATTGCCTTTCTTGTAGGGGTCAACACAAAGCAGCTGTCAAATCAAATGCTGGAGTTAACAAAGGTGATAAACGAGCTGAAAGACGTTCTTATCCAGCAGGTAAGTTACTTCAAACAGTTTCTCTGAGCCTTCTACATCCCTTCCTCTTCGCCACTGACCTTCCGACCGGACAATCTCTTTCAGGTCAAGGAAACATCTTTTCTCCGAAATACTATTTCAGAGTGTCAGGCTTGTGGTAAGAACATTTTCTTGTGTCGGTTTCATTCACCAGAAACAGACGTAATGTGAAACAACTGTGTTTTTGATTGTGATTTCAAGGTCTGGGTGGAACAGAGGTGGTGAAACCGAGATGTGCTCCTGGTGTCTGTTTCCGCGATGATATGTGTATCGAGACAGCGAATGGTGTGGAGTGTGCGCCCTGTCCTGACGGGTACACTGGAGATGGCTTCAACTGTGATGATGTTGATGAGGTAAAGTCTAACTCAATGGTTTGTTTGCCCTTCTTCCTATATTTAAATCAGTTAAATAACAATACATTTTGGCCATATTGTATCAGGAGCTGCCGTAGGCATATCTGTTATTTATTGGTTGTGATCATGTTACATGCAGTGGCTTTAGATTTATGTCTAAATACTTCAATTACCACAATGTTTTTGCACATGACAAAAGTTTTTGCTGCACGAACACAACAAGTTAATGCAGCTAAGGTTTAACACTGCGTTCAAATTGCTACAAGTATTACTTCTGGATGCATGAAACTGAAGGTGAAACTGATCGGATAATCTACTTTTTGATCAACTGGACAAACAAATGTCAGATCACTACAGGATACTTATAAAGTCCTGAAAATCATAAGCAGTCATAAGATCCTGAAGTATAAAAAAGAAATGAATAAAAACCAGATGGTGTTGTCACTACTTATGTGACAACACAGTGAATTCCACACCACTGATCCCTATTCAGAAAGGAAAACCACTAACAGGGATGTCCATTAAATCAAAGCAAGCACATTGGTCTCACAGAATATTGTTTTTTTTATTGCTGTTTTCTTGCATCATGAGTGATTTCCCATACCTCTTACCTCCACATTATAATTTTTCTTTGGCCATATTGGGGAACTTTTAGAAGCAGGTGCAAACAGAAACTCTCAGAGGGACCATCAATCAGAGGCATAGGGTCTGATGACACTTCAAGGGCCCAAACATGGCATAGAGGTAAACGTACTGGAAAGAGATAGAAGTTTGTAAATCTTCTGAACATAAGTAGAAGAAGGTGTGTGGGTGTGGTGTGTGTTTCTCTGTTTGTACTGGCCCATTTCAGAGGGCTGGCCCCTTCAGCCTCTCTTTTTTTTTCAATCCTTTCATTAGCAAAAAGGTCACAGAGTCCAGAAACTTTTAGAGAGAAGCCCTGTGAGGAACACATACATTTCTGCTGCTTCAGCAGAGCTCATGTCCTCCTTTTCTGCAGTGCCAGTTTAACCCCTGCTTCCCCGGAGTGAAGTGCGTTAACACCGCCCCTGGCTTCCGCTGTGACGCCTGTCCGCTGGGTTACGTCGGCCTGCCGGTGGAGGGCGTGGGCATTTTGTTTGCTCAAACCAACAAACAGGTATGAGTTAAACATGAAGGAAGCAGCATAATTTAACAATCACTTTTTTTTTGAGTGATTATTTTTTTCTTGAAAGCAAATCAAAAAGGAAACCGGAAATCGACCTACTCCTTTGTCTGATATTTTTATTTTTTTTATTTATTAAGCTTGCAACATTTGATTTGCTTTGTGTTTTCACAAGACTGAAAGTTTCACTCTAAGCTCAAATTTCCAAATCTTCACTTTGTCTCCGTCAAACAAACATTAATTACATTCAAAGTTAAAACACATCTTCACAATAAACAAATCTTGTGAATTCTCAAGAGAAATAGCTGACTAAAAGCCGGTTCTCCAAAAAGCAAGTAAAAATTAAAAATTAGAAAATGTCTCAAAATGTGGGGGGGGGGAAGCTAAGCTGATTTAAGAGGACTTTTCAGTAGGATAAAAAAGAGAGAAAACAGCATTTTGGATTCACAAAAACAAGATGAGACAAGATTTTAACAATAGAAAACCAAGTATCCCTTTTTTCTGTTTGTTATTAATTTTAAAAACAAGTGTACAATGTGTAATCAGGGTAGAACATTGTACAATGCAATGCATTTTTTGTATATTCTCGCTAACTACTTGAACAGTATAACACTGACTTGAAATTCTAAAACAATTTCAGCTTTCGCGTTAGCTGTCATGTCTTACCCAGTGACAGCATGGGCACAGAGCTTACAATTCATCCACCGTGCTTCCTGTCCTTGTTTCTTAATATGCTCTTGAAATACTACCAGAAAAACAATGTAAAAGTAGTACAAGCTTTTGTAACTGAATGCTGCGAGCCAATCCAAAGAGCAATCTGTGCTCTATCAAGACAACATAAGAACTCTTTCTTTGTTAGTTTGAAGTATGAGTCTCAGAGATTATGTTCTGCACGCAGTTAAAGCTCTATTGATAGCACTCAGATTCACATCTGGGACACTTATTTAACAGACAATGTCATGCTGTCAGCAACCAGGTAGCACATGCGAGGTGGATTTCTCTTAGACGAGAAACAATGTGACATTTTAATATCACAAGATCTCGTGCCATAAGAACTCATTACACACCTGCTTCTCAGTTTGGCAACTTTCAGAAAGTTATTACATTTACAGTCAAACATCTGATGAGTACTTTCAATTTTAATGTGACTAAAACACAACCCAAATGAAAACCTAATAATGAAACCCAAAGTTTTATTAATTGCATTATAAACCAGATTTTCTGGTTAACAATCTAAAACCCAAAGCAATGTCTGCTGCATATGCATAAATGAACTGTGCAAAAGATGGAGAGGACAATGGTTGTTTTATAACCACATCAACTGTAGTTGAGAGCTCATTTCTTGCATTTTGGGGTACAAAAATGATGATTTTAGTCTTTCCTGCATTGACTTAAAAACTTCTGACTCAAACACTCATATTTTGGGATACACAGACTATGATATGATGATTACACCAAAATATAAATGCCATCAGAATAGATCCCGAGAAAGTTGTAGTAGTCCACAGAGCCCTGAAGATGGCTGAGAAAAAAGTGAGCTGAGAGTGGTGCCTTGAGGAACCCCTTATGCAATCTTTGTTTGGTCCGATTTTAAGTTAAAAACCAACATATTATAAGACAGTTACCCTCTTTCAAATCTGTTTATAAAATTGTTATGATCAATTGAGTCAAATCAGTGTTAAATCATGACCCATTTAACACTTATTCCACAAACCTGTAATTTTTTATTTTTATTTTTGAGGCATTGAGGTTAAAAGATGTTTAAAAGATGTTCAATCACTAGAAGAGTTTGTAGAAGATGTTTGCACATGACAACAAGCAAACTTCTTGTAATTTCATATGATATAAGTTTAAAACATTATGTCTTTATGACACAGAAAAAAAAATTGGATTAGCCATGTGTCAGTTTAAGACTGAACCTCTACCTGATTAGTGCATATTATTCACAGCTAATGTGACGGTTTCCTGTGTAAGGTCAGACTGTCATAAATCAAGTCTTGAAGGACTACCAAGCTGTGTTGTTTTTAATTGAATTTTAAATGCAGCCATAATGTAATATACATGTGGAGTTCAAATATTTACAATATTCTACGTTTTAATTATTAACTCTGTAATTTGTTATTCACTGACTCCACATAGGGGAAGGCTTTTTGCTGTCGGGGGCATTTTTCAACAGATTCATTACTGAAACAATGCACTTTGTAGAATTTGTCACAAAGCCAAACACTGTAATTCATTTTGGACTCATTTGCTTCTTTTCTACCCATTTCAGGTCTGCGATGACATTGATGAATGCAAAGGACCCGACAATGGTGGCTGCACTGCAAACTCAATCTGTCACAACTCTGTGGTAAGAATGCACTCCGGCCAACACATGCGGATCATGCTGGGCGTATTCTTCTCATTTTGATTTACATTGCTGTTCCAAGTCATTCACAGCTGCCCTGATTCCTCCCACAGGGCTCCTTTTACTGTGGCAGCTGTAAGACTGGGTTCACAGGAGATCAGGTGAGGGGCTGTGAGCCAGAGCTCAGCTGTGGAAACAGCCTGACCAACCCCTGCAACATCAACGCCGAGTGCATTCGAGAAAGAGATGGCTCTATTTCTTGTCAGGTAGGATTTTTTAAAGCCCACATTTCTGCACTCCGGTGTCTGACTCGGTGACGTATTTGGTGTTCTTTCTGAAAGGTGTTTCATTTGCTTTCTCAGTGTGGAATTGGCTGGGCGGGCAACGGATACCTGTGCGGGAAAGACACGGACATTGATGGATACCCAGATGAAAAACTCAAGTGCAAGGACGCAAACTGTAGAAAGGTACGCAAAGTGGATGTCTGTCGAAGGCGACATGAAGGAACTCTATCTAACCTTCTTGTCTCTGCAGGATAATTGCATCTTTGTTCCCAACTCTGGTCAAGAGGACGCCGACAGGGATGGCCAGGGAGACGCCTGTGATGACGATGCAGATGGTGACGGTATTCCCAATGAGCAGGTCAGTCAAAATCTGACTGGAAGTTCATCAGCATTCTTTAAAAATTCATTAATAAAGTGCCTTGCAAAAGTGTTCTCTTAAATTTTTTGCATTTTACTTTACAACCAGAAACGTCAAAATCATTTACTAAAGTGAAATGGCTTGTAAGTCAAATAAAACAGGGGCACTAATAGGATTTATTCTTATGCGTTAGACATTGGCTCAGGATGGCCAAGTCAAAGTAAAGTTCCGAATCTTCCAAGTGTGTGTGTGTGTTCACAGAAGTCCTCCACCCAGCACTGACTAAAGACTGTCCTGTTTCGCAAAGACTTAAATGTAAAGAAGACCAAAATTGATAAAGACATAACACCATCTGACTTGCAACACACACCACAATTTCAAAGTTGTATTGTTTTTTATAATCCAACGGAAACTTTATATTGTTCTAGTTCATAAAATCCCAACACAATAAAATCCTCATGGTTGTAACCTGCAAAATGTGAACAGTTTCAATTTGTCCTGCAGGACAACTGCCGGTTGAAGCCCAACGTGGATCAGAGGAACAGCGATGCAGACAGCCACGGCGACGCCTGTGACAACTGTCGCGTGGTGAACAACCCCGACCAGCGGGACACTGACGGAGACGGCAAAGGAGATGCCTGCGATGATGACATGGACGGAGACGGTATGAAGAGAAATTACATCACCAACACTGACGTTTGCGTTATATAACCGACATCACTGAAGGCTCTTAAAGTTATCTGCGCCATCTTCCATGTTTCCACGTAAATGTTCTTACGATAATTTATGAAGTAAAAGAAAAAAGAAAAAAAAAGGAGACAAGCAGATGAGGTTGTCCAACATCCCTCCAAATCACGTTGCCTCAATGCATCACCGGAGACTACTGTGATGGGATTCATAAGCAAGCACAGGCGGAAGAGGACTAAAAATGGAGGGTGGGGGGGTGGAGAAAAATAAGTCAAATCCAATCTCCGGCTGACCCAAGAGCAAAAACACGCTTTGATCATTCACTGGTATGATTACACCTCAAAAAAACCCTGCAGGACAGAAGATAGCTTTTCTTCCTCCACTGCTGTTTGAGCTGCTTGACCTTTCTAGGTTTGTGGTGCAGCTACTGCCTCCATGCGATGAATAAAAATACAATCAGGGCACAAACTGAATGAACGCGTACAGCAAGTACAACAGTGCCCCCAAGTGGTCAACGTGCAAAGAACAGGGTATGAACATTTTAGAACAGGAATTAATTTTAGTCATCTGTCCATTTTTCTCTTTGACTCATCAATGTGGCTTTCCACCTTAATAACTGCATTAGTGAAATCCATAAATGATTGCATTTTTGTGCTAAAGCTGATTTTTTCTTTTTCTTTTTTTTTTTTCCTTTTAACATATTTATGACAAGAATTCAGCCATCCACTGTGTGTGCTGTGTGAATAGGTGTGCGAAATTTCCTGGACAACTGCCAGCGTGTCCAGAACAGAAACCAGCTGGACCGGGACGGAGACGGCGTGGGAGACGCTTGTGACAGCTGCCCTGACATCCCCAACCCAAACCAGGTGGAGCAAAGTCACACAGATATAAACCATAGAGCAGCTAATTCTTCACACGCGCAGATATGCCTGTAATGTCAAGGTCATCTCATAAAAGCATAGCATATGTTGTTATATTACAACCTTGTACTTTAATGTATTTTATAAGTGTTTTATGTGATAGACCACCATAAAGTAATAGTGGAATAAAAATGATATATGAGCTACAGCATTTTTACATTAGTGCAGATAAACTGAGCCCCTGTCTGTCTGAAAATCCAGTGCAACCAATTTATTTCAGACATCAGCCAGTTAGTTATGTATTCCACTAACTGGGTGGAATAACCTCAGTAAAAATACAGATGGAAATATACCCCAAAAGATTTGCAACTATCAATACTGTCAACGTTTTTCCACAACTTATTCTACAAAGGATTGGGTTAGAATGGCTGATACAAATTCATGCCACAATTTGCTCGTTTTTTTTGTTGTAAAAACATTCTCAAACATGTGAAATCATGCATAATTTCCTGCCACTTCACTGCTACGCACCACTTCATGTTGGTCCATCTCATTAAGTTCTAATGAATCCAATGAAAAGGCATTGTGTGACGTGTTGAATTAAACCCCTTTCTTTTCCCTTTCAGTCTGACGTTGATAACGACCTGGTTGGAGACTCGTGCGACACAAACCAAGACAGGTGAAAAAGAAAAAAAAAACGTCACCATGTGTGTTTCTGTGAGGTTTATTAGTGTTAATGCCATGTTTCTGTGTCACGTCCCCTGTAGTGATGGCGATGGTCACCAGGATACCAAGGACAATTGTCCACTGGTGATTAACAGCTCACAGCTGGACACCGACAAAGACGGAGTGGGAGACGAATGTGACGACGACGATGACAATGACGGGATCCCAGATACTCTGCCGCCGGGACCGGACAACTGCAGGCTGGTGCCCAATCCCGACCAGATCGATGACAACAGTGAGTTTAAGCAGATGAGAGTTATCTGCGCCTCGCAGTAAAATTAGCGCAATCACTAAATTGTTCTGGAGTTCTAAAACCCGCATTTCTGTTCAAGGCAAAATTTAACTCGGTGTGCACATCCTCCATGAAATGTAGATGGCTGCCATTTTTTTTTTTTTTTTTGTTCCTTCCTCTGTGCTCCAGTTTTACACCCACACAGATCAAGCGCTGGCAGCCTCAAGCAGATTAAGCTGCGATTTAGGGGGGAGTAAGAGCACACTTTTTGCGCTTGAAATATTTGCCAATTTCATAAGTCGCTGTGACATTAGTCTCGTTAAATGGTCTTCGAGAGAGGCTGAGTGTCTGCTGAAATTAAGTGGGTCGACAATGTTTTGATGGGAAAGTTCAGAAGTGCATCGCAGGCGCAGACAGAAACTTTCTAGATGTTTTGCATTTGACGATGACTTTTTATTTGATTCGCCAGCTGCCCCTAGCATTTTAGCTATTGCTTTTGGTTCTTTACCATGTGTTTTTCTTTTCTTTTTTTCTTTTTTTTACCAGCTTTAGTCTCGCAAACAAACACTTTGGAAAGTGCTGAACATTTTTAATTGTTTTGGTGTCAGAGCAACTGCATCAACAATGTTTTATTTTTATGCATTAATGTCCCTTGAGCTTTTTCATATTTTGTCTCATTAGAGACACCAATTTCAGTGTCTTTTATTGTGATTTTAAAGCAACGATGAGCATGAAATAGAGCATAATTAGAGAGCTGGGGGAAACTAGTGATCAGATGACACTCACCAAAAGTTCAGTTAAAACCAGTCAAACATGAATAAATTCCCAGAGCAAAGAAAGTAATGGCCAAGCTCACCCTGAGGACGGTGAAGAAGAAGGTTGTGGTCACTTTGGCTTCATTTTCTTCCCCTCTGATGTTCAACAGATGACGGCGTTGGAGATATCTGCGAGTCCGACTTTGACCAGGACAAAGTGATTGACCGGATTGACAATTGCCCTGAGAACGCAGAGGTCACCCTGACAGACTTCAGGGCCTACCAGACGGTGGTGCTGGACCCTGAGGGAGACGCCCAGATCGACCCCAACTGGGTTGTCCTCAACCAGGTCAGATTATGGCCTTCTGAGAGTCTTAATGTGGTCTAAGTTAAAGCACGATTATGGTTAGATGTGTTAATTAACATGTGGATATGGAAGGGAATGCCTTGTAGTGAAGGATTTGCAAAATGTTGACAGCTCTATTTTTTTTGTTCTTTCTTTTACACTTTTGACTTCTTTACTTGAAATCTCATCGTCTTTTCTGTCTACAAAAATGGCCCCAAAACCGCTCTGTCCATCAGCTCAGTTACTGGAATATAAACTAAGGATTCAGGAGTTTTGTTATGATCTGGTGATGCCAAACCTAAATTCCAAAAGGAAACACAAACAAGTGTTTACTAAAAATCTGAATACTTGTCATCACTAAGAGTAAAAACAGTATCTTACTATATCTTAATATCAACAAAAAAATGACAATCAGAAGAACATTTAAGTTTTGGTTAAATTCAGAATTAAAATTGACACCAAACATGGTTGTGGAGCAGAGACGTTCTCCTATTCTGACAGACTTGGGGAAGTTTTGCTCGATGAAGTGAAAAAATATTGCCAAGTCAATTATGTGGAATGCCGACAGACAGAAAAATTAATGCTCAATCTGACACCAGAGGTCCTCTAACAAAAGGGTTTATTCACTCATGCAGATGGGTTTCTCTGGCGTTATTTTTCAGTATTTTTCCCTGTGAAAGTTTTGTTTGCCTTTGTCTAATCGCACATGATAAATGTCACAAAAGACTTAAAGAGTTTTGTGACATTAAGTGTATTAAGTCTATACACTTAATATATATTTTGTATATGGTCTTAGGATTCCTTATAACATTACTGTATATTAAAATGAAGCTCAACTGACCACATATTTCAAAATACAGTTTTATTGCTGAGGTTCTTTTTTTATAATATAATTTTAGATTTAAAAAAACAACAACTTATTATTAAGACATGTAAAACTCCCAAAGTGTCTAATCATCATATGTGCATTGTTTCTATACAGGGAATGGAAATAGTTCAGACCATGAACAGTGACCCGGGACTTGCTGTTGGTAGGATGCACATTCCTTAGTCAATGACAAGTCAGCTTTTCTGAACAAACTCCCATCTGAACATGCATGTCCTTGTGTCAGGATACACTGCTTTCAGTGGAGTCGACTTCGAGGGCACTTTCCACGTGAACACAGTTACTGACGACGACTACGCCGGCTTCATCTTTGGCTACCAGGACTCGTCATCCTTCTATGTGGTGATGTGGAAGCAGACCGAGCAGACCTACTGGCAGGCAACCCCTTTCAGAGCCGTGGCTGAGCCAGGCATCCAGCTTAAGGTGAAAGCAGGAGGGATTTTCCATAGCACCAGTAGAGCTTTGGCACTGTCAGCTTGTCGGAAATGTGTTTCTTCTGCTTTTATCGTATCGTTTTTTTTTTTTCTGTGTTTTAGGCTGTAAAGTCCAGGTCAGGCCCTGGGGAACACTTGAGAAACTCGCTGTGGCACACGGGAGACACCAACGACCAGGTGCGTCTGCTATGGAAGGACCCCAGGAACGTCGGCTGGAAGGATAAAGTTTCCTACCGCTGGTATTTGCAGCACCGTCCACAGATTGGCTACATCAGGTACGATGAGCACTTTCTGGTTTTGTGAAAGAAGTCTTTAAAATTGTACTTCTTACTAAGAGATACAAAAGAGTACCCTGCGCATAGTAAGGCTCTTTTCATGTCCAAGCAGGAGAAGTAAAATGTCATGTTGCGAGTTGTCTGAACAGAAAGTTAAATGGAGCTCTCATGTTGACTTGGATGTCAACATGAGCGAAAAATGTCATCAAAGAGAGGAGCGACGACATTTCCCCTTTTTCTCTTGCTCAGAGTACGGTTTTACGAGGGAACTCAGCTGGTTGCAGATTCTGGCGTGACCATCGACACAACAATGAGAGGAGGGCGACTCGGCGTGTTCTGCTTCTCACAAGAAAACATCATCTGGTCCAATCTGAAATATCGCTGCAACGGTACAAAAATACACACACACGCACACTTCTACGTTGTTGCTTTCTGTAAGTTTATGTAATAATACACCCATGGTAACTATGCAACCTGGAAAAGTATAAAATTATCTCTTAAAAAAATGCATAAAAAACACTTATGGGGACTTAATTTAGCTTCCAAACTTTTTTTATGTTCAAATATATACATTTTTAAATATCTAAATGAAAAATATTCAAGGTGTTATTTACATTCAATTAATATGCAATTACATATGTACACACAACTTAAAATCTTGTCAAGTTGATTAGATTTGTGAGTTATTGACTGAGAAGCTCCAGGCAATTAGCTGTTCATTCAATAGTAAAAAATAATTAGGCCACTGCTGTTTTTTTATTTTTATTTTAAAAATATATTACACTTAAATGTCAGATTTTATACAGTAGATAATACAAAATAGCCACACTTAGTACACAATGTACAAAGCTATCTAAGGAGGCTCAGCAGATCCCAATGAGGCGTTAACTTTCAATGGTTGAACTGCATAGTTTTTTTTTATTTTTTCATTTTCTACATGGTTTCATAACGAGCGCTGACACTTCATTCATCAGTCTCAGCACACACCTTCCCCGTGACCCGTGTCTGAGAAAGTGTTTCGTCTGATCTTGTTTCAAAAAGACTATTTTCAGCTCCCCTCGTGACTTGTGCTCTAACACTTCCCACAGACACCATCCCAGAGGATTTCCAGGAGTTCAGCGCTCAGCACACCGTTGACTCAATCTAAAGTCAAGACTTTTAGATGTCTCCAGATCCACAAGGAGTGCGTCTGCATGTGGGTGCGTCTGTATGCATGTGAACGTGGTGAATTGTGTGTGTGTGTGTGTGTCTGTTGTGTGTGTGTGTGTGTGTGTGTCTGTTGTTGGGGGGTTTTTTTGTGTGTGTGTTTGTTTTTTAACTATGTTACAGATACAGAAACATATATGACTACAATTTTGTGCTGTATGATTCATTGCTGTGCCCTTTTATTCAAATGTGGGCTCTCTAATCCTCTTTGTAAAGGCCTCAGTTAAGAAAAGATAAATGTTGTTTGTGTTTTTTTGTTTTTTTTTAAGTATAATGAAGTTTACACTTTTTGCAACAAGTATCAGAAGAACAGAAACCTGCTCCAGATAATACTTAAAGTTGTACTTTTGGGGTGGAAATATAAAATAAGCAGGTGAACCACATTAGCAACCTGCATCATTTGATTAACAAATATGTATCAGTCATTTTCAACCACCTACATCCTGTGTGTTTCTTTATAAATATATCTTTGTCTCCAGTGGATAGTAAGTGTAATTTGTGGTTTTGCAGGAATTTCCCATATAATAGACTTTTTTGTTTTGGTCTCTCTTATTGAAATGTCAAAATTTTAACTGGCACTCAGCAATTTGCAAGTTCCTCCACAAAAATAAGGAAAAAGTGTCTTGGGTCAAAAGGTCAATCTCTCAATAAAATACCTTGTTTTAGGAAGATGGTGTTCATTTTTCTGCTTCTGTGAAAAGTTGTTCCCATGATTATCCAATGCTGCATTTTGTTCATACTGAAATGTCTGTTGTCTTCTTTGTCCTTTACTCAGACATTCACACATCCAAATCGACGATGCACAAGAAAATGTTACCTGAATTCAGCAAGAACCTGAAATAAACGGACTGTAAAATAACACTTAACATTTTTCTCAATTAATGTCATTAAAACCCATTACAGTTTTTGTGATTAGGTTGTTAGGATTAACAAAATAATTTCTAACCACGTTAGTTCCATTAATTTGCTGTTTTGCCTTAATGATCATTGGAACATTTAAAGGGAAAATGCTGAAATTGTACGCCTGACACCGCCAACAGTCAAACAAACCAACAATCTATCCACATTGCATACACATTATAACAAGTTTTGGCCAGTAGCTTATATATAATATACTCTAAATATGAACTCCATAATGTATGTGTTAACAATTTTAGAGCTAGCAAAACAACTTGTTTGGATCTTTCTTCCTCCAAAGAATAAATTTACTCAAACCAAAGGGTAATTTTATTCCCCCAATATTTTCTGTGTTTTCTAGAACTTTTTATACTTCTTTACCATGAAACTACGTTACTGACTAGTTAATTTAAAAAAAAACTTTACTTCATAGAGCGGATCTTTATTCCCAGTGGGACTGTGGAAACAATAACCACTGCACTGCTTAGTCAGGAAATCCTTTTAATAGCTGATCATCTGCAGCATTGGGCCAGCTTTGTTCTCAGGAATCTCACAGAAAACAAGCAACAACACAGCATCTCAAATTTAGCTGCTGGCTGAAAGATCTGCATCGTTAACACAGAAAAGGTAAGAATACTGTCTAATCGGGTTTATGACGCGACACTGACAGATCTCAGATGCACGTTCTTTTTCCTGATACAAAGTTTTATTTGCAAATAACACAAACTGCTTATAGTGCTGTGGAAAAATATTTCCCCTCCGAAGTAGGAACAAATTTATTATTTTCTTTGAATTTTGTTAAACTTGAATGTTTCAGATCGTTATGAAAATGTCATTAGTATTTAATTTATTGAGAGAAAGAACAGCCTTTAAAAATAGTAAGATCTGTGTGAAAAAAAGTAACTGAACACTTTGCAATAACACTTTGGTAGAAATGTTTTATTTCAACACCATTTTGGAGGGTTTTTGAGCACAAACTACATCTCAGTCAGGATATAAGCTGATTTTGACTCCAAAGTGCTGCTTTTTTGTAATTATTTTAGTCATTTAAAAGTGGGTTAATGTCAATAAACTGATAACTAGAAATTCTCCTTAGCATACCTGAACATAAATATATACAAACACTAATAACTTCGCAGTCTCAATTTAATAGTAAAACTATCCGATACGTTGTTTGCTAGATAACCGTCCGTCAGAGCGACTTATGATCAGAGCAGTTTGATCATCTTTCAGTTTAGTTGTTCAGAGAGTTCTGGTGAAAAGCTGCTATATTTGTTGACCCTGGATGTTTTTTGTCACAGAACAAAAGAGTTGCACATCAAGAGGTTCGCTGCTCCCCGAACAGCAACAATAATAAAACCAAAAAAAAAAAGTTTTTGTGCAGAGATCCGTGGCTGAGGATGTAGCAGTGGGAAGCTTCCTCGCAAAACTGCTTTGATCGTTCCTTCAAAATAAATCAAAAGATAAATTAAAAACCAAAAATAGGACAGAAGGGACTGAAGGAAATCAATGCAGCAGACGAGGGGAGGGGGCACAGGTTCAGATCCCAGCTCTCTCTTCTCTGCTGGAGTCATTTCTACTTCAGGGAGCAACAAAAGGGGAATCGGCTTCACACAGACTCGGTTTGTGTGCGCCGAGGTGTTGACTTGTCAGCAATTTGTGGGATGCATGGGGCAGATTAGAGAGTTTGAAAAATGGCTGTCTATCTGCATGCCTTATTCCTTCCTTTCTTTAACCATTTGCACTTTTGCTAGCCCAATTACTAATTTTATTTGGATGTTTATAGGAGATTTGAGCCCCTCTGGAGAAGCAGCAGAGGTCCACAGCTTAAGGGACACCAGGATATGTTGATGGGAAAAGCAATAAGTTATAAGTTCTTAATGGTAAAAATGGTGGGAAGAAAACTTTTGTTTATAGAAAAACCTAGGGAGTCCTATTCACAGTTTGCCACAAGGAGACACAATAAACGCGTGGAATACTGTGCTGAACCTTTTGGATCAATTTCTCGATCAGCAGGGACAGGAAAGCTGCCGGTCAGATGGAAGTAAAGCTGTTAGAGACTTGATACTGAAGCAGCGATTCAGGTTGTCTGTGACCCTAAGCGTAGATGAAAGCGTTACGATTAAAAGCCTCGAAGGGGATTCTGCAAAGTATGGACTGGAACTTACTGTTGCTCTGTGTTTGTATTATTTGTCACTTTAACTGCTGACCAGCATGGGACCCAGAAACCAACTTTCAGCAGAGCCTTCGGGACGCTGCCTCAGAGCTGTCAGGTTTTTCACAGGAGACATGCGACGGTGTGGACAGTGGGTGAAAAGTAAGTGGTATTCAGTCTGATTTTTATTTATTTTATTTATTTATTTTTTTTATCTCTGCTTAATATTTGAATGAAAAGAAGTTTTGACTTTCTTGTCTGACAGGGCAGGTTCTGATCATCCAGCTGCTGGACGGTGTCTTACGAGGCACGGCTCAGGTCATGTTTGTCAGTAACCCAGTCAGTGGACTTCTCATTTTGACTGGCCTGTTCCTGCAGAACCCCTGGTGGGCTCTAAACTCTCTACTGGGAGCTTTGGTCTCCACGGTGTCGGCTCTGCTCCTCAGACTGAACAGGTCAGACGTCTCCATTTTGTCCTATTCAACAACAACAACAAAAAAACCCAAGAAGGATTCATGTCATTATGCAAAAAGATTGTGTTCTGCCCTAATTAGCTTCAGACTCAGTGAGATTTTATTTCTCATGGAACTGCTTTGTACTCAAGTCGGCTTCATGTTTTTGCACCTCACCTCAGGAAGGCGATTTTTGCTGGGCTTCATGGATACAACGGGACTTTGGTTGGTATGCTGATGGCTGCGTTCTCCTCCAAGGGGAACTGGTACTGGTGGCTTCTGTTCCCAAATGTGTTCTTGTCTATGTTGTGGTGAGTCAAAGAAAAAAAGAAAAAAGATTTTGTGCAGATTGGAAATGGAAAGTGGGGTAAAGTAAGAAGGAGCAACATCGCACATTGTTTCTGTCATTGAGATTTTTACATAAAGTTCCATCTTGAAACAAGAAATGTTGTAAAATAAAATGTACATTTATTTTAGAAGCATAATCTCACACAAAAACAATTAAAACGATTGAAAAGGGGGTAAAAAACCTTCAAGAAATATTAGATTTTAATCAAATCCAGTGTCATTCCTTGGCAAATTAATGTAACTTTCAGGTTCTGATCATCCAGTTGATCATATCTTCCAGTAACCTTTTAAGTTTTTCCTGACGCACAGCTTTGTAGCTCAGTTCCTTTCAGTCACATTTTAAAATAGGAAAGGAACAAATATGTTATTAAAATATGGCATTTTGACTGATGCTCTTCAAAAAAACCTGGATATTTTTAAAGGAAATAGCTACTCACCTAAACATTTCCGTACATACAGTCTCAGCGTCAGCTTGAGCTGTCAAGAATAAGACTGACAAAAAAAGCTCAATATGAGAGAACAGCAGCAAAGTGAGAAATGCTTGCTGTAATCAGGTCTCCATGGCAACCATTAGATGCCATAGACCTGGCAGGAATAATTTCACTAAGACAAATATTTAATCGCAGTATAGCCCCCAATAAATTTGTGCACACCATTTTACTTCTTCAATAAGAAATTATACTACTACAAAACAGTGTTAGCGTCTTTAAACCTTTTAAAACACTTCAGTTCCAGTACTGACAGTGCTTGACAAACAACCATTCAGTATTTTAATTGCTTCTAATTTTTCTGTCTTTAACATCTTAATTTGTTTCTCTGTTAACAGCCCTGTAGTCTCCAGTGCTTTGTCCTCCATTATGAGCAAATGGGATCTCCCAATTTTCACTTTGCCTTTCAATATTCTGACTTGCTTGCACATCGCAGCAACAGGAACCGCTCACCCGTATTTTCCAGAGGCATGTATTAAGTCTCACTATACACATACAATTTGAATTTTCTCAGGTGGTTTGTATTATAAGAAAAAGTGAAACTTCTTTCTGCACCTTCAGGTGAAAATTCAACCCAAAGTACATCTGCAGCATAGCGACTCTCTTGCAAACCTCAGTATACCACAGGTGGATGAATACCTGCACATAATCAAAATCACTTCAGAACATTTTGACACTCTACTCAGATGCACGGCTTTTTTTTTTTTGCAGCTATTTTTGTCGGTGCCAGTTGGCGTTGGCCAGGTGTTTGGCTGCGACAGTCCCTGGACGGCGTGTCTCGTCCTTCTGGCCCTGCTGCTATGCTCGCCAGCTGTCTGTTTGCATGCCTTGTTGGGCTCCGCTGCTGGCCTGTGCACTGGTAAATAGACACTGAGTCATTTGCAGAAAGAATGGCGGAAAATTTGATGCGTTAAAATGTGCCAAAACCTGTTTTCTCGAACACAAATACGTAGACTGCATACTTATTTGGTAAAAAAAAAAAAAAAAAAGTTGTGCATATTTTACATGGACAACAAAATGCTTTGCAAAAGTTGTCATGTCTCTTCAAGGTTTTCTTGTTGTATTAAAAGTGGAACATTTCCAGTTTATTTGTAGTTAAGTTTAATATTAGAGATAGACCAAAACAAAGTAGTAGAGGATGAAAAAGCATGCGTGGTTCTCTAAATGTGTTACACATAAACCCTTGAAAAGCACTGAGTCCCAGTGAGTCAATACCCCATAGAACCACCTACTGTCGCAATTTTTAGTTGTCTCTACCAGCTTCGTACATAAGGATTAACATTTCTCCTCATACCTCTTTGCAAAATAGCTGAAGCCTAAGAATGGCCCTAGGAAGATACATTTGTGAGTATCAATGTTCAAGTCTTGAACTGGATTTTGGTCAGGACTTTAACTGGAGAACTCAAGCACCTGAAAATTGTTGTTCAGCTAGAAGCTTAACCTCTGTCCCATTTTAAAGGAGTTGTTGCTTAGTAACAGATTTTTCTTCCATTGTTGCCTCGCATTTAGCCTGAGCTGAAGAAAAGCATCCCGACAGCATGATGCTATGACCACAATGTTTACCCCATGCATGGCCCTTTGCATGTAACCCAACAAGTTCCTTTGTCTGACCAGAGCAGCTTTAAAAGGGTCAACATGCACTGTTTTTGTTAAGCCGTCACATAAAATTCCAACAAAATGCTGTGAAGCGTTTGGCTGCACCTGATTTGACCACTTGTTCAAGGTTCTTTGAAATTTGGTGCAGGACTTGCATTAGCTGCACCTCACGAGGACGTCTACTCAGGACTTTGGGGATATAACAGTGCGCTGTCCTGCATTGCTATTGGAGGGGTCTTTTATGGTTTAACATGGCAGACACACATACTGTCTCTAATATGTGGTAAGACTGAAAACTAAATTAATCATTCTTCATCTGAAGTAGAAAACCGCATAATGAAAAGGTGTTTTGATGTCTTTTTCAGCACTTTTCTGTGCATACGTGACTTCAGCAACGTCAAAACTAATGTCCGTGGTGAGTTAGAAAGTTTCTTACTTTTGGAGGCTAATCATAGACCTCATCTGCAGGTGTCTCTAAGACAATGTGTCATGCTCTCCCACTTCTGTACCGTCCCCTATCAGCTCGCGTTACCGGCCTGCACGTGGCCTTTTTGTCTGTCGACTCTCACCTTCCTCCTACTTTCCTCGGAGAACCCGGCCATCTGCAGGCCGCCCCTGTCCGCCGTCTCCTACCCTGAGGAAAACCGGCACTACCTGAGGCAAATGAAGATGTCAGAAAACGCCCTGAGCAGCTGCAAGGGAGAACAGACTCCGGAGAGGATGGAGGGATGAATTCTCAGCCGGAAATGTGAAAAGCAGTTGCGATGGGTCTGTGAGAGAGATGTCGTTTTGCATCAGTTTGACTGTGGCTGCTGTTATGTTCATGTTTTCTGCTTATATAACCGGATCAGTTACATAAAAATGAGTGTTTTCTGGTTGAAAAATGTTTTGCTCACAATGCAGTACATCTCGCGCCCTGCAGGTGGCGACAGAGAACCACAAAAACAAGAAAGTCACACCGAATGGAAAATCAGGAAGATGTAAATATGTACCTGCACTTTTAGTTGCGAGTTGTTGTCAGGAATTTAATGAAGAACATAAAGTAGTTTCTACCAAGTGTGAAATCATTTAGGGCTCCCATACGGAGACGGGATGTGAGCATTCTTCTGCTCATCATAGCACAGTTTTGGTGGGTGCTTGTGGAAGATTTAATATTCAGCAAAGTCTTTCATCAATGCAGACAGTAAGCTGCGGGATATTTTCCAAATTGTTCCCCCTGTAAAGCCCTCTCTCACTGCCAGCCATAATCCATCACTGTATTCCAATCTGTCCTCTTGTTTTTCAATCATTTCTCATTTCTCCTCGGTTCAGACACTTTTTATGAACCGGTTGTGTTGCTTGTCTTTTGTCTTTCCCTTCATCCGTTATCCGTCTCCTTTTCGTCTCTCGGATGATAACAGCCAGTCTCGCCCCTTTCAAGCAGAGCGAAAAGATTTCAGTGGTTTTGAAAAGAAGATGACAGGCTGCACACCAGGAGCTCTGTCTGGGTCGATGTTTGCCTGTGCATCTTAATATGTCTGTGCCGCCATTTGGCTGTCTGTCTGTGCATCTGGTGTGCTGAAGTCTGGTCAGAGTGAAAAATAAATAAATAAATCAGAGCCAGTCACACTTACAGAAATGTGTGGGAGATGCAGACTGGGGGGGGAGGGGGGGAGAGAAGGTGTGAGACATGACGGGGGGATGGAGTTGAGATTTTCTTTTTCTTCTTTTTCTTGTCTCGTACAGTAAATGTTGTTTCTCTTTGTGTTGTTTTAAACTATGTTGATTAATCTGCTGCCCTTTGAAGGGCAGGGTGAGGGTTGGGAGCAGAATGATGTGGGATGAGGTTGGTGTCACATACTCTGTGCCCGTGCTGTGTGCTCACAGCAGGGTGAATCATCTCTTTTTTTCCCCCTGAATCCCTTGCAGGAAGCACTCGCTAGTCCCATAAGACTTAGCAGCAAGGGATGACAGCAGGCTGCAGGGATGAACTTTTCTCATCTATAAACTCTCTCACATATTAGCAGCTACAAGATCTGATGGTTCCTCATAGAGGACAATGATGCCAAAGTCAGAGCCAAGGAAGCTCTCATCTGGCCTCGGAGGAACAAAAATAAAGCAGCTTGATTGGACCAGCCAGTCACCTGACTTGAATCCTGTTGAAAATTTCTGGAAAGAACTAAACATCAGAGTTCATATGAGGCAGAAGCTCCCAGGTTTAAAGACAACGTGGAAGAATGGGACAAAATGACACCTGAGCAATGCATGCGAGTACTTTCTCCAAACAGGAGGCATCTTCAAGAGGTCATTATTTAATACATTTCAGAAAGCGCCTTCAATGCTTCTTCTGTATATCATTTCACATTATCACACATAACTTAATTCCTGAACTTTTTTTGTTTTGGTTTCTTTCTTTGTATGAATTACTTGGCTTCTTACCCACACCTGGTCAGTAGCAACTTTATTTATTTACAATGAAAAATTGTGATGTGTTCAATACTTAATGTATTCGCTGTATATTTGTCACAGCTCAGGTAAAAAAGAAAAATATATACTAATTCAGTCTGGAAATGTGATCAAAACAATCTGCTAGGTGTTCTTAAGTTAAGTTGACAATAAAATAAATACTACTTGAAGCAATTTGTCTAATAAGTTTTTTTTTTTTTTTGGTTATGTAAACGAAGTAGAAAAATGCATAACTGTGTCACAAAATTGTCAAAGTGATTTACTGAATCATGTTTTAATTTATGCAGATCAGATGCCATCAGAAACATTTCAGCTACTGGATGTTCTCTGCTACAAGAAAGTGGAAGCTCCAACAAAACAAAGGGATCGGAGCCTGTCGGTGCTGCGAAAACCAAATGTGTGAGAACAGCAAACATGATGAGAACAACACGATGCATGTCAGCCTTCTCGCCAACCAACAATTACAGTGTCACTCCTGCTTGATGCTTTAAATGGCGTTCATTCCTGTGAGACTGACAGGACACTTTGTGTGTTTCTGCGAGAGAGTGAGAGAGAGAGAGATTGTGTGAACGTGTTAAAAGGAAGGAGAAAAAAAAGAGAGAAAAAAAAACCAGGCCAAATGCAGCCAAACTGTTCCTGTGGGCTGGGAGAATGAATGTCGCCTGTTGTGATTCACTCCATCCTGCTCGATCTGTGAATAGTATCCAAGAGCTGCTATCTGGCGCATGACGCTCCGGGGTGATCATGTTCAAACCAAATTTGTCTGCTGCTTCCTGTAAGACGACAGGAGAATCCCCAGGAAACTCCATCTTCCATTGGAGGAAGCTTCTATGGAGGAGGAAGTATTGCCATAAATGTACGCTCCCTGGGACTGTGCCGCTCCGATCCATGACTATGGTACAACGTGTGTCGTAATCCTGTAGTGTGTAGCGTTGCCTCAAATAGAAACGGCAGACTTCAATGGAAGGAAAATGGCAATAAGGTAGATGCTGCAGTTTAGCAATGTGTGACCTTCATCTGCTGGCAATGTCATATTCATAGTAAAATGCTTTATGCTCTATGAATTAGTTGAACTGCAACTTTTACTTAAGGTAAGGTAATTTTATTTATAGCACATTTTCAGCAATAAGGCAATTCAAACTTAAGCTAAAGCTACCACCATGTGTCAATGAATGGAAGAGCAAGAGTAAAATTTCTATTTATCAGACAGATTCCAAATTATGGAGGCAAATGAGACCTCTTTATTTTCTACCACAATGAATTATGGAGTACCTCAGGGTTTTATGTTAAGTCCAATTCTCTCCTGTCAAACTAAATTGAAGGGGCATGAAAAAAGACTGACACTGAGGTACAGAGGTGTCTGAAACAAGAAACCTTCCTAGAGATACCAACACTTCTGTGGGTTAGAGCTTTTTGTGTCAAATGGTTGAAAAATTAAAAATAAAAACAAGGTGGTGAGACCCCATTAACATGTTTTGTGATATGACAAGTCAACACACAAAAAAATAATAAAATGACATATGTATCTTCAGACCTTTTTCCATTTTCATTACAACATGTAACATATAATATTCAACAAAAAAACTAACAAATCTGTTTTTTTTTTAAAAAAAACTAAAATAACGCAACCTACTTGGCCATAAGGCCATTTTGATTCAATTCCAGTATTGAGTCTTCATGGGTAGACTCAACACCTAGCATCTGAGCTGGTAAACCTGATAAAGCAGAAATAAGGTTCAGTGATCCCAGAAGGCTTTTCTTGAGATTTGACTCTTTAACTGAAGTCATTGTTTTGCAGTCACTGTGCAAAGGTAACAGTCAGGACAAGTACACAAAGAATCCATAGCATTTTATGTAAACCGTGGCAACTTAGCAAGTCGTTAACAAGAGGTGAAAATATTAACAGCAATGCCATTACTGAATTTGATCATTTCTCAAGTACTGGTTAAAAGTTCACGACAGAAATAAGTCACCGGCGACTGGAGAATTTGCAAAATTTGTACTGGAAAACTGTCACAATAACAACCAGTGTTTTCAAGCTGTCCTGGACAAGATCTGATAAAAAGGTATGAACACTTATGCAACAAGATTATCGCAGCTTTTTTTTTTTTTTATGCTTTCCACTCTAACAAAATGTGCTTGTTAAATGTCACAAATTGGATGAGGCATTTTGAGACGATTCATCGGGGTCTCAATTTCTTACTCCTCCAAATATTGACATTTTGTAGTGTTTTTGTCCATTGTGCTCAGCTTTCCTTAGTTGTAAACCCCCCACTTACATAAGCCGCTAACATTCAGTTAAGTGAACCTTTGATAATGTGAAAGTTATCCCATAAGATATCGAATGTTCCACCAAGTCCTGTGATTGATGAGATTTTATTAATTGTGCTCGCCCATCTGCTCCTCTTTCTCCCTGACAGTATTAATATCTTCTCATTTTACCCTCCCTCCACCAGCAGCAGACACATTTAGGCTCCATTTCTGCCATTCTTTCATTTTAATTTAACATTTTTTATATTTTTATTTTTTTGCTGCTTCAACTTGAACTAAAATCGACACATATGTCTTCTTATCTTCAAAATCTACCCATTAGCACGTCTGGAAAGCATTTAAATCAGACGGCATCAAACTTGTCAGTATCTCAAAATTTCACACATCACAAAATGTCCACAGTGGCATCGCAGGCCGGCTTTTTTTTTTAACACATTGGGTTACATAACATCAGACTGGCTTTTTACTCCCACAGCTGCCTGTTGTCAAGTGGCCCGTGTGCATTGCTTTGCCTTCATTTTCATCCAGTAGCGCCATTTTTTTTTTTTTTTTTTGCTGGCTCTCGTAGGCGGTACATTTATATAAACCCCTGCATGATCCATTGCTTTCTACACTCACCTGCAAACTTCAACAGCTAATTTGAGGTGCAGAAAATAGCCTTTCATTGTTGGTCACTGGAACATTCTAACATTAGAATTCAATTGTACTTTTCCTTTTTTGTGTGTGTCACGAAGTCCGAGGGATAATATTAGATGCGGTCTGAACTAGCACATTCAAGACTTTTCTAACATATTTTGTAAAATAAAAGTTTCACGAGGATTATTGTTGCATTATGACTTTTTTTTTACATCTACTGCTGTACACCTGGTTTAAAATGAATGCTATGTCTTAATGTTATGCTTCAGCAGTTTGTCTAGCGTATGCCTTTTTTTTTTTGACTTTACTAAATCTATTTATCAATTTTAACCCAGGAGCCTTTCACAAATATTCTTGTGTGTCTAGCAATCATTTTTATTATAATTCAGATAAAAAGAAAAAAAGAAAATATTGCTTTATCTCTTGCACTTTTTTCTTGTATTTTTCTGCTCGTCATAAATGGTGGGCAAAATACTAGAAATACTGTGTAGATTTTCCAAGAATATTAAAAAGAAAATAAAAATCCAGAAGTAATGATCTGGTGTCATATTGGATTGATTGTGTATGTTTTTGGTTTGTAGTTTGATTACTTATGCAATGTCTTGCAAAAATATTTATTCTCCTTTTTAGGGTATACATTTTGACCAACTTCAGATATCCAGAGAACAGAGATTTTGCTAGTGATTCTTTGGAAAATTGCTTAAATTTGGACAGAAAGAATCTGCGAACAGATTCCTTCTGTTAACAAGCCATTAACAAGCCCTGCTATATGCCATATGTCACTTGTCACCTCAATGAGGCATGTGATGAACTACAAAGGAGATATTTTTTCAATAGTGACTTGCTTTTTAATATTTTTCCTCATGAGGCAGGATTTCCTACATGGGCAGATCCTCAATCCTCAGTCTTTCCATCTCTTCCACAGTTACCATGAGCATCTTAGTGGTTTCTCTGATTAACGCTCTCCTCGTCTTAGGTGCCGACCATATCTTGGCTGTCTTGCATTTGGGTCATATTCTTTAAACAATCCACAATGGAGTGTTTAAAGTTTGAAAGTTTTAACAACCTAACCTGCTTCATGCGTATCCCTGACATGTCTCCTGCATTTCTCTGTCTTCATGTTGCTGTTTGTTTATGAATATCTTCTGCTGAAATTATACACAAACTCTATTAACTATTTTAATTACTTCTCACTGCAGCTGGTTGCACTTGGTGTCTAAAGTGATATCTAAACAAATGCCCTGCATATTATACAGTGGGAAAAATAAGTATTTAGTCAGTCACCAATTGTGCAAGTTCTCCCACTTAAAAAGATGAGAGAGGCCTGTAATTGACATCATAGGTAGACCTCAACTATGAGAGACAAAATGTGAAAAAAAAATTTGAGAAAATCATTTTGTCTGAATTTTAAAGAATTTATTTGCAAATAATGGTGGAAAATAAGTATTTGGTCACCAACAAACAAGCAAGATTTCTGGCTGTCACAGACCTGTAACTTCTTTTTTAAGAGGCTCCTCTTTCCCCCACCGACAGCTCTTTCGTCTTCACCATAGTGGAGTTTGGAGTGTGACTGTTTGAGGTTGTGGGCAGGTGTCTTTTATACTGTTAACGACTTCAAACTGGTGCCATTAATACAGGTAATGAGTGGGGGAAAGAGGAGCCTCTTAAA
This sequence comes from Poecilia reticulata, assembly GCF_904066995.2. NCBI lineage: Eukaryota > Metazoa > Chordata > Actinopteri > Cyprinodontiformes > Poeciliidae > Poecilia > Poecilia reticulata. The sequence continues at coordinate 10,492,346 of NC_088841.1, read as the reverse complement.
AAAGAAGTTACAGGTCTGTGACAGCCAGAAATCTTGCTTGTTTGTAGGTGACCAAATACTTATTTTCCACCATTATTTGCAAATAAATTCTTTAAAATTCAGACAAAATGATTTTCTCAATTTTTTTTCACATTTGTCTCTCATAGTTGAGGTCTACCTATGATGTCAATTACAGGCCTCTCTCATCTTTTTAAGTGGGAGAACTTGCACAATTGGTGACTGACTAAATACTTATTTTCCCCACTGTAAATGCACATTACTCGTTTTCACGTTATAAATAATATTGAAAATCACACCGGCATACTTTATGACTATGCTGTACTTAACTGTGGTTGTGATGATGTGACAAAACGTGAAAAAAGGTGCAAGTATGTATTATTTTTGCAAAGCAAAACATCTAACAAAAGGCAATGTAGTACTGCGATGAACTTGCTTGCCTGACAAATGTAAATATTAATAAGAATCTCAGCGGAGGAATTCCATTGTTCAAAGTTGTCTGTGCAGACATAGTTTTTCCTCTCTTTTTTCCCCCCCCTGTCTCTCCAGTCTGTTCTATTCAAGGAAAGAGGACTTGGTGTACCCAGTCGTGACAGTCTGCTCCGGTCTGTCTTCTAGAACTCCGGAAACAAGTCTCGAGATGGAAAAGGAGGCTGCAACATCCGCGTGATCATCGCTCGAGCACCAATGGCCTTCCACCGGGTGCGCTGAGCACACCGGCATCCCGTGAGGAAATGGGCGGTCCAGGGAAAGCTCGACCGGGATGCGTGGGCGGCGGAGGGGACGGTGAAAAAAGGAGCTGCGGCGGCGGTATTTAAGAGAGCCGAGCAGAGATCTCAGACAGGACGGAGCTGAGAGAGCCCGGAGCAAAAGCGGAGCGATTTCAGCACCACACATCCAGTGGACAGCGACTCGTAGCAGCTCTTACAACAAACGGACAAAACAACCCTTCAAATCATGGTTCTCATCTGGACACAGTTCGGAGTGAAGCAAAAGAATGGAAATGTCAAGTGCAAAGTGCGAGTCATGCACCGGGGTGACAGCTCCGGATCATCATCGTCAGCTGTAAGTACAGTTTTTTTTTTTTACTAAGTTTTTTTTTTTTATTTTGTTTTAAAGTTAGATGGCATTCTTTGCCCGCGTTTGTACTCCGCCGGCATCTGTAGGAGATGCTGTCATTTAATTCATTCACATGCTAGAAACGCGGATTCCCTATCAGCCAATCGCTGCGGAGATTCTCAGTTGTTGGGGGGAGAAAGTCTTTTCACGATCCCTTCACATGGGTTACCCCCCTCTCTGTCACGTTGGGTTGAGATCAGCCTATAAAATTTATGCATCTGCTCAGCAGCACAGATAAGGGTGTTTCCCCTTAGAGAATTAAAGCTGAAGGTGATTGTAGATAGAAATCAATCATTTCTATCTTTCTTATCGTTGTAGCTCATACACTGCAGTTTTCATCAGGGATTCTGTGTGGAATTGCACTTTGTGGATAGATATATAACCAACAACTGGCATTAAATTAAATGTCACAACATGTGCATCAGCATGTAGAATGTATGACAAAGTGATCTAAAAATCTAAATTGTTGTGTTCCTGCAGGAGAGCACCAAGTCTGAGCAGGACACGCCCTGCCTCTCCATCAAACCCTCAGGCAAGGACTTCTACAAGGTCCTGGGCGTCTTGCCTGAGTCCAATGAAGATGAGATCAAGAAGGCCTACAGGAAGATGGCCCTCAAGTTCCACCCAGATAAGAACAGTGACCCCGACGCGGAGGAGAAGTTCAAAGAGATCGCAGAAGCTTATGAGATCCTGACCGACCCCCAGAAGAGAAGCATTTACGACCAGTTTGGAGAAGAAGGTGAGCGAATGTGACTTCATGTATATACTTTGAATTGCTTCGATCTAAGCTCTTGTGCACAACATAGGCATAGCGGCAACTCAAATCCATCAGGAAATATGTTTGTTTTGTTTTTTTAACAATTTGTCTATTCTCTTTTTTTTAGGTCTTAAAAATGGAATTTCAGCAGGCCAAGGCAACATTTTCCGCCAAAATTTCCAAACCGACCCCCATGCCACCTTCTCCTCCTTCTTCCACAACTCTGACCACTTCGACATCTTCTTCGGCAGCGACCCCGATGCCGACGACGACCTCTTCAACCCCTTCCGGCGATCCACCTTCACTCACCTGGGTGGCTTTGCCGGTTGCGAGGCCGGCTTGCGGAAGGGCGCACGCCGCCTGTCTGGCGAGGCCGTGGTGCACGACCTGCCGGTGACCCTGGACGAGGTGATGCACGGCTGTACAAAGCAAATGAAGATCACGCGCAGCCGCCTCAACCCTGATGGCCGAAGCCTGCGAACCGAGGAGAAGGTGCTGAACGTTGTGGTGAAGAAAGGCTGGAAGGCCGGGACCAGGATCACCTTCCCCAGGGAGGGGGACGAGACCCCCAACAGCCCTCCTGCAGACATCACCTTCATTCTCAGGGACCAAGACCACCCAGAGTACAAGAGAGACGGGTCCAACCTCGTCTACACGGCCCAGATCACCCTTAAAGAGGTGAGTCTCTCGTTAGTTAGTTAGTGTCCACATGAACCACATTCTAAAACACCCTCACTCTTTGTTCTAGAAATTAACCAGACAAACTATACATATTCTTAATTCAGTCTTTTAACAGAACGCTTTTGTTCCACTGTGGGCATTTGAGCCTACCACTTACAGTCGCCTGACAGACCCCCACAAACCAAATGGCAGCAGTCTGCCAACACCTCCATTACCTCAGCAGCCCCTGCAGAGAGAGAGAGAGAGAGAGAGAGGGAGAGAGAGAGAGAGAGAAGCTAAATTTAGCCTTGCCTGCTGACTGCACCCACAAATCGCACTTCAGCCTCCCTCTTAGCCACTACTCACTGCAGCCTCAACAAGCCAGGCAGAGAAAGAGACAGTCCTACTGGCTCACTCCGTCTCAGCCTCTCAGTTCCTCCAGCCCACGCACAGATTAGCAGAGCAGCAGTTACAGAGACTGACATTTCAAATAGCTCCTCCGTCCTCGTTTGGCTCCCTATCAGTCACAGAAACACTTGACTCCCACACACAGGAGCGAAATAGAACGCCGGTTATAACATCTGTACCACCGTTGCGTAACTCAGAAAATCTTTTCACAACAACGCATACATAACATTTAGCAGTTACACAACTGTTCACGCTCCACTTTCCTTCATTGATTGTGAAGCTTATGTTGACAACAAGCCGCCAGGACTAACTTTTACCTCCCTCTTGATTTGTCTCCAGGCTCTCTGTGGATGCACAGTCAATGTCCCAACACTGGACAACCGCATGATGCCTTTACCGTGCAGCGACATCATCAAGCCAGGCGAAATCCGGCGGCTGAGGGGCGAGGGCCTCCCATTGCCCAAGAGCCCATCCCAGCGGGGCGACTTGGTGGTGGAGTTCCAGGTGCTCTTCCCCGACAGGATCCCGCCACAGTCCCGCGAGATCATCAAGCACAGCCTGGGACAGTGCTAGCCTGCTTCACTCCTACTTGACACAGCATCACCATGTGTCTTTCTCAATTCTGAAACACATCCTTGCCTATGGTGCTAATATCACAACCAATCACAACCTCTAATTGTGCTTGGAACAGGCAAGCAGAGCTGAGTTGGAAGTCAAACTGGATTGTAGAGAGGAGGCTTTCTGAACTAGTACAATGCACAACAGCTTCTGGTGCCATACGAGTGGTAGCTGTTGGACTAACGAAGGGTTTCTTAGCTGTCTGAGGCAAGCATTCACTCAACAGCCTTCTCCTAGACGAAAAGGTGTACATGTACTGTTATACTTGCAAGCTTATGGCAGGATATCAGTGTGCTATTTAAGTCTGTACAGACTTACTTAAACCTGAGTGGTAGAAACAAGCAAAGAAAAAAAAACACCACCTTACTTCTTTTCTTCTTATTATGAATTATTATTATTATTATTATGGTTATATGGTGCTCATATGACTGATCGTTTGCATTGTTTTTTTACAATAGCAAAAACTACTTGTGTGCAAAGGTCTACTTTGTGTGCAAAATGAAAAAATGTTGTCTCTAAAAGAGATTCACTTGTCAAATGTTCTATTGAATGACTAGAAAAGTTTGTATATGATCTGCAATAAGAACTGCTGATGTGTTTCTACTTTATTCTAAGGCATGAAAATTATAATAAAATGATTTAAAAAACACACACAAACTTGACTGTGGGTTTCTATCGTTGCATAAGCACAAGAACCTCAATTTATAGACCTAATTAGGTCATTAGGTCTATAAACAAATGAATAAGAACATCTTCTTCTCTCTTCACCAAAACACAATCAGGTCAATGTTATCGATGATTACTGATTTACAATACAAATATACAGAATCAGTTTTATTGCATTAACATAAAAAGCGGAAATACTATTTAAAAGTGACTCAAATTAAAATGTAGAGTGCTCTTTTTCAAGATGCTCCAATGTATTTGAACAAATATTTTATAAATAAACTCTCAAGTCCATTATAGATATTTTAACAGAAATTATCTACAAATGCAGTAAATGTGATTTCTTGGTTTTCAATTTTTTTTCCAAAATTTCTTTTGTATCTTTTTGTAATAGGTTAACTGTGTGTAGAATTTTGAGGAAATAGGAGAATTCAATGCAGTTTGGAATAAAGCTGAAACATAAAATGTGGAAAAAGTGAATCGCTGCATACTTACGTGGATGCAAAGTACATGAACAAACTGTAATCTGTCAGACAAATAAGACAAATAAGAACACACCATCCCCAAATAAGAACACACCGTCCCCACAATTAAGTGCGTTGGTGGCGCTATCTACACTGTGGGGATGCCATTTTATGCGGGGACAGGAAATCCTACCAGGGTAAAAAAAAAAAGAAGGAAAATGGATTAAGCTAAACATTTGAAAGCCATTAGGGAAAAAAAAAACATGTCAGAAGCTGCAAAAAAACCTCGAGTCTGAGTTGAAGGCTCACCTTCCAGCAGGACTCTAACACTGAAAATACAGCCAGAGCTAAAGCTTAATGGTTCATACCTGCTGTGTCCACAGTTAATCCTCAAGCTCCAGCGTTGACTTGACTGCACTTATCTGAATCAAATGATTCCTGGCCTCTGCTGAGGGGTTCATTCAGTTATTTTGAATTAGATATATTGCAGCAAGTACACAGCTAAAATGCAGGGCATGCATAGTTTAGGTCAAACGCTAGCTTGATGGATGTCATGTGATCATTTGTTATTTAATTACTTATTCAGCCGTCACAATCTTTCACTAGAGTCATAGACAATTTCTAAATTAAAAACCACATTTTTTAGATTATACTTGGAAAACCCTTTGAAAACAAGATAGCGTTGTACTTCCATTCCACAACTATCTATTTCTTAATCTGCTTATAGTATAAATAAACAATTTAAGTGTCTGTTTATTGCATAAATTCCAATTAAAATTCATGAAGTTTTTAGTTCCAGTTCACGAACATGTAAAAAGTCAAAGAGGCATGATTACGTTTCAAATCCCTCTTTTGCATAAAGTCTTGTCTGGGTTTTGTAACTTTGGCAAATTTTCACATTCAATGTCCTTTTATAGTTCTCCAGATGTTGTCTTCTGTATAACTCTATGAAACATGTCATCATTAGCTACAAATACTAAATACTAGCTAATTTAACCACAGTCTTGTGGATGAAAGACACTGATTCTTTTTTTCTTTTTCTGGCAGCTTTGATTATTAGGAAATGTTATCTATTGTAACACTTTGAGACAATAAATAACAACATATATAACCTTTACACCTTTTTTCTTATGTTTGATACCTCAAATCCGAATTGCTGCTACTCACACATATTAGACATAATTGTAACTGCAAAGCTGCTGGGCTTCAAATCTGTTGAAATTCAGGAGAAATCTACTGCCATCTAGCGGCGGGTGATTCCTAAAACAGGAAGAGTCTTGCAAAAAAAAGAAAAGAAATAGACACACCTGTTGAACTGCTGTTTGTTACTGGCTTAATCAATGGCCGCGTCCTCACTTTTGCGTTATTTATATCAGTAACATTTTTATCCACCGTAATGGAGAAGAATGTGATGAAAAGTAGAACTTGCGTGATTTTCCAAGATCAAACTTGAAGTAATTCCCACTGATTGGAATATTAAAGCACCGGTGTGAACAGAGACTAGGCGTAAGGGCTTACGGAGACCTGCGTTCAAAGAAATTCACCCGCAATGCGCTTGGGAATGAAATGTCGCAACCACGTCAGACCACTCCACACAATCTGACTGAAGGCTACTCTGTGACAAACCTGACCTTAGTTGTCCTCCTGCTCATCCCCTTTGTGGTCATTCTCCTTCTGCTGAACTGTCTCTTCCTGGGCTACAAGGTCCTGGTCCTATCAAAGAAGACCAGCAGACCGAGGCGGAAGGACACCGAGGAGATGCTCCTGCGACCCACCCTGCCGAGACTCAGAGTTTCCGACGTGGCCTTTTCCCCTCTGCGGGACGGGAGGACAGCCTACATGTCCCTGTCGGAGCCCGTCCTGTCCCACCCCGTCACTTCTTCAAGGGCGTCGTCCAGAGACGGAGCCGGGTTGCCTCACCGGATCCGGCTGCTGAGGCCCGACGGTGCGACTGGCTCCGGGTCTCTGAGGGCGCCGAGCACCATCCGGGCCGCGTCCTCCGCGCAGGGCTTCACCCCCGAGGCTCCACTGACTTCCAGTAATAGTAAGCCATGCTGGTGTCGGAGTGCTGCGGTTTTACTGCAGTCCAGCGATTCAGAGGCTAACTCCAGAGTACACCTGGTTCCACCAAACTCTCCAATGGTGAGCGAGTTCTGTGTGTGAGAGGATGACGGGCAGTTGCGTAAATGTTAGTTTAGATCGGTTCAGCAAGTGTTAAGGACATTGTATGTTTCTCATCAAGATGTTTACAGTGATCTCAAGGTGTTATTACAGGCAGAAGACTTTGATGCAACTTATTTCAACCCTAATTAATTCATAATTCACTTAGATTTTAGAGCAGGGCCTGTCCATCATTTGACATTGTTTGTTTGTTGGTTTGTTTCCCCATTAGCAGATGATCCTTTTATAGAAAAACGTGTTCACTCCAGTCCTCACACATGAACTTTAATGAGATCCCAATCTTATTTGTCCGTCATCCGTGTTACTCTCTCTTAACAGTTTCAATGTGTGTGGGATAATTTCCATCAAAAATTGGGAAGATGTCCTCCATCTTCATTATTCCACCCAGTTGGACCAATACTACTAGCAGGGAGTCAGAGCCTCAGCATGATGCTACCACTGCCATATTTTCTGGTTTATTCAATGTTGTTAAGCCCGAGGGCCTCACATTTACTTCTACCTATTTTGGAGCTCTTCCATTTACTCTTGGTGACTACCCTTTGTTAAGCAAATGTCATATTATCTCCCCTGTCAACCAGGAGATTAATGTCGCTGGATATTCCTGTTAATGACAAGCTTGAGTCTTTGTGGTTCTTGAACATGCTGACCAATTTTTTAAAAACCCAATCTGAAGGTGACTATCAGAAACTGGGAAAAATCTGTATTCAAACATTAGACTTCTATTTCTCAACCCTATTGAAAAATTGTGAATTGTGCTTAAAGAGCTTGATCTGTGCATGTAAAATCAACCAATCTTTATTTAACCCCTAACTAGAGGAATGGTCAAATGTCCATTCCAGAAGTCTTTTGATAATTGCAGCAGTATATAGTTTCTTTGAAACTTGCTCAGGAACCAAGTAAGTCAATTTGTGATGACGAGTATACGTATGTCAACTGATACCGTCTGTCTAAATGATGTCACTCTGGACTCGAGTTTCTTTAAGCATGGGGGTCAGCACAAGATCCTAGATCTCTGAGGACAAATCAAAGGAACTGCGACAAGTGGATTTCTGCAGTCTATAGCTGGATTTTAGGTTTTTAACTCATCTGTCAGCTTATCCATTTGCTTTTCCTTGAATCACAGGAGGAAGCGGAGCATGTGGATCACATTCGTCGGAGCAGTCCTTACGAGAAGCTAACGGAAGTGAATGCAGCCGCTCCTGTGCACCCGTACGACAAGCTGTTCATGGAGTGTGGGCACGCAAACCCGACCTCCGAGACATCCAGTCTGAACACCTCTACTGTGGGTCCTGGGCTGGACAGTGACTTCGGAGCAAGTGCAGGTACAAAAGTCTCCTCCACTCAGACTGTCTTAAATGTAATTAAAGTTCATGTGATATTCATTTTCTGACTTCTGTAACTTGGATAATGTGGATGAGGCAAAATGACATGTTGTTACTGGCAGTTATTTGTGTGGTTTTATAACAAAGCAGAGGTGTGGGCATCGTGTCTTCCAGGTGTCTCCCTTCGCATTTTGTCTGCAGATAGCGACGGCCTGTCCAACGGGCTGCTGTCTTCAGCGCTGGAGTGGGATTATTACGACCCCTGTTATGTCAGACAGAATAATATACCCAAACATAATCACCACAGGCCTGTGATCCACGCAAAACAGTACTGGGTATAGTTAACAATTTTCTTAATGCAGATTTTAAATGTTTGTTCCAAATAGCATACCGGTGTGCGTGTTTGAATATGAGTTTTTGTCTTAAAAGTAATCACTTAATTTATACACCGTTAAGTATGTTTTGTTGTAGAGTGCACTTTCCCATTGTTCATAATATTACGTTAACACTGAACTGTCACTTCAGTTACTGCTAAATGCTTAATCAGCGTCCTTCACTCAACATTCATAGAGGTTGTCACTATTTTTGTTTTCACTATTTACTGTTGATTTGGCTTTAGGTTTCACCATAACCTCACCTTCATTAAGTTTGTTTCACTGCGTAAGTGGTTGTTATTCACCCAATTAATGAAGGCTTAAGAATTGAATAAAGAGTTATATTTTAATAAATTGAAACAATAGTCTTACATTTTATTGCAAACAGAATCCATGTTGCTTGAACTCCAGCGTAAGGTTTCCACAGTCTGTAATGATTTGGGGAGCCGTGTCATCTGCTGGTGTTGATCCATTGCGTTTTCTCAAGCCCACAGTAAATGTAGACATCCACCAAACAACTTTTAGAGCATTTTATTCTTCTTTTCTCTGCCAGGTTTTATGGACTTGCCGATTTTCTTTTCCAGCAGGTCCACTCTGCCAAAAGCACCCAACGGTGGTTCAATGCGGTGTTTCTTTTCTTGATTGGCCAGCAAACTGGCCATTTAAAATTTTGTCACAGATTCCCATTCACCTTTAGATTGTAGCCTATTCTTTGGTTCCTTACTTTGCAGCAAAGTGAAACCCGGCCGCGTCCTCACTTTTGCGTTATTTATATCAGTAACATTTTTATCCACAGTAATGGAGAAGAATGTGATGAAAAGTAGAACTTGCGTGATTTTCCAAGATCAAACTTGAAGTAATTCCCACTGATTGGAATATTAAAGCACCGGTGTGAACAGAGACTAGGCGTAAGGGCTTACGGAGACCTGCGTTCAAAGAAATTCACCCGCAATGCGCTTGGGAATGAAATGTCGCAACCACGTCAGACCACTCCACACAATCTGACTGAAGGCTACTCTGTGACAAACCTGACCTTAGTTGTCCTCCTGCTCATCCCCTTTGTGGTCATTCTCCTTCTGCTGAACTGTCTCTTCTGGGCTACAAGGTCCTGGTCCTATCAAAGAAGACCAGCAGACCGAGGCGGAAGGACACCGAGGAGATGCTCCTGCGACCCACCTGCGAGACTCAGAGTTTCCGACGTGGCCTTTTCCCCTCTGCGGGACGGGAGGACAGCCTACATGTCCCTGTCGGAGCCCGTCCTGTCCCACCCGTCACTTCTTCAAGGGCGTCGTCCAGAGACGGAGCCGGGTTGCCTCACCGGATCCGGCTGCTGAGGCCCGACGGTGCGACTGGCTCCGGGTCTCTGAGGGCGCCGAGCACCATCCGGGCCGCGTCCTCCGCGCAGGGCTTCACCCCCGAGGCTCCACTGACTTCCAGTAATAGTAAGCCATGCTGGTGTCGGAGTGCTGCGGTTTTACTGCAGTCCAGCGATTCAGAGGCTAACTCCAGAGTACACCTGGTTCCACCAAACTCTCCAATGGTGAGCGAGTTCTGTGTGTGAGAGGATGACGGGCAGTTGCGTAAATGTTAGTTTAGATCGGTTCAGCAAGTGTTAAGGACATTGTATGTTTCTCATCAAGATGTTTACAGTGATCTCAAGGTGTTATTACAGGCAGAAGACTTTGATGCAACTTATTTCAACCCTAATTAATTCATAATTCACTTAGATTTTAGAGCAGGGCCTGTCCATCATTTGACATTGTTTGTTTGTTGGTTTGTTTCCCATTAGCAGATGATCCTTTTATAGAAAAACGTGTTCACTCCAGTCCTCACACATGAACTTTAATGAGATCCAATCTTATTTGTCCGTCATCGTGTTACTCTCTCTTAACAGTTTCAATGTGTGTGGGATAATTTCCATCAAAAATTGGGAAGATGTCCTCCATCTTCATTATTCCCCCAGTTGGACCAATACTACTAGCAGGGAGTCAGAGCCTCAGCATGATGCTACCACTGCCATATTTTCTGGTTTATTCAATGTTGTTAAGCCCGAGGGCCTCACATTTACTTCTACCTATTTTGGAGCTCTTCCATTTACTCTTGGTGACTACCCTTTGTTAAGCAAATGTCATATTATCTCCCCTGTCAACCAGGAGATTAATGTCGCTGGATATTCCTGTTAATGACAAGCTGAGTCTTTGTGGTTCTTGAACATGCTGACCAATTTTTTAAAAACCCAATCTGAAGGTGACTATCAGAAACTGGGAAAAATCTGTATTCAAACATTAGACTTCTATTTCTCAACCCTATTGAAAAATTGTGAATTGTGCTTAAAGAGCTTGATCTGTGCATGTAAAATCAACCAATCTTTATTTAACCCCTAACTAGAGGAATGGTCAAATGTCCATTCCAGAAGTCTTTTGATAATTGCAGCAGTATATAGTTTCTTTGAAACTTGCTCAGGAACCAAGTAAGTCAATTTGTGATGACGAGTATACGTATGTCAACTGATACCGTCTGTCTAAATGATGTCACTCTGGACTCGAGTTTCTTTAAGCATGGGGGTCAGCACAAGATCCTAGATCTCTGAGGACAAATCAAAGGAACTGCGACAAGTGGATTTCTGCAGTCTATAGCTGGATTTTAGGTTTTTAACTCATCTGTCAGCTTATCCATTTGCTTTTCCTTGAATCACAGGAGGAAGCGGAGCATGTGGATCACATTCGTCGGAGCAGTCCTTACGAGAAGCTAACGGAAGTGAATGCAGCCGCTCCTGTGCACCCGTACGACAAGCTGTTCATGGAGTGTGGGCACGCGAACCCGACCTCCGAGACATCCAGTCTGAACACCTCTGCTGTGGGTCCTGGGCTGGACAGTGACTTCGGAGCAAGTGCAGGTACAAAAGTCTCCTCCACTCAGACTGTCTTAAATGTAATTAAAGTTCATGTGATATTCATTTTCTGACTTCTGTAACTTGGATAATGTGGATGAGGCAAAATGACATGTTGTTACTGGCAGTTATTTGTGTGGTTTTATAACAAAGCAGAGGTGTGGGCATCGTGTCTTCCAGGTGTCTCCCTTCGCATTTTGTCTGCAGATAGCGACGGCCTGTCCAACGGGCTGCTGTCTTCAGCGCTGGAGTGGGATTATTACGACCCCTGTTATGTCAGACAGAATAATATACCCAAACATAATCACCACAGGCCTGTGATCCACACAAAACAGTACTGGGTATAGTTAACAATTTTCTTAATGCAGATTTTAAATGTTTGTTCCAAATAGCATACCGGTGTGCGTGTTTGAATATGAGTTTTTGTCTTAAAAGTAATCACTTAATTTATACACCGTTAAGTATGTTTTGTTGTAGAGTGCACTTTCCCATTGTTCATAATATTACGTTAACACTGAACTGTCACTTCAGTTACTGCTAAATGTTTAATCAGCGTCCTTCACTCAACATTCATAGAGGTTGTCACTATTTTTGTTTTCACTATTTACTGTTGATTTGGCTTTAGGTTTCACCATTTCCTCACCTTCATTAAGTTTGTTTCACTGCGTAAGTGGTTGTTATTCACCCAATTAATGAAGGCTTAAGAATTGAATAAAGAGTTATATTTTAATAAATTGAAACAATAGTCTTACATTTTATTGCAAACAGAATCCATGTTGCTTGAACTCCAGCGTAAGGTTTCCACAGTCTGTAATGATTTGGGGAGCCGTGTCATCTGCTGGTGTTGATCCATTGCGTTTTCTCAAGCCCACAGTAAATGTAGACATCCACCAAACAACTTTTAGAGCATTTTCTTCTTCTTTTCTCTGCCAGGTTTTATGGACTTGCCGATTTTCTTTTCCAGCAGGTCCACTCTGCCAAAAGCACCCAACGGTGGTTCAATGCGGTGTTTCTTTTCTTGATTGGCCAGCAAACTGGCCATTTAAAATTTTGTCACAGATTCCCATTCACCTTTAGATTGTAGCCTATTCTTTGGTTCCTTACTTTGCAGCAAAGTGAAACCCCCCAACCCCCCAGTCTCAAGCGTGTCTCTGTTGCTTCCAGTAGTTTATTTCAAGACTGAATTGTATTTGGCTCCATCAAACTTTTCCATCAATTCTGATCTGCTTCCTTGCCAGGTCTCCTCAGAATGATGCTGCAATTACTATATTTAGGAGTGCAGGTTGTGCATTCAGAAAGATGTGCAGTTTTCCACCACACAACACTTTGCAAGTATGCCAAAAAACAATATTTTGGTCTCTGCTGAGGAGAAGGCCATCTTCCATGTGATTCCATCTACCCAATATGGCTTGTGATTCTGCACCCTCCATTTTCAGAGGACTAATTGAGATGTACAAAGCCTGGAATTTTATTTAGGATTTATTAATTAGATGGAATCTGAAAGGATTTGGTTGCTTTTAATTTTATATTGGGGTTTCAACATAAAAGGGAGTTGAGTACAAATGAATGCCACACTTTTCAAATTTGTAAAAAAGACAAATGGAAACCTGTATTTCCTTTTACTTAAATTGTACCATCTAAAAGTCTGCTGATCCATCACATAAAATTCCAATAAAAAATATGGAATTTCAAAAGGTGCAAATATTTAACAGATATAAATACTTTTACAAGGAAATTATTACAATTTGGTTATTGCTGCTCTTGGCCAGCAGAGGGACCTCTAATAATACTGTTGCATTCACACCTTTCACATTGAGCCTTTTTCATATGAACATAAAAGTATTTAAACTAGATTTTGTACTACTTAAAGACTAAAGCTCATTGTTGATAAAATTTTGGTTTCCTTGCCTACAGTGGCATGTATATAACTGTGTACAGCAGAATAAGAAAAATCTATTGAGAAAAAGACGGCAATGTCACTTAGTCGGAACACTTTATTTAGCTTTAGGAGATATCTGTACATAAAATCCCTTGAACTTTTCTTAAATTCATTGAAAGCATAACTTGTGCTCTGCTTTGGAAACAAAAACAAGACCAAATGAGTGTCATTTCACTCGAAGCTAGAGAGGAAATTCAAAACAATCTGCTTGAGTTTAGCATCAGAAGCTTCAGATATTTTTCCATCAGCCCTGCAAAGAAGAACAAAACTGTTACAACGCATTCTTACAATGGGGAAAAAATAGATGCAATATCCTTTTCTTACTTGATAGCTGCCAGCAAGTCTTGCTGCTGACTCAAGATGTGCTGAAGGAAAGCTTTTTCAAACTTGGTGATCTTGCTTGGTTCCATCTTGTCAAGGTGTCCTCTCACTCCAGCATAAATGACTGCTACCTGTTCTTCAATGGCCATCGGAGCTGAAAGATAAAAAAACAGGCAATTAGAGTTGAAAATGAATCTCATCCACATGAAAACCTGGAACAAGCAGCTGACACTCACAGTACTGTCCCTGTTTAAGGAGTTCAGTCAGACGAACGCCACGGTTCAGCAGCTGCTGTGTGGCGGCGTCCAGATCAGAACCGAACTGCGCGAAGGCGGCCACCTCTCGATACTGGGCCAGCTCCAGCTTCATCGTACCGGCCACCTAACGACGGGCAGCACAGGTTGCTTAAAGTGAAGCATTTGACAAGAGAGGATACCTCGGCGAGGCCTAACCTGCTTCATGGCTCTTGTCTGGGCAGCGGATCCGACGCGTGACACCGACAGACCGACGTTGATCGCTGGACGAATACCTTTGTAGAACAGCTCGGTCTCAAGGAAGATCTGTGTAAGGAAATCAACCGCATTTAAGGAAAAGCTAGAAACTGAGCATATCCGCATACAGCATGACAAATCAGCTGCTCGCCTGTCCATCTGTGATGGAGATGACGTTTGTTGGAATGTAGGCCGACACATCTCCAGCCTGTGTCTCAATAACAGGAAGGGCGGTGAGGGAGCCGCCGCCAAAGTTATCGTTCATCTTGGCAGCTCTCTCCAGCAGACGGGAATGCAAGTAGAAGACGTCCCCGGGATAGGCCTCGCGACCTGGGGGACGGCGGAGCAACAGGGACATCTGACGATAGGCGACAGCCTGCAGAGAAGATCAACAAGGTTTAGTCAATGTCCAATCCAGGACCTGGGTGCTATCTTTTCTAAACCCTACTCCCAAGGCAGAAGTTGAAGTTTCACCTGCTTTGACAGATCGTCGTAGATGATGAGGGCATGCTTTCCGTTGTCTCTGAAATACTCCCCCATGGAGCAGCCAGAATAGGGAGCCAGGTACTGCAGAGGCGCAGCATCGGAGGCAGTGGCCGATACCACGATGGTGTACTTCATAGCATCGGCGTCTGTCAGCCTCTTCACCAGCTGAGCCACCGTGGATCTCTTCTGGCCAATAGCAACGTAGATGCAATACAGCTTTTTCTTCTCGTCAGTTCCGTCGTTGAAGCGTTTCTGGTTGATGATGGTGTCAATGGCGATGGCTGTTTTGCTGAAAAACAAACGCGGAAACCTTAGCTGACATCCAGAGTGATATACATATGATGAATATCTATATCCCTTGATATTTCTTTAATCATAATACATGATTGTGATTAAAATTACAATCATGTATTGTGATTTTATTCGAATAGTTTATTCGAATAAAATCATAGTTTATTCGAATAAACTATTCGAATAAACTATTCGAATAAATTGCGAATAGTTTATTCGCAGTTGGAATACAGTCTGGACCTAACATTGGAGTATGCTTGAACCATTGCATATTATTTCTGACTTTATGTTTGGTGTCATTGTCCTGCTGGGAAGTGAACCTCCACACTAGCCAGAAGATTTTTGCAGCATCAAACAGGTTTCCTATTCTATTGTTGCCCCGTATTTAGCTTCATCCATCTTTCCGATTAATTCCAAAAAACTTCCATGTCCCCGTTTAGGAAAAACGGCCACTACCATGATTATATTTCATTCTAGATGTTTGGGGTGATGCTTGGTGTTCCCACGGTGACAAACTGGACGACAAACAGCTCCTGTGTCTCTTAAATTAGTTCATCACTGCAGAAGAAATTACTATATAATAATAATTAAACTTACAGAAGTTATGTGGAACCCAAAATCCAACTTTAATTGCTGCAAGGGCAAATAAAACCACTGCGAATAACATCTCCGTATGCTGTGTGATAAAATATTCTCTTTGAGCAGCATCCCATTACCCCGTCTGCCTGTCTCCGATGATGAGCTCACGTTGTCCACGGCCAATGGGGACCAAGCTGTCCACGGCTTTGATGCCGGTCTGCATGGGCTCCCTCACAGAGATACGGGGAATGATACCAGGGGCTTTCAGACCCACACGCCTGCGCACCTTGGAGCCGAGAGGGCCCTTTTGGAGAGGACAGAGAAACAAAGTCATTATGTTTCTTCTAGCAACTAAGAACTTGTGGAATTAATATTAGAACAACCCCCAAAGATAACACAACAGCCCAAGGGAGCAATAAATTAAAATGAGTACCTTTCCATCAATAGCATTTCCCAGAGCATCAACAACTCTGCCTAGGAGTTCTTCACCAACAGGCACATCGACGATGGCGCCAGTTCTTTTGACGATGTCGCCCTCTTTGATCAGCTTGTCATTACCAAACACCACAACACCAACATTGTCAGGCTCCAAGTTCAGGGACATGCCCTGGAAAAGAGAACGCTTGATTTCAGAAGCAGCCATCAAATGCACACACAACAAAATTATAGATGTTAAATAAGTGCAAAGATTCAGCACTTGGAATAAGAGACCAACTTTGTTTATCAAGCAAAAATAAACAAAGATGCAGTTTCTCCAGGTTGAGGACTGAATCTAAGGTTTACACCATCACCTTGAGACCAGAGGAGAACTCCACCATCTCCTCTGCCTGCACGTTCCTGAGGCCGTACACTCTGGCAATACCGTCACCAATGGACAGGACACGGCCAGTCTCCTCTAAATCGGCGCTGGTGTCAGCTCCCATGATCTTCTCCTCCAAAATGGATGACACTTCAGCTGTGCCTTTACAGAGTAAATTAAAAAAATAAATAAACTTCTTACGAATAAAGTCAAAAATTCATAAAGACCTGCAGGAACTTCCTGACACACTGACCTGTTTTTTGGAGTCGATGCTGGGCGGTGTGCAGATTCTTGGCCCCGACACATGCTGCCGCAACGTTCTTAGATACCTTTGACACAGAAATAAGTGAATTAGATTTATGTAGTCAGAGGGCATACGCCGATTAAATGTGTCAAGGTGTACCAAGGTCACATTTCAAAACTGCTTAAACTTTAAATAATTTTGTCCCTACTTTAAGTCATTTCATTGGGATGCCAGAGAAACTGCAGGAAGTGACTGTATATGAGTGACCCCTTAGATGTTGCTGCACACTGCCATTCATCTAGTCATGTTGCTGTTTTGGGCCGTCCAATTTGATGCCTGAATCATAATATGCCTCGTCACAGGATCGACTAAAAAAAAGTAAGAAGTTATGATTAAATTATTACAAATTCATCTACTGTACTAGCAACCAAAACACTTTACTACATGCCAAAGCTGAAAGGATAGGGATGTTTTGTTTGGATTTTTTTTTTTTTTTTACTATATTTGTACAAAGTAAGCATTTAATGCAAGCTAAAATTTTAGCTGATATGCCTAGATCATGAAAAAGTTTGTGAAATTATTTTTTAAAAGCAGCATTATATTAACATAATTAAAAAGTCAGGCTCACTTTCACATGAGCCTAAAACTTAACGGGTAGTATTCAAAAAGCAGGGAACAGATTTCACCCCAAAATTAAGACAGCCACTTGAGAACACTTGTTGATTACTGCTGGTTAGAAAATGCTTGCCTTTCAAATGTCTCAAAGTGAATAATATGGCAGCAGAACTTGTGTAGAAATATCTACAGTTTAATGAAAAAGGATGACAATCCACAGTATTATGTTACTTATATCTCATCATCTATCTCTACAACACTTCCCAATCCACTATTGTGGCAGCTAGCTAAAAGAGAAACGAGCCTAACCTTTAACTGGTGGCTTAAATTATTAAGCCTTCGTCGCAACAGAATCGTTTGCACAGTTTTAATTATCCAGGGAACCAACCTGTTATTTATACATTCTTAGTAAGATATTGCAATATCCTAAATGTCTGTCAGCTGCATAATGTCAACAGAGGGGACTGAGAACGTGAAGGGCTATGTGTCCTCCAGTGCAAAGACGACGGAACAGCAGCGGTTTCAACGTGAACAATTCCTTTTTTCATGTCCAGATAAAAGAAGAGCAAAACATAAATAGGTTAGAAGTGCTTACAAATCCAGCTCTTCGTGGCAGGTTGCGGGCAAGAGCCGCTGCGAGGCGAACTGACAGCATGTTTGAGACCTGAAGATACGTCCTGCTCCCGGGGCCGAGAGAGAAGGGTGACGGATAGGGCGGCGCTGTGTCTGGAGGTCACAACAACCCGGAAGTACTTCAAAATAAATGACATTGTCTTTTTTTTCTATCCATCTTTCTTTCATTTTTGCTGAATATACAAATGTAACTTACCCAATCTTATATGCATAGAAGCCTGTTTCCGCCGCTCTGAAAATATATAAAGATTTACTTTGTATCAGTGACGACGGAAACGGGTTTCCAAATATGGAACACTGGTTTACTACATGAATAAATAAAATATTCCTTGTCAGAAATACGCGTAAATGTATTAATCTCATGTCATTTTTTTCAATCAATGTCTCAATCATTTTTTTATGATGTACCTCTCTTACATTGCCCTCAGGGCTTCAGAATGGAGCTGTAATAAGGAAATTATGCCTCACAGAGGCATTGTGTGTGTGTGTGTGTGTGTGTGTGTGTGTGTGTGTGTGTGTGTGTGTGTGTGTGTGTGTGTGTGTGTGTGTGTGTGTGTGTGTGTGATTCTGGGTGCAATCTAAAGATCTTTTTCTAAAAACTCGAGCGATCTGAATGCCTTGTAAAGTAAACCTAGTAAAGGTGTGGGTTTTATTACACAATAGCTTGGCTTTATCAGACCGTGATCTGCAGCTCTCGCTGGAGCGGTTCGCGGCCGAGTGTGAAATCCGAGGCCATGGTCTTGAGCCGGAAAAGGGTAGAGTGCCTTCTCTGGGTCAGGGGGTCGTCCTGCCTCAAGTGGAGGAGTTTAAGTATCTGGGGATCAGTGACGTGCGGTCAGGGGACAGGTCTCACCTGTCATCATTGAAAAATAATATATAATATAAAATCATTTATATTGTTATTTTCATGTACTATAAAGTATCTATTTTTTACTTAGCTTAACTAATTCTGATTAGTTTTTCTTCAAAATCTCTGGATTTTCGCATTTTCTCATTCAAATGCTCAGAAGCGAAGCCGGTGAGGCAGCAGTGAGCTGAGCCTCACCTGCGATTACGCAACCTCTCGCTAACTGCGCTGGCTGAGCTGACTCGAGGTGAGGCAGGCAGGCAGTTCTCTTGCCTCACCGCTGGGGGCGCTCATGTTCCCAGATATTGTGACTGCACAACTGCAGAGTAAGACACAGTGAGCTAGCCATGGAGCTAGCCACACAGTAAATAAGTAAAGTACAGCGATATATTTGTTTTCTTCTCTCTTCCGACGTCAACATGAAAGACTACATTTCTACACGTAAACAGTTTTCTAAAGTGGATTTTCAATTGAAGCAGGAGATGATAACTAAAGGAAGACCAACACCGGAGCTGAAAGTTTTACTTCCAGACAGTTTGATGATTCTCAAACGGAGTAGAAAAGACATGCCGAGGATAGACTTGGCTTTGGATGAACGGATATTTTTGTGCAGAATTATTGGTGCATGGATTTCATTGATACGTAAAGGTAAGACAGCAATAAGATGTTTTTGTTTAGTTTTTTAATTAAATGTGCGTTTTGTGGGCTACAGTTTATGTTTAAATAATTCAGTAAAGTAGAAGCAGCAGATAATCTACAACAGCAATTATTTATTAATAAAACATTAAGCCTAAAACGTACTACAACAACAAACTAAATGTTCTGTTCTGTGTGCAAAATTCTTGCATTTTTTTTGGTGTTAAATCCTAAAATATGAAGTGGCATTGTTGTCTGTTGCTATGGCAACGACTCTGCGTAGCTTGGCGAATACAGATCACTTTGCTGTGGATCATAGCACGAAATTAATACCTACATTTAAGTTTCACTGAGTTAACGCGGCTATGAATGACATGTAAAAGATTAGACTTTTTGCCCCCCAGCGTTGTGTGGATGCGCGAAATTTCCGTAGGTCCAATAACATGGATGGTGTCACGTCACTGCTGGGGATCTTGTTCACGAATGAGGGAAGAAGGGAGCGGGAGATCGACAGGCGGATTGGGGCAGCGTCTGCCGTGAAGCGGGCGCTGAACACCGGTCCGTCGTGGTGAAGAGAGAGCTGAGTCAAAAAGCGAAGCTCTCGATTTACCGGTCGATCTACGTTGAGGTGTTCCGGGCACGTCCCACCGGGAGGAGGCCTCGGGGAAGACCCAGGACACGCTGGAGGGACTTTGTCTCTCGGCTGGCCTGGAAACGCCTTGGGGTTCATCCGGAGGAGCTGGAAGAAGTGGCTGGGGAGAGGGAAGTCTGGGCCTCCCTTCTGAAACTGCTGCCCCAGCGACCCGACCCCGGATAAGCGGCAGAAAATGAATGAATGAATGGATGAATGGATGGATGGATGGATGGATGGATGGATGGATGGATGGATGGATGGATGGATGGATGGATGGATGGATGTCTCAGAAACAGTGCAGACCATATATAACAAAAATGTCCATTTCCAATAGCATAACAGCGATTTTTATTATTATTATTCTTTACCAAACAAAATGAGTTCATTAAATACATTTATGCACAGAGATTTTTAATACATGCAGGGTTACTTGTAGCAAAAAGAAAAAAAACTAAGAGTAATGAGATCTTCTGTCAATTTGTTCTACTTTTCATGACAGGCTTGTGCCAGTATTAGTTTTAAAAATGAAACAAAATCAAACTCAAAATAACACAGATCAGCATCCAAAGGCAACCAGCATTAACATAAGGCTATATGTCAAGAGTAAGCAGAAGAACACTGCTTTTCCAACATTTGCAAATAAAATTATTGAACTGTTTTTAGACACGTTCCTCAAAGTAAGTTAAGATGAATTCTTCGGACAAATTTGCAAGTTGAATTATTTGCTGTCACTCATCAAGCTCTAGCCATTTACCTAGTTTACTAGTTCTTAAATCCAGCCTTACTTTCACCTGTCATTGCAAGGTCCTTGTCTATTTTTGAAACAAATAAATAAAATACAAATACAAATCTTATAGAATATCAGTGCTGTTGACTTTATGAAATTTTTGTGTAGTTTGCAAATCTGTAACATGATTAAATGCAGCAGCGTTAACTAGATCTGGTGCATCTGCTAGAACCATGCTCCTGTTGTGTACCGATCGGTCACAGTTCTATGGAAGTGGGTATTTCTTAGGCATTGTGCATTTTTTGAAAGAGTAATTTTGAAATGTTCTCAGAATGTATCTGTTAACCAACAAATCAACTGACCCAAGGAGCCATCCTGTAACAATCAAGCTGCACATGGCCGGTAATTTATTTATTTATTCTTAATTTAATTTCGTCATCAAATTTTAAGTTGTGTGTATTTTTTAAATTCAGCACCTGTTTCCTTTTATAAGCTATGTGAGACACCATCTACAATGGGGAGCTTTCCTACTTCATCTTCATCTAGTAAACGCTCTCAAGCCAGTCCTCAAATTCCCCAGCGATTCGAAATCAATCAATACCTGGGAGAAGGCGGCTCCGCAGTCGTGCTCAAATGCTTTGACACCTACACACAGCAAGATGTTGCCGTGAAGATTGCCAAAGGGAAACATGAATTGAAGCATGAGGTAGGACGCTAGCCATATGTGATACCGTGAAAAGCTGAAAAAAAAAAAAAAAAATCAGAATCAAATGACCAAATGTGAGGTTATCTTATGTTATTTGCAGGCAGAAATGATGAGATATCTCATGAGGCACAAGTTGGATCAGAAGAACATTATAAAGTTTCACCACTTCAGCACAAACTCCTGTCTGGTGTTTGAAATGTGTGACATCAATCTAAAGGAATACATTAAACTAAGACACCCATTGAAATTACAAGAGATTAGAACAGTTATCCAGCAGGTCTGGCATTAACAAAAAAAAAAAAAAAAGAATAAATCTGAAAATTTTATGATTTAATGTAGAACACAATCTGAAGCTCACTCTCTATGTTGTATTACGATCATGTTTTCAGTTGGCCACAGCTTTAGAAGGACTGAAGAAAGTTCAAATCATCCACAGTGACCTCAAAACAAACAACATCATGGTGGTGAATCAAAGGAAGAAACCATTGCAGGTCAAGCTGATTGACTTTGGCTTGGCTCTCCACACCAAACAAAATAAAACACTCAATCAATGTCTCTTTTACAAGTAAGAATTGTAAAAAGAAATGTCTTAATTGTTTCTAGGCTGCCAATCAAGTAATACAGGATTTACACTGATGCAGCACTATAAATGTGTTACAGACACTCCTAAATAATGACAACTTTCCTTGTTTTAGAGCTCCTGAACTCATTCTCGGGCTCCCATATTCTGCAGCTTTGGACATCTGGTCACTGGGGTGTGTAATGGGAAAGATGCTTTTAAACTGTGTAATTTTCCCAGGGAGGAGTGAATATGAAAATGTGAGTAATCTACTGTATTCATACACTTTTTTTTCTTTTGCTTTAAATTACATTCATTCCATACACATAATTGGTCTACTTAGCATTTTGTTCAGTAGAAATGGCAGCATGTGTACTGTTTTTATACAGTTTGCTTTTAGCTTTGATTAATTTGCCCTTTTAGAGGTTAATTTTTTGTCATACTTAGTGCTTTACGTCAATCCTAAGAGACGAGTAGATTTCTGAAGATAATGGCTTGGTTACTGGTGTAAAGTGTTTACATCCAGCTTCTTCATTTCACAAAGGCTTTCTGAGAGTTCAGCTCAGAACCACTCTTCCACCTGTCAGACAACAGAGTTTCACTGATGTCAGACTGGAAGAGTTTGTTATTGAATCTTACGACAAGTAGATTGTTTTCATTAAAAGGAAATGAAATGCAGATTTTCGTGTTTCATTTTTATTAGAGACTACGATGATGTCTTTCAAATAAACAAAAAACTGTTTGGACATCTAGAAAAACATCTAATATTGTTAGAGGCAAAGTTATGGTTGTGAGAAAGATGCTTTTCTTACTTCAATCGTTTAAATTTAAATGTATTTTTGTCTAAAAATGAAATCCAGCAGGCCATTTGAAGTGTGCAGGACTGCAAGCAGTCCTAGGTTTCCAACCATTGGTTTCAACTTGTTTACTTTGAAACCACTATTGCTGATTTTCTATGTAAAAGAAATTTAATTAGATTGTGTTACTTTTTTTGTTTGAATATGGGTGTTAATACCATGATGCTGTTAAACCAAATTCAAGGTTATCATAATTCAAAAATCTCATACAGCCTATTCTTAAGCTTGTTACAACTCCAGTACCCAATTTGAAATGACAGATGTTCTTTCAGTCTAATATATACATCCAAAAAATAATATTTGGTTCTCTTTTTTTAGCTGTGCTACTACACTGATGTTCTGGGACCAGCACCAGACTATCTTGTTGACGCCGGCGTTAAATCAGAAGAGTTTTTTAAAAAGTCAAACTCTGACCAGTGGATACTGAAGGTACAATGAACAATGTCCTCCATGTATTAAGAATTCTTTCAATATAAGGCAAATGAGTGTCTTTCTTATTTCTGAGAAATTTGGTTTAAAGTGCACAAAAATAGTACAAAAGAAAGACTGCCTAAATCCCTTATATGGAAACAAGTAAATATTTTTGACTGTTTCGATGGATGGACAGAAATATTTTTTTGACATTCTTACCTTTGTACTCTAAGTTGAATTTTAAAGACAAATCCTTTTACAGACACCTGTGGAATACTGGGGAGAGGAACACCATAAATACAGAAGGTCCTTCAACTATCGCTTTTTGCATCAAGCTAAAATGGTAAGCCATTCATATAACACAGCATCAACTGGCACTGAGGTTTGTCGTCGTGACCGCTCAGATGATATTGTGCTGTTTTGTAAATAAGAGTCACCTGAAGTATGAAAAACTGGCTGCAACAGAAGAGAGGAGGGAATGCATAGCACTGATGAGGGCAATGCTTCAGTGGGATGCAAAGAAGAGAATTACTCCCAAAGGCATCCTCCGCCATTCCTTTATTGTCAGGAAAAGCGACAGGCCCCCCCCCCGCAACCCTTCCCCTGAATCCAACACTGCATCCAAGCAGGAACCTTGCACCAGCAGGGCAGTTGGTTGTTCCACAACCACGACTCAACCTAAAATCGCAAGTCAAAATGTGCAAAATGTGAAAGATGTCAAAGGAGCGAGAAGTACATATGACATGTAAGTACCACAGCAGACTTGTTGATATTATGTACACTCATTGGACAGCAGCTCAATGCTTTAGGCATCCAGACACAGTGAAGATGACTTGCTGAGTCTCCATTTAAGTGGAGAAGAATCGAGATTTAGGTGACTTTGAGTGTGGCATGGTTATTGCCAGACAGTCTGACCTAAGGATTTCAGAAATTGTTCATTGATTTTCACACAGAAACAGCTCATCTGTTGGATATAAAAAAAAAAAAGAAAAAAAATATCCAGTGAGCGGCGGTTGGCGGAACAAAAATGACTTGCCGATGTAGGAGGTCAGTAGAAACTGAGCAGACAAGCTTGAGAAAATAGAAAGATAAAAGCCCTTTGGTTATTGTACTAATTATACTGATGTATGTGGAGTAATATCTCTGCATGAGTCACACATAGAATGTTGAAGCCAATGGGCTACAGCTGCAGTAGGTCACACCAGTTGCTTCTCGTGTAATTTGATAAATGGAAACTCAGGTTGCAGTTTACACAGGTTCACCAAAACTGAACAATAACGATTTGGAAAAATGTTGCCTGATTTGATTGGTTCAGCTCCTACATTCAAATGGTTGGGCCAGAATAGCATTGATGCTTGGCACACTTTGGGGCCCCTGTATTACAAACTGAGAATTGTTCAAATGCCACATCCCACTTTAGTGTTGTTGCTTACCATATCCATCCATTTATGAGCATTTTCTGATGGCTACTTCCATTCAGGGAATTAATACTCCATGTCACAAAACTTAAATCCTTGAACATGGCCATGAATTTTAAAGTTGTTGTTTTTTTGTTGTTGATATTTTAGCTCTTGCTATTAATTCTGCGTGTGTTTATTCTACAGTTCACATCAGTCAAAACATTCTGACAAGAAACTGCCTCCACTGCCAAGCATAAACCAGCCATCTTATGAGCAGTTGAGAAAGCCTTCAACTGTAGAAAACGGACTTCTCCCACAGAAGAGAGATGGTGAGAAACCCGCAGCGAGCACAACTTTGGAGTCTACCATCAAAAAGGAAGCGTCGCACCCTCCTGCTATTGTGGAATCTGCCGTAACTAGGGAAAAGTACAGCCCGAACATTCGTCCGCACAGCAAGTCAAAACAGAGGAATTTTTTTGAGAACATATGTCTTTGTTGGAGACAGGGCTAAAAGCTAACATTGGTTGCTCTTTAAAATGTGTGTGGTGGTATTAAAAAGCTTAACTGAAAACAACAATGTCCAGGTTTACTAAATCAACAGCATTTGAGACAAAACACTGCTACAAACAGAAATTGCCAGCCTATGTTCAGTGCTGAAAATGTAATCAAATAATGTAAAAGTATATAAATTCCTGATTCCAATGTTAATATTGTGTGAGTTTTTCAGTCATTGCAAATAAATCTACAGAGCTGGAGAACAATTAGTCATTTCTGCAGCAGTGATCTCTCTGATGTGACTTAGCAAAAACAGTACTGGTCATATTCATTTATGCAAAATGGCATACTGAAAAACCATTCATTCATTTGGAAAAATTGATTTGGTGTAGAAGAAAAATAATTAAAGTAAAAAATAATTTTTCTTAAGAAAATGTACCAAAACTATTAGTGTTATTTAAAAATAAAGATAACTGAAACATTTTTTATTTGAACGATACTTTTTTGAGCAGATCAGCTCCAACACTCTTCTAATCATTAACATGTTCTCTGTTTTCTTTGAGCATAAGTATGCCAAGATCAATAGACCCCCAAGAAGTGCAGAGATTAAAGGTTCGAGTTGTACATTTTTTTTTGTTTTTAAATAAAAACATAAATTTATTATGAGGCTGCAAATAAACCTGCATTCAAACAATGTGCTGTGCACTCCACGCATTTTCCTCGACAAGACCCCTTTCAAGATTTCTTGACTAAGTAGTTTTAATGAAAAAAAAACAACAACCATTGTATGTGAATTCATATGCGCAAACACATTGTATGTGTTTGCGCATATGAAGCAAATGAGTTCAGTTATTTTTTGTTTTAATGACTGAAGTCATTTGTGTTCTGTTGCATACAAATTTCAAAAGTTCACTTACCTTTACCTGCTTGTAACTCCAGCATACCTGAAACAAAATTTGATGGAGCTCCATAGAAGCATATGCTCAAACATTTAAACTGCAATGTTTCCCGTAGTACCTATTTCCATCCTGAGGGAGGCGCAAGCACGACGAAGGGACCGGAAGTCGACCGCATAGCGATGGAGACATTTTAAAATAAACACCAAGCTAACTGCTAATAGAGCTGCGAGCGCACTGCGTCAAAACACACAAAAATATCTCCCATTTACAAAGAATTAAGTTGAATACAGCTTCGTACTATATTTGCGTTGCAAATAAGAAAAAAACAACCGTTTCCGAAAATGACAAAAAGTCTGACGTCGATGTACGAATAACTAACGCTGTGGTAAGTCTAAACCAACAGATTGCTATGTGGAGGCTACCACTTTGGCTGTTAGCATTAGCTGCTGGCTTGACCCTGCAACCTGCCTGGTCTCACTCTGGCTGGGTAGATACTGTTTCCATTTATAGGATCTTGCAGTGCAGCTGTCCTGCAACCTGATTTTTTAACGACTCGCGCTTTTCCTGTCAAGTTTGCGGAGGTTGATGTTTTAGCCGACCTTAGCTTCACTGCGCAGCTAAAAGATTGCGTTAGCCGCTAGTCAAAGACTAAACTGACGGAAGTCATTCTTCAGGTAGAAATACATTTTTATTCTAAGCAAAACGGACATAGAAAAGTCGAAGTCATTATGTGCTTAAATGCAGGTTAATATTGTGTGATTACTTGTAGGTATGATTATGTAAAAGTAGACTATTGATTGACGCTAACGCTGCATATGAAGGAAAATGTCTGATTCGAGGTGACTGTGATACAATGCTTAAAGGGCATTACAAATGAAAAGTGCGGGTAGATTTTTACACTTTTCACTCAACTTCTAAGTTTATATTTTGAAGCAAACTTAAACCGTGTTAGTATTGTATAGCTTACACTTAAATTTTGATATGCTCTGTAGAGGATGTCTTTCAAATCTGCACATTTCCTTTAAAAACCCAAATGCATGCTATATTTACTGTAGAATTAAATATAATTGTATCTAATAGAATTATAAAAACGGAATAGCAGTAACTTGAATTTGTGCTAAAATTTTATATGCAAATATTTCCTATTAGGCTATTTTTATATAAAATGTCCAAAATATGTAAAGTAAATAAAAAGGTTGATTTTATTTAATGTTAAAATATTCAATTTCTTTACTATTTAAGGATTTTCATCTTTATCTTTTTATGTGCAAGGATGAATCTAATGAATCTGATCTCAGAGTCCTTTTCTTTGTTTTTATTTGCAGCTGTTAGCTTCCTGTCCAGGCACATAGGTCCATCTTTCCTGGACCTTTGGGCTCTGGGCTTAACTCTCTCAAGAAATGGCCGATTCAGAAAAGGCAGAGGAATTTTTGGATGCTGTATGCACCCCCGAGTCTCTCGAAGAAGCACAGACCGCTTCGGCTTCTGCTTCTGCTCAAGGAGAACAGGACGAACATCTGAAAACGGAGACGACTACTAGTACCAGTTCGCCCCCCAGGGAGAAGGAAGCAGACAGCCCCCTGAATACTGAGGGAGAGCAAAGTCTCCTCTCCATGCCATGTCTAATGAAGGAGCTTCGCCGGGACTCCCCAGAGTCTCAACATGCCTCCACAGGGAGCGACAAGCCTGTGTCGCGTCATGTCTACGAGAGCGACTCCTCGAATCCCTGCATGTTGTCTCCTTCTTCCAGTGGCCACCTGGCAGACTCGGACACACTTTCCTCAGGGGAAGAAGGTGCTGCTCGTCCTGCCGGCGAAGAGGGTAGCATGGAAGCTGCAAATGATCCTGACCAGCTAGAAAAAAGAGAGACGTCTGCCACAGCTTCGGGGGGCAGAAAGTCTCGCCGGTCGCATTCGGAGAGTGAAATGCTTCCAAACGCGATGGCCGCTAAGAAGAACCGCTGCCAGCCAACCGCAGTGGCGCCAGGGCAGGAAAAACAAACCAATGGCAAGTTGGGGAAAGTGAAAGGCCACCGGAGTCAGAAACACAAGGAGCGCATGCGTCTGCTGAGGCAGAAGCGAGAGGCGGCGGCTCGGAAGAAGTATAACCTGCTGCAGGACAGCAGCACCAGTGACAGTGAGCTCACGTGTGACTCCAGCACCAGTTCTTCCGACGATGATGACACTTCCGGAGGAAGCAAGACAATCAAGACAGATATTCCAGGTAACCTCCATTACCCTGTCCTATCACATGCATATAGCACACTAATACACTTGGTTAATAGGAGCAGATATTCAGACTTTATGGGTAAAATACTATAATACATCATCAAAGAATATCAGAGCATATAACAAAGAGTAATCAGTGGTCATCAGTCACACAGGTTAACAACGAGGAGTTCCCTGCATGAACATCAGGTTTTAATCAAATTGAATAGAAAAGTCTTACATATAATTCATTCTGTCACTGTAATGCAGAGCTTGCTTCTTGTGCTTGTTTTATCAGTCACTCTGTTTTCTTTTTTTAGTGGGTTTTATCTTTTGCCATTCATCATCTAAAGTCATTTGCATTGTCTTTTAAAAGCGTAGTTTATCTAGAGGGCTTATGTCCAGTGTCTTATGTACTTTTCATGTTTTCTCTGTTCTGTCTCATCAATGCATGCTGGAAGTGTAGTCTACATTGTTCAACTCACTGAGTGATACTGATTTAAAAATGTAGTTGTTTTTTATTTTAATTTTTTTCATTTTTAACAAATAAGACATAGGTACTCTCACCCTCTGTTCTAAACCGACTCTACCGAAAGTCTTGCTGCGTTAGCTTGAGTTGTTGACTCTTATTTTAGAAAGTTTTGCCTCAAAATTCAACTGGTAGAACTTTTACTTACATTTAGGAGTCACTGAATGTCTACATCAGTCAAAGTAGGGTAAGGGATTAACTCTTTATTTCTAGCAGATAATAATTGATGCAAACATGTAGGTGAAGCTTTTCTGAGCTAAAATAAGGAGTAAAAATCCTGCACTAATTAAAGGCTGAAGGTAATTAGTAGAAATGCACCAGTCAGAAAATTGTGGCTCATTTTCAGTCTCAATGTTTTTGTAAAGCTTTAACCTACTAATAGAAATTTTTGACCTATTCCAATTTCTTAAGAAATGTCATATACATTGGCATTTTTTTTCTTTTGGCTTTCCTTCTGTGACCAGGCAATTATTTTTATTAAGAGCAGAGGGGAGGTCACACGGCTGTGAGAGGCGAGTGTCTGAAAAATGTAGGTTTGCTAACATTTAGGACAGAAGACTTACTTTGGAGTTGATATTTCACAACGTTTATGGAATTGTAAAATGTCACAATTCCATAAATCGTGACAGTATTGTAATATTTTCGAGTAGGTGCATTAGTTTTGATATTATAACAAAAAAGTCTCAGTGGAAATGATGGAAAATGTAAGTCCTACACATAAATCTAAGGTTTCCAAGAGATTGAGAACCATTTTAATTCCCACATATTTCATAGCAGACAGGGGTTGACAGCTCAAAAAGGTTGAATCTACATTTACCCTTCCTGTTACCTGAATCTCTACCACTCTCTTACAGACTAGATAAAGAGCAGACGTTGTAGAAAATCCAGTTTCCTGTTAAAGTAGTTTTGTAGAACTCTTAGCTACTATGGTCAGAAAGAAGATCCGATTTTTGATTTCACAATAGGCCAAGCTGCAAATCAGCCAGTTCTGGTCACCAGCTGATTTCTCGCTGCATCTTTAGTAAGCACTAAGTCTGGCACTTTTCCTGTTTCTTCAAAATGCTCATGTGTGAGTTGAAGTGTCCAAAATTGCAAAATCACTACGACTCAGGAACTCTTTCCATAGGCATTTCTGTCTCCAAAGGTTTGCGAGTAACTCCTTTTAGACGGATGAGTGTACTTCAAAGACTCACCAGTTGTTTTCCAAACCATACTCACTGAATGGGTCACCAACACATCCAGTTTTCCTCCTCTCGGTATCTCGCAGTACATGAAACCGTTTCAGCCATTTTTTTTTTTTTTCTTTTACATCCCGGATTCCAATTTGAGTGCTTCAACTGCATGATGTAGTCCATCAGCATGAAAAAGAGTCGATCTGCACGTAACCCAAAACAGACCTTCATTTTCTCTTTAATAAACAAGTCCACCTCCGAAGCATGAAACGTGCCACTGTATTTTCTTATGGCTTGGCCTCAATGTCTTTAAAGCTGGCTTCAGACGTGCGTCGGAGAGATCCAGAGTGGGAGCCCAGATTCATGGGCTGCTGGACACCAGTTCGTGGGACAGGAACGGCATCGGCAGCGTTCTGGAGGAGGCCATGACGCGCTTTGCCGTGATGCAGCGCCAGACCGAGGAGCGCTTCCGCATCTGGATGGAAAAGCTGGCCCACCTCGACTCGGACAACGATTCGTCCAAGCGCTCGAGCGACGCCCCCGAGGGCCAGCAGGCGGCCCAGCTGTCCCCCCCGAGCTCGTTTTTGCCCTCGTCAGAGTCTGCGGAGACTATGGCCGCCTACATGCTGGCGCGAGAGAGCAACAGCCTCGCTCCCACTCCCATGAACAACAATAACATCCTTCCTGAAGCGGTCGCTCAGAATGGGAATATAGGAGGTCCAGACCCTGGGCTCTTGAATGTTTAGAGTCTACTTCAGGTCTTGTAGTTTTAATCAACAACAACGGAAAAAACAAACAAACAAAAAAAAACAAATCTAGAACTAGATGATGCTGAAAGCGTGGCAGTCGGTTGTTATAGCTAGATATGATGGGACAGACTCTGAGCAAATACACTATTAACAGCAACCAGACCTGAGCTGGTCACTGGAACTGGCCTCTGTGCAGACCTTGAGCTCAGTGTGTCTATTGGCACTGAATCACTGTGAGATTTGACATTCAGAGTTCTCCAACTCGGCCGTTTGATTTGCTGCTGCTGCTGCTTCTGTGACACGGACACTGAATCTTTTCCAACACTGATAAATCAATCAGGGCTGTTATTCCAATATGGGTTGTTTGGCTTGTTTGTTCTCATTTTATCAGCTGTTCAAACACATACAAAGTATCTAACTCCTACTAAAGTGTGCATTAGGGCACCTGGGCAGAAAAATTATTACAGCGCTAGGTGGGGTGCTGCTGAGTAATAGCATGTGCCTTGTCATTCTAAAGCATTTTTTAGTGCTGGTTTTGTAGCATTCAGGTTTTACACTCCACATCGTTCATGATTTCTTGAACTGTTTGCACCAAGCTTGCAAATGGTTCAGGAAGCTCGTGCATCAACTCTTTTTTTGTTGTTTTTATCTTGGTGGCATAGCTTTACTAACAGCAGAACATTTATCATAAATTTGCCTATACATATAAAATGCAATATACTTACCATACTTTTTTCTGCTTTTAAGCTATTACACGTGTCTAATGTTGCCTTTCTGTTACATTTGTTTCAATTGTTGCTTTTATTTTTTGTAGCAATGTGAAGCTACTGAGGGGGGGAAAATGTGGTTTGTTTTCAGCCTTGTCAGACTGTGGACTTCAGGAAAAGTGCTAGATAAATATGTGGAAGTTGGCTTGGAAGGGCAAGAGTGTCAAATCATCACAGATGTATTTGCCTTGTTGTGTTTTTGTTTGCACTGGCTTTGCCTCCCAGCTTGGCCTTGAGCTCCATGACACAGTGTCTTATTAGCTTAAACGTAAGGATCAACTGAAGTGATTGAGCGGCACCATGGAGCATGATGATGTTTACAAATTATTCCTAAAAAAAAAAGAAAAAGAAGGAGGAACAGGAACAGACTAGTCTGACTTATATCACTCTCTTCTCCGGTTTGAAAACACTCATCCTCGAACATCTCCGTACACTAAATGACATACAGTGCCTTGCAAAAGTGTTCAGAACTCATTGACTTTACATCTTCTCATGACTGTAGACCTTATCGTATTTTATTTGGACTGATTTTATGATGGACCGTCACAAAGCGGTGCATACATTGGGAAGTGGCAGGGAAATATGTAATTTTATTATTTTTTAAAGTCTTTTAAATGTATTCTGCGCATTAATATCAAGCTCGCCTAAGTCAATGCCTTCCACTGCAATTACAGCTAAATCTTTTGCAGTGTTTCCAACAGATTTGCACATCTAGAACAAAAAAAATCTGCCTGTTGTCTTTTGCACAACATCTCAAATTGAGGTAGATTTAGAACACTATGAACATTTTCTAAGTCTTTCAACTGATTCTTTTCAACTGAATTTAACTTTGGTCTTTGACTAGGCCATTCTAACATGCATTCTTTAAATCCTTCCCAGTCCAACTCTTTTCCTTTGTTGGCAAGCTGTATGAAAAGAATCCCCACAGCATGACACTGCCACTACCTTGTCTTGAGGTGGGAATGGTGTGTTCAGGTTGTTACATTTCATTCTACATGCATCAAGTTAGACAACCTTTCATGTCCTGCTGAGGAAGAAGTGACCCCACATCACAATGCTGCCCTTGCCATGTATTTTCCTACTTTTTAAGTCAATTTATCCTTTTCCATCCACTATTTATTTTTTCCCCCTTTTATTTCATAAGTACGCACTGCTTGGTGTGTTGGTCGATCGCATAAAATTCCAATATTATACATTAGAATTTGTAGTTGCGTTGAGTTAAAACTTTGATAAAGTTTGAAGAAATGCGAATCCATTTGCAAGCTACTGTATGCGAGGGGGTAACATCTGTAACACACAAGGCTTCTGACATCCAAACGCATCAGATAGCTGTGAATGTGGAGCCCTTCGCTCTTAAACGTTCACAGCCAGGATTCCAAGAAGCGCTCCGTATGTAAATGACTGACTGTTTTCCCGCATCTCAAAG
The DNA here is from genome assembly GCF_904066995.2 of Poecilia reticulata. Lineage (NCBI taxonomy): Eukaryota > Metazoa > Chordata > Actinopteri > Cyprinodontiformes > Poeciliidae > Poecilia > Poecilia reticulata. The sequence goes on along the minus strand of NC_088841.1, from coordinate 10,459,471 downwards.
CCGAACACATCGTTTCCCACCACCTGTTTGCATGTGATTATATAACTACGTAGTGCAAGGCCAAGCTAGTTCTCATCATCAGCAGCATGCGTTCAAGGTATATCTGTGCTTGATGCTGATATGAATGGCGACTGACGGGACGTTTTACCGATCGTTTTTCCCCTCGCCCCTGTAGTTTTGTTTCAGGTTTTTCTGAATGTTGTTTTTAAGGTGAAACATTTTAAGGGTTTGATTTTTTAATTTTTTTTGCTGCATAGATTTAAATGGATCCAGCATCTTCCTTTATGGATGTATTAAAACTGAAGTTACCTTTTTTAAATGAAAAAGAAAAAAGAAGTATTGCCAACACTATGACGTAAACTTGGGTGCATACAATCAAAATGTGCATTGAAAACACTAAGGGACAGTCCATTGTTTACCAAAGAGACTCTCCTGGTTTACATTGGTCCTTTTTCTATCATCGAAACGTGACCTTTATATTTGGAAGAGCTCTGTTTCTCTGGTTACCATGGTTGAAGTACATCTTAGCTCTGTCAGCTATTCATAAGTTCTCATTGCACATGCTGTGCAGACGAACCTGCTGTGACACCTACACAGACGTCTGGATGACAGAGTGTGCGCATCGCTCTGACGGACTCTCTTTACAGGGTAGATTAGCCGCGCGCTCCTGCTCTTCCACGATTATTCTTCTGTTGTTTGGCTATTTATCATCTTAACTGTGTTTCACTCACAGAGCAAGGTTATTTTTAAGTGTTTTGTAAAAACTGTAGTGTAGTTTTTATGTGGATGGCTGTTTATTTTAAAAACCAATAAACAAATAAAAAAAAAAAAAAAATCATCTGTTGCAGACCCGTTTTATTTATGCATGTTTTACAGCGTACCGACTCCTTTCAAGCATAAGAGGATGATTTTATTTATTTTTATTATTTTTGATGCCACTTGAGGTGGTGTGTAGAGGCAGCGTCCAGTCCGTTTCCAAGCAGAATGCATCTACTTCCTAAAGGCATGGTTTGAATAATGAAGTGTTTTCTTTGTCTCCTGCAGACGGGCCTCCGGTAGTGGGTCACTATGATATTTCAGGCACTGATTCTAACCAGGAGAGTATGAGTGTGGAGACAGTCCGGCCTACGGTGATAAGGCATGAGCTAAAAACACACAGAGGCCAGGACATGGCAGCACCCTCTGGGTGTATAAGAGCTCTGAGCTCGATCTCAGGTCAGTTACAAACCCGGTGTATCCGATCTGATCATTTCCTCTCGGTTGAAGTGCGGAGGCTTTGAAGGGGGGGGGTCTTTCATAAGTAACGGTGGTGGGGGGAAAAACAAAAAAAATGGGCTTTTTAATCTCGGTGAGAGGCCTTTGAAGTACACTCCATCCCACACACGCACATCCCTGGTTTTCATTTGGTGTTGCTAAAAAAAAATAATAATAAAGTGGCGCTTCTTTAAAGCAGGAAAACGTAGCTGATTCTTTTTAATAAACACCATGAGAATTAAGCCTGTGATCTGCTGATTTACTTCCTTCAATCCAATCGGTTTTTGAACTGTAACCGTCTCTTCGTTGTCTCTGTCAAAGCAGCTACAGTCTTCGTGTGTCAGCAAGGCCTGCAGCTCGCTACTGCTTTGATCCTCCTCCTGATGTGTGACTGTCCCTCTTATTTATTTCAGGCCATGTGGAGGCAGAGCTGCTGCACAAGGAGAGCTCTCAACACAAAGGCCAGATTAACATTGCTTCCTCAGACAGTGAGGTGGAAATAGTCGGAGTACAAGAGAACGCACGGTAAAGACGATTTTGGGGGGCGGAGGGGTTGTGCTTGTTTAAGCTGCACTTGAAGCAGTCCTGATGTTTTTCTGTTTTCTTTTTCATATCCAGATGCTCCCATCCTTGCGGAGGGGTGATAAAAAGTCTGTCTTCCTGGAAGGACAATTCAGTGGAGCAGCTAAACAGCACAAATCAATCACAGCTCTGGACTAATGTTTCACCTCGCCCAAACTGGGTCTCCCCTCCCGAAGTGGTGGACCTGACGTTGGATGAGGACGCCGGGCACAAATATCTACTTTAAAAGCCTTCGCACGCCCCACCCGGTCTGATACAGGCTGCAGCCCACCCCTTACCTGCTTCTAAACTCCTTGTTATCTTGGACTCCTATTTTTAACTTCCTTGTTTATTAAAAGCCATTCTACTGACGTGATTCCCAAAATCCACGCTCGGCAACTACGACCTAGCTATAATGAAATTGCGCAGTGCTCCGAGTGCAAAGTAAAACTTAAACAAGAGCGGGTTATCTGTTCACGATAGCAATATCCTCCCTTCGTTCATTACCTCGGTCACTCCTGCATACCTGAGTTGGGTAGTGTTTTTTTTTGTTTGTTTGTTTGTTTGTTTCTCGTGCTCACAAGTTAAAGAACGTTGCGCCTGCTGCTTTAGATTTTGTTACACTGCTGTTGATCTGCATCTCTGCACACTTTGAGTGGAATGATTTTGATCCGATTTATTTTTTCCTCTCTTTTTCCGATAGCATTCAAAATCAAGCTGAATCTGGCATGCTTTTTTTTTCTTTCTAAATACAGCATACATATATGGCAACAGTACCTGATCAAAACAAGTTGGGGAGGGAGTTTAATTTTAGAGGTCTCAACACTGGATGTGCGTTCAGATCAGTCGCTATACACGCAGTTCGCTTTGCACAGTGTCCAACAGAGGCACCGCCGCCTGCTCCAGTTCGTTCAGGGAGTGTTTCAGTCACACCTCGTGGGAAATGTTACAAAAATTGTTGCGAGTTAAACAAGAGGATTAATAACACCAGATTACATCCCAGGGTAGTGTTTTTAAAACTCACTAATCAAGACTTATATCTGGCACACAGGACCTTACTGCCATAATTGTATAATTTGGCACATGACTGATCAGTTGTTGTCTTTTTTTTCCCCATTTAAACTTCTAAGACTGGTTGACATTGGAGTGATTGTCTGCTTCAATTTCTATAGAAAAACAAAAGTCTCTGTTCAGACCTGGTGTAAACATCTGTTCTGGCTGATCCAGATCAACGTAGACGAGTTTCTTAACGACCATTCACAGCTGAGAGCTTACCTGCTTTAAATGTTAAACCAAACGCATCGCCATGTCGCAGAGCGGGGTTGTCTGTTGACGCTTCACGAGAAATGCTGTTAATCACAGCAACAATTCATCCAATTGAAATTAATTTAGCCTCTGAAAACCTACATATCTAGATGTAGGTTAAATATGAGAGAAGAGGGTAAATAATGTTTGAGTCTATAAAAGCCAGCATTTTAACTACAAATCTGCCAGAGATCGGAATCAGCTGGTGATTTGCAGGTCCAATGCAAGGAATTAAAATAATTTTCCTCTATTCATGTAATCCATCAAAGAACTTGAATTCTTTTTGCTTAGACGCATCAACCAGCAACACGTACTTTAAAGCATGTTTGGCTTAAGATCAGATAACTGTAAAAGACATACAGCTCTGGAAAAAATTAAAGAGACCACTTAAAATGATCGGTTTCACTGATTGTTGCCTTTTATATGTACATGTTTTCGTAAAATAAACATTGTTCTTTTATTCTTTTGAACTACTGACAACATGCCTCTGAAATTCCAAACAAAAAAAATTAGGATTTATTTGCAGAAATTGAGAAATGGTCAAAACGAAAAAGACGCAGTGCTTTCAGACCTCAAATAGTGCAAGAAAAAAAAAAGAGCAAAAAAAAACAACTTCATATTCTTTTAGAAATTACAATACTGATGTTTTAACTCGGGAAGAGTTCAGAAATCAGTATTTGGTGGAATAACCACACGGTTTTTAATGGGGTTCAGTGAATGCTTTCCAGAGCTGTATACTTTCGTACATAAATGATAAAACTGTAATTACTACTTTTTCTGATTTCATTACTACTACCTTGGTCACATAAGTTTTTGCTCTTTTTGTCTTGTAATATTTAGAGGAAAAAATGACTTTGAATAGGTCAAACTCTATATCATAATTCCTGAAATTAGTCATCCAGGAAAACCTTGGTTGATTTATCGTTAAGTCTGACCGCTCAAACAACGCCTAACGTCTCACTATCATCTATGATCCGCACGGTTGTTATCCTACACACACACTCAACGTTACTTCAAAATGAATTGTCATCTCACACACAGACTTAGAATGCAACTTAAGCTTTTATCATCCTGTTGATCGGCTTGCTCAGGACAGATGCTGGTGCCAGAAGTGAACGGAGTCGAGCTTTTTCTGAAACGTTTCGTTTAACCCGTGCTTACAGGTTGAGTTTTTTTTACCGTTGCATCAAAGGAAGAGTGCAGCGCTGGTTTTAATTTCAACACTAAAGCATTTGGCTTATTTCCACACGTAAACACAAGGTGGAATGTATGAATAATACATTGTTCTAGTTTTAGTTTAGTTTTGAGTCGTGTCAGAACGGAAGCCACGTTTTTTTCATCTGAGAGACTCTTGTCAGTGAATGTATGACCTTGCAGTGCTGGCTACGTTTTTACCGTTTTGCATGCTTCTCTTGAATAGGTGCATACTCCTTTAAAAAAGAAAAAAAAAACAAAAAAAACTGGGAAACCCTTTAAAAAAAACAACAATAGAAATGTTTCTTCACTTCATTACTGCAAAGCAAGATGGTCTGAATGCCTTGAAATGTGCACTATTTGCTTTTAAAAATGTACAAAGCCTGTTATTTTAACTTTACAGAGCAGCAGATTTTGCTGTCTCATTCACAAATATATTTTAATAATGGTTGTGAATTAAGCACATATACAAGTATATATGAATATATATGTATATATATACATATAAAAGTAAAAGGGGTGTCGAGTTTGTGCTCATGTGTGAGGCGTTGTGAGGCATTTAATGTGTGTGGTTTTTTTCCCCCTTCGGTCTCCTCAGGGCCTTTTCGCTTCTTCCCTCCAGTCATACCTTGTCTTCATACTGTAGTGCATCCAAGCTGGTGAATTTCTATCAATAGATAACCTTTGCAAACTGCTTTGCTGTTCTTTTTTTTTTCCCTTGTAAAGCATTGAATAACATTGACTTTCAAATAACATACTTAACATAATTTATAAATTAACTTCACCATATGTCAGAAAGGGAACATTTAAAATTTTAGCGGCCTATACCAAAGTCTAAATGGAATTTTTGTTCTCGGTTCGTTTCAGTTTTATTGTGGGATCTTGAGTCCCTTTATGCATTCGAGCCTTTGTAAACTTGGAAATATGATGCAGATTATATTTTAAAACTCAAAGATGTCAGTATATCTTTGTTTAATTTGGCCAGTTATTTCCACAGTTTGCAGCTTCCACATTTATTAAATCTTTACCAAAACATTTCTGCTCGTTAGTGACAACAGTATCAGTAGGCAACGTGGCAGGGATGCCCGACTGGTTTTACATTGCATGTTTAATAACATTTTTTTTTTTTAAACCAGGTCAGAAATTTTGTTTATTGCAGCTTTGATCTTCTGTTGTTTCTATTCAGCTTGATTCTCAGTATTTTTAACTAGCAAGAAATGTTTTGTTTTTGGTTGTTTTTTTTTGTCCTTGTTGCTTCTGCAAGACCCTGACTTCCTTGAAATCATGTATGTAGATCAAAAAGAAACTATTTTAAGAGTAAATAAATAGTATTATTTAATGATCTCTTGTACCTGCATTGTTTGCTTTCACAGAACTCACCCTTCTTCCATTTTAAAAAAATGTTTAGGATGTCATTCAATGGATTAGAATGAATGCAAAAAAAAAATAACTCTACAATAGGAAGTCAATCTGGTGTCATGTGGCTATTATTAGTAAATTGAACAAATTGCTTGTTTGGCCACTGAAGCATTGCCTGAAAACCGCAAGTTGATGGCTGTGAGTGACATTCAGGATTTGTTTTCATTTCTTCAGGTCGTGTGTTGCAACGATTTAGGCAGCGATGTTTAAAATGTGAGGTTTCTTCTGGGAAAGTATGAACAACTTCTTCAGGTCGAATAAGTATGGAAAAAGTAGAGTATGGAAATAATTAGTGTCGCTTAGTTTGATCCCCGCAATTCTTCCGTCAACCCTTCAGTCTGCCTGTCCACTTCATCAGTCATGTTCCCTGTTGTCTGTGGTGTTTTACAGATGTATTAAAATCCTGAAATGTCTGCCTTAAAACTCGAGGTGAAATGTTTTTTTATATATATATATATATATATATATAATATTGAGTCCGAAAAAGTAAATAGATTTAAAGCTATTGCTCTAAGGTAGAAAGTTATGCAACAGTGGAATTTTGATTTGATTGATTGCTTCACTTAAATGAACTTTATCTCAGGTTAATCAGATTTAATATACTTTGTTAGTTTTAGTTTTTCAGTTGGAACATACAGGATATATTCCATATTTCAAATAAAAAAAAAGTACAATCTTTATCCTATAATTTTTATTATTATTCAGGGGTGTCAACACTTTTGATAGCCTCTGCATGAGCGAAAGTATTTCCACCTCCCAACTTGATGAGATCTCCCCATGCTTTTCTTTTTCTCTGCCTAACAGTCTAGACAACAGGGAACAATTCAACTTTAGCCTTCACCCAGCAATATGGCATGCTGGGTCAGGGGTCACACTGCATCACCTGCCACTAGGGGGACATATGGAGTTCACATGAAGAGTACAATGAGGCAGTGGAGCAACGCAATGCGGTCCGCGGGGCCCTTTTCCATAAACTAAAGCCCCCTTGGCTGGTTTCTTTTCACCCCTGGGGGCAGAACTTCAGCTGTATGCTAATTTATTTCGAGAAAGCAGTGGCCTCGAGATGAATGGCTCCTTGCAAGAAATGGTCTTTCTTCCCCTTGCAGATGGCTGAGTGAAGCCACTCCAGGTTCTGCTCTGCACATTTTCTGCAAGTGATTTCTCCGGTTATTCAGAGTGAGAGCTCGTTTGTTTGGCACCGCTCTGCTGCCACCAGAGGGCAAAGAAAGAAACTACTTTCTGTGCTCTTTGTTGAGCTAAATACTTTTTGCTTTGAAATTGCACTGTTTTTCTTACACGGCATCTAAATGTTTTAAGAGAAATTGTCTAAAGAGTGGAATAAATCTTAGAATGATACAGAGAAACTCTTGTAAGAAAAGAAAAAAAGAAAATGATACTATTGTGTTAAGAGCACCTGTCAGTTCAAGAACAGGAAATTTCACTCACAGTGACCATAAAGCAAAATGAAAGAGCCTTTGTATTTCACCTCCTGCTTGAAGCATTTTATGGTGAGAACTGTGGGAGATGGGGGCGACATATGGAGCTGAAAGTTTTGTGACCCTCTCAGTCTCCTCATGTCCATCTGTTCCCTCATCCTTCGGGTTTAAAGCTCCAGGCAGGGACTTTTTCTGGACAGTTTTTCTGCTCCACAGAATTACAGTCCAAATTTTTCTTGGGGTGGAGGAGGCTGTTAAAACATAAGTTAAGATGGGAGATATAGATGAAAATGTTTTAATTTCAGAGGTGACCCTTTGGGTTTTGTGCATTGTGTTAACAACTAAACTGTTGGAGTCCTGCAGTGTTTAATGTTTAAGCCTCCATAAGGTGCACTGTACATACATGACTACAGCAAACGGTGCAGAACCATGAAATAAGTTGTATCACAACAAAAGCACTTAAAGTGGACTGAGAAATGTTTTATGTTGCACATAATTCAGACTTGCTTTAAAAACAACCTTCTAATCCAGTGTTTCTCAACCTTTTTCGGCCCAGCGCCCCCCTCGCCTTTATCCAGGTCCCTCACTGCCCCCCACCAATGAATTTGTAGGCTACTTTGCACTGACCATTATTTTATTATTAATGTTACCATCACTATTGTAGATGTTTTGATTTTTATGGTTGTTTCTGTATTTATCATCAAAAATTTCCAAGAGAACAAAAAATTTCTATTCCTATTTCTAGGAATAGAAATTTTTTCACAAGCGTCTACAAAAAATGTAATGAGCATTCAAGTTAAAATCTGTAGGCCTAACAGCAGCCAATCAGAGTGGAAAAATATTCTTATTCTTTGCCATTTTCTAGTTGTTAAATATTCCACAAAATGAGCAGATAAAAGATGTACAACATGCCAGTTTAAACTTTGAAGTATTTGCAAAACGACTGAGCTCTGCAACATTAAAACATGGATAGAACTGTAACTACATTAATCATAGCTCTTCTTCTCTTCAGTGTTTCTGTGTTTCTGGTGGTGCAGCTCTGTGCTGCCTTCAGGAGAATGGGACATCAGAGTATCATCCATAAAACTTCACCCATATGGCATTTATTGTGCAAACCAGAGCTTTCACTGGAAAAAAAAAGTTCCAGATCCTTTTAATGCCATACAAATATGAGACAGAAACATGGATTATATCTTTATATAGACCTGTCTATTGATTTATAGATTAATAGTTTTACTGGACAGAAATTACAAAGAGCAAATCTGGTTCTTATTCAAATCCTGATGAGCCAAATTGAAAGTGTCATGGAGTCATCAGCCTCATGACGTTAACACTGACATGAAAAATAATATTAAAGAAATTAATATATCAAATCTAATTAAAAACATAAATAAGTGATAAGTTATTTACTGTTATGGTCTGTAAGATATATTTATTCTCAGTATTAGATATGGTCTCAACAAACCCATGACATTTCAACAATATTATTTTACCTTTTATCTGGAAATAGTGTCTGTTTATTCTTTCCATACAGTCTCTGTATTAATTATTGCTCGGAAGGTCTTGCCATACCAGTTTATTCCTCTGTATTTACTTTAGTTTCTTAGTTTATTCTTGCATTTTGTTCTTCATTCATTTCAATTTAGTTTCCTTTGATTAGTATTGTCCTCTCTTGGATTATTGCTACTGTATGTCCACTTTAGTTTCTTTCGTGTTGCTAGATTTATTTTATTGTTTATTCACCACCAGTAATCTTCACTCATCACCTGCTGCGCCGCCTAATCGTCATGTGTTTCACATCATGTGTTGATTTTTCACACGTCGGATTCTTTGTTTTTATGCCATAATTCACATCTAGTTCATCGCTCCGTTTTATGTCTCGCTTATCCTGTTTCAGAGTTTTATGCAATGTGCGTGTTGTTTTTTTTTTGTTTGTTTTGTTTTGATTTTTGTTTTGTTTTGGGGGGGTTTTAACCCCCTATGGTGCGCAGCATTCGGGAAACGTATTGATGGGGAAAAGGCAGACTGACATAAACCTTTTAAAACAACGGAAACAATTTCGGTATTCTGATTATTGAAATTTAAAAGTGCTGTGGTACCGTTGTTCTATCACACCCGTTTCACACCGGACCACTTACAGCACCGGTGTTAATGGTATAAAATGAACACCCTCATTCGAAGACCTCAAAAACAAATATGACATTCCTACAAAACATTTCTATAAATATCTTCAAGTTCGGAGTTTCATTTTATCCAAGCAACAAAATAATCTTGATCTACCCTCTTTGTCGTTATTTATGGGATTTCATTATTTAAATGGATTCATTTTTCAGAAGGACACAAAGTGAGGGTATCGCGATTTTAGTAATTGCATGTTCATTAGAGCGATTTTCTGTTGTCCTTTCTTTAAAGCGTGCAGTTTTCAAACGGAAATAAAACACTTCAAGTTGCTGCTTTGACATGATCACAGAACTGCCAAAACATATGTACAAAAATACCAGACAAAGTGAATCACGGCAATGTCATCAGCCGGTGTAACGTTGAACTGATGCGGTGAAGCTACCAGTAGCAGGAGAACAGAGCTGCGCCAAAAGCTCACAAACACTGATGAGGAGAGCTGCCATTGATACAGTTGCAGCAAAGCATGTTTTAATGTTACGAAATACAGTTTTAGCAAGTTGCTTAAAGTCTAAACTGGTATTGTTGTGCATATAAGGTTTACCTTCAACCAAACGCCCCCCAAAGGAATCCCAGCGCCCCCCTTTTGTAGAAATTTCCACCAGCGGTACCGCCTACGTTGAGAACTGCTATTCTAATCAAATGATGTGTAATTTAGATGCGTAATTTACACAAAGTAGTGTACCATTGTGAAATACAAGAAAAAAAATGTGTTGCTCTCAGAACTTTGTGCATATACAAACGTAAAAAGTTTGTATTTGTTTTCAGCCCATTTGCAATTTGTCAGTTTTTGCTGCAACTACAGCAGAAAGTCTTTTGAAAGTTTTCTTTGTAATTAGTTTCAGCTCTGTCAGATTAGACAGAAATCATCTGTGATCAACCATTAGCATCAATGCTAGTGGTTGTAACAACCTCCTCAGCAAGTCAGCGTTCTGCTTAGGCCTTCAAATGAGCCATCATTTGATGCAAGTGTGTAAAACCAGGGAAAGAACTAAAACATGCAGGATGCCGGCCCTCGAGGACCGACTTTGGACACCACTGCTCTAAAGGTTTGGTTCGCTCAATTTAGAAAACCAAAGCTCAAGGAATCACCTGCCTTATTTACCTTCCTTGTGGCTCGTATACAGTCAGGGTGCTGGAGTTGGGGGGGGAACCCTCCATGCATGGTTAGTAGTTTCCAAGTGTCTTAACATCCGTGGTATTTATCTTCTCCTTTGGCCAGCTAATTATTACTGCAGGGTATTTGATTACTGGTAAGGCGTAGCTGTTTATCGCACGGATCTTGTTCTTTGCCATTGAGTTGGCTTCTTAGGACTTGCCTTATTTGTTGGAGGTATTTGGCTGTGGCTCCTTGTGACCTCATTGAGGTTGCCATTTGCTTGTGGTATTCCCAGGTACTTGTAACTGTCCTCTATGTTTGCTATTGTTCCTTCTGGGAGTGAGACCCCTTATGTGTGGACGACCTTCCCTCTCTTTGTAACCATCCGACCACACTTCTCTAGTCTGAATGACATCCCAATGTCAGTGCTGTAGATCCTGGCGGTGTGGATCAGTGAGTCGATGTCTCGCTCGCTCTTGGTGTACAGCTTGATGCCATAGAGAAGGTGACTTACGGTGACCCCATTCTTGAGTCGGTATCCGTAGCCATCTTGTTGATTTTTTTTTTTTTTCTTTCAAAATAATTTGTTGATACTTGGGACATTTTAAACATAGCATTACAAAGTTATACAGAATTTTTTACAATTTGTCATTTAAATTAAACTAGAAGAAGATAAGAACAATAATATTAAAACAAACTGTATGTTAAAAATTGAGCAGGACCGGGGTGACTCCTTGTTCGGAGATGTCCCGTTCTTCCAAACAGTGCTGGTGCTAAGAGGGGATCCCTGTCCTGCTGCTCCTTCCCGCCTGCCTCACCCGGAGAGCCAGGCCGCCGCTGCTGGGACCTCCATCCGTGGAGCGCCAGCTCTTTGGCCAAAGAGGCGCAGGCGATTCTTTGTGGCTGTGGCCTTGGCGCACCACCTGTAGCTCTGTATGTTTTTATTCTTGCTGTCGCCATTTGGATCACAGCCACAGGGGGCATCTCCCTGCGCCTGCTTACCAGCAAGTTTCTGGAGGTCCACATGGCCACATCTCTGCAAAGTCTTTTTTTTTGTTGCAAACTTTCTACCTTTCTGATAACATTTTAAAACTTAGAAATCTGACTTCCCTGGGCCCCGTCAGAGAACTTGGGAACAGGAAATTTAACAAGGCAAGTGATATAAGATCTGAACCTGTCTGAACAATGTCAGATGATACATAGGGTACTCACAGAAAGGAACATTTTAAGGCTGCTTTTAACGCCAATTCTTAGGAGTTTAAGATAGTGTTTTTATTCTCATTTCTGCCTTTGCAATGATTCTGCAAAAACATCTCTTTCTGTAAATATTTCTGTCTTTGTTCTGTAGCCTATACTTGTTATCACAAAACATTAGGCAATATCAAGAACAGTTCGTTATAACTACAACATTTACGAAGAAATTTAAATGGGGCCCGCCAAAGTGAGCCCGCCGGTTGGAACCCAGCGTTCTGATGCTAAAAATTAGCATCAATGCTAAAGTAAGCTGCAATGTACTCAATAGCATGTGGAGAGTCACAAGCATGTTGAGTAACATGAATTTACCCCATTCATTATGTTAAAATTAGTGTACAAGCGGAAATTAGCCAAAATGGTAATGTTAGCCTAAATGCAGCCAGTGGCATGTGGGCTATAACTAGCATGTTGTCTTACATTGACTTCCTCCATTCAGTGTGCTAAACATGGTTAATAAATAAACAAAATAGCTAAAAAGCTTATTTTAGGAAAAAGGCTATTGTTAATGTGGGCAGTAGTTACATTAGCAATGTTTGTGATGTTTGTGCAATGCTTTCTGATTTTTACTTTTGCAGAAGTAAAATTTATTGTTTACTTTATGGCACTTGGTTACTAGAAAACGCTCTCATCTCTTAGCAACAGATTAACAACAAATATTGTTATTGTTCAAAAAACATAAGATTTCTTCTGCTGTTTTGAAATAACGCTAGCTGGAGATAGGCACCAGCACCCCTCCCGGCCCCACTGAGGGACAAGGGTGTAAGAAAATGGATGGATGGATTGATGGATGGATGGATGTTTTGAAATACTACTTATTTTACACTAACAAGAATTGTCCTGTTGGTGAATTTTGCAGAAAAGTTAATTCTTGTTATTAGTGGTAAATTATTCTGTGTGGGGTTTTTTTATGTAGAGTAATAGGTGCCTCTCATGCATTGCATGGAAGCATTGAAAAACAGTGTAAACATTGGTGTTTATGCTATGACAAAGATGGACTTTGTTTATTACAGGTTACTTCTGAAAGTGCTTGATTTCACTCGATTTTATTTTGGGATATCTGAGTAATAAAGGCTGTACTCAAATGCACTCCAGATTTTTCAATTAAAAAATAAATAAGTAAAATGATAAGGTTATTTTGATTCCCCAATAAAATATCAAGCTTCAGTGATTTGATCTACCAATTAAACTATAATACGTAGCCAATAGGTGAAACATGACAAACTATGGCTCAGTTCAAAGGGTGTATATAACAGTATTTTGTTGACTACTCCATTGCAGTGATGGAGAAAGACTTTATAACTGCAGATTACATCAATAGGCAGGACAAATTCAGGGCATTAGGGATAATACCTACTCACTTACACTTGGTGGATAACTGAACACTGCTCCCTGAATTTGGACAAGGTTGCTTTTCTGTTCTGTTGCTTTTTCCTCTTTAGAGAGGTCAGCAGCATACCTTGTGGGTATTTACATAACTATTTGTTTGAGATTCGATTAGATTCAGAAGACTGCTTATAACATCTAATAGCAGGTAAGAAAAATTTAATGAACTCAATCAAGAGGTGCAGTTTTTAATCATGACTTCCCATTAACAGACAGATATCAGATTTTAGCATAATGCCAATTTACAATGCAGATATCATCTATCTATGCATTTGTATCTCAGTTAAATGTTTTGGTAAAACACACATACAAGTTTTTTTTCTTTTTTTTTTTTTTATTTCTCAGAGGAAAAATGGAGATCCAAAGCAACTTACCTTTGAATTAAAAAATAGTTACCCCGTAAATCTAATAAGGCATTTTGTTAACACTGGGAAAAACTACTGATAATACATGGTCAGTTATTTTTTTTAGATTGTTATAGAGACATTTTGGCAGGTTTTTTTTTTTTTATAATATTGTTTTAATATAGTTTTTTTTTTACTAGTATTGATCTGTGAGAGACATAATCCCTATTGAATGGTCCTGTCATGGTGGGGCGGGCTGTCCAAAATCAGATGTCCCCGCCCAGACTCTAATCCCATTGGTGCATCGGGATGCCAAAGCCGTCGGGGTCCTGCTGGAAGGGAGGCGGTGATTGGTCAGGCTGTGCTTACAGCTGAGCCTGTCCGTTTCACGGTGCTGGAGGACGGAGGGGGCTACAGGGGATCATTTCCATGGACCATCTGTCTCGCTGGCTGCGCTCACAACAAAGAAGGACCCAGGATGGTGTTAGTCCATGTTGGATATCTGGTTCTCCCCGTCTTCGGCTCAGTTAGAAATAGAGGTATGACTAGATTTACGTTGTTGCTGTTTTATTTGATTTCGTTTTCTCTTATCCTAACCCCCCGCCGCTACATTTTCTCGGCGTTTCCTTCCCGTTAGTATCGATAAAGATGACATAAACAGAGCTGACACCTGCTAGCTGAAAATAAGCGGTGGAGAGACAAACATTAGCCGTCCTGCTAGCTGCAGCGCCGCTTCAAATAAAACCCGGTAGGAAACGCTTTAACGCTCCTAGAGCGGAATGAAGGCGGCTAAAAGCGAAAAGAATCGGGGAGGTGTTGTTTTATGGTGGCCCGTAGGCCTGCAAATCGCAGCTGTCAGATTTTCAGGCTCGCTTTTTATCCTCGGTGCTGTTTTCTTTATCTACGTGATTTAGTCTCTGTCGCATTTTTAGCCGCTACGCTTAAGCAAGTGTAGTTCAACACGATTCAGTTCAACACGATTCAGGCCGACCCCAAGTATTTCTATCTAAAAACTAACAAATAATCAGTGTGACAGGGAGGCTATTTGCTCTTTTGTGTTGACGACGTGCGTTCATTTTTTCTGAGCTTGTGTTAATATCGCTTTTAAATGTAATTAAAACCTCCCTGAGTATTTAAGGGTACTAGGATTGTTTTTTTTTCTTTCTTTCTTTTTTCTTTAAATCCTTGCTATTTCGACGAATGAAACATAAAATGAAGAAACAAACAAGCGTTCAAATCGGACTGAAATGTCCCTTAAGAAAAAGGGAAGGGGGGAGAATCACTGGTTCAATTTAAAATAAAATAAAAAACTAGAAATGTATCTCTAGAAAGTCTTGAGTTCTCTAAACGAGCAAAACTATGCCTAAAAATTATGTTGATTTGGCCAAGGGGGGAAAAATGGTGTACATTAAAAATTGTTGCTTTTAAAATGTCTAGAATCGTAAATTTAAAAACTGAAATTCTTAACAAAATTGTTGAACTGGCTTTAAAACAACTCAAATCTTCTTTTCAAATGTGTTTATTTGGCCATAAGTATTGGAGGGGTGGGGGTAACAGTTTTTTGCATTTTATGGCCAAATCAATACATACTACACACATAGATTATCAATGTCAAAACTACTCTTGGTGGGGAAAATAGGAAAGGCTTGTGCCTCTTCAATTTGTAGAATTGGTCATTTAAAAAAAAAAAGTAGCTGCAATTTGAACGTCTTAATTTGACCATTCAAAACAGAGATATGCCTCTTAAGTGCAGCAGGCTATCTGTGTTGATTATGTAATAATAATAACAATAATAACAGTAGTAGCAGTATTATTTTGATTGTTAAAACTACATGCAGTAGCACCAATGATTTCATTGTGCTTTTATTTGTGTTCTTTTTTCCTGTTCCATAGTATCGAGGCTGGCTCTACATTCCGCATTTCTCAGACCTTTGTCCCCCTCCATTGTGTAGCTAACGATCATCTGCTGCTGTCTGCCGTAGCCTCTGCCTGTTCTCTGCATCTAGCTGTATTGTGAACCCCCTTCTTCCTCATTTCCTCTTTCCATCCGAAGAAGACATTGGCATTAAAACAGACAAACAAACAAACCGAGCTCCCACTCATACCGTATCCTTCTGTGTAACAGACTAAAGAATAACACTCTTTTTATTTTTCTGTAGGAGAAAAAAAAAAAACAGTTTGTCTTGATTTAAACTGTCATGTTGCTCTTTAGTGGATAACCCATTGTAGAGTTTACTGCAGGCTGTCATTGTGATTCTCCCATTCAGTGTGGATAGACTACATTCTGCTGTAAATTTCTGTAAAGTGGATACATTTTGATCCTCCCGGATTCGATTACAGCCAGGCTTGATCGAACTGTCTTGATTACCGTCTCCATTCTGTATTTGCCAAAAGGTGCATTGTACCAGCTGTTGTTGTAGTCGAACCAAGCAGCTGCTTTTATGCTGCTATGTGTAATCCAAATTATCGATTGGACATCGTTCTACGACACCGACGTCACAAATTAACTGAGGCTATCTCACCCCCCCCCGTCCCCGATGGTCCACTGCACCTGCTTTAAAAGCGCTGTCCAAACAGCTGGCCATAACCCCGTCCATGTGTCCAAGCCTGTGTTCCCGCTAGCCGAATTGATTTCACAGTAAATTGGCGAGATGCGGCTCTAACTCATTGTGCCATTTTTGAAAATAACCCACTATCATGCACAGCCTACCCTCCTCCTCGCCCCCTATTCCTCCTTTTCAAATCCTCCAGAGCCTCCAGAATGCTATCCATTTTACAGGGATGTGTATATCCTGCACTGCTGTAGAACTCCTTTTAGAACCAAAATGTCTTTAATTTCTTATTTTTTTTATTCTTTGGTTGTGGTTTTCTACCTTTTGTTTTTGTATTAGAACCTAATGCATGTTCATTTTATACTTTTGGTTGTTTTTTTTCCACATTGAACAGCAGATTCTAATGTAATCTTTGTGTAGAGATGTCCCTGCTGTACTGAAATGTGCTGTAAGCATACACATCTACTCATTGGATGCTGCTTCTCTTCTGTTAACCCTACAGAGAGCATGGTCAGGCCTCGTCTTTGGTCTTATTTGCATGGTACTACAATAGCTTTGTAGGTTTATATAATATTATTATTACTATTATCACACAGTGCCACTCATACTAATATTTCCCAATAAAGACTGTAGTTCTCTTCTTAACCTTCAGTGTGCTTTTTGCTGATTTCCATGTGTTCCCTCCTTCCTCCCTCGCCCACTGTGCTGTCACTGAGACGGTCCTCCTCACTCTATGTATGTGCTCTCATTCCTCAGCCGTCTTTGACAGAGTCTCCTCAAAGTTGCTGACTTGGCTTATTTTTGTAGCTATGGCAACCTTTTTACCCATTTAACAAAACAAAAAAAAATAGACTGATATTTCCTTTTCTCTTGCGTCATCAACTTAAACCATTTCACTATAAAACGAAGCACTTCCTCCTTCGCATCAACTCATTGGTGTTTATTGGTGTTGAATTACTATAGGAATCTCTGTTAACTGAAAAATAAAACATGCTGCACCCTCCACAGTTATTGGTTTAAGAAATGTTCTTTCTCGTATTAAAGTTGGTTTTACGTCAAACCCGAGGTGCCAGTTGCCAAAACTAAAAATAAATTCCGACTGCACTAACCAGAGCACTCGGTATCAGTTAAAGTTTTGTTAGTGTTTAGAATATCTTTCACATTTATGTTTGTGATGGTAGGACATTCACAGAAAAGACATGCCTTCCAAAAGACTGGTTGGCATTTACACGGCGTCCATTAGTCGATACAAAGACCTGGTGACCCCAACTCTTTGCTGTGGTATTTTTTTTCTCATTGTCCTTGCGGTACATGAAAATAAACTTTATTTTCCATCCTTGATGAAAAAAATTTCAGTTGGTTTGTTTTTTATTTATTGCTCCCACTGTAAACCTAAAGTGTGAGCGAGTAGCTGTTTTCTTGTAGAAATTTACCGATTTTTGAAGGTCAAAACATGTCCTACTTTAGTAGCATTTTCATTTTGAATAGCAGCTAACGTAGATCATCTCTGCCACATCATATCCATTCCCCAAGGAATCAGGAAGTGATTAAACAAGAATACATTTTTTAAAAATCTATCAGTAAATCCATTTGATACTACGGACCATCAACAGTTGAAGTGCCTTCAGATTTGTTAATTGTTTTTTTTCCTCAAGTAATCAAAAGACATACATTCAAGGTTGATATATTTATTTTTAGTTCAGGTTTAGGTTACAAATAAATTTTAGCCCTTATCACGAGGGGGCCAATAACTGTGCCAGGTGCTGTACCTGTTCGTCTCATTTGCTTTTAAACTAGTTGGGTGTTTGCGGATACATTAATGTATTTCCCTGATTGCACAAATAAGCTGTTAAAAATGTAACATGAATTAAAATAAACAAAACAAAAAATCTCTGGCAAATTCATTATACTTAACCAAATATATTAAATGTTTTTTTCTTTTTTTGTATATACTCTGGTCATGGCAACATGTTGAATTCAATATCTAAAACAACATAATTTTTTTTTTAAACCAACTGGTTACCTTGTATTTAAAACCTCTTCCTTTAAACCTTCAAAAAGCTGTGCTTTTTGTGTAATTCTACACAATGTGTAGTAAAAAGAATAAAGAAAAAAGACCCAGTTTGGGTTGTATTGGTGCACTGTATGTCTTAATTCTGAAGTCAAATGATCCGATTTTTTTGAACTGAGGTGCTTTTCTTTCAAACTGAGCTCATCCGAGGTAATGGGGAGGAAATGGTCTACGATGCTTCGATACGGGGATTCAGCCATTATTTGCGAAAGTAAAAGAAGCAGTCAGATAAGTCAGCTTAATCACATCATCCTACTTTATTTTTGTCTGCATTATGTCAATAATGCAGGTAATGGTAGAATAAAATAGAAACATGAGTCAAACATTTAACAGTTCACTTACGGTTTTATGAAGGTGATGTCAAAGTCTGTCAAAGTCACACCCTTTGAACTCTTTCACATTTTGTCACGTTCCAACCACAAGCCTCCTATTTTAATAGGAAATTATGTGCTAAACCAGATCATCTGAACAGAAATGATAAAGTCCCGCCACATATTCCTGAGGGATGTGTTGGACCATTCCAGCACATCTATTTGATCTAAAGCACTTCATAGTGTTTTGGCTGCATGTGAAGTTTTTTGTTTCCAGGATTGCCCTGTATTTAGCTCCATCCATCTTTTTTCCATCAGCTCTGGTCAACTTCCTTGTCCTTGCAGAAGAAAAGCGTCCCAAACCAAGATGTTGCCACCACCACATTTTACCAAGCCGAAGGTGTTATGGCTGATGTGCAGGTTTGGTTTCACCTGACAAGACTAGCTTGTTGACTTGTTGGTCTACCACATAAAATCCTAATTAAAACATCAAATTTCATGGCTGAAATCTGACAAAATGTGCAAAGGTTCAATAAGCATTATTTTTGCATGACACCTACATTTTTGCATGACACCTACATGCAAAGATGTAGATGTCATTAAAAGAAACTAATCTTTCTCATCCAACCGCCTTTGAAAATTAGCAGGACAGATCTTGCCACATTTATAAATAAACTCTTCAATCGCGAAGCAGCGAGATGCTGCTTGTCGTTTTGGAAAATAAATAAGTGAAGCATGCAGTGTGTGTACCAGCAATTTAGGAAAGCATAACCCATTACGCTGAAATTAGACCAGTTGATAAGGCTTTGTGAAATATTAAGTAACCTTTCATTTGAACCGTGGAAGTATTTCATTACACTGTCGTCACGGTCTGGCTGTGATTTTTCATCTCAAGACGTATTTCCTCTTAAATGCACATTCTATCAAACATTAAGATACTTTAAATATGCAGCTTTAAATGTAAGGAGCTCTAGAAGTTGGGGCTAATTGCTGTCTGAGTTTTACCACTGCTGCTAGTTCAGGGAGTCGGATATTATTCATGCGCAGAGACAGAAGGAGTGCCACAGCGAGATACAGCCTTGCAAGCTCGGCACATTTCTTCCCAAACTCCAGCGACAAAGAGTTTTAAATAACTCAACAGCTGTAATGCATGATGCTCCTCTGCAGTGGCCGTGCTCCAACCGTGAAACTATCCCGTGTCCTTATTTAACAAGCAGTGCAGCTGCACGACGACGCAGCTTACGCCTGTGAGTTCATCAGGTGAGCTGAGTTTTGTTTTATTGTGTGACATGATGATGAGTGGAAGAAACACAGGAGACGATTTTGTTGGGATCTGGTGAGCTGCAAGCGATGGAAGCTGGAGGAGATGAGGCAGGTTCCATGTCAGCCTGCTGCAGTCTCAAGTGGGCGGGGCTTATCGGCTGTCACTCACGCAGGAAAAACCATGCTGCAGCCAGATCGTGGGGGAGGGGCCACCGGTGCTCAGGCTTTGGGATGATGAGCTGATTTTCTTAGGCTTACTGGGTTTCTGGGTGGATGGTTTGCTCTCTGCCAAAAAGAAAGAAAGAAAAAAAAAGGGATGTCTGAAAGTCAGAAATTTCACATCAGAGCAGTTCGTCCTTGCAGCTCTGCATTACGTCAGTTTCAAATATCAGCAGGTCAGGGTGTGAAAATCTGATGTTTATAATAGGTTTCAGACAGTGTGTCCACTTTTACAAGGTCAGAGGCCCCCTGCACACCGCACAGCACACTGTACAGCAGCCAGAAACCAATGTGAAATATCAGTGTTCCATTTCTGCTCTACTTCCTCAGCCAAATGTTTAGCCGCGCCTTTCTGGGTTCACTGGCTTCTCCTGTCCTGGGGCTAAATGCAGCTAAGTGAAAATGTGTAAAAAAAAAAAAAGTAAAAAAAAGACAGCAATGCTATGTATGGTTTATGTAATTAACAGCAGCTAATTAGCGTAGCTTTGTCAAAATGTCGTGGGTAAATATAATTTAAGAGCATGTTAGCTAAAAGGTTTGGCACTTTGCGAAAAGCATTCATTGAATAATTATTTCTCCTGGTTTTATAATCTACAGATCAAAGTAACGTTATGTTGCTGTCTAGGCCCCCCACCCCAATTCCCCAAAGACAAATCCTGAAAAGGGCCACCAATGACAGGCTTGGGCCCTTTATACTTCTTGTTTCCTAGCTTTTTAATAGAACTAGAGTATTTATAGCCTAAAATGGTCACAATGACAGAATTTACTAAAAGTGATTAAATGTAACAAGAAAACTATAGAGAGCAGTGACCAAACTGGAAAGTCCTTACATTAAGAAGTTTCATACCTTATTTGACATCCAAATGGTTATTCTTCCAAATATTAAATTAATATTAACAGCCTCCTCATTTGGTTCGTCAGTTCTCTGTTTGCAGTGGAGGATTGTTGGTTACAGCGCAGGCAATAACTGGTAAGCTCCATAGCGCTGAACTGGCGCATTATATACATCACGGGCAAACGTTTGCTATTGGGTAACATTTAAAATTTTAATAGAGTCTACTCATCCAGCAAATAATCGTTTCTCAGTAGCTGAGGTTTCAGACCTGCTGCATGGTCTGTGGCTACAAAAATATATGATTGAGTTAAATTTCTGGAAAAAGCTTCTACTCACTAGTTCTCTAAAAATAATTGTACTGCAAAGGAAATATCGCACATTGTGTACAATATGAATTTGGCCAAAAGAAGGTGCCAAGTTTCACTCCTTGTGAAAACGTATGAATTATGAAATCAAATGTGATCATTTTATTTCAATAATAGTATCAGCCAACAGGAGGTTGCTGGTTATTTGTATTAATCAGTGATTTAATACAGTGTATTTAATCACTGTATTTAAATACAGTGTAATAAATACACTGTATTTAATACAATGACAGTTTGCTCTTCTGCAAACTCTACTGAATTGCAGTTTGCTCTTCTGCAATTCAGAAGAGCAAACTGGTCCACGCGGTGGTCAGAACCACTATCAATGAAAACAGTCTGTAAAATAAAAAACTCCATATTACTGTTCAGCAGATTATAATTGGCTAATTGAGCATGAAGCAGTGAAAATCCAGTTGTTGTTGAAGTATGACATCATGAACAGTCCACCCTCCAAATCTCGCTGGTCCAGAAAGCCTCAGAGCTGTAACAGGAAATTGAAATAGTGGTTTCTTTTTGTTCCCACTCTCAGCTCTCTCCATCCCCAATTTATCTGAGTAGAGAGTAATTTTTATTGATTGTCTTTGATGCCATCTAATGGCTTTTCTGTCTCTCATATTAAGTGGAAATGAAGGCACGTCATTTTATAAAAAAAAATTTCCAGCATGCTCAGCTGTATCTTCTGCAGTGCCTTTTTGTTATCAGGTTCATTACAAGAAGTAAGGAGTTTAATGTTCCTTCAAACAGCTGGCACAATATAGAGCTCAAATTCTTTGGGTTAAGAAGCCCCGGTTATGAGTGCCATCTTAAAATTATTCTTTGAATAAACGGTATGCAGGCCCTGAGGAGTGTGGAAGTGGGTCTTCTGAGTCTTCTGACCCTGACGTTTCTTACTCAGCTTCAGATTTGTTTTTGCCTAGATGTCCATTATGAGGTTTCTCTCTCTGTTTAAAGGATCACAGGCCTATACGCTCTCATCGCTTGCCTTTATGTCACATAGGCGCGCACTTCAGCAGGCATCAGCACAGCCATGCTACCTCCTGCCGACATTTTCACCTGGGCGCTCCCCAGGCTCCCATCTCAGCAGAATTCCCTCTCGGACATGCCGGCCAGCCCCCGCAGGCGGGCCTGGCCGCCCACCTGCCCCCTACGCACCACCCGACTCTCACTGCCCTGCCCGCACCCCCTCAGTTTCAGGACGTGCCGGGGCCTTCATTCCTACCTCAGGCCTTACACCAGCAATACCTCATCCAGCAGCAGCTCATCGAAGCGCAGCATCGCAGGATCCTTCCCCACTCCTCCAGGTAGTGAAGGCGCCGCATGCAAGCGCACATGCGTATGCTCAGAGATTTGAATCCAAACCCTCTGAATTGCATTGCAGAAGAGCCCAGGAGCGGATTCCTCTGAATTCTCACCGGTTGCGTTCGGGTTATGAGTACTCGCCTCCCATCCACGTCCCTCAGCCAATAACGCAGCAGCCACGGTACCTGGCTGAAGGCACTGACTGGTGAGTCCCCATCTGACATTAACAGGAATCCTGTAGAGTTGAGAAATTGTCCCAGCTATTCCTCTCTGCACTCATCTGTCTGTCTGTCATATTTGCTGGCAAGAGTAATAATGCTGATTTAGCCCCATGCCTGTCTGTCTCTGCAGGGATCTCAGTGTTGACGCTGGCCTCCCTCATCAGTACCAACTCCAGCAGCTTCCGCAGCACTATCAGCATTACCTGGCCTCCCCTCGAATGCACCACTTCCCCAGGAACACGTCGTCTGCCCAAGTGGTATGCTGTGTTGTTCTCTGTTGATCACTTTTTTGATGTTATAGGTTCTGGATGCATGTAAAGAATGAGCAGTAGCCCTGCAGTCCAAGACACAACAGCAAAAGACCAAGAATAATGATCAATATGGAACTACTTGAACAACTGGGGATACAGAAACAAATCACGCAATGAAAGCGAAAGATAAGAAGCTGCAAAAGCCAATACTGGGTTTTATTTTACCCTATCATAAATAGTGAAAACCAGGGTGAATATGGTTTGATAGCCATTCACGATAAAGATTTGTTAATGATTATTTGGATAGATATTATATATTTTTTTGCCATGTCATGTCTGCCAGGGGTATCAATGACTTTCGATATAAAATGCCAAATTTTCTTGTCTCGTTATTAGAAAAACGTAAATTCTAGCTTTTCTAACTCTGGTAACATTGTTCTTCGGCCAGGTTGTTCATGAAATCAGAAATTATCCATATCCCCAGCTGCATCTGTTAGCGCTGCAAAGCCTGAATCCCTCGAGGCACGCCACTGCTGTGCGAGAAAGTTACGAGGTAAATCCTCTGAAGTGCGTAGATATGTCAGTCAACAAATCATTAACTGCTGTCTTCACTTCAACAACAAAACAATTCTCACCTCAGTGTCCTCTAAGTGTTTTCTCCGAGCGTGCCGTCATTCTCGCGAACGTCTGCTATTTGAACAGGAGCTGCTGCAGCTCGAGGATCGACTGGGAAGTGTCAGCAGAGGAGCTGTCCAAACGACCATAGAGAGATTCACCTTTCCACATAAATACAAGAAGGTACCGTGGATGGCAGGAGTTACACAGACATATTTTAAGCATTTAAGATTTTTATTGTTTTCAGATAGGTTTTACTTTTTGCCGTCTGATATGCTAACAGAGGAAGCCTCTGCAGCTAAAGATTGGGGAGGAGGAGGAGGAAACAGATGTGGATGAGAAGTGTACCATCTGTTTGTCCATGCTGGAGGATGGAGAGGATGTCAGGTGAGTGATGCTCCATAGCTGCAAAATTTATTTATTTATTTATTTATTTATTTATTTTTGTCCCTATTGAATTAAACAAAGAGAGATCAGTGGGAATGTAGTCTCGTTAGCAACTGGTTCATTAATCTTAGAATCTGGACTGGATGATGCATGCAGTGGGTACAAGTGTAAAAATGTCTGTTTGCTCAGTTTCACGGGATGATGCTTTGCTCTGAGCAGTTACTAGGCAACTACAGTAGTAGATATTGATGTTGCTGATGACGGCCAAGAAGTGATCCACCTCCTAACCCTCAATTTACACTCACAGCAAAAATCAATTACACTTTATTTCATATCAGGCTGGATATATCAGGAATAATATTAGCTTTTTCTGACTGCACCTTAAAATGAGGTAAATACAGCCACAGATGACCAACTGCTGATGAAATTAGGGGCTTGCTGCTATAAAATCAACTTTCCGATGTCTGTTTTGGCGGAAACATTAATCACAAGTAGATTCGTTCAGTTTAATTTTTGGTCTTCTCTGGGACCATGAATATCTGAAAAATACTCAAAGAATTTGCCAAATGTCAAAGTCCTCAACCTGCAGAGACAACAGATTTCTTTGGCTATTCAAAATTTTAAAAAGCAAAAGTGTGTTATCAAGCACTTGTGCTTATTTGCCGTCGTCATGCACGATGGTGGACGACTCATGACTTGGGCTTGTTTTGTAACCAGAGGAACTGTTCCCCTTGCAGTCATTGAGCAAACCAGGAGCTCTTTTGTGTTTAAGTGGAAGTGAAGTTACTTTTTGTAATTTAAAGGACACACACAATGAAAATTGTAAACTTTACAGTCCTACAAGCAACATTTAAGTAGCATGTATATCTACTCCTTAAAGAACCAGTTCAGGAACAGAGTCTTATGGGGGAATGAAAGCAGAACCCCATGGGGGGGATGAAAGAGTGTTGGTTTACAGCGTGTAGAGTCCCAGCTGTCTGATAAGTGAGTGGGGAAAGATGACTCAACATAAGCTGTATCTGTGCCTGGATAAACAAATGCATCTCCTTTGGTTTTAAATGTTTTAACATCCACATAAAGGTGCTCTTTAGGAGGGTCTGTGTGACTCCATAATGTTGTCTCTTTGTCTTCCAGGCGATTGCCATGCATGCACCTCTTCCACCAGGGTTGCGTGGACCAGTGGCTGGCTACCAGCAGGAAGTGTCCAATATGCCGGGTTGACATCGAAACACAGCTGAACCCCGACAGCTGATGAGATTTGACTCCTTGTGATTCACTCAGTCTTGTGAGATTCCTCTCTCTCTTCCATCTCGGCTCAGCGGCCTTCCCCCACATGCCACAGTCCGTGCGACCCGACCCTGAAGCCTCCTTCTCCACTTGGTGGGTGCTTTGCCAAATGTCTCCAGACTTCACGCGACACAAAACCCCCTCTACTTAATGCTTTATTGAGCCAAGCCAGGACTTCACGAGAGGCCACGAAAGACTCTCTTTATATAGAAGCACATCCTCTTGGGACGCAAACGACACTGGAACACAAAACCACACACTTTCTCATGTACACAGGGTTTACTTGTAGCTTGCTGGTTGTGAGTGGGGTGTTGTTGCGGTTGTGGTGTTGTGCTGTAGGCAGCCACGGGCTGTGTAGCATGTCCTCAAAGCCATGACTTTATGTCTGCAGAGCGGTAAACACATAACCCACCAAACTCTCTACCTTCTCTAGTTTCTCTGTCTTTTTCTTACTCTGACATGAACATAAGCTTAACAGCTACTAACCGCTCTGATGCCATGTTTACCTAAAGATCTCTGTGGTCGTAGTAGAGTAGCAGTAACCAATAAGTGATACTTGGTGGACTATCGCCTTCTTGGGTCGAAGCACTAGCTAGCTGAGTGTTTTGATTCCGTCATACAGCTTTGACTTGTTGCAATACAGTTGTACCTTTTACTCTGGGTGGTGTAATCTGGTTGCCCTCTTGTGCAACCAGAACCCTGGTGACTGAGTGGTGTTGTGTCTAAAATGTAAAAAACAAAACAAAAAATAGGCAGAAAGTGTCTTTTTTTGTTTGTTTGTTTTTAGTATTTTTTTTTTTTTTAACCAAAATGCATTTTATTGAGTTAGCTTGGGTCTGCACACAAGTTTTGTGTGTGTGTGTGTGTGTGTAACTAAACTAATATGGGTCAGTGGGATGTTGAGTTTGCTTTAAGAGTTAAGAGGTTAAATACTGCAGCTGCCAGAACTCCTACAAGACATAAAACCAAAAAAAAAACAACAAAGGGATGAAATTAAAAGTTTTTATGCACTAGGCATGGACTGGTACGAGATTCTTAAGTTATGATATAATAATAAGAATGTAAAGAATTAATTGTTTCAAGACAGAAAATAAACAGTTATTCCAAATGCTGCTAAAATGTTACATTGAAAATTAGGCATCATTTTATGTATGACAATTGTTTTAGTTATTTCACCTTTTGAAGCACTGGGCTTCCTTTTGCTCAATTTTACACACTTTTGGGCATCTCAGTGAAAGGATTGAATGTTCAGCAGTTTTAAAACTGAAAATAAAATGAAATTTAAAAAAAGCCCTGGATACCAGAGACTGGCCCATGCCTCTCATGCACTGCAGAGGTAGGTGAGAGGATGTAGTTTCCCTTCTGCCTACATTGATTTTCACCTGGAATTGACCCAAACGGCAAAACAAAGTGTACTACTGACATGCATGTTTCATTGAGGTTTTTAACTGTCAGCTTGGGCAGCGCCACCTTAACTACAAGG
This sequence comes from Poecilia reticulata, assembly GCF_904066995.2. Classification (NCBI taxonomy): domain Eukaryota; kingdom Metazoa; phylum Chordata; class Actinopteri; order Cyprinodontiformes; family Poeciliidae; genus Poecilia; species Poecilia reticulata. The sequence goes on along the minus strand of NC_088841.1, from coordinate 10,432,885 downwards.
GGTGAAAAGATTTCTGCGCATGACTTAGTTAATCTGAGCTCCGACTATATTCTCAACACTAACAAAAAGAAAAAAAGAAAAAGAAAAGATCAGTCAGCGGCTGCCTCCCCTGACTCGTAGCTCGTGTTTGTCCTGTCCCCCTTCGACGATGACGGGACTCTCTTGATGTTTACCTTATTGCCTACGAAGAGCAAGCACATATGACAATAGTTATAGCAACAAGCTGTTTTCCTTGAACTTGCATTAGATGTAGATCCATGCAGTGTTTTAGATGGGAGAGGAGCGTTTGTTTGTTTTTCTACATCCTGATCCCATGTGTTTGTGTGACAGGCCTCCCTCCGTGGTTGCTTTGCTGGTTGCTACGCTGTATTCCTAGAACACATAGGGCGTGAGGCGATGAAGGCAGCCTCGCTCTTGCAGTGCACACAGACACAAGACGACGCCACAGCAGGAAAAAAAACTAAAATATCACCTTTTTTTTTTTTCCTTGTTTCACTTCAGTCCCACAGAGCCATGTTTTAAGAATCACCTTTAGGACCCGCACCGTCCTAAGCACTGTGATAGGAAAGGATTATTAGACCTTCCAGTTCCCGTCTTGTGCACTGCGAGTGTTGACACTGCCTCCTCCTATAGTGGAGACATCTGTGATGACGTTTTCATAGTTTACACAGGGTGTTGTCAGCTGAAATGCCTTAAGTATTTAACAATCATAATTTATTACTAATTGTAGATATTGTGGGGATGTATTTAATTTTATATAAGTTTTTTTTGAGAGAGAGAGAAAGAAAGAGAGAGCGACTGAATCATAATTTATTTATTTAGAAATAACGGGGGAAAAAAACGATTACCTCATTTTTGCATTGTTGGAAATGGGAATGCTTTGCATGCAGTTGTACTTTTTGAACATTTAAAGTATATTAAAATAAAAAAAGGAAAAAAATAGCCCTGCTGTTTGATCACCACAAGCTGGCTATGCGATGTTTACGGTCCCAGACTGAGCTACTGAGCCTGCTCTCTGTCTGTCTGTCTCCCATGTGGTGCTGTGGATCTTAGTTACATTCCATTCAATGCAATCTCTCTGATCCTCCATGCTGTGTGGACAAACCGCAATGAAGTGAACTTGTCTTTTAGTTTGTGTTCTGTTTTGCACTCACCTGTTTGATATACATGGGAACCCTCTCACTGGCAAAAACAAGCAAACAAAAAAAAAAATTTTTTTTTGCTTAGACGTATTAACCTGCTTTTATTTTGTATGCTCTGCTTCTTACAGCGCACTGTCTTAATGTCTTATTGAAGCATGCTCCTTTTTGGCCACTTTTGTATTTGTCTTTGTCTTTGATTCTAGCAGTCTTGGATTCTTTTTCCAAAAAAAAAAATCTTCAAAGACATAAGCATAACAAGTGCCTCGCTTTAGGTGTACTGAGATATTTCCAAGACACTGAAACCACCAACAACAATCAGTCCATGAAGCCCCCTGTCTTATTGGTTGCATAAATAATTGAAGGAGTGGAGCTAAGACATGTGAAAGCCATTCTAATTAAAGAGACGGTTCAGATTTTGCTTTTTGGGGTTCTGTGGAGAGATTCAGAGCAGATCTTAGCCTTAGCTTAACTAGCACATAATGTTTTGCCTAATGCTAACCTCTATAGGTTAACACAAATATGAGGAGTAACTATTTACTTATTTATTAATTGCTGCACAAATACATTTCCTGCAGCCAGCTGCTTAGCAGACATGCCACTCCTGGTTTGCCAACTAAACAGTATTACCTTTCGATGAGTGACAGGAGGCAGCGCTCCTTTATTTGGCACATCATGGTTGACTTTCACAACTTGGAAAGTTTTCAAAGGCACAAAATTTGTTTTAGTTGTAAGCCAGTAAAAGATGTAACATTGTCTGGCTGCAAATAAGAGAGAAAAACTTTACTCATTTAGGGACCTTTTCTAATATCTCATTTGAAAGACTTTCTGAGACCTTGACACACCGCAATGCCTCATAACCTCTCCAAAGAACTCCACTTCTAAAAGAAATATCAAAACTCTCTTTAAAAATTTGTAATCAGACTGTTATAAAGGCATACTTTTACAGCATTACTTTGAACATTTATTTGGACTAAGAAGAGGCATGTCTCTTCTTAGTCCAAAGAAGAGACATGGGTTTTCTAAAGGCCGCAGTGTTTTTATTTATTTTTTTTTTTAGTTAATTTTCTCGCCCTGCATGTTTTCACCCTTCTTGTTCCTTTTCACTTTCCGTCCTTCTTTTGCTCAATCTGCTCCCTTTCTTCTCGCAGTCTAAGCGAACAGACATGGATTACAAAGCACAACTTTTTTCTAAAAATGCATGTTTTCTCAGGTGCCAGTACAGTTGCGATGATTTAATAGTATATTGTGAAACTATATACAAAGAATACAAAGAGAAAACAAATTAGAATTTTTTTTCTTTTCTTTTTGTTGCTCGATTCTGAAGAACAAACGCAAAGAGAAAATAAGCCAAAATGTGCCAGTGAAAGGGCTGCCGCCATCCTTGTGTGAATTTCTGCTGTTTAGCTGTGACTGCGCAGTGTTTCCAGTATGGTTTATTTTATCTGAAAATAGAAGTATTTATCATTAATATTAAAGCAATAGCGCATTAACAGTAATGAGTGTGCTGATGAAGAAACGAGTGAGAATATTAGAGGTAAATGTTAGATTCACATGTGGTGGGATTTTGTACTTTATTTATTATTACTACTAATAATGACATAATGATTTTAAGGTTTGCATTGCTAAGCCCAAACTCTCTTATTTTCTTTTTTTTATTGTTTAATTTCATTTCATGGCTTGTATATTATCCTTTTTTATGTGCTCTTTTTGTAATAAACTGGATTAAACTGAAACGTTTTTGTTTTGTGCAAAGTTCTTTCTCTTAGATTTTCTTCTGTCGCATCAAGGCTGAAGTAAATATGAGAATCTGAGTAATTTAAATATAAATCTTCAGCACAACATCGTCCATGAACTTTTGACTGGAGAAGAAGCTTGACATATAATCTGCTTAAATTCAATAAGTTGTTGATGGAAGATCTAACATTCCGCTTTTAGCTCAGTGGCTTACCGCTCCAGCTGCTTGTTTCTAACTGTATCGAACAGCCCAATGACATTCAGTGCCGGAAACAAACTGTTTTATGCTCCGGGAGCAGAGCGGAGTTTCAATACTTTTAAGTAGAGAAAAAGAAAATAGAGTGGATCCCAAACTATTTGTGGTGCAGTATTCGCAGATTTGTCAGATATGTACCGTATCTGACATACATTAAAGATTTTATTTTACCTGAAAAGGCTTTTTACTAAACTGTAATTGTGTTAGCCACGCTAATCGTGTTAGCCTCCGAGTACCGTGTATCAGGCCTAGGCACATACGAACATTTGCCAACAGAAATCACCCTCAAAACCAAGAATGCCCGACTTACCCAGCCTTGCAAGAATAACAGGCGTCAGTGATCTTGCCCACAGCTATATTTATGCTGAGGGGTCTGAGGATCTGCTGTGTTCCTTATCGACCGGTAGCATTTAACTGTGACGCGCACAATCTTGGAGGCATCGCGTGGCTCAAACATCTTGATGTCGTCCAAAAAAGATGACATGAACTTGTTGGTTCCCCTGCCCATTGCCGTGGCTGATATTTTTTGAAAATCCGGCAGAAATGCTACACTAATCGACTCAGAAATACTCTGCAGAGAGTCAGTCGAAATGAAATTACACATAGAAACTAAGCACCGCGAGGTTTTGTTTGTGAGACATGCAGTCACATGAGACTTTCGAGGGGCGTTTCTGGGTGGAGCTTGGTAAGGTCCATTGGCTGGCGTTTGCAAAGCAGCCAATCCTGAAGCACTGTTTATTTTCCTTGGTACTGATTGGTGGTAACCCCAAGAACAGAAATATGAGTAAGAGTCTGGATGTTAGCTTCTGCGCTAATGTTAAGATTAGCACTTTGAACTGCCTTGTTACTGAAATGTGCTATTTAAATAAATTACCTTGCCTTACCTTAAGGATTGTATTTATTCTTGTATGGTTGGAGTCCCTAAACCATGTGAAAACCCAAAGTTCACGGTAAATATAAAAACAGTGTTTTCAAACTTTTTCCCCGTTCTACTGCTCCATGTAGTCCATCCATCCTCTGATTAATTTCCATATTTAAAGCCTAACCTATGCAGAAATATCTCACATAGATGCCTGGAAGTGTTTTAAACATTGAGTAGAACGTGACTGCAGACTCTGCAACAGCTGCTTGACACTACATCTAGGAAAATGAGCAAAACCATCAAAGAAATTTACCTGTAAATTTCTTTGATGGTGTCAAGCCATCAAAGACACCATCAAAGTGTCTTTGATGCTAAAATACTCCTACAAGAACCTATTGATATACTTTATTAATTTGTAGTGGCTATAAAATGTGTACAGCTGGGGTTTATGGATCAGCAAGAGATCTAAACAAAATTGAAAATGTGCTTAAGGTGAATACAAAACATTTTAATCTTTTATAAAACATATATTTACAAAATTCACAGCAGGAAATAAAAATGGCACATTCTGCAATATTCCCTGACCAAAGAAAGCAGAGCTTTTATTTTTCCCCAGTTTAATCAAGTCTATAAATGAAAACATCATCCATTCCTGAGATATAAAATGCACCCGAATGGTTTTGGTAACTTAATATTTAAGGTAGATCCTTCTGCTTTTGGCCCTTACAGAAATTAATTCAGAGTCAGTACTTTGGGTAGAGCACCCTGGCAATCTGTCCGTCTGCTCTGTTCGTGTCCAGCCACTTCCCACAGAGGAAAATTGTGGTGACGCCATTGGCTGTGTTGGTGATTTCCACCCTGTCAAGCAACCAGCCAGGGCAGAGTCCTGAGTTATCGTGCTCCACTCGAACTCTCTGCAGATCGCCCATGTCCAGCATTTCCACCACAAAGCGATCAGTCTGCCCCCTTTCAAAGAGGTTACGTAGCCTCTGCCGCAGTTGGCGACTACCTGAGTCTCCGTTGGAGCCGTAGATTGTGATGAAAACGTTGGCATCTGTTCCCGCTCCCTTCTCGTCGCCTGTGATGATGATGATCTCATACTTGACGGGCACCAGGCTTCGAGCTTTGCTTGCGAAGCTCTCGACGGTCTTTGTGCACTCAAAGGTCAGGTAATCGTCCCTCTTCGAAGAGAGTGGGATAAGGGCATTGCAGCGGAAGATGTACCTAGACAGGGAAAGAAGAAAACGGGAAGTTTTTAGCTTACAAACAAACAAACCTACGAGTGTTAGTAGAAATCAAATGACTCTTAAAGGAGTTGTAACAGTTCTCTTACTTGTTTCCAAGCTCCTTTTCTGTCACAACTACCTCGTCGACATGCCAGTAAGCCTCTCCTTTCACTTTCTTCCCATCTTTGGGCGTGTGGCCCAGGCAGATGGCAGCAATATCACCCACATTCTTTGAGGAAAACTCAAATCTGTCAACATTTCCCCTGAAAAGGAAAAAAATGCTAATGTTAATGATTCAGTTTTGACATTATACTATGATGTTATCATAGTAAATGGTTTGTTCTTCAAGTCATTTTTGCAGGTTGGATTAACCTAAGTGCAAACAGCATCACAAAAACAACTTTACCAGGAAAAATGTCCAAACTAGACGAGGAAATACTTACCTCAAAAACCTTTTCTTCTTTGAAGAGTTCTCCATTACAAGTTCTTTTGATCTGCACTTCTTCCCCTCCAGTACAATCCAGGCATTCTCCTTGGTTTCGTCTGTGTCTCCAGTTGTGACGCAAATTTCATACTCTTTCAGAGACAATGTCCAGAACAGAGTCACGGTACAATCTTTCTGGCATCTTCCAACAGAAACTTCATTATTTAGCTTTAAGAAACAAAACACTTCACCCTTATTTATTCCCTGGATAAAGATGTGAAGCACAATCATACTCTGGTTCAGATCAACCAGAGTCTGAGATTTAAGTTTATGCTCTCTTCTGTTCAGTTTTCCCTTCAGGTTTTCTAAAGGATTTAGGTTTTGGCACTGAGGGAATTATTGCATTATTTCTATGTTGATGCACATTATGTTTTCAAACATTACCCTACTGATAGACTTGATGGTGACCCATTTTCAGATCAAAGCATCAAATTTTGTAATAAAAATATCTTGGTACTTCAAGTACTTGACAGTGGGAAATGCTTTTCTATATTAATCTATGTTCATCACATTTCTATTCTTCTATGTTAATCACATTAGACCCAGTGGTTGTTGCTATAAACTCCAATTAGTTGGGCAAAGCACACAGTTGAAGTGTTCGTTGAACTGTTTAAATTTGTGATGGGAGAACAGAAAAGTATTTTTTTTTAGATGTGCATCCTAAGCAAGAGATGTGAAAAGTAACTTTTACTCATCCTTTCCAGGGGTACCATAAAGCATAAAGGGTGTATAATAGCTTACTTGTTTTCTCGTTGAGGTCTAAATAATCATTGTTTGCACAGGCCAGCTCTCTCATTATCTGTCCATCATCGTCTTTCTTGGAAAGCCAGCGATCACAAGGAAAACGGAAAGTTTTGTCCATGAACTCATCCTTCACGTCAATGTGCTCCAAGTGCCAACCTGGAGCAATACCTGCAAAACGAGTGAAAAAGAATAAGTGAGAGACAGCAATTCATCTAATTAACAGGAAATTAATTGACCTGTCCTGAGGTAAACATTGAATTAAGTATTTATTTATTTTTCTTAAATTATAATAAGGGTTATTTTCCTTTCTCTCTTTTTCCTTCATTTCCTTTTTTTTTTTAAACATCAAATATATAATCTTACAAGTTTATAAACCTTTGTTGAATTTTTATCCTACCAAGGTATTTTTGGACATTAGCTTCACTCTTTTAAAGGAGGAACAAAAAAAATACAATTAAATAAATTGGGGAATTACATATCGTGCACACAATCATTTTAATAATGTATGACATTTAATAAATTATGTATATTTTAGCTATTTATTAAATTGTAGCCTGTTGATAAAGTAAGGCCTCATAAAATACAGCTTACAGTGCTTCACAAAAAAAAAGAAAAGAAAAGAAACATGAATTAGAAACAATCACTCAAACAAAACAAGATCAAAGTCAGAACAATCAGATAGATGGTCACTAAAGATTTCAGCTAAATCAGTGTCATCATTCCTAATTTAATCTTCCCGTTATGCAAAGTGACCATTTATCCGAGCAGCTGACCTGTGTTGTCGTGCCAAACTCTGACTTTGGAAAGGTCTCCCAGGCTGAGGATATCGGGGAAGCGAAACATGTCCACCTGCTTGCGCTCAAACTTGTTGGACTTGGTGGAGTCCTTCAGCGCCAGCGTCCCCGTGTCACCGTTCTCTCCAAAAACAATGACCCACACGTTGGCGTCGGTGCCCGCTCCTGTGCAGACAGAAAAGAAAATCACACAATTATAAGAACTGTTATAAAACTGCAGAGTGGAGCGATTTTGTTACAAGTTTTATGGCATTTAAGCTTTGCTGCTTGTTTTCAACATATTTTCTCTCTCTTTATTCAACGTGCTGAGAATGCCATAATACTGCCATAAAGTTGATTATAAGAACTTATTTTAAAGAAGTTAGGATCTTGTTTTCATATTTTATGTGCAAATGTCACATCCCAAGTCCCACAGGCAATCAGAAAACATTTTCTGCATGCATTCTCCATTCCACCTCTTGTCATGTCATTTGCATGCATGTGGCCGTGTCTCCATCACACTGGCAGCTTTCTCTTCCCAGAGCCTCAGCATTTGGTGCAGGGCTGCATCCTAGTTTCTAGTAACTGCCAGAGGCAAAGCGGGGTCTTTTGAAGTCGGCTCGGACCTCTCGCTACGCTATCACATTGATCAGCAGTGCAACTGTGAAAATACTGCAGCCAGAAAACGTGGCGCAGCAGTGTGAATGACTACTAAACAGGATTTATTTCATCACCATGTGGCAATCAAATGAATAACATCCCTTTTCCTGCAGGAAAACCTTCTGGACGAGGACAAGAAGCACGAACACCTAACTTAACCCCGACTTCTGATTGGAACTAAAGGGGACAGGATGAGATGTATTTAGCGATTTGTTAGCAGTGATCTCATTTACAATCAGAATATGTTATGTTTGCGGATGAAAGGGGGCTCAAAATCCAACCGCTGACAGATGGATCCCTTTGAAAGTGGCGTGAAAACAAATTGACACACTTGACAGATGAAACGTCCGTGTTAACTACAGAGTCCCTTGGGATCTTTCTGGCAGAGCTGGGGGATGCTGGTGATGAAAGAGTTTGTCTGAGCCGCTCTCCTGAGTTTGAACACCCCGGGACTTAACCTGGCAATGACCCTGAGATGAAAGGCTGGCTGGATGGATGACAGCATGCCTGATAGGTAGACCTGAAATGGCCTCATGCGCTGTCTGCCTCTGAATCAAATCAGTTCTTTTTCCACCCCCCTCTCTCTCACACGTGCTCGAAATATTAAAATAAAGAAAGCTCCAAACAGATTCGTCTGTGGCTTGATTAAAATGCTGAGACCTTCAGATCAGCGGCTTACGACTTGCAGCTTAGTGGTTTTAAAGATGAAGTTTGTTAAATTAACAGCTCGATTATGTATTCATAATATTTATGATATTTATTCAACACAGATTATGTTCGATTGAAGTCACCACAATAAGAAAAGTCCAATTTCAAAGGGCCAGTATCATATCACAAGTCATAAAACATGAAAATCACAAAAGTATCAAAAGTTAATCAATCACAAACAGCCTTTTTCAGCAAATAAGTACATTTATTAATTTTTTCTGACACCCTACTTGAAATAAAAGTATTACCATAGGTTTTATTTGGAACCAAACACAACAACAGGAAACAGTTTCCTTGTCAACGTAGACCTTTTTACCAGGAATTTGTTGAATGGATGTGGACTGGACACTTTTATTTCTCCCAAAGAGCCAATTAAGCAGGAACAATGGTTGAAACGTCTGACATCAAATAGTTAGGGAATGGAAAACACTTTGTGTTTCTGAGTTACAACACAATTAGAATCCTGGATGTAAAGGGAGGATAAAAGCTTAGGGGTGGGGATCGAACAAAGTTCAAGTCACAACGACAACAATTAGATATAACAGCGAGTAATCACTATTTGGCAACTTTTGGCTAATTGCTGGGGTGCCTTGAGTGGCTTTTAATAACATTCAAATTTCCTGCAATTTCCTTACATTGGTATTAAAAGAATAAATATATCACATTCAAAGTTTCCTTTAAAAAAATGTCGGTAATGACAGAGACCTTCAGGGAAACCTGCCACTCTTCCTGCTTTTCTTAATCTCTGATTGTGGAGTTCACCTGAAACGTCGCTTGTCTTGACCTGGATGATGTAGGTGGTGAGCTCCACCATCACCTCATCATCCACCGCAGCAGGCATCTCACAGATCATGGTCCTCTTGGGTCCGCGTGTCTTGGACAGCCACTCCTCATAGGTAAACACGTACACCTCTTCTGTGCTCAGGTCGCGCATGATCACCTGGATTCACAACAGCTGGGTTTTAAAATAATCCTGATGCAAAGCAGGAGAGATGCCAATAAAAATTTATGACGTCAGAGGACGTGACACTGGATTTTGTGATGGCACTAGAAAAAAAAACAGCAAATAAAGATCAATAACCAACACCTGGTTATTGGTAATGCATCAGTGTTTAATCAGGGATAAGCTATTACTAGAGTGCTCCATGCATGGATGATGAAATGCATCGCTGCAATGTCCTCTAAATATTTTATTGTTAGTGGAAGCGCTTTGCCCATGCAACCACTCTCTTATTAGCTCAGCTGTATGCACGTTTATTTGGGCTGATTGCTATTCTGGATGTTCGCCCAGTCAGCCGTCGAGTTCATTTCAATGCGCGGTCCCAGCTATCCGTATAGGCAGAACATCTGCTTGTGATGCTGAACACACCAGGCTCTGTGAACGGGGCGAGTCAAGGAGATGCTCACAGTCACACTGCAGTTCCTGGCACAGATCGACAGGGCGTGGGATTTCTCCTGGCTGCTCTGCTGCCACACAGCTTTAGCAGAGGCAGTGTTAGCAGGGAGAGACGTTCCAACCTTTTAAAGCTGAAACTTCATGTAGATGGTAGAAGTGACCTCTGATGGTGTTTTTGCAGGGTATTGTAATGAGAAACCTTTTTTTTTTATACTCGTGTGCTAATTCACAGAACCTGCTAACATGTACGTGTGCGTGTCCAGATGCAGGGCTTTGCACCGTGAGCTGACCTTGTCGAGAAACCAGTCGGGTCGGCTGCCGGAGCCGTCAATACGGAGCCTCATTTTCTTGAGTGGGGCTATGTCATCGATCTCCATGTTGAAAGTGTCTTCCTGACCACGCTCAAACCTGACCCCCACAATAAGCAACTCAGAGTGTTATTTCATATTTCAGAGTAGAAAATGGGTGTAAAGATATGAAAAGAATATATATGTATATATTTAGGCTACCTGTCCTCGTTTTTCTGCAGAAGAATCTCTTCTGTGCTGCCGTTGGCACCGAACACAGACATGAAGATCTTGGTGTCCGTTCCTGCATTCTGCACATCTCCGGTTACTACTGTCAACTCATAGATAACCTGAAAGAATCATGATGTTTCACAAATCAGATAAGAAAACAACCCGCTACAAGGTAGTCAATTTGAATCAGGATATTTTGTTTTTCACATTTAGAGAACTAAGAAATCATCTGTGGCATGGAAATCGGACGATTTTCATATTGATTGACCCTGATCAGAGACTCACTGGTTTGGAATTTCAAAATAAGATCCTTGAACATTCAATAAGTGCTACCAGGTTGTACTAACAACACTCTTTAGTTAGATATCTTCAGTGTCAGTAAAATAGAACTCAAATGTGGCTCGACGATGTAAAAGAAAGTGTTCATGAGAGCGCAAGGCTTTCAACAGATAACAGGAAGGTTAAATGTATTACAGCAAAATTATCTGTTTTTCCGTTCAGAGTTCATCTTCTGTCTGCTGCAGAACATGCTAGATTTCACAATATTGAAATCTTGTCGTTAAGACACAATCTCATGGTAAGCCATCTCAGACTCTTGGTAATAATGCTGCCTACTCTTTACTGTGCTAATCACAAATAAAAACAGCTTAAAATGGCCACACTGTAGTCATGTAGTCCTTACAAAACCACATGATTATAAAAGTGGCTTTTACATCTTATAATATAGCTCTAAAAGAGAAACTAAGTGACAATTGTTTCCTAGAGATCCTTTGAGCGTTTTAGCTATTAAACGGAAACATATTTGGAATAATTATTCTGTCTGACAGTAATACAAATAAACAGAGGCAAGATGGTAAGACTAATACTAATTTCTTTCTTGAAAGACATGATCTGTCAACAAAACAAATTCTTACACCCAGTGATTAATTTATGTGCCCGATGACTTTAGTAGTCATAAATATGTCATTTAACTGTAAAGTATATCCCTGTATCAAAAATTTATAATAAACTTGTCTTATTGCTCTTATACGATCCATAAACCAATTCTATTAATATATATAAGACAGATAAAGTCATTAAGGGTGATAAAAATGAGAATAGTGCTTTAGATACAATAACACCTGGACAACCTGAAAATGTATTGAGTTATTACATTATATAATGTACTCACACTACTGTACAAATGCATTTCTGTAAAGTACTCATAATTAGAGGCTACATGTCAAAGAAGGATTTCCAAGGGATGTAATTATGTGCTTGAGGAAGTCTGACTGTAATATCAGGTAATATTATACATTAGATTTTTTAGAATGGGATTTATTTTTAGCTGTTTTTTAAGATGTCCCTATTGATTAGATAACTAGTTATTCCTAGCTATAAATAATGCTGAAAATAAGCAAACATGTTAAAGATTTCACAATTTTTTACATGTGAAAGTACAACAGATTGTGTAATTTCTCTTGTCCATTTACGAACCTTCTGGGAGATAGCAATGGCTTCTGCATCTAACACATTGAACACTCTGGCAGTCAAGCCGTCCCCTCGATCTTTGGCCAGCCAGCACTTGCAAGCAAAGATATATTTGACCCCTTTGGTTGGCACAGCAACGGCCAGCTCATCAACTAGCCAGCAGCTCTCTGGAGTGGCCCCATCATGGCCGAGCTGCGGGGAAGGGAAAGAACAATCACTTCACACAACAAGGCTGTATTTTTCCAGCACTTTGAGTCATGTGTGAGTGTGCATGGGAGTGCCCGTTCCTCGGTGAAACTCTAAAAGCTTCACCCCCGTTACTCACCTCCACCTTTTTAATCTCCCCCACGTCTGAACCGTGGGCCTCGAAGCTCTCTAAGGAGCCAGCCTGAAAGCCCTTCCTCCCATCAGGGAGATCGAGCCACAGCCTCTCCGTTTGGGCGTGATTGACCCCAGCGATGATTACATATGCCCTGCTGGTGGTGCTGGCATCCCGCTCCGGCCCAGTGCAGATGGAGACGTGGTACGGTATGACTGCAAGGCGGGTATAAAACCTTGAGGGTGTGACCGACCTCAAAATGAGGTCATGATGAATGTGTGAATATTTCTTACTTGGTAGATCTTCTTCTTCTTCGTCATCGTCCTCCCTCTTCTTCTTGTTCTTTTTGTTCATGTTACTATCAACACTGTTCACTGTCGAGGCTGAGGTCTTTTTACTCTTTCCGCTCTCTCTGACACCGTCATAATCCTAAAACACAAGTAATTAAGAAATACAGGCACAAACAGATGCAGCTGCTTAGTAACAGAAAATAACAGAGATAAGATAGAAATATTTTTATCTATAGCTATCGAGTCCTATGGTTGCGTGTGTTACCTTGACATAGAAGACTCTTTCAATGAGTCTGTCCTCCCTCTTCCTGGAGAGCCAGCGCTCGCATAAGAACAGGTAGACCTCTTCTGTGTCCAGATCGAACACCTCCACCTGGTCCAAGTACCAGTCAGGACTCACCATGCTGTTATCATGGCGGATTTTTATCTTAAAAACCTGGCCGAGGTCCACTGCTTCAATCGTGAACTTATCCACCTTGGAGAAAAGATGATGATGAATTACAAGCATGTGTAATATATACAGTGCCTCATGAAAGTACAGTATTCCTTTCACTTGACCTTTCCCACATTATTAAGATTTGATGGAACAGACTGACACTATGCAAGATGATGAAGTGTGAAGTCACAAGTTTCAAGTTTATTTGCAAATAAAAATATGAATAGCCACAATGGAATGGTTTAATTTAAAGCATATGTACAGATATATGACTTAGAATGACCCAAGCTAAGTCCAGAACTAAATCTAACAGATAATTAGTGGAAAGACTTTGATATTCACCCATTCCAATTTGACTGAGGCCATAAAAATCAGTCTGTATAGGGAGAAGAGTTGTGCCTTCGATATTAGGAAAAAGTGTTCAGATTATTAGTCATGTATGATTTTTGCACTGATGCTTGTGGTTGTAACATGACAAAATGTGGAAAAGCTCAAGGTGTACGAGCACTGCACGTCTTCTCTTCAAATGCTGTAGCTAAGAAAACGTTTTCTTACAGATCCCCGTTCAAACTTGTTACTGTTCGTTTCCGACTTGCTCAGTTTTCTCTCCCCAGTGTCCCCCAGGTCTCCATAAATCGTGAGGAAGACGTTAGCGTCCGTTCCAGAGCCGCTTACATCACCTGTCATCACTGACACGTTGTATGTGTGCGCTGTGGTGGGAATAACAGCAACAGAACACATCGGTTTCGGCTATTTTCAAGACAATGAACAAAACAAAGAAGCAATTTACCATCTTTTGACAATGCTGTCATGACAGATTTATTAAGGGAAAGAGGCAAAGGAAAAGAGCAAGACACAACATACTCTCCAGGGCATCTTCCACTTCGACCTCAGTCACTTTCAGGCTGCCGTCTCTGGAAAGCTTCTCGGTGATGATGTCAGAGGGCTGCAGCTCTCGCACTGTTTCTCCGTCATCTTCTGACTTGGCAAGCCACCGCTCACAGGGGAAGATGACAGTCTCTGAGCCCTAAACAGAATGAACATTATTACCTCTAAGAATTTATCTCAGTATTTTCTGTCTGTGTTTTCGAATTTGTATTCGTGATCATAGTAAAACCACACTGTTGGAGCAGTGTCAGTTTTCTAGGTGAAGAACATCACCACCTGCTGACTAGAAACAGAAGAAGAAAACGCTGGTAAATGGTAAATAGATGGTAAATGTAGGTCTACTGCGACTTTAAACAGAAAATCAGTATCAGGGTTGAATTGTGTTTTCAGTAGATTAGCCAGTGTTCACACTGGGGGTGTTCTTCATCAATCCTGGATTCCGAATAAAATGTTTTACAGGAATTGGAACCAGTGCTGTACATTTACAAGAACTGCCATCTGGATATTTGTCCAACAAACAACATCAGGTTTGTTGGACATTAGGCTGAATCCTCTTTTACAGCCTAATGTTAACCCTTGACCCCAGGCTTCGAATGGGGTAGGACGTCCAAACTGTTTCTGTGAAAGGGGAACTGCTAAGAGAAATGACTTTGCAGCCCTAAAACAGAACATTTTCCAGAGTCAGTCTTGGAATAAATGGTTGAGAGGAACCTTTGCCAATACACTCATAAATTTAAATATTTTCTACATTAAAATATTTCTAACCGGCTGATAACCTGATAAATGTTTAGTTTGAAGTGTTGCAGTTGCTATCAGTAATTTAGGTTAATCTGTAAATATAATGTATTTTTTTAGGTTATTATCTAATAATTAATTTTTACATCTGATTATTCAAAAAATAGATATTTTAAACATTGATTACCTTCAACGTTACCGTCACAATAACGATTGTACAGATATACTATGAGAAGTCAAATTTTTCTACAAGGTGAAACACAATTTTTTTTTTTATGAAAAATGCTACATTCATTTGGGGTTTTATAATAATGCATACCTGCTTGATGCAACAATAATTAAAAGAAATAGCATTTTTCACCAGATGATTTGAATGCTAAAGAGTTTACTGGTCAATATAGTTTCCTCTATTGTTGCAGTCACACTGCAGACGTACCTTTCCCTTCCTGAGCAGGCGTCTAATCTCCACTCTGTCCAGGTGCCAGCCCGGGTTGACCCCCCGGTTGTCATGGCCGATGCGGATCTTCTCAATTACGTCCCCTACATCTTCTAACTGCAAGAACAACAATACAAATTGCTCTTTTAAAGGAAAAATTCACCATGTGCTTTCCAAAAGATTTTAATTTTTTTTTTCATGTATTAAATTGTAGCTTCTCATATTTTAACGTACTTCAACAATAAACATGTCCTCAGCTCCTCTTTCGAAGTACATTCTCCTTTCCCTCTTGTTGACACACAGGGACTTCTGCTGTGTGCACACTGCGTCTCTTCCATACAGAACAATAAAGACGTCGGCGTCTGTCCCGGCTCCGAAAACGTCGCTGGTGAAGGTTTTAATCTCATACGGAACAACTAGGAACAAAAAGACACAAATCGAAGGTATTTTTGGCACATCCAAAAGAAGAAAATTTCATATGAGTGCAACGCAAAACAGTGAGTATTACATGGTGTGTAAAACTCTGTTTGAAGAGGATTAGGAAAGAGATCCCTGACAATCGCCCCATCATCTTCTCCTTTGTCCAACCAGCGGCCGCACGGAAAACGTAACTTCTGTCCTACAGACTGGGCATCGATCTCTACCCAATCGAGGAACCACCCTGCAGATCCTCCTCCTTAAAAATTCATAAATGTGAATGAACTTTGAGTTATTTAGCAATGTTTTAAAAAAAAATCAAATAAAAAATGTACCGCAGTTGTCATGTCCAATGCGCAGCTTCCTCAAGGGTCCCAGGTCAACAGCTTCCACTGTAAATTCATCAATCATGCCTCGCTCAAACTTGTTTCTATGAGTCTTTGAGGCCTTTAGAGTAATTATACCTGCAGATATGCACAGAGGAGATTAATGCATTACGATTCATGCAAATCAAACACAATACAATAGCTTGAAGCGTCACCTGTGTCATCCTTGGTACCAAAAAGGGTCATGAAGACGTTCGCATCTGTTCCTGCATATTTCTTGTCGCCGGTTTTTATCCTCACTGCGTATGTTGTTGACATGGCTGTCAAACCCCCCGCCCCCCAAAAAGCAAAACAAAAGTTAATAAATAGGCGAGTTATTTTCCTTTTAATGGGTCTTATTGGTTCAGAATAGAATAGAATAGAATAGAATAGAATAGAATAGAATAGAATAGAATAGAATAGAATCTGGGAATATTTATATGCGTGGTAGGCAAATAGAGACGCAAATTAGAAATAAATAATAATAGTTAAAATAGAGATGGAAGCTATGCAACTGTAAAGTATCAAAGATACATAAAAACAAAAAGTGACAAAAAATACAGTAATATATAGGAGATGAAGATCCTGCAATATGAAATTTTATTATGGTCTTCAGTTGAACCATCATACTTTTGCTTTTCAATAGTTGTTCTCACCCTTCTGTTCCAAACCAAGTGTTGCTTCAGAGTCGTCTTCGTCTTCATCCCCCTTCTTCATGAAGGCTTCATCCACAGGGACCAGCTCTCTGGCAAGCTGGCAATCGTCTTCATCAACAGCAAGCCACCGTTTACATGGGAAAAAATACCTGCGTCCAAGTACATGATTTATTCTAAATATTCTCTAGATTTCTTCAGATTCAAAGTCTCCACATAACACTGGTGATCTTTTTTTTTTTCAAAGTCAAGTACAGTTTTATACCACACAGTGGAGCTCTACTGACATAATATGTTTTATGAGCTGGCTGAGTTAATACTGTTTTATCACATCTGAGTGAAATATCCTAAATGAACACCATTTTTCAATATTGTGGTCTCAGTTATTCAGATCAGATAACTCTGATCTCAATAGCTGAGTGGTCAGCTGCCCTCTTCCTGTTACCCCAATGACTCACGTTGTGTCATCTTTGGTGTCCACAATTTCCACTCTGTCCAAAAACCAGCCGGCGCTGGCCTGGCTGTTGTCATGACGGATCCTGAGCTTCTTCAGGACCCCGAGATCAACTGCAGTCAGGCTGGAAACATCCTCCTGAGTCACACACAAGCAATAGAAATATGAAAAAGAGACTTTTTATTTACATTTTATCAGAAAATGGCATGTCAACAAATATTTATACCCTTCTCAATAAGCAAAAGATAAATCTTTACTGGAATTAAAACCTTCCTAATTGTTGATCATGCTTCTGATCATGCTGGTGTTTTGATGATTCATCTTTGGTGATAAACTTGAAGTATTTGAGTTTGGAAAGCCTCCTTGTCACCACTCTGGCTGGGGCAAATGTTACTACTAGTTAGACGAAGCATGTTGGTAAAATTAAAAGATCACTTTAAACCTAAATATAACATGGGTATGAAAGTTTTTAGTTCTCTTTAGTTAATAGAGAACTCCTCAACGCATGCATGAACTTTCAATTAGTAATCCATGACTTCCTGTGACCCTGAGGCATAAACATCACTTGAAGCAGAAGCACATTCCTCTTGGCCTCCATTCAAAAAGGGAATGAGGAAACCTAGACCGATCCTGCCAAGACACACACTGAGGAATATGGTGAAGGAGGTAACAATCTTTGAAGCTCAGTTGGAGGACTGCAGCAAAAAGTGGCATCTTAAGGTCATCAAATGTCAAAAACAGCCACACTGTAAAAACTCAAAACCTTACCAAGTATTTTTAGTCCAGGTTTTGAGTGGCAATATCTTAGTACACTTGAAACAAGACAAAACCAACTTACAAATAACTTTTTTTGAAGGAAGCTTTTTTAAAGAAACCTAACTTTTTTTTGGTTCCTTTAAGTCAACGTGTCCTTAAGTGGAACTAGAACTTTTTTTCATTAATATTAAAGAATTATTGACATAAAACAAGCTTCTATTTCTTGCTGAAAAGTTACTTGTGTGTTTTTGTTTTGTCTTATTTTAACTTTAAGTGTAGTAAGATATTTGCACTGGAAATCAGACAAAAATACTTGGTAAGATTTTGTGCTTTTTCAGTGTAGTGGCCACTATCTACATGCTAACCAGTATGTTGGAAGGCAAGTTTGCAAAAAACAGTTCCTTGTCCACAAACACAAACAAATATAAATCGTTCAATATTCTACAGAGCAGGTTGCTCTCTGTGTGCTACAGCTTGTAAAGGGTTGTAGAAGAAGTACTAATTTTTTTAAACATTTTAAATACAGGCTGCAATCTTGAGAGAAGATATCTTTTAACACAATTGGATCATACGTACAGGAAATACAATATTCCACTAGAAGTGGCGACCGTTTTCCTTGACAACCAAAGTTGAATTGAACTTGATTTTAAAATCGAGTTCCACCAAACAAAACATACCTGTCCTTTCTCGAATTTATTCAGGTGATTGGATTTCCTGAGCCATCGCTCCCCTGTGTCACCAGTCTCTCCGTAAATGGTGATGTAGACTTTGGCATCGGTCCCGGCACCCCACATTGTCCCAGTGTACACATAAACCTCATAAGAGTTCACTGAAAGGAAAACATAAGTAAATCTTCAATGGCATGCAGTGGCTAATTAAAATACTGCCAGAGTTAGTGAGTGTGCAGATTACAGCCATGCTCCACTTACTCTCCAATTCCTCGTTGGAGTCAGTCAGCAGTTCAACCACAATCTCCCCGTCCTCTTCGTCACGGGCCAGCCAGCGGCCACAAGCGAAAGTAAATGTCTCCACCACTTCTTGCAGCTCCTCAATTATCTCCACCTCCTCCTCTTCTTTCTTTTTCTTTTTCTTGTCCTTCTTCTTGTCCTTTTTAGTTGTCTCTTCTTTCTTCACCTCAATCTGCACCATGGCCATCGTTAGCCTCTTGATGTCCACCATCTCCAGAAACCATCCGTCTCCGATGCCCTTACCGTCGTGGAAGATTCGGATTTTATAGATTTTCCCGACATCCAGAGCTTCAATCTGAATTTTAGGGAAACGACAGTATTTAAAGTATGTATGTATGTGTCTGAAATGTTTTTTGTTTGTTTTTTTCACTCTAAATGCATCTTTTGCTGTGATTGTAAGAAACCTCATCTAGAGACTGAAGGTTTTTTGTCTTTTCATTCTTTGCAATTTGGCCCGTCATAAATTTTCATGTGGCCCAGAGACACATAAACCTTGAAAATAACTGTTGTCTGTTTAAACAATATTTTGTCAATAAAATAACAGCAGTTTTCAACGAAAACCACAGGAAAAAAAAATTCTTAGAATTTTGACTTTTTGTCAGAATTACTCTGACTTTAATCTTCTAAGGTCAATTCTGAGAAGCAAAATAAAAATTCTGAGGAAAAAAAAGTCAAAATTTGGACCTTTTTCTCAGAATTTTGACTTTATCTTAGAAAAGTAAAGCCAGAATTACTTTTTTTCCAAGTGGCCACAATCTTTTACTGTAGTTTACATATATATGCTGCCAAATTACATCAATCTGAAATGATGTTCAGTTTTATTAAATTTTAAGAACTATTCGTTGAGTGCAGAGGTGGCTAGTTATTAAATTTTCAGAAGTTTGCCACAACCAGCACTTTGAGGACATTGATAAGAAAAATATGTTTGACACCCTTGCTGTAGCAACTCCCAAGTGTGCACATCTCTGCTTTCAGATTTTCCATTTTTTTATAAAGAAAAATTATTGCAAACCCTGTGATGCATTACTGAGGTGGTAGTGTAATGCAAAAACGTTCAAGAGATATGAATATTTTTGCAAGACACAGTGGACATTAGCATATTTTAAGGTTTAACAGAGACCTTGAAGATTTCAGTGGTGCCACGTTCAAAATTGTTGGAGCGGCTTTTCAGGGCAAGGATTTCAGTTTTCCCTTCGTCTCCATATATCTGACAGAAGACGTCAGCGTTGGTCCCGGCTGATCGCATGTCGCCAGTGACCACTGTTATTTCATAGTTGATCACTGTTAAAGAAAAGGTGTGAGTTCACCACGACAAGTTGAGAAAAAAAAACCATGTAAATAAGAGGGACATACTTTTTTTTTTAATTTTTCATTTACATTTTTCAATTTCCAAGACCTCGCTGGGATAGATTTCAACCTCCACTTTGCCGTCTGATTCATCTTTGCAGAGCCAGCGGTGGCTCGGGAACATATACTGCATCCCATGAACCGGCACGGAAATCTGCACACTGTCCAGAAACCATCCGGCTCGTAAGCCTTCGTTTGTGTGACCAATCAGAAGACGGTTGATCTGCACGTACAGAGCAAAATGGATGAAATACAGGGTTTAGCCTCAAATGAAGTGCCTGAACATGATTTTTCTCCGAGATATAACACACTTGCCTTTCCGATGTCATATGTATCAAGGGTGAAGATGTCAGTTCTTGCCGTCTCGAAGTAATTCCTGAGGTCATTGTCTGAGACGGCCAGGATCACTTTGTCAGTGTCGCCCTTCTCACCGTACAGCTTCACAAACACTTTGGAGTCAGAACTGGCACCGTTCACGCTGCCTGTCTTGATTGCGATGTGGTAGCCGACATCTGCACACAAAATGTTTCATTGTTTATTCAAATTTTAACACAAATTCTAAATTGTTTGTTTGGTGTTTCTTTTTTTTTCTTTTTTTTTTCAATGAATGGGTTTGGAAAAATTGTCTTTGTAGTGACTTACTAAAGAGACGCACCCCGTCTCCAGCTGGAACCAACTCACGTATAATCTGCCCATCATCCTCATTGCGATCAAGCCACCTAGAATAAAAACGTGTTATCTTTATTTGAGAAATATATTTGGTAGTGCATTGTTGCCACGAAAATAACTAGCATAAATCGCTAATATTAAAGAAAAAAAAAATCTATATTAACAAGACAAACACAAAATCAAGGTAATATACAATTTATAAAAGTTAACATGAAATGTACACATGCAACAAATGTATTTATTTGTCTTATGGAAGTAATACTTACCCAGCTTTAAACTTAAGGCACAGTTTAAACATAAAAAAATTAATATTTATTACAATCAAAGTTTGCACATCAATTGTGATAATGTGCGTTTGACTGGATACAATAATTGGCTGTATAAAAGAAACTCAAGAAGAATCATGAACATGGCTCTTCTGTCTCATTACTTTGTCTTAAGACTCCCAAGCCGTCTCTAATGAGCAACACAGACAGGCAGGAAGAACACTTTTTTTCTCGGGAAGTAACACTGCACCCAGCTTTGCGGTTGCACTCCAGTTACAGAACGAGAGAGCTGGCTGGCTGCATGCATTTAGTGTCCATTTGTAATGGCAAAGCCATCCAGCTCTTACCTAACTACTTAAACACATGCCACTGGAAACCTACTGACCCCAAACATGGGCAATTTGCATCAGTAAGAAGACTTCTAAAAATGTCGGAAGGATTTTAGCCCTCTGGCAGCTGGCTTAGTGGGCTTCGCACAGAACAATTAGGATGTAAACATGTGAGTTATTATAATAATATTTATCACTTTCCTACATGTAACATGCTTTTTACATTTTACTGAATATAAAGATTAAAAAAACATCAAAAATTCGCTGCTTATTTTCTAACAGTCCAAAATATAAATATATTAAGGTAAAATCTCCCAGGTCTTAGGACACCCAGGCAGCCGTAGACCGTAACATCACTACACCGTGTTTGAATGTTATTGTTTTTCTAAAATGCTCAGTTAGTTTTAAGCAAGATGTAACTTTCATCTCAAAAGTCCACCAACATGTTTCCTAATGGTCTTGGGGATCATCAAGATGACATGATTACGGTCATTAATGGGCTATCTGAGGCGAATGAGGTCCGCAGGGCCTTGGAGGTTTTGGGCTCTTTTGTGACCTCCTGGGTGACTCATCTTGTTTTAACGTTGGTTGGCCAACCGCTCCTGGTAAAGTTCAGCACTCTTTCATTTTCTCCTTTTATTTTGTGCTGGTGTCCTAAGGCTTTGTAGTGACTTTGGAACAAGATTTATCACAGAATATTTGTTTGTCATCATTAATTAAGATTTGGTGGGACATTTGAAATTATGGTTAATTCCAAACATTTGATTAATCACCATTCATTCATGATTTAATAGAGGGGGTGCATTGGTTTTTGCAGGGTTTTTTGTCTTTTCTGATTATTTTTTTTTTATGTAGTAACACTATCTTTGTTTGATATCAAAACTTGTTCGATGAGCACAAAATAAAAAGCAAATGAAATCAACAATGGGTAAAGATTTTATTTCATAACCCTGTAAATCAGGTTAGATCCATTCTAAACTAGTGTGTAGTGTGAATGCCTGTGCATGAACTTTGGCTGCTTTGCTCCCTCTTTTTTCTGATCCTTGTACCTGAGTTAAAGTAAATTGAAGTAAATCCAGCAAAGACCTTAAAGAGGACCTGAGATAGATGTAGCATATATGCTAAGATTTTCAGTTTACAGCTCAAAATGCTTCTTGTCATACATCATGTGCAGAGTATCGTCTTGCCTGAAACATGGGAACTCAGTGGCAGAGGACTCAGGCTGTCCCTCCTCTCTGACCAACACCTTATCAAGATACCAACCACAGCCTCCACCGCGGCCGTCATGACCTACTCTGACTCTCCGCACCTGGCCCAGGAAGACTGACTCGATGAGGAACTCGTCATGCTGTGGGCAAAACAAGGAGAAAATAGAGACTTGAAATACGTTTCACAAAGAACAAGAATGTAAATTTATGTTAAATTTAGTTTAATCGTTTACTCACGTTTCCCTTTTCAAATTTGTTGACGTTGTTTTTGCTCATAAACATGAGACGCTCTCCTGTGTCACCCAAGTCTCCAATAACATTGAGGAACACGCTGGCATCGGTGCCACTACCACTGACATTGCCAGTGCAGATAGTGACCCGATACTTTATCACTGAAATAAAAGTATCAGAGAAGAGCTGGTGTTGCTCTAGGAACTATTCACACTGTTCCTGAACCCTGGAACAGTTACTTAAACACTATATATTTTAATAACTGGGGAATATCTTGATATCTTACGGGGCAGAGGCTCATCAATGAGTGTTCCTGTGGCGGGAAGTTCTCGGACGATCTCATTGTCATCTTCATTGATGTCCAGCCAGCGGCCACATTCAAAAGAGTACTTGTCCATGGTTAGAGTCTTGAGCAAAGTGACCTGCAGAAAGTTGAAGTCTCATCTGTCATCAAGCTCACCTTTTACTGCACTCTGGTTTGTGAACTTTCTTCACACAACAAAAAGAATAGTCGTGGCTCACCTTCGCTAAATGCCAGCCAGCAAATGGATTTCTCTTCTCATGCCAGATCCGCAATTTTAACAATCTTCCCATGTCCGGCATTTCGATCTACAGAAATCCCCCCAAAAAGTTAGGTATAAACAACAGCATTAAAATTTCCTCCTAGGAACATTTTAATGTTCAATATCACAAATAAACCAAATAAAGAATGAGATGATCCCAGATTTACCATGAATTTGTCAAGCTGTCCTTGTTCAAAGCTATCTGAATTGTTTTCCAGTTTGATCTCATCTGACTTTCCTTTCTCTCCATAAATCTGCAGAAATACTTGGGCATCTGTGCCGGCGCCTTTTATGTCTGAGGTCCAAATCCACAAGGACCATGGGTACTCTGGCGTGAATAAAAAGAGTATTATTCCAACACAAAATTTGTATAAATAAAGATACATTTAAAAAAAAAATGTCTACACAGTAAACACTATGATTTATTTTATGAACTCACTTTTCTGTTTTTTCTGTCTGAGTGAGACCATCTCATACAATTCCCTCTCAATAAGTCCGTCTCCTTCGTCCTCATCCAGCCACATCCCACATGGAAATGTTTGCTCAATGCCAGTGAATGGACAGTATATCATCACCTGCAAGCAAAATGGCTGCTTAATGGATAAACCACACTGTTACAATCAATCTGTTACCAATTAGAAATGTGTAGTACCTTTTCACAGTACCACCCTGCACCAACGGCACCGTTGTCATGACCGATGGTGACCCTGCTGAGAGGGCTGATCAGTTCACAGATCTCTACATTAAAGATGTCAATGAGAGCTCGCTCAAAGGCACCACCTTCTAGGAAAATTTTGCCACTGTTTTTTAAGCCCTTGGAGCCATGCATGACCATGTGGATCTTGGAGTTGGTTCCTGCTCCCCTGATGTCACCAGTCATTACTTGAACATTGTATATAATCCCTGAATAGGCAGAGGAAAAGTATAAAATTACCTTTTTTGGATTGAAAACATACTCTTTAAATGGATTTAAATAGGAATTTATTTGATAGTTCATGCTGAAAGTGTAGCAAACACAAGGTGATGGCATTTATTATCACACCCATTGGTTGCATTGATCCAACCAAGACGTCTCTCTGTATTTTGCCGTCATCTTCGTCCATGGCAAACCAGCGATTCACCGGAAATTCATATATTTCTTTATTCCCCATGTCATCTATCACAACCTGCGAGGTAAGGAACATTAAGCACAATTAGCAGTTTTCATTTTTGAAGTGCACATCTTTAAACCCACGACTTCATCCATCTACATGCCTTGTCTAGAAACCATCCGGCTGAGGAACCTCTGTTGTTGTGGCCGATGGTGATTTTTCTAAGCCTTCCCAGGTTTGGAGCCTCTATCGTAAACTTGTCCTCTGAACCACGTTCAAAGTTGTCTTTGTCACTGTCCAGCCTTCTTTCGCCTTTCACATTACAAAATATGATTAAGAATTGCAGAGTAAAACTTCAAGATACCCATAGTTGCTGTTATTGAAAGAAAAGTGCTGAATAGGTGTGATTTTGAGCTTTATATTGGACTGGTGTTGAATCTACATAAGTTTAATCCAAGAGGTGAAGCACCAAGAAGCAACAGTTCAATCTAGATGTTAACTGGTGCAACTAGTCAGAGAAGGTTCTATGTCCTTAAATGTGCAAGGTTCATAGAAGAACAGAATTGGTGGCACAAGGAGAGGAAGTGATCTAAGGCAGCTGCTAAACTATCCAACCATCCAACACTCTTTGCACATGCATTATACAGCATTACCCCAACTTGACAGGATTAAGTTGAGTTGCATTGTGGGTTCACATGAGTCTTGGCATATGGGCTATACAGATGCACAGCTGGCCCAGTGTTGAAGCCAATGTGTACATGAAGGCATCCGCAGGTCCATGGCTACCCAGATTCTGTTATCTTTGCCCAATCAAAGATGTGTGGCATCAGTTGAGACATCATTTTCATCCCAGTTCTGATCTCTAGGATCAACACAGCGGGAAAACACTGGAGACAACAGCTGTAAGACTCCATTCCACAGCAATCTGTGGCTTGTATCCAGGCCAGAAGGGGAGCCACACTCTTCTAACATGGAGCATGTCGCCATCTCTATGACCCAGTGGATCTGGCATTTCAATGACTGTAATACAGACCCATGTGTGTTATTTTTTCATTTCCACCACTCTTCCTTTGTGTTTACTCTTTATTGTCAGTGAGTGCATTTGAAGACCCAACCTTTACAGTCCTGTGTATTCTACATTACCTGTGTCACCATGTTCTCCAAAGATATTCAGGAAGACATCGGCATCAGTCCCACTTCCCTTCATATCAGCAGTGAAAACACTCACAAGATATTTATTTACTGCAAGACAGAAAATAACACATCAGGCCAGAAATGACTTGTGAAAATCACCGGAACAGCATCAAACGCAATTTCCAATCAACAGTGGAGAATACTAAATTGCTCTATTCCCTTTCTTAAGGTTTCTCAAATATCACCTCTGAGATGGCTTCCAAATCAAATATTTATAACTCTGGGTGTGTATTTGACAAACAGCTATGTTGCTACGATTGTCTCTTATGGCACAGTCTCTTCGCAATGCTGGACTTGATTGTCATTAGGTGCTAAGATGTTAGATCGCATTACGGCAGGGGTCACAGGGAACAATTTTACCCGAGGACTACACTGGCATAGCATTCAGTTACAACCTGAAACTATAGGACAACCTGCAGACTTTCAGGCAAAGTAGTGTTTTCCTTGTCAAACACATCCAATTACTACTCTCAGTTTTTGTGGAAGGTTGCCTCATCTTTAAAAATGTATTATGCCGTTTCTGAGGTCTCGGTTTACATTTACAAATCACTATTACGATCCACAACTTTTCCAAACAACGTCTTTCCAATTATAATCGCTTGTTTTGTGGTTTTGTAAGAGGAGTTTGTGGCCTACATTTTGGGACATCCATGGGGTTTTGACTGCCCAGGAGATCCCTGACGAACAGGTTGTCACCCTCCTCCCGGCTCAGCCAGTTGTTGCAGGGGAAATAGAAGCGCAGATGGGGCCGGATCATGTCGGTCACCACCACCCTGTCCAAGAACCAGCTGGCGCTCATTCCCGTGTTGTCATGTTCAATTCTAGAGAAAACAAAAGTCAGAGTTTCACATTATTTGATTTGCACACTCTAATCATCTCATCACACGAGAAATTTTTTTATAGTTTAATACTAAACAAGATTATTAATTTCATACAATGCCGCTCAGATACCTGACATGTCATGTAGACTAAGTGAAATGAGCTGGAACAAGAGTATGAACAATACACCCAGTAGCTAAGCTACAAATCTGTTTTTTCTGGAAAATAGGGAGGAAAAATGCTGTTGTTGAGAGAAACCTCTAAGAAGTACCAGTTGCAGCTGGCTACAACTCCTTCATATAAAATGCATCTAATTGTTAGCTTAGTGGTCTCCACGGCAACAGTGATAGCTCTGCTCGGTGATGATGGTGAGACGAGATGAAAAGTGTTCGATGTGATTGCTCTTGAACTTGTAGAGGTGGTGATTTTGCATGTTTAGAAATTTGGGTTTCATAAATCCTTGCCTGATTCAGTAACTCGTGTGGACTGGCTGTGATGTAGCTCTGCTTCCCCTTCATCCACTCAATCCACTCATAACAACAGATGGGATTTAACCTTTTGTCACTGGACAAAATCTCTTCATGTCCAACAGATAAACACATGCTTACATTCTCCATGGTTTATTTAACTACGAAGCTTACATTTCATTGAGTGACCTAAAACTTAGGAATTTTGAACATTTGATCCAATGATGAAAACAACTTTAGTGTAGCAATGAAGAGAAGTTTTAAAGTGACTTGCATTTTCATATGATACAGTACCTTAGCTTTTTAATTGGGCCAATGTTTTGTGTTTTGATGCGGAAAACATCCGTCTTATTCTTCTCAAATGCATTTCGGCTTCTGTAAATCAAAATAAATAAGTGAGAAAGTATTAACATTTGTGAGAAATCTGGCATGAGCAACTTCCATTATTTAATCCAGTGAGATTATAACAGACAGATTAAGGATCTGATCTCAGAATCTGTAAAGGGCATCGCCCCAGCTGATCTGGCATAAGGGACGCCAGTGGACTGATGGCGGTGGTATAATCTGAAACCTTCCTCAGTCTCTGCCGCTTCACCCCTTTCTCCTTTTTCATGTGCTGTACTTCTGCCCCTCTCAGAGAGGAAACAGAGTGTGTGAGCACATGAAATCCCCCTCTAACCCAAGACTGCGCATCAGACGGCCTCTTGTATCTGTTGACAGATTCCCTGACAGACCAACATCTATCTTTTATTTTTTTTGTTTTTAATATTACTCCGATAAAGCCAAGGATTAAAGTCATAAACTGTCAACAGGTGAACTTGTGCCCTCATACTCCATTTCAAGTTGCCCGCGAAGATGAAAAGGAGATACTGCAAACTTTGGAATTCATGCAATTTTAAATCTGCTGTAATCACACTGAATTTCCAAAGAAGTACATTCTTAATGTGCCTTGGAGGCTTGAAGAGATAAGCATCTCCCTTACCTGTATTGTGCTGCAAAGTGTAAACCTGTCACGACACAATACAGGCAGGACCAGACGCATATCGGAGTAAGGTGAAACTGCTAACTAAGCCAGAAGTTTATTGTGTAAATACCAGAGGAATCAAAGGCAACTTTGTCCAGTATTTTATCAAATTAGCTGTCACACAGTGTGGACATACTGAATACAACACATGTTGATGCATACTAAAATGAATGAATGGGACCACCACAAGGTGTGGATGACATGATCCAGAGTGGTTGACAATAAGCTGTGTGTGTCCTGTACGCTGCCAAGGTAACTCTGTCTGTCAGTCAGCGTGAGTGGAGATAAAAGCAGCCTGCTGCTGATAAGATCCCCTGGAAGTCATTTGATCATCTGCATAAATGACATCGTGGTCTTCTTTCATTCCTTTGTGAATGGAAATGAAGACTAGCCATGTCACATAGTTCCTCCTTACTCCAGATATTCTGAGTCCAATAGTTTTTTTTTGTTTTTGTTTTTCTTTTTACATCTGTATGAAGGAGAGATTCCTGCTTCACAAGGAAACCATTTAGTCTGTTTTCAAATGTCAACGCTTTTAGAGTGACCAGTGGAAAGTTGAATAGGAATTCTCTCCCATACAGTCTCATATTCACAATACAAGCAAACACAAGTACAGAATGTTAACCATCCTTTTGTAGACCAGTTAGCAAGTACCTCTTTTCTGTGCTGAGAAATTAGGGAAAAACAGAAAACATTAAAAGTTAATGATTCACTGTGAAAATGTGCGAGACCTGTAAACCTCAGTAGTTATGTACATTAAGCATGGTGTTAAATCAAAAGGTGGAATTGTTGGGGAAACATTTTTATTTAGCACCATAATTATACTTACTTGCTTGCCAAGTGAACTTTAGGTGAGACGCCAAAGTCTCCAAAGATGGTAACAAAAACATTGGCATCAGTCCCAGCTCCCTTTACATCACCTGTGACTGTAACCACCTCATATACTGTAAGAAAGAGGAGACAGGATATTAAATACAAAAAAAAAAAACAAAAAAAAAAAACGACTCTCTCTTGTATTTATGAGAAACCCTGATTGAAGGCCTCAAGTTACTTAGCTGGAGCAGTAGTTTTACTTTAGTTAAAACTGTATTTAAGTTAGTTTAGTTTTACAGCACCAATTCATGACAAAAATGTTATCCCAAAGCACTGTATAGGATAAACAGGGCCACTAAATTTATAGAAATATATGATCATCTCTCTCCTGATGATGGAGCCACTATGCAGAGGTTAGAGATTTTGCTCTTATGTTCATCATCCATAACTCCATAGATTTGAGTCAAAATGTAGAACTGGTACATGACTTATGACTTCACCATAACAAACTAGATCTTGTGTTGTTTCCAACGATGTTCCAATCCATTTTTACAAATAAAGGCACCACAAAACTTTAATGTTTCTACTTGAGGAAGAAAATGTACACCAGCAATGAAGGGAGCAACAATCACTTTTCCAGTTAAGTACCATATCTAGCCACACACTCTTGTGTATCCCAAAGACCATGGCATAAAAATAAAATAAAAAACAAACACACACACACACATACACACATTATGACAAGATGCCCTCTGCTCCACACGTGCCCTGTGATCCTGCATAGGCACCAGCTTTCTCTGCCAGCCAGAGTGTACGCCACACGACCCAGAACCCACTGGAGAGACTCTACTGCACTTTGGATCCCCCAGAATGAAATGCCAGAGGAAAGTTTCTCTACTGGTTTTCTAAAGCTTTTCTGACATTTTTAGTCAGAGTAAAATCAGTATTTTTGACATATGTGGCTTGTGGATTTCAATGAAAACGGTTAAGATGTAAATAGCTCTTTCAAGACTAATCAACAAGGTTTCATAAGGAAAGAGTTCAGGTGCATCAATACCTAGAACATTTGTCAGAATTGGTTGTTGCAATAATCCTTGGTGTTCTTTATAGGAATCCTATACCTGAAACTTCAAAAGTAGGATTTTCTTTACCCTGCATTATGTAAGGGTGAAGTTATTTCACTCAGAGGGATCAGGTTCCTCTAAAACACTTATCCATGGATGCTGTAGATTAATGAATAATGCAACAAAGCCATGATAGATGTAACGAAGGACGTTAAAAAAGAAATAGAGAAGGAAAAAAAAGCAAAAAATGCACCTGCTGGCAACAGACGAACAACAGAAGGATGAGATTGATCCAACCAGAACAGGGATTTCTAATTAACAGCAATCGGAGCTATTAAGATCCGATTAAAGAGAAAGGGAGACACCTGATAAAATCAGATGAACAGTGGCCTGGTAAAACTGACCTTGTTAAACTTCTCAGGGTGTAAGCCACCTGGGTGAGCCAGTCAGATAGCAAAGATATACACATAGCTTGAGCACACTAAGGTAAAAATGTGTTCAGAAACTTCAAAGCAAGTCAAAGTTAAAGAAATTTTATCGTACCAATAAACTGCTTTAATTTGTGTTGTGACTGCACACTGTACATTTTATTCTGTCTCTCAATTCTGAAGAGTGAGCAAATGGAAAACTGAGGAAGAAGTTGTGAATTAATAATTAAAAACTCCCAGACAGATGTGTCATCTAAATGTTCACAAATCCTTAAGGCATTTTCACCAGAGGTGCCAATTAGTGTGGAGGGAACCGGGTTCCCATTTTCTCATTTATCACTTTCAGTTTTGAAACTGTAAAATAACCTCATGGATTCAAGAAATACATACTTTGACTGTGTTGGAAATAAAATCTATCTGCAACCAAACGTATTTGTTCAGAATACAACGCTCCCTCCTGAATATTGTTCTGACCCCCAATGGCCCCAGTCCCAGTCCGTAAGACTGGGACAGCACCCAGCTCCTCTGTTTGGCTCCATTCATGTGGAACATAACTGAGCTTTCATCCAGAACAATCACAGAGGGATTCCCCTGCTGGATAATGGTTGGAGCTGAAGGTGGCTGGCAAGAACCTTCAACGAGGCCAGATTTATTCACTTCCAAAGAAGAATATCAGGGATTTCTTTTTTTTTTTGGCATTGTGTGATTCTTACCTTTCTTTTTGTAATACTCATCTTCATATCCATCTGAAGAGTCTGTGTGGTAGTTGAGCAACTCGTTCTGGTAGATCAAGGCGTAGTCCACCTGTTTGCTTTTGGATTTCTTCCCTTTTTTCTTTTTATCATCATCGCTGTCTCCGGAGCTCTTCTTGGTCTTCTTCTTTTTCTTTTTCTTCGAGTCTTCCTCTTCCTCTTCATCTTCCTCAATCAAGGGCTCCGCACCGTCATCATCATGAGACTTCTTCTTCTTGCCAGTTTTGGACTTTTTGTCCTTGGACCCCATCTCCTCCTCTCCCTCTGAATTCTCTACGGACAACTTCTTTTTCTGCCTCTTCTTCCCCTCAGTCACTTCCACTTTAAGCCGCTCAGATTTGTCCTTTTTGGTTTTGGTTGTGGCCTCGTTGTTGTTCCGCTCACCCTCAGCATCCTTACTTGAAACTGCAGCATCAGCTTCAGCCTCGGCATCATCATTTGGTTTCTTTTTCTTCTTTTTCACCTTATCTCCTTCTTTCTCCTTCTTCTCTTTCTCTGGCGGCTCCTGGGTCTCGGAGAGTTCTGTGCTCTTGTGTTTCCTCCGACTCTTTCCTCTTTTCGTGGCGTCTCCATGGGTCAAACCCTGGCCACTCTCCTTTAAATTTGGCTCCGTTTCCTCCACTTCGTCATCAACCTCTTCAGTTTCTTCCGAAGCTGTGGATTTTTTCTGTTTCGACGGCATCTTTTATTCATCCACTTCCCTGGCCTTTAGTTTCGTAAGTGCTGCCTTGAGTTTCTAATGGTGTAAGACAATTCATTTGACCCTTGGCTATGGTTATATTCTGGAACTGTGAAATCTGCAGGACCCCCGGTATGTAAAACTGAAGATGTTTGGTCTCCAGGCACTGAAACGGGGGAATCTCCCCCTTGACGGTGTGCTACTTGGGTGGTATATGAACATAAACCACACAAACACCTCTCATGAAAAATTACTGGCACCTCAGCGATCACATGAGCCACAGGGAGAAAGCCCTGTGAAAAAGGAGCCTTGCCCAGAGAACTTATCCTCTCTGCCACGGCATCCTCCATTATTTATAGTGTCAGGATCGCTTTACGAGCCGGGGGCGTCTCGCTTTTACCTGCGGACACACACAAACACAAGCACACACGCACGCACATACACAAATGCATACACACTCCTTTGCAACTGCCTCTCTTTGTTCTTGCATAGAGAAGCTAAATCTGAGTGAATGATCGTCACAACAGGATGAAAATGACTATCTCGGTTTATATTCAGTAGCAGTTAGTTTTTTTTTCTCTTTTAATAGTTGCATGTGTAGCTTTAGAGAAAAACACTGATTGTCTTGATGAAAAAAAAATCAATCTGACTGAGCTCACAAATTAAATCTAATATTTTAGTTATATGGGGCTTAATCTCAACTGGACTGGATTGTCTTTAGTTAAAACATGCAGCCTGGGTTTAGTGGACTGTTTATTGATCAGTGTGCTTGCTAACCCTTGAACTAATATTGATACAAAAAAATGTAGCAAAATTATGGAAAATAAAGAAAATCTAAGACAATAGTCATCAGTGTTTTTATCTATTTTGGGCAAGAAAAAGTGTTAATAAATCCAACACTGAAAATGTAAGGTCATATTTTCTATAAACAGGAAAAAAAAAAACCATTCTATTTAATGTTTCATGACGGTAAAAAAAAACAACTACATATCTTCATTGCACTCCATCCTGCTGGCACCCACATGTGCCCCTGACTATGAGCCATATCATCCCATTAGTCTTATTGCTGCCATCTGACACCTGATGCACTTTAGCATCAAGGGGAAGGGCAGAACATGGTCATATTGATCTGTCAACATCAAATTACCCTACCAAGTAGAAGACAGCAGACCTCGTTTACCTCGGTGAAGAATCACTCCTCCACGCTCCGAGACAGAATGCTCTTTCATCCTATCAAAAATTTAAAGCACGACGTAGCAAGTATGATGCCTGTTTTTAGTTTCATGCTGACAAACAGTTTTTACCCTGGATGTTCCTTTGGAGATCTATTTTGGAGGTTTTAAAAACCTACGCCAAACAGTGCAGTTCAGTGAAACTGTTAAAACACTTTTTTTCTTTTTTGTTAGTGCAGGAACTTTTAAAACTGAGAAATTTTAACTTTGATTTTGTTTACTGTCGTCTTATATTTCACTATATAAACAGATGAGTTTCACTGAAAAACCATAGCAAATATGTTATTACTGAAACACAAAGCAAGTGGGTGATTGGTAAGATTGCATTACTGTATTGGATATTTAAAATACTATGTGTCAAAACTGGCCTATAATTTCCCAGAGTTGTTTTTTTTAACTTGTCTTAAACCAGAACATCTTAGATTCTACAGAGTAATTTCAACTTTCACATAACATTCTTATTTTTCATCTGTTTTATTATTGATTCATTACGTTGATTGATCCACACTTATTGTATCTTTCTATATTTTTGATAGAAGATCTTAAATGTAAATGTATTCTACTGGACTTGTATATATTTCTGAAATAAGGTTATTTACTTTTTTTGTGTGAGAACAATCTTAAAAAGGGCTTTGCAACTCCAGCCCTCATGTTCCACTGTTCTTTGGATGCCTTCCAGGTCCAGCACACCTGAATCAAATGAATGGTTAATAACCAGGCCTTTGTAAAACTTGTCGACATGCCAACTAGGTAATTCAGCCCATTGATTCAGGTATGTTGGAGCAGGGATGCATCCAAAAGTTGCAGGACAGTGGCACTCGAGGACTAGAGTTGCAAAGTCCTACCTTAAGGTGTAATTTCCTTATATCTAGCAGATAATTATATCTATATTTTCTTAATAAACTTAAGTTAAATGTATGTTTTTGTCCCTTCAACAAATTATCCATCCATCCATCCATCCATCCATCCATCCATCCATCCATCCATCCATCCATCCATCCATCCATCCATCCATCCATCCATCCATCCATCCATCCATCCATCCATCCATCCATCCATTTTCTTTACACCCTTGTCCCTCAGTGGAGTCGGGAGGGTTGCTGGTGCCTCTCCAGCTAACGTTCCGGGCAAGAGGTGGGGTTCACCCTGGACAGGTCGCCAGTCTGTCGCAGGGCAACACAGAGACACACAGGACAAACAACCATACACACACACACACACACTCACACCTAGGGGCAATTTGGAGAGGCCAATTAACCTGACAGTCATGTTTTTGGACTGTGGGAGGAAGCCGGAGTACCCGTAGAAAACCCACGCATGCACAGGGAGAACATGCAAACATGCAGAAAAGAAAAATGCAGAAAGACCGGGGCTGGGAATTGAACCCAGAACCTTCTTGCTGCAAGGCAACAGCTCTACCAACTTCGCAACTGTGCAGCCCTCAACAAATTATCGATCTTCTTTATCACATTTTCTTTTTTTCATTTTAAAACCCCCAAAATGACATCATTGGGATTTTATGACAAACTAACACAAGGTAGAGCATAACTTTGAAGGGGAAAGAATAAAATAGAAATGTAGAAAAATAACTTCATAATCCTGAACATCCTTGAATCTATGGGCTTCATTCTTTGACCAAGATAACAAGACAACACATTTTACATGTAGAAAGACAAAGTGCTAGAGAACATGTGAACCCTCGGCACACTATAAACTAGAAATAGTTAAGTCATTTTGAAGGGCAACTACTCACACACACATTCATTAATAGCCATTTGAGAAATTCGAAACATGTTTATTTACAAACACTCAATATAAAGAATGATCAAGAGTTAAGAAGTACCGTATAGACCAACATACACCTCCTTCCAAAACATAACTTATTTTTTCCCCAGTCTTGAGTCCATCATGATTGTTGTCAGACTTGTTTTGGTGTCTATCTTTGATGAATTCAGTCGCTATCTGTGGGCATTAAGTACATGAAGAACCTATAAAAATTATAAACATGTCTAAACTCAAAATAAACTAATAAGTTGTAGCTGAGCATAAACAGAGAAGCAAAAATAATCATTTACATTCGTCTAATCTTTAAAAAGTACTAAAAAGATCCAGTGTGAATCAGCACAGCTTTCCAGTAATGAAATGTGTGACTTTTTTTTATACAAATGCAAATCAAATCTATGCAGTTCAAAGTAAGATAAAATAACATTAAATTGTTTAGTGCTACAACAAACAGGGGCAGCAACCGTCATCATTTTTGCGCCACTAATCAGTTATTACTATATTCTACAGCCGTCTTGGTCTTTCTGTGTTTCCTGTCTTCAGCTCCAAATGCACTGTGAAGGGGCTTAAGTGTAAACATATTCCAGTGATCGTTAAAGCAGGCACACACAAAGCCAAGTATAGAGTAAATTCATGCAGAGCATTTCATGGCAATGAATGCAACTTACAGAGAACGATTCCAGCAGAACATGAGCCAGAAAGGGCACACACGTTTTTTTTGTTTGTTTTGTTTTTGTTTTTTTGTTTTTACAGCAAGCCTTACATTTTCTTCAGCAAGCCTTACATTTCCTTTCATTCAAGAGCCAAACCAACATTTCATTCCACTGTAAGGTATTTGTACATAAGCCAGATACACGGGTGTGTTGCACATTGTCCAGAGAAATTTGATATTCTATAAGGCAAAAATGGCTTAAGACAAGATCGACAGCTGGGTTCTTTTGTAGCAGCATGCTGCTTCGTTTTGTAAAAGTTCTTGCCCCAAACCAAAAATAAACACATTGGTGTCTCATCTTAAATATTGGGGATAGGGGGGTGTTTTTCTTTTTTTTTTAGAGAGCAATTAGGCCAGTGAAAACAGGCCTTTTTAGCTGAGTCTGAAAGTACTCACACAGCTGAATAGGAAAGAGGTTACAAAAGTAGACAAGAAGATGTTACTGCTGTGTAGTCTAATATAGGCTTGTTTGACACAAACGTTAAGCTGCCATACCCACGGACTGTCCAAGAGAAAGTTAAAAGATGGGGCATGAAGCCACTCTCACTGGAGCCCCGCTTCAGCTGAAACACCTGTGCAACCCAGTAGAAAACAACACCTCTGTACAGCGGGGGAACTTCAAAAACTTCACAGAAACAACACTATTATGAAGATCACTTTTTATATTGAACATGAGCATCCTATGGACAGAGACTCGGAGACCGCCACAGTGACATGACAGCTGCAGAGGTTCTTTAAAAAGAGAAACGTGTTCTAGCGAGCAAGTCTTCACCATACCGTTGAACTAATCGGTGCGAATAAGTGTGCACTCCAATTGCCAAGTGCATAATCCTAACCAAAACAAAACACATTAATTTAAAAACCAGTAAAAAAAAAAAAAAAGATCATGTGCAGCGCCCCGTATGTACATGGATGATCCCACGCGTGTGCATGTGGATGAAGTTAAAAATTTCATGAGGCATAGCGTGGAAGCCTGGCCGTGGCTTCACATTGTCGTAGTAGTGGTGAGTAATAAAGATGCCGGCTGGATTCATGGGGAACGCCCAGAAACCGTAGAGGTGCACCTCCTCGCAGAGCTCCATGGCGGCCGTCACGAGCATCAGGCCACTGCTCAGGCGCTTGGCCCGGACGCCCTGCACCGCCCAGAAACGCTGCACGCTCAGGAGATACTGCGGGTGGAAGAAGAACACGCCTCTCTGGGAGTCGAAATCGTCCAGCATGTACTTGACTCGGAAAGACACGTCAGTATTGCGGGTGTTGTAAAAGGCAGGTAGCACCACTGATGAGTTCTCGTAGTTCTGGAGGACTTCGTAAAATGGCCGCCGCCATTTCTCCAGCTTCTGAAATCTGGACAGGAAATACAACAGAAAGAAAAATGGATGTTAAGAAGATAAACAATGCGCTGCAAAGGTGCTTTCAGACAATTTGAACTTTGTCACATTTTGTGAACAAAGTTCTGATGTCTTTTTTTAGGTTTTTATGCGAACAACCAACACAGAGTAGAAAATAGTTTTGAAGCAAAAATGTGCTCACTAGAGGTCTCGAATTCGAATCAAGGGTCGGCAACTTTTCAGCACAGGTGGCTGCAATATTAGCTCATTAGCAGAGCTCTGTGCATGCTAGAGAGGCAGCCATTTAATTCAAGCGTGAAGGACAACGGACACATCTAAAAACTGCAGGACTGCAGTTTAACGCCACTGGTCTAAAAAAAAACACGAGGCTCTTAGCTGCTTCTATGATCAGTATTCTCCTTGTAATGCTAAAAAAAAAAACATACTGGTATGTTTCCATTTTCATTGATAAGTAAAGTTGATAAGTAAAGATATTGATAAGTAAAGTTTAAATCAATGCAGTGTTTGACTTCAACCTTATAATTACATGCAATTAAAATTATATTCTATAAAATCCCAATAGAAATACATTGACAAGTTGTAAAAAAAGTTGTAAAAAAAAAAAAATCTGTAATTTTTTCCTAGCATAAATATTCACATTACCTCTCTGTAATAATACTTGGATTTATGGTCACCAGGTCTGTCTTGGTGCCCACGTCTGCTGAGTATTTCTCATTGATGGGGGGGACATTGCATCTGTAGAGACAGAGGGGAAATAAAGAATTTCCTTTTTGGTTTCTATCTTTTTTTTATTATTATTTGAA
Source organism: Poecilia reticulata (assembly GCF_904066995.2). Lineage (NCBI taxonomy): Eukaryota > Metazoa > Chordata > Actinopteri > Cyprinodontiformes > Poeciliidae > Poecilia > Poecilia reticulata. Next base: position 10,395,370 of record NC_088841.1, on the reverse strand, counting down.
TTCATAAGAGCTGTACAATACTAATGTTTTCGGATGTTTTCCTTTCTCTGGAACTGAAATTTTAGGATGTGAAATTCCAAGAGAAATTCTAATCAAAATATATAATTTTCACTCTGATGGTGTCTTGTTCTGATGTCCAGTCAAGTTCAAATGGTGTAATAAACTAATTAAGTAAGCAGGTTTAAAATCATGAAAATTCTGCATTAGATTTATGTTTTTTTTACAACATACCCAGGGTAAAAATGACAGGATGACTAAATAGCTTAAGTTAGAGCATATGGTTCAGGATACTTTGATTTTTTTATTATTTCTTACACGAAAACAAGGATTGATTAAAGGGATACTAGCCTGTAAAAAATTCATTTCAATCTCTCCAGAAACATTTCTAGTAAAACATCATTTAATCTGTCGGAACTAACAAAAGACCAAAACATAATTTCCAGCGTACCTGAAAACAAAATCGGCTGAATCGATTTCCTTTCCGCATTTGCTGTTCTTGATGATGCCACCATTTCCAATGACAGCACATTTTTTGAACTGAGATTTGGAAAATGGCATATCCTAGATTTCAGAAAAATCACAATAGAAGAGCTTCATTAATAATAATAATAATAATAATAATAATAATAATAATAATAATAATAATAATAATAATAATAATAATAATAATAATAATAATAATAATAATAAAAATCTCATATGGTACAAAAACTACTAGAGCAACAGCTGAGAAGAAGAAAACAAAAAGAAAGATGCCAAAACACATGAAGAGAACATGAACTCACATCTGGGAACATCTTGAAAATCTCCGTGGTAATGGGAAGGATGCCGCTGGTGTCCACCTCGTACCTTAGCTTAGAGCCTGAAGGAGTGTTTCTCTTGGTGGTGAACAAAAAGGATGGAGCGTTACAGCAGCGGGACAGAGACATCCTTAGGATGGAAAAACATGAAATCAGTAAACATACATCAACTTTGATGACTGTGCTTCATCTTTCGATGCACATTGTTGCATTTAAAAATGTTTTCTGCAGGACTCCAGGTGAAGAAATGAAAAGTGTTTTCATTATTTTTCCAATTTTGGCACATTGTTTTCTTTAACCATGTATCTTCATGCAGCTTTCAAAATAAAACCACATATGCAATGATGGAATGGAGGTATAAAAGCAGAATAGCCTGTGTGTTTTATTAGCGTTTTTTTGTCTACAATTTCCTCGTTCAGAGCTCACAAATAGCTAAATACTTTTTTCTGATATTATTTCGAAGTAACAGTAGAAAATGTTTAAAAACATATCAAAACAACCCATCTTGTGCTGAACAAAATCCCTAAATGCTCAAATGTCATTAGAAAAGACAAAGATTAATTTTCATAGTGCAGTTCTTGCATTGAAATGAATGGCGCTTACTTAAAGTTGCTGGCCTCCTCTTTGTTTTGCTCCCACTTGCAGATTTGTAGGTTTCGCCATCTTTCGAACAGCTCTGAGGTTTTAACCCTGATGGACAAAAATCACAAATTTAGGAGCAGTTTGTTTATATTCAACAATTGAATGGTAGACTAAAATGACAATATACAAACAAAGAGAAAAAAAAAACATTGGTAACTTGCCTCTAATAAAACTATTTCAGACAAGTTTTTTTCTAGGCACCCTCTTTGTTGTGATTATCGAAGAATCTGACTCATGCCATTATAAGAATGAAAGCAGGGAAGCCGAAAAGGCCTTTAGTCAGAATAACTATGACAAAAATGTTGACCGCCTGGCATAAAATGTCAGTGGATAATAATCCTATTCATTTCAGAGAGAAGAAACTGCTGAGATTGCTATTGGCACCTCGGGCTCATTAAGATGTGCAATGAAGCTGAATGAGCAATAAACAAATGCATTATGTAAATGTTATTTATAGCATCCTGGAGAGCAGGGGTGACCTAGTCTGGTCCTCGAGAGCTACCATCCGACAACTTTTAGATGCATCCTTTTTTCCTCTACACCAGAATCAAATGAATGGCTTGTTACAAGGCCTCTGCAGAGCTGAGTGACTGGTGGTGAGTCACAAATTAAAAGGGCAATTAATCAGCTTACTTTAAAGCTAGAAAGCTCTAAATGTTTGGAAGTGTAAACTCAAACGCTTCAGGGTTTATTTTTCATCTCCAACTATTTAAATTTATTATAGGGAAATAATTGCTAGAAATTGCATTTTGTCTGTCTTCAGAAGGTGAAAAAAGGCAAACATACAATAAGGCAGATCTGTATTGATCTTAAATAGTTAGGAAGTAGCCACGCGCTCGATACGGCACAAATCTACAGTCAAATCAACATCTTTACAATCAAGGCCAGTCACTGTAAACCTTCCTGGCAGTTGAGTGATAATAGTCCAGTGTGAACATCGGCATCGTCATGAACAATCACTCACATCGTCAGGACTTTGACATCCATAATCTCCTGTCTGAGCTCCCTGCAAGCCGTGGAGTTGAATTCAAAAGAGCCGTCATAATTTTCCAGATACCTGGAAGGATAAACACAGTCATCCTCTGCCCGCAGCAGCTGACATATAAGAGAATCAACAGATTGACAGCAAACTGTTTTAGTTAGCTACAATGTGCACAAATGAGCAGTAAAATAAACACTATTACTAGCCACAGCATGTCTATGGTTTGAGCTTATGAAATATAAGAGTACAGGTAGCACTTTGGGATGAAATAATGAGAGAAGTGATGCAACTGATGTTTTTGGCATCACAAACAGGACAGTAGTATTCTGGTTAATGGACACTTGCACCAGATTCTGTAACATCTTAGACTAAACCAATGTGATACGAAATATTAAACCTCTTATATTTTCACTTGTCAAACTAGGTATAATGACACTTGCACGGCGATAAACTGGTATTGTGAGATTCTAATGTGTTTTTTTTTCCTCATATAAAAGAGCATTTAAAAAGAAAAAGGTGTTGATTCAAGCTTATTAAGTTAGAATGGGGGAATGGTTACAGTGTAATGTCTGGTGAATATGAGCATGAGTGTTTGTGGGTTTTTTTTGTTTTCTTTATCACAGTACACAGTAACTAACACTAAAAATAAGAGGGAATTGTAACTATAATTCATGATTTTTACACCACTGGAGACACAGACACATAAACAACTGGTTATGCAAACAAGGGATTATAATATGATGCGCTATAAGCTGGTAAATTGCTTCAGAAATACATAAATCACTGCATTGAGATGGTTACAATAATCAGAACATTTGCAACTAAAAATTTGTCATCCTTTTTATGAATTAAAAATCTGAATAATTTAGCTTAGTTGTGGACTTCAAACTGATTTAATTAAAAGTAAACAGCCTGAGAATTTTTGAATATGGGATCAGCATAAGTCAGCCTGAAATGTTATGATTGTGTCTGGAATCGGAGAGGGAAAACAGGAGGAGGTATGAACCGTCTCTACTGTGTTTATTGTGCTTGTCGAGCAATTATTTCAATTTGTAATTGTTTTCCTATATGTGTATTCTCTACTCTTAAATCAGCTTGAATATTCATTATTTTTAAAATCTGGCAGTGTTACAGACTTTTTTTATCCTACAGTTTTGAAGGACCTTATTGTGCCTATTTTTGCCATCTGTACAATTTTTCCACAATTAATATTTTGTCTAAAATACACTACAAATAATAACACATCTAAACTTTTCTTTTTTCTAAATACAAAAATTTCCACTGCATACAAATTGCATACTGGCTTGGTTTCACCAATATAGGCCCTATGTGGTGAAACTACATGCACGCATTGTCTTATACCGTTTTTGTTGTGTGTGTTTTTTCTCAGTAATCTGCAACACCTGCAATAAAGCCACCAGTTGAGGGGAGGTGCTGTCTTCCAGAGATATCAAAAAGGTGTTGAAAGTTCATAACTTCTAACACCCAATACAGTTTTTGCATAATAACATGATGGATCTTTCCAAGGGTGTTAATGTGCATGCAGAAGTAAGTGTCTGTATTTTTGTTTGCAAGCCTGGAGACAGAGATCCAGTGCTTTTATGAATGGTACTATATGGAAAGCCAGTGATGTCAAAATTTGTGGTTGTGACTTTAGGTTACGGGTGCAGTGCAAAATGCACTCTGTGATAGAAAGCTCTTCAGGAAGACTTCAGTCAAGTCATAGTAGTCAATGTTTCATGACTCTGTGTTTTTGTGTTTAATGATGTAAAGCACTTTGAAATGCCTTGCTGCTGAAATGTGCTATACAAATAAAATTTTGACTTGATTTGATTTAGAGGAGGGTTTTCTCCTACCAAATAAATCAATAAATTAATAAAAATTTCTTCCATCATGCCAATTCCTGTGGGTGTCCCACTTAATCTATAATCATTGTCTTTGATATTGGCTGTTTCATTATTATTTCACTTTACAATGTTAAGCAGTATTACATGTATTAATTTCTCAAATGTGTTGAAATATATTGTTATTTTGAGTGCTGTGCATGTTTTGGAGGCAGCGTGGGTTGGTCGGTCGTCGCAGGGTTAAAACAAATCCTTTTAATGTCCTTTATTTCCAATAAGAAAACTTGTTTCCACAACCAAATTGTCAATATACAAAATGCCTGCAGACAATTTTATTCCTTTGAGAATTGTTAAGCCTCTAGTCTCCAAAATAATTACAAGACTGACCTGCTACTTCTTAAAAACAAGGCTAAGAATAAAATTTGATTGGTTTCTTTCAACTTGCATGCAAATTCAAAACAGTTCCAATAAATTAAAAAGCTGCACTGATATTAAACAGAGACATAAATATAATCTAAAGGCAGAAGAAAAAATATGCCAAGGCTTGCGTCACTGTCTTGCTTATGGTTATTAATCATGAACCAAAAATAAAAGGTTAGTATAAAATTTGAATCATTTCATAGGAAATGTTCCCTTCATAAGTCAATGTACAGAATGCATTTTACAATGATCAATTACTATATGCTGTTACTACATGCAAAGCAGTTGGGGAAAGGCGGGATTTAGCAGCAACAACAATGTCAGTTTGTTCAAATAAATGATGGCATTTGTTAAATACTAAATGGGGACATTGGATTTTGAAAGATGGAAAAGTAAAACATATTACCTGTGTCTTTGGAAGTAAATGAGTTGAGCGATTTAAAGGATATGAAACAAACAAAATACAACAAGCAATACAACAAAAGTGATGCATAAAAGGAACAAGATGCTGGGATGGGGTTGAACAAAAAAGGAGTGATAAAACTGGTTGTCTACATCCACCTGATGATGCAGTGTATTTCTGAGGTTATTCAGGGTATGTGTAACAGACTGGACATAGTAAACCCAGCTATCAATTTCTTTTGGTTGTTTTGTTTTAGCTAAGATGATGGAAACCTTTGCAAGTGTGCTCCGTTCATGTCTAAAAGCAAGACATCAAGTAATTAACTTGACGAGATAAATTTCATCTCGTAAGGCGTCTAGGATTGACCAATCCAGCATTTTACCTCAGATATTGACAACAGTTATGAAGACTTGGAGATTTGAAAGGGGTGGAGAGGGTGGGGAGGAATTCCTGTCTTCTTGTAACAGCAGGAAAGTATAATAGGAGGGAATAAGTCCAGGTCGCAGAGAGAGACAATGCAGATGTGAGAAGGGGAGATAGAAGGAGCAGAGTGTCCACACTAAACGTTACATGGCATACACACAGAAAGCTGTGCAGAAACACATGACACACAGGTTTGGGGGAAGGAGGAGGCATTTGGAGATGGGTGCTGGATGGGGACACAAAGGGACAAGGAGAAGCCAGAACATCAACAGGAGACGGTGGCTCAGCCAGCGTCGGAGGGTGGAAGGAGATTTGGGGGAGAGAAAGGGAGGTGGGTGGTCGACGGGGTTAGACGGCATGCAAGAGCAAATCTTAAGTGCAACCACCACTGAAAAATATGATAGTTTATACCTTTCAAACTAATGACAAAGAAAGAAGCATTCTTGGGTTTCTGTAAAAAAAAGACTAGAAAATGCCTTCAGACAGGCCTACCTTTGAGGGCGTTTTTTTTTCTTCTTAATATCAGCTAGGCAGGGTGTGACTATTACGGAGATCTGTGAATCTGGCTGAATATTCTGACGGAAACATCTGTCAACATGCAGACAGGTTAAGTTAGAGTTAAATGTTGTCCTGTACCATCACCACCCCCTGCCAACTTCCTCAACCTGCAGATTTTCAACAAAAGTAATAAAAAGAAAAATGTGCTGCTGCTGATGCTTGTGCTCTTTCTACAGTCTCTGAGGAGACTCACGGGCATCTCCCAGTCCACACATGCTGGCCTGGGTCGTCTCTATAATCAGTTCTATCTTTCTCTTTCCCACACACACATACTCATTCTTTTTTTTCTTTTTCTTTTAATAGAGATGTTGTGTAGTTAGTCAGGATGGAAAGGTACCTTTTCCTTCCATTTCTGGCAGGCTTCAGAGATCCGTCATCGAAGAAATTAACGGGGCCGGTCCAATTTCCGGTCTCGTCCCCTTTGACTCGGCTAAACTGTTGTACACTAGTAAAAAAATCAGTCAGTTTATTTGGTATTTATTTAGTCCTTGTTCTGTGCATACATACAGACAGACAAACACACACACACAGACAACCAAGTCCACGTATCCACTCATGAATCTCAAAATCGAACATTCACACCCTCAGTCATGCACAGGTTTAAGAAAACAGTATGACACCAAACATGGTTTAAAATGATGCTTTTTGCTGACAACACCACGATTTGAGTAGTTAGTTCATGCTCTGCTGGGCTGTTTCCCTAAATCTGAGAGAGACTTAGACATTTTGCTGTTCAACGTGGACTTGCAGGAGGATTAGACTCGTAGGTTGATGTACTAAAGGCAATGTACTTTAAAGCGAGAAACAATAATCAGCGTCAAGTTACTGCAAATGTCAAATTGCATCTGAGGGACTGATGCCAACAGATTTGCCAAGTCTTCCCTGGTCAATTTAAAGCCAACATAAAGATGCCAATTTAGACCACTTTCACAGCCTGCTACTTGTAAAGAGGATTTAAAGAGAACATCAGTTTAACTATTGGTGCTTATTTATTTTAATTTTTTTTTGTGACTGAAAATATGGTTTCTAGTTTAAAAGTATTACATTTTAGGGAGAGATTCTAGTTGAAATCCAGCATTTTTGAACAAACACATTCCACCTGTCCAAGCACGACGGGGTGTAAAACTTTTAATATGCGACTGACAGTTACGCAAGTGTACATGTGAGTCATTTCTGTGAGTGCCCTGTGGGCGCTGAGCTAATTTCAGAGGGGGAGAGTGAACCCTAAGAGCCTCTCTGGATGCATTATGTGAGTGAGCGTTCATCACGGGGGACTTGTGTCAATGCCATTCTTCTACATTCGCTTTTAGCCTCGCTGAGTGCCTCTCCAGCATCTCCATCCCACTGCGAAGCAGCGGTAGGAGTGAAGATCCTCAAATCAGAGGAGTTTTTGATGGGGGGGCCGAGAGGGGAAACGTGCATAAAGTGGTTAATCAAAGCAGAACGATTAAGGCACCTAAAGCCTGCCTACTGAAAGCTGATTACATAAATCTCTTAGTCTAATATCTTGAATCCAACAATGAGGAGAACTTTATTTATCCTGTTTACCACAGTGGGAGCTGGACCAGATCCCAACTAAGTGGCGACTAGACCATTTATCTGCTGCCGCTCACTTAATTATGTGCTCAGTTCAGTCAGTAATCCAAGTGTCAAGAGACAAACAAGCACAGATCTGTCCACTTGTCATCCTCTGATTCCACCCCGAGGAGCCTGCAGGCAAAGAAACTGAGATTCTGTAGGACTTTAAACCTGCTTGATGAATGTTCCCTATAAATAAACATATGCTAACATTGATTCAATTCCTTCCTAGCTTGTGTTTTAATTTCTTATTGTAAAGCCCCAAAAGGCACACTTCTAGCATTGTGATCATCCAGAATAAACCTTGGGAGAGCGTTGAGGTGCAGTAACTTTCAAGAGAATCGCAACCTAAAGATTAAGGATAACTCTAGTTTCATGCAGTGGGGACAGAGGTCAACAAGAGAAACAACAAAACGGTTCAAGTGGTTCCAAATGTTTCAAACCCCAAACAGTCATGCATGTACCCTCTGTTTGCTCATAGTGTCTTACTTTGCTGCAGCTGGTCTATAGCACCTTACAAATGAGTCAAGACAGAATGACATTTCCAGACATTTATCAATATTGATGTATTTATATATTTGAGCTTTTATGAACGACTTTCAGTTGATTTAAGACAATCTACAATAAATTCAAACTTATCCACCCCAATGCTTGTTGTTTTATATTCACTGAAGCTGAATAAAAAAAGGTTTTTAGGTTTGTGGTTAGAAAAAAGGTTTTTCTAACCACAAACTCTTCTTTCAGACAGCATAGACTGAATGAATTCTGACACAATAAACTCTTTAAAATGGATCATCTCTAGAAGCAATCAAATCTGCTTACACCCGCTCGTCGTGTTTGGACGGTTACGAACCGGCCTCTTCCCAACCTGTGGCGTTTGCTCTAATCCCCCTGACAGAGTATTTTTAGATGTCACCACTGTCTTCCTTTGCAGAAGTATGTCACTCGCAGGGATCACAATAAGCTACCTGTAGCTCTGCCGTTTTCACAGCCCGTCTTTCCTCATAACCTGATGTCGGGGAATGCAGGCGGAGAGCTGATTCATCTAGCACAGCGCTGCAGAAACTACAGGGCCAGATTTATTGAGTGTAACAATGTTCATGCCTCAGCTCTGACTTTAATGGTTGACCTCGTATAGTTACCGAGTAGCCCTTTTGAAATCTCTGGGATAGATGTGCACAAAGAGCAACAACACATCTGAGATATGCATTGCAGGTACCCAATTGCTTTCTGTGTCGCATGCAGACAGGCCCAGTTTTTAGGATTTTTTGACATCCTCTTTGTGAAGCCTGAGTTTAGGTGGCGAGGAAGCTAGGTGTGGTCAGACCCATGTGGAAGACCTCCTTGTTGTTTACACTGTTAAGATGGCAGCTTCTCTTTTGTCTCCCTCGCTCCGCATTTCGCACACTCATGCAAACACACTCATTTCATCACACCCTTTCGCAGTCTCTCCCCCACCGTTTCCCCACTTGTGCTGACAGACTGTAGCAAAATGGCTGCCGCTGATCCCACTGGAATCCGTTGTGAAGCTTGTTCCCGCCTCTTTCCCATATGGGCTTGGTGGAAAAAGCAAGGAGTAAAGTCGGGGGTGGGTTAGGTGGTTGGTGGGGAGGGGGGCACAAACGAAGAGAGGTGCGTGAGCATCGGCTCTGAATTCATGGATCTCTCTTGGAAGGAGTCAGGATGCATGAATCCAAACTGAGTTTCATCAGACTGGGCCCAGCAGGGTGGCAGAGAGGGGTGGGCTTAGCTCATCCTGCGGCACATGTATGTTTGCGTTGAAGGAAGCATATATGTGCTCTCTCTGCAAGAAGAAAAGTATTTAGATGTCCTGTTCTTGAACTGAGAAATGGGTGTTCCTCGTGAGTTTTTTTTTTTTTTTTTTTTTGCAAATGGCATATAGATCTAACATCCCAGCTTCTCTGCATCTGCTCGTCTCACGCTGATTCTTTCAGAAAGCGTGAATCCTCCTGAGAGTTAGGGAACGATGGCTCGTTGAATGGGCTTTAAAAGAAAACAATAAAAAATAAAAGGGGCATTAAAGAGGACTCCTCACATTAGCTTGCAGAGCTGCAACAGACACAGCTCTGCAGTGGCTGTGTGTGGACCAATGAGAAATACACATCATCTTTTTAACATGCTGCTAACTGCAGCCATCGTAGTAGCTTTCATTTTTACTCTGTCGGAATCGGATGCCTCTAAAAGATGTAGGCTATGACCAGTCAAGAAGGCTGAAACAGAAAAATAAAGGCTTTTGGGGGAAAAAAAGAAAAAGAAACAAAAACAAAGGGAAAACATTACCATATACAGCCGAAGTGCTGTTTATGGTATGATTCATGATGCTTAATATTCAGAAAACACCAAAAAATAAATTCTAAGCTGCTGGGAAAAAAAAGATGGATGGTTAGTTGCTATTGATCTAATAGGCCATCTAATGCTTGTTTACCCCTGCTTCTCAATGTGTAGCTCAATTCAAAACACTTGCATTTAGAATGAGTATTTTTTCTTTATTTTATCATGCATATTATGTCTATCAATACTAAACTATTCACTAGTATGAAAATGACTATGAACGCATGCTTTTTTTTTCTTTTTTTTTTTTAGAGCTGATTATTTTATCCTTGCATTACAAGCGAGATTCTAATTGGAGGAGGAGATCAATACTTACCTCTTGATGTAGTTTTTCCCATAAAGAATTTGTTGTAAAAGCGTGACGAGTCCAAATGCGCAAATAAATATGAAACACAGGGATCTACTGCCGAGTATATCTTTGCCCGACGACGGGTCGGTGTATGCCATCCTTCGGCGCAGCATCCAGAGCTGACGGTGACACCCGGGTAGGTGTCTCTCTGCGCCGCATCCAGAACCAGGATCACAGGTGCCTCAATACCCGCTGAGCTGAGCTGGACATTGTCCGCCACCTTTCTACGCCGTTTGTCCGCTCTCAATCCAGAGCATCATTGTTGATGGATGGAAAGCATCATCTAATTCACTAATAGATCTGATGTTTTCTGCAAACACATCCGGTTCCCCCAGCCTCGACCCCCACGCCCCCCAAAAAAACTATCTGTGGTTTCACTCGTTACGCAAAGGTGATCAGATGAAGAATCATCAAAGGGTTTTGAAGGTGCGTCTGATTCTTGATCTCAACGAGGTGCAGTCGCTCGGTCCGATGTAGGCATTGCAGGTTGTGGAAAATAGCGGTGAAACCCCCCCGAAGGGTTAAATTAGGAGGGATACGCAAAATACGATGTGAGGCTTCATCCTCCTGTTGGCTAACACTAATCTGCTGACATAATATTGACAGGATAAATTCACAACCCTTTGTGCCTCATCTCAAATCTGTGCAAGGAGACGTGACTGCAATAAAAAAGGAGGATGCGCCTTTTCTCAGCCAGGCTGACGGGAGCGCGCCGCGCTCCTCTCACATGGTCCTTACTCAGCGAAAGCCCAAGGTCATGGACTGCTATTCAAGGATGCACCGGCGCACTCACAACATCTTCTACTATCCAGGTCACACGAGGGTGCAGGGAATTGTGGAGAGGCTGCTCCCAAACTGTCCTGGTACGATGTGAGCTTGATTGCAAGCTAAAAAGGGCACCAGGGATGATGCTAAATATAAAGTTTTTACAGCATCCTTCCTCCATCGGCAATGGCTCACTGCCCAGGACGCCATTGTGACAGGGGGCAGCATAAAAATAATTAATTTGTGCTGCCCCAATTACACTCCATGCCACACTCCTGTGGACTGAATGGTGTCAGGTCAGCTGTTGTTCAGAATCTAAACAATGCAGTGTAGAACAATATTCAGTGATTTCAACGGTTCTACACTGAACCCATGTTCTTAAAAGACTGCGGATGTACATCAAACCTTCATTCTGCTTTTGAAATCACAATCAGGAGCATTTTCTACGGATATTAATCCTAACAACGTAAGAAGAAAGAAGAAAACAGTGAAGGCATGAAATGCTAGACTCTTTAATTAGTCTAAAAGTATGCACATTCACATTTGTGACTGCTTAACATCCTGATGTGTTTGTCAAATTTAAATGAGAATCCAACATGATTGCAAGATTTACATCATCTGTAAATCATTGTGAGTTGCCTTTTTCCTGTGTTGTAGAATTGCTTTGTAAGTAAAGCCTGATGAATTGATTGACTGACTGGCTCAATATTTTTAGATTTCTGTGATAATTCCTCATTGTCCTTTGTATTTTATTTGTATTTTATTATTTTTACAAGATGCGACCATGGAAGGGAAATAAATTAACATTTTTATTTGCGGTTACTGAGAGGCATGTCTTTCAAACCGTGCCCCAGCGTATTCAAAGTTGTCATAAAACTGGTGCAATGTATTTACCTGTTCTCAAAATAGATTCAGAAACCTGGATTAAGATATTGAAAAATGATAATTTATTTTAATATAAGCTAAAAAGAAGTGGACCAAGACTTGAACCTTTGGCTATACCTGTATTTTTTTATTTTATTTACAATGATCTCTTGCCACTTATGACAACATATTGTTCACAATTTAAAAGATATGATTTACATCACTCTAAACTTTGCTCTAAAAAAATATGCTTGACCAGTTTTGAATAAGAGCATTATGGTTAGTGAGTCAAGCACCTTTAAAATCCAGACAAAAAAAAGTTCAACCTTACCCTGATCAAGAAATAATCTGATCTGATCAATAAAGAATCAAGTAGCAATCCCCACAGCAATGCAAACTATTTCAAATCTTGTCTATTACATCTTATTTTATTAACTCAAAAGTTCTTTGAAAGTTTTGCCAGTGATTTATAACATAAGCATGAAGTAGCAAAGGGCATTCATGAAGTAGACTGTGAGGATGCTGATTTATAAAAAAGGAACAATTGTTAGTTAAGTGCATGTCAGTATATCACAGAATTTTTGAAAAATTCTCCAAACAATTTTTTTTTCAATATCTTGAGCTCACTTCCCGACCCCTCCACACACACACACATCTTGAAACAAACACACAAATATCACAAAATAAATGGGAATAAACATTTAAAGTACAGCCAACAATAAGATAGGAACAGAGATAAATAAAAAAAGCATAAATGAAACCTACATTGTCGCTATATTTGGCCTTAGTGTTGAGGGCCAAAATCTTACTTATGTTTTTATTTCGAACATTAAGTAAGTTATATGTTAAACATTCATGCACAACATTTTTTTTTAATGTACAACAAAAGTATACATCCAGGCTATGTTTATTCTTCAGGCAAATGTGATCCATATCTGATTTATTTATTTATTTATTTATTTAGCGGGGTTAAGTTACACATATCTAATTTGAGCCACTTAGGAACATATTTCACTGACTCAAATTTTCAAAAATTTATTTTATGTATTTATTTGTCCCTATATTTACCTTTACTGTTACTGTTAACATGATATAATGTCATGAATTTAAGACATTTGTTTAATAAAAGAAGGTGCTGTGACGTCTATGTAGTGTGGTTTGTTAGGATTTGATTTTTTTTCTTTATTTTATTTTTTAAACAAAACTTTATTGTAGATACAGCCAAATAGGATTTGATATTGCATTTTCTCTGGTGTAAAACGCGAATTAGCCAATTTTCTGTATTTATTGGTACGTGTTTTATAGCACACATATGGATTATGCAAAAAAATACATACATGTTGATCTTCATAACATACAAGACTTTATAACATACAACGTTGTTGTTTAATTTAAAGACTATTTTTGATTACTTATGGAGGATTCCTTTCTCCCTCCAAGCAGCAAGACGGACTCATTTCTCTGCTACCCCCGGACGTAGCACGGTTGTGATTTGATGCCGTACCGGTTCCTCTTCCGGTCTCTTTTCCCACAGCCACTGGGCGAAAATGGTGAGAAACAACGCTGACAAAGAGAAATCTTTTAACATCTGCTTAATCAAACGTTTATTTGAGACAAACTGGCACTTGTCTGATGGCATATAAGTAGCGGCACTTTTTAGTTAAAGTATCTATAAGAAAAATCTAATAGTTTTATGAAATTATAGTACGTTTCTGTAGCATCTTAGTAGCATTGTTCGCTAGCGTTAGCGTCAAGTCTGCAGTACCTAAAACGAGATTAAGTTTAGAAGAACGACGTGGAATAACTTAACTATGCGTATTTTAATTCAGTTTAAAGAGTTTTATATAAATACTAAGCATGTGTTAAATTAATATATGGCGTGGCTATTCATTTGTATCGAGTGTTTTACTTTAGTAAACCCTAAATTCATTGCCGTTACAAGTTTGTGAAAATCGGATACTAGACGCCTGTTTATAGAAGAGACTGACGCTTGCTATTATTATAAATAAGCCATTTGAGGTTAGTGTTGAATCACAACCAACTATGTGTGCGTGGTAAAGTCTTGTCAATGATGTTACCAAACAAATGTCTGAACCAATGACTTTCTGTGATTCATTTATTTGTACTGAGACAAGACATTCCTCAATTTTAACATTACTTTTAAGTTTTTAAAGAGTACGACTCTGACCTCCTTGATCTCTTCTACCTCCTTAGACCAAGGGAACATCATCATTCGGTAAGCGCCGAAACAAGACGCACACCCTGTGCCGTCGTTGTGGAGCCAAGGCCTATCATCTGCAGAAGTCTTCCTGCGGCAAGTGTGGCTACCCCGAGAAGCGCAAGAGAAAGTGTAAGTTATGTAGGATATATTGTATGTCCCATGTTGGGGATATTTTAGCTTAAACTTCACTTAATAGGTACTTTCTGTATATCTCTAGGATTTTTCTTCTTCTTTTTTTTTTAACAAAGTAGGATCTTATTTTGATTCTAGACAACTGGAGTGCTAAGGCTAAGAGGAGGAACACCACTGGAACCGGCCGTCTGAGGCACCTGAAGGTTGTCTACCGCAGATTCAGGTGAGAAGTGCAAGTTGGGGAAAAACATGCGTGTTCAGTTTAGATCACAGTAAAAGAAAAGTGATTTTGTTGTGGGGGGGGGGGGTAACAAATGTCAGGTTAATACATAGTTTCCTGTGCTTAAACACATGGTGCCTGGGCAGGACATGTAGTTTCCTCTGTGTTCCTCACTTAAGTTGGAGCTAAAGTATCTTCATGAATGTGTGGAAATGCACAAAAAAGATGACTGATGATTTAAAAAAAAAAAAAAAGAAGTTGACCCAATGAGACTTTGATATTAGGAAAAGCTTCACTGACGGTGTTGACATCACAAATTGTTGGGCTAGAGAAACACTGTCAAATTGAAACCAATTGCAAACACTGGGGGTTGTTGATATTCCCCGCAGGAAATATAAGCAAGATTCCTCCCGCTAACTTTTAATCCACAGAAAGGTTACGACTTGCATACAAATAGACACTGTTGCACAGTTTTATTCGCTATAACATAAATGTTAAACCAGAATTTTGGGAAATTAGGCAGAATTTCTAACCACATTGTTTACGTCTTTCGAGTTTGGTTTTAGTGAAAACGCTCTAAGCAAAAACTTTGATATAAACGGTTTTAACCAAACAAATTTGTTTCCTCAAGTGGATGTAGGAATTTTTCTTAGTTTACCTAGAGATGGCTCTAAACTAAATATCCGAGGGGGAATGATCATACAGGTAGACTGTAAGGAGAATTTATCTATTTTATTTACTTAAGTCATAAACAGAAAACATCAGCCTCTCATCTAGAAGCCCCACTTCCATTTAAAGTTTGACATGCAGCATAATTTAGCATTTTGCTTTCCACTTTACTTACTACTGTCTTAGAAATGCCACATACTGTTTGTGGAAAGGGGAATATGATTATCAACTTAAGACAAAAATATTCATTCCTGAGAAAACCTGATGCTGAACTTCATGACCTTTGATGGAGAAATAAACAATATTTAGATCAGGAACATTTATTTTCTTTGGATTCCCTTTAGAGAAGAGCAACATTTTATTTTCATATGCACAATTGTTAGTTGCTTTAAATATCTTGCAGATTTTTAAAAAATATAATATTAGTTAATTTAAAGTGTTGGTAATTTATGAACAACTCGCTCTTTTAAGTTAAAAATCTTATTTGCTACTAAATTGAACTTTAGAAGATTGACTACATATTTCAGCTGTGTGACAAAACATTTGTTTCCAAACATTTAAGTTCAAGAAATTGGGAGGGAAAATTTATTCTAGGTGTCAATCATATCAATAGTTATTCATGGTTTTATACTTTTGACAAAAAATGGAGGATTATCGTTTTTGCAAGGAAGTGAAGCTATTTGAATTTTCATTGTTCATTACCCAATTATCCTGATGGGGGCGGGGCTAACCTGACAGTGAGTGACATTAGATCCTGGCGGTCTCTGTTCCATTCTTAAATAGATGTTCCATCCATCCATTTTCTTGCACCCTTGTCCCTCAGTGGGGTCAGGAGAGTTGCTGGTGCCCATCTCCAGCTAACGTTCCGGGCGAGAGGCAGGGGTCACCCTGAACAGGTCGCCAGTCTGTCACAGGGCAACACAGTTAATTTAATGTTAATTTACCTTAAGCATGCTTTATCAGTCTTGTTGGTTGTTTTACAGCAAGATCACTCCTTTTTTAAAATGAAATGGTGCCTGGTGCTTTTATTATTATTTTGAAGTAATAACAAATATCCTTAATGTCCTTAATTATCAACCGTTACAAACTGATACATTTAACCAGTATCATGAGTTTAAGTTAATGTTAAATGGCTTTAACTTTTTTTTTTTTTTGCAGGAATGGTTTCCGGGAAGGCACTACCCCCAAGCCCAGACGTGCTGCAGTGGCCGCCTCCAGCTCGTCCTAAATGACACATTTTTGGTTTAATAAATGTGATGATAAATTGGAGTTTCAGTGTCGTATCTTTTTCCACTTTTAACTGGGGTCAGATGAGCAGGGGGTGGACCAGTTAGAGGCCAGAACTTTGTGTTCGTTTCTGGGTGGCCCAGTTGCATCTGGTTTTCAGATTCTGATTTAGTCTAACTTTATTTGGATTTGTTTACAAAGTATGTCTCCAGGAGACTGCTGGTGGTTTGAAGATAAGAACTTGCTGTATCAGTGCTTTCCAGTAATCATTTCATGGATTACATGTTGTAGGGGGAACAGACACAGACTTTAAATGTCCTAATCTTTACATTCTTTGAGCATAGTGATAATTGGTCTGATTGCAAATAGAAGCCAACACAAATTTGTTTCAAGCCATGTTTTAAATGGGGTTAAGCCCAAATGCTTTCCATAGGGGATGAATCTGAGGTTTGATGTGGGACTGCTGCATTTAGTATTTGTTTTTTCACATTAAATATGAATTATCTTTTAATTAAAAGGTAAATTTTAAGGTCTGAATTCTTAATGTGTTCCTTTATTTCACCTCCATGCAGAACACATTTTTATTAGTCCCATGGGTCACATCTAATTATCATTAGCTTATGAAATGCAAATTTTTTTAATTGAAAATATAAGTGGTCTCACAGTAAAAATCAAAAATGTTTGTGCTAAAAGTACAATTAAAGGCTTATCTGTTAATACTTTAAAGTTGTGTAAAATAGCATTTATAATGAGGTCTTTTTACTCCATCTTTACTATAATAGTAGAAGTACAGTTGCTCTCACTCCGTCCTATAATTGTAGAAGTACAATTATAGTAAAGCTCTAAATCTGAATTTAAATTTCATCTGGCAAAAATAAAGTATGTTAACAGTTTACTGATCCTTGAAAGGTTTCTATAATTAAGTTTTTGACTTTGGATCTCTTGAGTAAAGTCATCTATGATTTGAACCGTTTCCATTTGGTTGCTGGACACAGAATTTGTTTTGCACAACACTTAACAGTTTATGCAGCCAGCAGCAGCTTTTGGGCAGAAACTGCTTCAACACACAGAGAAAACATCCCTGCTCTGCTGAGCTGAGGACGTTGAGTCTGCATTTTGCTCTTGCATATCTGCCAGGGATGAATTTCCTTCAGGTTGAGGCAGCAGCCATGTTTATGTGATCTGGAAAAATCCAGCTGGGAGATGATTTTTTGGGGGGGAGTGGGAGTCCATGAAACAAGTAAATATTTATAAAGCACCAAACAATGCTGAAACTTCTCCGAAGATGACCGTCTGTTTACAAGTGAGTCAAATGATTAAATTTTATGAGTAAGGCTGGAAAATGTCAGCGGAGGCATCCTTATAAAGAAAAGCAACTTACCTCCAAAGTGACCTAACGTTAGGTCAAGTAAAAAATAAAACCCCAGATGTGTTGCTTCAAATGGGGAACCAACAGATTACACATAAAGATGCTAATGGTTTTCCAACAAATGTTAATATTTTATCTGTTGAGATCTGGCATGCTGACCTCTAACCTCTTAACATTGGTCTGGTTTCAGTCACAGATAAGCCCAGCAGCATTTCCCAACATTCCTCTGCAAACTGGTGCCTGGTTTCTCTGTTTTACACAACCAGCGCACTCCTCCACCTCTGGCAAAGTGGTGCTGCTGGCCAGCCTCTAGTTTCGAGTTGTTCCCATTACTTAGACTACAATCTATTTTACTGTCTTGCTGGGTGGTGATAGATTGCTGCAATGATTGCAGTTGCCAAACTTTAAGGTAGGAGTTCAGTTTCCTGAAGGACATGTCGGCTTGGCTTATGTTTTTGGTGTATACATGCACTTAGTTGATGTAAGGTTAGTGAATAATTGAGAAAATGTTTGTAAAAGTGCAGTAAATGGGAATCTAAAAAAACCCCCAAAACTATTGCTTTATTGGGCAATAAATAATTTTCCAGGAAGAAGGGGTGAGACTCATTACATTCCACCAGCAGGAGGCAATAAAGAGCGGCCACCTTTCAGTCTCTTCTTTTTCCATCTGATGGGAGGTGGTGGGACAGCAGTTCTCAGAAATAGGAGGAAGCTTGTTGGACAGCTCGTCCAGTTGCTCTCACTCCGACCTTCAGCTGCTGAGTCTCCTTCCTCTGACTCTCAGCCTGTCTGCTGGATTATTGCACTTCTGCTGTTTTACACATTGGAATGACATCCTCCTGAACTGAGGCTGCTGTAATGAGAGGTAAGCACATGCAGCTGCAGCCCCCGTTTGTGCCCCTCTTATATCAGCATGCACTAGGATCTCAAGCTATGGTCAGTGTAGTTATTACCTCTGTGATCGCCATGTGTTGAGTTGTTAAAACTGATTTAATCCTTTCTTTTTTCTCTCTCTGTCTCCAAAGCCTCTATCCTTGGATCAGTTTGTGCTCTTCTCTTGCTCCTGCGGGAGCCCGGATGCCGGGGAGATGAGGTTACGACCAGCACAGGTGGGTAGGAGGTTAGTGGGTTGGAAACCCGCAATGTTAGTCTCAGAGGAGCTTCGGAAAACACATGTGGAGTTTAAACCGGAGCTCTTGTTTTCGTGATCCCTCTTGGTTTTGTCAGTTCATAATCTGAACGTGGCAGATTAGGTTGGTGTGGGGGTATCAGACATTCCTGGAGCCAAGAAAACAAAGGCATGTCTTGGCAGGTAGAGAGTCCTGGTGTTTGAGCGAGCATCAGATGCAGTTGCATGTGCAAGTTTGACACAATTGTCTTTTTAAGCTTTTTAGAAAGATGAAAACCAAAGAGGGGGAAGGTTCTGATGTTATAATTGTCGTCGCAGAAGGATATCTGTGCAAAAACCAACTAAGTGGATAATTCTGAAATTAAAGCAAACATGATTCTGGTGCTATTTCAAAATGTCACTGAGAAAATTAGCAAAACAAAAGGAAAATCTTTTTTATCATCTATTTATTGTCATTTGTTTTGCCCTGACTTAATCTGATGCGATTCAATCTTAAGCAGAATCACTGCATTAGGAATTATGGAATGTTTAAATGAAAATTACTGCCAACCAAATCAATCACATGGAAAATTCTGACACCGTATTCTCTTAAAATCTTCTAAATAAACAAATAAATCAATAAAATACCTCAGGCCAAATAGTGATAAATCTGAATGTCATTCCTCCAATCACAATACAAGCACAATTTCAGCTTTCAGCCAATACTCGGAATTGGGGGGGGGAAATTCCAAGTATTTGTTCATCTTAGCCAGACTTTTCCAGTCCGTCTTGCACGGACACATCCCCCTCTCACGCCCCGTGTGCCATCTCGCTCTGGATCGTTTTACCTGGAACAACTCATCTCAGAAGACCGTGTTTGTGGTTCATTTCAGGTCAAACTAAAACGAGATTCGAATCCGTGTTGACCCGAGAAATCAGATAGTCTTCGGTTGAGTTTACATAGCTGTCAGGTGTGATTCCTGGATCTGATAAGGCTCAGAGAGAGGAGTTATGGGGGTGGTGTCTCTGCATGAACAGTGGACTGTATAAAACCACCTTCACAGAACATAGGAAGTGTTTGGATATTTCATGGTTCACCACCCACCCCTCACTGTGAGCGTATCGACAGTCATACAGTGTGATGCAGAGCCTGAGGCAATGATTTACAAAAATTTCTGTCATCCCACAACAAGCCTGTGTGAACCAGTTAACTTATGCCACAGAAACTCTATCCTCTCCTCTTTGTTTCTCGCCTTTCTTCTCTCCACGGACAAACAATGCGCTTTTCATGTGGGTTGTGCTATGCGCCACCTGCTTCACTTGACTTGTAAAAAGGAAAGTTAATGATTATTCCTAAGCGTGTGTTATCTTCCGCTACGTTAAATCCTCCATCAATCTGCACCGACTGGTAACAGTAGGAAGCTGTTAGGTAACGCAGTCTGGGTGCCGGCGCCACTGCAGCTAACTAATCAGCTCATTTTGTTGATATTGTTTGATTCGAAAGAAAACTGAAGTTGTGGGGGGGGGGATCTATTTTGTTTCATGTGTGGGAATGTTGTGTACTGTTCCAAGGCAGTTCTGCAAAGATGAGAGTGAGTGGGCAAATGTTTGGCTGCGGCATAGCTGTTGAGTTTGTGTTTCAGATAAACCAAGTAAAAAAAAGAAAGAAACATTGAAACTTCTGGTGGAATGAAGTGTTCATACCCCTTAAACTTTTTTTGTCTAGAATACAAATGTATGCCACACGTTTCAGATTTTTATTTGCCAAAAAAAAAACAACTTGAAAAATAATAAATCATTTTCATTCAATTTCATGCATACTCTAAACCCCCAGAAGTTTGTGGTTGTAAAGTAATAACCGCAAGGCTGTCGTCTACCTGCAGACTGAGGGAACATTTTCAGCCATGGACCTCTGCACATTTCTCACAGTAAAAACGTTTTCTCACCATTTAAATGGTAGAACTTTGGTTTAGAGGTCTATAAATTACAACTGATTTGAATCTGAGTTAATGTTACATGAGACCCAGTCATGATTAACTCGGCGAGTTTACAGTTTGGCTTAAATAAATAACAGGAGAATAAATCACATCGTTTTATAACATTGTTTAGCAGACGTACTGTAATTAGTTTGTCACAGTTTATCATTTTCTTCTCTGTTTGCAGTTGTCAGACATGATGTGTAATAAGTCGTTTACAAACCCCAAAACCAAATAAATACGATGTTTTAGATCAAACTAACTTCGGACATCGCTGTATCCAGTTTTCATCTTGTGCACTCCTTTCATATTGTCTATTCATTAGTTGAAGTTTTCTCTTGAAATAGTCTTTGCTTTAAATGAAGGCGTTCATGTTTGCTCAAAAGAAAGTACTGCTATATTCAGTATGTTAAAGAAGCCATCCCATTCCTTTTAAACACCTATTTTAACCGTACTTTTATCTAATTTTGCACGCAGTTATTGTTCTGTTTTCCTGCACAGTCGAGATTGTCTCACTAGATTACAAACAAAAATGTAATTTAATTAAACTAGGAACAAAAGGAAAGTCAGAGTGCGATCCTGTTGGGGGTTGAGTTAAAAGACAAATCCCTGAAGCTCATAAGACTTCACATCTGTCTCCGAAACATATCTGTTGTGTGTGAAGTTGGAAGAGCTATCGCAGGCTTGACCCGAACAGATGGTGCTGTAGGAAGTAAGTTAGTGTCAAGTAATGAGAACTGCTCACATGGAGAGAGGCAGCAACAACAATGCCTGATTTCTGTTCCCCACCCTTTGGCTTTATGTGATGGTTTGAAAAAGTTTGTGTGTTTATCATGTTGCCTTATTTTTGTGACAGAAAAAAAAAATTGACCATGATGAATCTTTTCAAAAATAACTCCCACCTTTAATGTGGCAAGTGTGCTGCAACCTCAGCATTTTGTGTTATTTGGTTTGGAGTATCAGCATTCCACAGCTTGACTTGGCAACATTAGGCTTCCCACTTTTTTTTTTCCAGGGTTGATTTCTCTCTACCACTGCGCTCCTCAGGTGACGCTACAGATTTTCCAGCGATTGGTGTTCATAGACTTGCATTTCCTTTAATTCTGGTGTAACCTTTTTTTGTGTGTTGTTCTTTTAACTTGCATATCATTCCCACTTCACTAAACATGACAAGAAGTCTAGTAAGTGAAGAAAAGTGATCCCAGACCATGATGGTACCGCTACCTTGCTTTACCATGGATTTAGTGGGGGGGTTTTGGTGATGTGGTGTGTTGTTTAATAGGTTATTTATATAACTTGAGCAAATACAAAATGTAGTTTTCAAAAGATGATCTTGTCTTTTGAGAGAATGTAGCTGTACAAACAAACCTCTCTACAAACTGGACTTTACCTAAAGCTGCAAATGAGCAAATATAAGGAAAATCCCACTAACAGCTGGACTTTATTGACACTTAATTACACTCTGTAAAGTTGACGGCATGCGCGTAAGAATGAACCCTGGAAAGGACTCAAAGGGTGGTCCAACAAAGTTTTACTTATGTAACCAGTTTACTGCAGCTTTTAAAAGTGAGTTTTTTTGTTCATTAATGCAGCTTGTTTGTCTCAGAATGAAAAGACTTTTGAAATCATTTGTTTTGGTTCATGATGTTACAAAACTTGGGCTTTTTGGCAGCAGTGTGTGTCAGGGTCTGCTTATAACCACTGAATGATCCACTTTCTTTTTTATGACCAGAAGGGAGAGCTTTTAACTCAGGTTTTCCTCCTGTTTTCCACAGTGAACCCATGCTGTTACCTCCCGTGTCAGCACTGGAGCGTCTGCGTGCGCTACGGCGAGGACAAGTATGAGTGCGACTGCACTCACACCGGATACTACGGAGAAAACTGCACCGTCCGTGAGTCGACTCATCTTCAAAAGAGCCTCCTCTCATTTCCTCCGTCGTTATTACACTTCTCAGGAATTCAAGATCCGTGTTTTCTCCAAAGAGTCGCTTACGGATCAAGAGGGATTCTTGTTATATTGCGACAAAGCTCCCTGGTCACGGAGTCGAAGCCGTCTTGTCTAGACCAAATATTTGGGGAAAATCTGGTGAAACTGCCAGCAGAAGAGCAGCTGCATCAGAAGTTAATCTGTTGATTTCTTCTGCAGAGGCTTCTACTCTGCTGGTCTGAACTGGTCTGCTTCTCATTTCCACGAAACAGTCACCCTGCTGCGGTTTGCAGTCAGGGGTTATGCATACTCTGAGACTGACAGATATTTAAAGTGCAACAATTACTTTTAATGGTGATGCGGGGGGGCGGGGGGGAGATGAGAGGGAAGTGAAGAAGGAAAAGGCCAGCAGAGTTAAAGGAGCCGGAGGAGAGGGGCTGGGTGAGAACGTCTGCATAGCTTTTTTTATTATCTGACTTTTCGGATGACCTTCCCTTAATGTTTCCGGGAATCCTGGCCCATTCTCCCTCAGAAAACTGGTGGAGTCGCGTTTGCCGGAGTCACTGGTTGCGTACACCATTTTTACAGCAATATTTTCATAGAGTGTTCATCCTTTATGATGTGATTTCTTTTATGAAGAGCATCACACACACACACACACAATGGAGAACGGATGCCGTCACACCCCTCACTTTGTATTTGACTAGGGAGGGCTAGAAGCCTCCCTCTTTTTCCTCCAGATGTAGCGGCTGTCATTATGGCCGAGCACGCAATGCTAACTGATGTCAGACAGGAAGACTTTAGTCTGATTTCAAAAAGGAAAAACTATGACGTGGCGTCTATACAGTGAATGGAAATACCTCGTTTCAGCTGCAGTATGTTACAAATCTCGGCACATGATCAAAGGGTTTGGACCGCAGCAGACATGTAGGAAATAACATTTTGGTTTTTTTTGTATGTCACATTTTGTAAGTGTCTGACTTAGGTCATTATTTCATTATTATTTGTAGAGTAGAGACAGACTCTACATTGATGCTTTTTAGTAAGGAGAGCACCTCAGCGGACGCACTGTGCCGCCCAACGCTGAATGCTAAAATAGAATCCTTTGATTTATGTTCCCTGGGTTCCAAGATGGTAGATAAGTTTAATTCTTGTAACAAAGTAATCTCCTTATGAAGCCCAGGATTCCCGTAAGTTACATTTTGGCGCTTAAGAGCCTTTGGGAAAACATGCCCAATGTTGATCTTGTGGTTTGAAGGCGTTTTATCTCTGTGACAGGAAAATCCTGGATTCAGGATTTGTAGCTCAATAATGAGAACGAGCTACCATGTTGTTAGACCCAGTTTATGAAGTCGGTGAATAGAGAGATGTGGGTGGCCTCAGCTGTTAAGGCTTACAAAGGCCCCTGATGGACTATGACATAATGACTCAGCTACGTAAAGTACATTTCCTCTCCACATTCCCAGTTGTTCTCATTTCCACTAAAATAAAAAAATAAAAAGTGGGTTTTCCCCCCCCCCCCCCCCCCCTTTTGCCCACTCATCATAGCTGAACTTTGGACCCGGGTGCGTCGGTTCCTCAGGCCCAGTCCAGATGTGGTGCACTACATTCTCACCCATTTCCACTGGCTGTGGGACGTCATCAACAACACGTTCTTACGGAACGTCCTCATGCGGCTGGTTCTGACGGGTCAGATGATTGTTTGGACAGATTTGCTAGGGTCACGTACCACGGCGTTTATTTATGCTAGCTCTCTTCCTTTTGTCAACAGTGAGGTCCAACCTGATCCCCAGTCCTCCCACGTTCAATTCAAAATATAACTACCTCAGCTGGGAGTCCTACTACAATCTCAGCTACTACACCAGGATCCTGCCGCCTGTTCCTGAGGATTGCCCCACGCCCATAGGGGTCAAAGGTGAAGTCTGAGACGCTGAGGACTGTCAGCAGGAGTCTAGTTTTTAATTGTACATGCATGCTGTTAAGTTGTTACACATGTTCTCTGAGTTTGAGTTGATCTGACTCTCGATCAACTTTTAATTAGTAATTGTGTGATTTGACATGTTGGAACATTTCTCACCTTTCTTGCTTCAAGTGGTGAAGAAAAGAGGACAAGGCATTCGAGTACAGCAGATTTGTGATCAGGAAATTGCCATATAAAAGTTTCTGCTGGTCTAAACTTGTACATGTCTAGAGTTAGAGCGATATTTAGAAAGTTTAAAACAATTGGTTTTAAACTTGACATCGCACAAAGTGAGGGGTTGTAACAATTCAACTGGAAAACAAATAAATGTGTGAGGGGAAAAGCCAGGTTGTATTGATATGCACACTATTGAACTAACACTTTGCTAAATCATCATTCAGTTCATTTTCAGCCTTCAGTCACTTTGAGTTTTTATTATTTTAAATCTGACTAATTGGAGATAAAACTCATCTGTTCTCGTTGGATTTAAAAAAAAAAAAATATATATATATATATATATATATATATATATATATATATATATATATATATATATATATATATTTTACCCTGTTTGCAACCTTTGGCTGAAACCATATCTTGCAGAGATTTAACAAATCTGAACAGTTGTTTTCAGCAAAATTGGACATCGAGATTTGGAGAAAAAGTGGGACAACGGTGACGTAACAAAAACTGGATACTTTTCCGAGATTTTTTTGAGAAGGAAAGCAGGAAACAGGGAGGCTTTCAAGATGCCAATAAAAACTCTCAAAAAAATTGAGAGCGAAACATATTGCTCAAAAAGAAAAATGAAAAGATGGGCTAAAATCTCCCAACACTTTGTGAGAAAATGTGTTGTGGTTTAATGAATCCAGCCTTGAAGTTATGGGACACAATTCCAAAAACTACAGTGAACATCACCTTAAAAACACCATATCCAAGGTGTAACCAGGGTTACTTCTCTTCAGGTGAAACCGAGAGATTTTTTAAAGGTGGATGAAGTTATGAATTTCTACAAATGTCAGTCAGTTTTGACCCAAAACCTACAGGAGGCAGATGTGTGCCTGTAAATCCAAGCTTACATCCAAATCTAGAACAAAAAACAGCTTCACAAGAGAAAAATTAAGGTTAAAATAAATTAAAGGTTCATGTATAGAAGTCTCTGAATGAAAGATGTCTTCACAATCTCACCTATTAGGAGAACTTTAAATGTGCCAATAAACCAATAAATATATGGTTGTGTGTGACGCTTTGTGTTTGTTTTTTTTTCTCTCTCTCTCTCATTTTGCTCAGGCCAAAATGGCCTCCCGGACCCTGAGGTTTTGGTTGAGAAGCTGCTGAAAAGAAGGACATTCAGGCCCGACCCTCAGGGCTCCAATATGATGTTTGCTTTCTTTGCTCAGCACTTCACCCACCAGTTCTTCAAGACCTACAACCGCATGGGTCTGGGCTTCACCAAGGCTCTGTCACACGGGGTCAGTCCGCGAAAAATAACAAACCTTTTAGAAAAGATAAAAATTATGACCCATAAAAGTATTTTAATCAGATCTTGGTCAGCTGTATGTTAAATTTCCCTCCATTTAATCCGTGTTTTATCTTGTTACTCGTGCAGGTGGATGCGGGCCACATTTATGGAGACAACCTGGAACGTCAGCACAACCTCCGGCTTTTCAAAGACGGAAAACTGAAATATCAGGTGAGACGTGCGGCGTTAGCTTTAACATATGGAACAAGATCAGAACAGAAAATAATAGTTTCAGATCTCCAGGTGCTTTTGCATCGAACCAATATGATGATAATGTGTCTTTTAACACATTCAGGGCAGTGTTTTCATTTTCTATTTGTCAAAATTATTTTTTCCTGATTCTTAGCCAAGTACCATTGATCAAAAAATATCCTGAGCAACGGTCATGTCGCCAGAAACAGGGAAGCTAATTACCAAGCATGGACCGCGTCATAATTAATTCCTGTTTTTCTCCATCAGTTGATCGATGGAGAAATGTACCCTCCATCTGTAGCTGATGCTCCCATCAGGATGAGCTACCCTCCCGGGGTCCCGGCGGAGAGACAGATGGCCATTGGTCAGGAGGTGTTCGGGCTCCTTCCTGGTTTGGGTTTGTACGCCACACTGTGGCTCAGGGAGCACAACAGAGTCTGTGACGTCCTGAGAGCAGAGCATCCGACCTGGGACGATGAGCAGCTTTTCCAGACGACCCGCCTTGTCATCATCGGTGAGCTCGACTCTTTGGAAGACATGTTTATTCTAGAGTCTACATGAATTATTCACGTATCGAATTTGCCCCTTATTCCTTGAATGACATGGACGTGAGCTCTTTTGATAATTATTTACTGTTGGTGTGATTAGCTCAGAATGGTCAGTAAGAAACACAGACTGTGGATTTTGTTTGCAGGATTTCATCATCTGCATCTGTTAGGTGTAAAACATTCATTTTCAGACTCTGTTGCTGCTCACCTTTCATTCACAGCCTTTAAATGCATCAGTTCTTGCCTGCAGGCAGCTTTCTGTGCATTTAGCAGAGACTGAAACACCTTTCCTGCTCCTGGGTGAGAACCAAGTAGCGAGCAGGATGTGCTTGTTCAGCAGTTTTTTGCGGGGTTTTTTTCTCCAACCCTGGTTGTCAAGGCGCATCGGCCTGCATGTTTTATGCGTTTTCCTCCTCCAGCACACCTGATTTCAATTTAAGTCTGATTAACATGCTTTTCCTGAACTGCAGTCATCTGAATCGGGTGTGTTAAAGCAGGAAATATTTAAAACATGCAGGGCAGTGTGCCCAGAGGACCAGGGTGGGGAAACACTGCTTTAGAGTATTATTATTATTTTTATTTATTTTTTTTTTCATTTTATGTACTTTTGTTGTCAGTTTTCACAGTGAATCTACAAAATTAAACAGAAGATTCCAAACACATAAAGCTACTATATTAAATGCAGAGTGCAGAACTTGCGATGACCACCACCGTCCGTCTGATTTTCAGGCGAGACCATACGGATCGTGATAGAGGAGTACGTGCAGCACCTGAGCGGCTACCTGCTGCAGCTCAAGTTCGATCCCACCCTGCTCTTCCACTCCCACTTCCAGTACGGGAACCGCATCGCGCTGGAATTCAGCCAGCTCTACCACTGGCACCCGCTGATGCCCGACACCTTCCACATCGACGGAGACGAGCTGACGTACGCGCAGTTCCTCTTCAACACGTCTGTCCTGACGCACTACGGCGTGGAGAAACTGGTGGATGCCTTCTCTCGGCAAGTTGCTGGCCAGGTAACGACGATCTGAAGGAAACGTCGAAACGACCTCCGACTGGTTTCCTTAGCACTTGACCACATTGCATAAGAATAAAAAATTATATATATATCCATTTTCTTGCACCCTTGTCCCTTAGTGGGGTCGGGAGGGGTGCTGGTGCCGATCTCCAGCTAACATTTCAGACGAGAGGCAGGGGTCACCCTGGACAGGTCGCCAGTCTGTCACAGGGCAACACAGAGACAAACAGGACAAACAACCATGCACACACACACTCACACCTAGGGGCAATTTGGAGAGGCCAATTAACCTGACAGTCATATATATATATATATATATATATATATATATATATATATATATATATATATATATATATATATATATATATTTTTTGTTTTTTTTTTTTTTGGATCATGTTTCTAAGCTCCTTTTTTCTGCAGACTGTAAAACATTCTTTGGTTGTTTGTAGGTTTTGACGGCATGTAACATTTTAGTTTATCTGCTTTTGTGTGACAGCAAGTCTCACAAGCAACTGAGGTACTGTTGGACTTTCATTCATTGTTTCCCGTTTTGCTGCAACTAATAATATGTTGACATGATGTGTTAAAAAAAAAAGGGTGTTGAAAACGTTGCTTTAGTTTGTTGGACATTTCCCAAAGTAAGCCTGTTAAAAGCCTCAAGAGGATGCCAGATCTCATACGAGTGGATCCTGGAATGTTTTCCTCTGCTCAAGAACAACAAAGCTAGAACAACGGTTTTTGTATGATATGCATTTCTGCATCTCACTGAATAATTTATTAGGCACAGATAATGACAAGTTGGACCAATCTTCAGGACTGTCTTAAGCCTTTGTTCAACACGGTGTCTAAAATTTAAAAAATCCCTTTGGAGATTTTTGGAGTGTCTGCAGCAGATTTGTCATCTGCATAGACATTTTCCATTCCATCACACCCTAAATATGCTCTGTTGGATTGAGATCTGGTAACCGTGGAAACTCATCGTGATAAGGGAATCAGTTGGAGGTCGTTTTATCTTGTGGCATGATGAATTATCCAACTGGAAGCAGCAATCAGCAGATACATAGATACAGTGTTGGCTGCAGGCTATAAACAATGCTGGTTACTCCGGTGTGCCAAGAAAATACCCCACAGTTTATTGCACCACCCCTCCAGCTTTATCAGCTCATGTAAGACAGGTTGGATAAATGCTCTTTTTTTCGTTTGCTCCAAATTCAGACGCTATCAATAAAATGTGACGGTGTCCAAATATGATTTGAACGTTAAAGGCACTGATGCCGTTCTACCATGTTAGTATGTAAATATAAGCTATACATTTAAAAGTATTTTGGTTTTAATGTAAACCAAATACTTGACTTAAATAATAAACAATAGAACAGGATAAAACTAAAATTTCACTGACAAATATTTCAGATTTTGTTCCTAGTTTTTTTTCTTGTTTGCTTGTTTTTTTGTTTTGTTTTTTGTAAGGAAAAATAATGTGGAATAAGCAACTTGCAAGAAGTAACTAAGCAATTCATTTACAATTGTTCACGTTTCTAATATTTTTAATCTGCAGATTGGTGGAGGCCACAACATGAACGCTATTGTCTCCAAAGTCGCCGTGACAACGATAAAGGAGTCCCGCGAGCTCCGGATCCAGCCTTTCAACGAGTACAGGAAGCGTTTTAACCTCGAGCCGTACACATCATTCAGAGACTTCACCGGTAAGACAGACGGCTGTTTACCGTAAAAATCATTTGGAGACATCTTGTCTTCATTTCAAATAGTTCCAGAAACGAGGATGATTTATAGCTGGAAGAAAGAAAAAAAAACTCTGGCCACCGTAGACAGGGTCCAAAATATTTGAGGGTGCATAATATGACAGTGCTCTCTTTGAGAGGCCAGAAAAAGTCAAACTCAGAGCAGCAGCTCTCATGATTTCATGTCTGAAAGAGTGTGTGGTGCTGCAATGCTCAGAGCACCAATGCCACATATGCAGCTTTGAAACTTTGTTTATGGGGTAAAGCCAGGAATAGCACATAAAACAAGTGCAATGGAGCATCTGCCTTGCTGCTCAATGCTCCGGTAATATTATAGCCTGGCTACAAATCAAACCAGGTTTGAGTTTCTTTCATATTTTGAAAGAAATCAGTCTTCGTTTAATGTCGATGGCCGGGTTTGGGATTTGACCTGTGCAGTTCAAAGTGATGCTAACTTGTAAAGTAGAAGGTAAACAATGCTTTATTTTTAAAATCTTATGGAAATAAAGGAAAGCTGACTGTCTTTTTTATGTAAGCATCAGCTTTCCAAACCTCGATCTTTGCTCTTTCTTCTTTTCATAATTGCTCAAGTTCAGTCAAATTGAAAGAAGAGTATCTCTGTTTTTTTCTTGATAGTTTTTCCAATTCGATTTGGGTCTGGACTTTGACTAGGGCATTCTAGCACATGATTGTCTTTTAACCTAAACTACTTCAGAGCATCTTCTTCTGTACCCATCTGAAGCGTTACATATTATACTGATCTGGCACCTTAACATTCACACATCTGTCAGATTGATATATTTACTCATCTTCCTTCTACCGTACTATCAGTGTACATTTTAAGTGTTACTTCTGGTCCCTTTTTTTGCAGATAACGAGGAGATAGCCAGCACCCTCGAGGAGCTCTACGGGGATATCGACGCTCTTGAATTTTACCCCGGGTTACTGCTGGAGAAGACTCGAACGGGGGCGATATTCGGAGAAAGCATGGTGGAAATGGGCGCCCCCTTTTCCCTCAAAGGCCTCCTGGGTAACCCCATATGCTCCCCAGCATACTGGAAGCCCAGCACATTCGGAGGCAAAGTCGGCTTCGACATCGTGAACTCGGCCACTCTGAAGAAGCTGGTGTGCCTGAACTCCCGGACGTGTCCCTACGTGGCGTTCAGTGTTCCAGCAGAGGAGAAACCAGTCAGGAAAGAACCAAGCACTGAGCTATGACCATGTGCAGATCCCCGGGGAGGGGGGGTTGTGTTTTTTTTTTGTTTGTTTTTTTACTCCAAGTGGCTTCACAAAGCAAGCAAAGATATTCGTTTGGAGAAAACAGCAGTGCTTGTTTTAGCAGCACTGCAGATCGTTACAGAGCCCAGTGCTCTGTGTGAAATCCAACTCTCCTGTTACTAAACTCGCTTGCAGCGCGTCCCACACTTGAACGATCACATCAATGAGGAGCCGAACGTGGTTTTTTTTTATTAAATGCTTTCTGCCTACAGACTGAAAAGTTGTTGAAGTTTGGACCGTCCGATAAAATAGACGTGTATTTGTTGGTAAATAGTTTATTTTGGAATAAAAACTATACCCACATGATGTGCTGTTTTCAATGAATAAAGATTGGAAGGTGACATCTATTGTTCTCTCCACTTCCATTTACTGAAAGCACTGAATCAGTATTTATTCTGGCCTGGAGTCGTGATGGGAACGGAAGCCTCTCACAATAACCGTGGGTGTTGGTTTAATGATTGGTCACATTAAACCCCAACGTTACATTAAAGGATGGAAAACTAACACTTTAGGAAACCATTTACGATAGATAAAGGTCTTTAGAGACAAAGCGATCTATTCAAATCTTAAGACAACACATGTTCATTTTGACAGGATGTTTCTCTACCATGGCTGAAACTTTTGTCTTGGAGCGAGGCTGAGTCAATACAAAGCTTGTTGCTGGCACCCTGCGCCTTTTGTAAGAACATTTAAAAGAAAACATCTGGATGTGTGACTTGGCAAATTCGCTGCTCACTGCAGTGATTGTAGTTAACGCTGCAAGTAGCTCCTACGCAGACGATTGAAGTCTGGAGCTTGATTTAAGCGTTTCCAGGTCTGGAGAAGTGTAGATAAAGAAAACTATGTAAATAGAGAGAGGGAGAAAAAAAATATTTGTATTCAAGACCATCCCATTGTCAAAAATTTGTCTTTCAATGTATCCTCCCATCCATCTTCCTTCTTTCCTGTCTTGTCTCCTTACTTCTTTTCTTGTTTCCCTTTTTCCTTTGTTCATCCATTCTTTTTTCTTCTCTTTATTTTTCTATCCTTCACTCATTCCTTCCTTTTTACTTACTTCCTTTCTTTATCGTCTGCTTACCTTCTTCATTCCTTTTTTATTATTCATCTTTTTCTTCCTTTGTTCTGCCCTGTTTACCATTTTCTTTATGCCTTTCCTCACCCTCTTCCTTTATTAATTTATTCATTTCTTCTGTCTATCTGTTTTTATTTTTCATTTCTATTTTCCCTTGTATTTTTCTTTTATATCCGGGACACTTTAGAAATATGTGTCATAAATTCATTCTATCCTTTGTATTTTTACTTTTAGCCTAAGAGTAAGAGGTCTGAAAATATCCACGTAGAAGAGTTTATGGTCACATTGCCCTCTAGGGGTGAAAGCTCTAACTACATGTAAAGGCTTGCAGCAAATTCTCATCCCACAACGTCACCCGTGCTGCCTTCAAGTGCTTCCAGTAAAGTCTATATGACATGCAAGTAAACAGTTTTTGCAGTTTTGCTTTACTATGGTGGGGCATCTAGTTGAGCCTATCTCAAATGTTCTGTGGAAAGTTATTGAAATATGTTCAGGAGTAAACTTTTGAGGACATCCAATGTGACCTGATAGAAGTTATGTCTATAAATCTAATTCTTTCTTGAAGAAACGCCTGACATTGGCTGCATTGTCTTTCACAATTAATGGCCTTTGGAACAAGACAATAACAGATTGTTAGTTCAACCAAAACAAAGATAGACATAAAAAATTGTAGTCATCACCCCATCCTCCCAATCCAACCCAAAGCACAATGCAACATTTTTGAAAACCAAATGAAAGTGGAACATTTTGAATGTTATGGTCTGTTAGCTGGGTTCAGATAAATATTAAATCTACTTCCACTGACATAAATCTGTTTGCTGAATATGACTCTTCATAAAAATGACGTGTATTTCTGGAAGTAATAGATGTTGACTGATGTTGTTTTGTTGCAGCCCTGATCCTAATGTGGAGAAAAGTAAACAGCTTTCTGACTGGCAGTGAAATCTTCTCCGTCTGAGCTTGTAGTCACGCAGACTTGAAATCTGTCTCTTTTCAGACTCCATAATTTCATTGTGTATTTGCATCCTTTATTTGTTTGTAAAATGAATGAGCATAATTGTTTTTTCTCATGATGTTGCAAAGAAACAATCCATTACAGCTAGGACCAGACGCATTGCCTACGTATGTTTCCACAGCTTTGCTTGCCATCAGCGCTTGAATTACTTCAAGCAGGTATGTGTGTGTTTCTTAGTTATGATTTCATATTAAAAGCTTTTGAAATAAATAATAGTGAACTGTAGAAGAAATATAACGGACAAAAAAATAACCCACGTCGAGGAAATAGCAAAGTTTGTGAAAACTAATACTCGCCCAGTCTCAAACTATTGGCCATGATTACACAATTACAAAAAAAAAGTATGCATGCTGAACTCAATATTCCTTCTTCACCAAGTCTCCCTAAATGCATCCTCGGAAGGGGCGTGGTCTGTGGGAGCTAAACTAAACAGATTGAACAGACTAAGCGGCGCTATTTTAAAGCGGTTTCTGGTGGTATTTTCAGGTAAGTTGTTATAAATAAACAGTTTCACCAGTTTTGTAAACATATACAATTTCAGTTACACGAAAGAAATTCCGCTGGTTGTTTCGTTTGAGCCCAACATATGAAAGCTAGCTAGCTTCTAGTGCTAATAAAGCTAAGTTCACTTTTCTCCGAAGAACAGTGTGTTCGGCCTGTTTCCAACATAGTATAGTTGAAATAAAACAATTTAATATATATTCTTTATAGAGGGTTATACTATTATATTAAAGAGAAGCAGACTGAACTACTGGGTTGGCTATTATGTCGGCATCGGCAGGTTTGTTTAAGGCCTCCAAGCTACTGTTTACATGTATCGCACATACTCCATAGAAATCTGGAGATGTGCTATCACTATAGTAAATAAAACAAATTATGTATTGTTTTTGTTTTGGCTAAATGTAGTAAGCGTTAAAAAAAAATGATAGGTGAGAGGCATTTGTCAACAATGACTTCCTTTTTTTTCCTCTCCATCTGTTTCCCCCGACTGGATTTTACACGGATCAGAGAACCACAACAAACCTTTCGGCTTAAGTTTAATGAGCTGCTGATGTCCTATTTTCCAAATAGGCGCCTTCTGTTGTCGTCTGAGCGCTTGTATGTCTGTTAGTCTGGATTGCATTAGAGCATAAACGACGCGCTTAGATAAACATTATGTGAAAAGTGTTGTCAACCGGGACAAGGAATTAGTCCACCAGGGCCTGATCTTGTTTCATATGTGGCGTGTTTTCAGAGCTGAGCCGCTGCCATGACTACTCTGGATGACAAGCTGCTGGGTGAGAAGCTGCAGTACTACTACAGCAGCAGCGAGGATGAAGGCAGTGACAACGACGATGAAGATGGGGAGAGGAAGACCATCCGGGACGC
The DNA here is from genome assembly GCF_904066995.2 of Poecilia reticulata. Taxonomy (NCBI): domain Eukaryota; kingdom Metazoa; phylum Chordata; class Actinopteri; order Cyprinodontiformes; family Poeciliidae; genus Poecilia; species Poecilia reticulata. The sequence continues at coordinate 10,360,823 of NC_088841.1, read as the reverse complement.
GGGCGCCACTGAGCCGGACATAGACTACAGTGCAGACGGAAGTGCTGTCAACACAGGTAACAGGTTGATGGGATTGTTGTCGTATTCGTTGTGCTGCTTTATCAGTAGACTTTAACATCTGTGAGAGTGTCATTTGGATAAGTATTGCAAAAGTATTCGTACATACATCTGAACTTTTTCACTTTTACTCAACCCACCTCAAAATATAACTTTTAATCTCTGTGCAAACCAAGAATAAAAAGACTTTTGAAAGCACTCAGTCTATTGTATGTTGGAGGATGCAATGCTGCCACACTTTTCAGATTTGTATGTGTAAAAATGATTTTAAAATCCTAATAAAAAGCATTGCAGTATGTGGTTGTACTGCAACAAAATGTGAAAACAGTTCAAGAGGTTCGGATACTTTTGTAAGCTCTGTGCCTTTGAGCATAAAAAAAAAATGGCAACATGGATTTATTGATTTTATTTAATTTTTTTCTAACGTTCTGTTTCAGGGCCGAAGGGAGTCATCAACGACTGGAGGAAGTACAAGCAGCTGGAGGTGGAACAGAAACAGGAGCAGAAGAAAGAGATGGAGAGACTGATAAAGAAGCTGTCGATGACGTGCCGCTCCGATCTGGACCTAAAAAAAGACAAAGAGGAGGAGAAGAAGCTGCAGGACAAAATTAAAAGCAAAGTAAGCAGGAAAGAGCTGCATTCGGTTTATTTCACAAATCATTGAAGTAAAAGTGACTCCTAAATGTAGCTGGTATAGTTAAAGTGCAAGGAAATCATTAAGGAAAGCTAACCTGCTTAATAAAGTTTGGATTTGGTCGTTTTTTCTTTTGTTTTGTTTTGTTTTGTTTTTCCCTGACGTCTCAATGGTTGACACAATTAACCAAACCAAACACACACCCACTACAGATCTTTTATTTACTTTTATTCAATGAAAAACGATGAACTCCCCTCTTCTCGGCTTTGTCTCGCTCCGCAGATGACCATGCAGGAGTACAACATGCTACAGGAGGACGAGGACGACGAAGACTTCCTCCGGCAGTACCGCACGCAGCGCATCGAAGAGATGCGCCGCCAGCTCTGCCGCGGGAAGCGCTTCGAGCGGGTGCAGGAGCTCGGCGGCGGCGAGGAGTTCCTGGAGGCGCTGGACAAGGAGGACAAGAGCACGCTCATCATGATCCACATCTACGAGCCGGAGATCCCGGGCTGCGACGCCATGAGCGGCAGCCTGCTGTGCCTGGCGCACGAGTACCCGCTGGTGAAGTTCTGCTGCGTGCGCAGCTCGGCCATCAGCATCAGCGCGCTGTTCCGGGAGAGCGCTCTGCCCGCGCTGCTCGTCTACAAAGGAGGGGACCTGATCGGTAACTTCGTGCGGCTCACCGATCAGCTCGGGGAGGACTTCTTCGCCGTGGACCTGGAGGCGCTCCTGCAGGAGTACGGCCTGCTGCCGGAGAAGCCCGCCATGGTCCCGAAGACGCTGCGTAACGGAGCCATCATTCAGAGCAACGCGAGCGACGAAGACTCGGACCTCGACATAGACTAGGCCTGTAAATATCTGCTGCTCCGCTTGGTAAAGCCGCACACCCAGTCTGCATGGACCATGTATATTTATTTATGTGAAGCCCTTGTTTAGAGATTCTGCCCTGACCTCACAGCAACAAAGCTAAGAAGAAGGGGAAAAAAAAGCAGGAGAAATCATTCACTTCATGTCATTCCATTCTGAATATTTGGATGAGGGTAAATGTCACTTATGATCACTGTTTAAAACACAGCAGGAGTTCTGCTGTTGCTGTACATATGGTTCATTTCTTTCCTCAAGCTCTGTCCACTACTTGTGTTCAACACATTCCTTTGTCTTATCATCCATGTTTCACTCTTGTGAATATCGAACCTTCGCCTCCAGACTGACCTTTTTAGTTTTGTAACTTTTATATGTGCTGTACCATCAAATAAACTGCAGCGTGTTTCAAATCAACACCCCGCCCTTTTTTTTTTCCATTTCATTTTTCTTACAAGTGGCTAAGACCACAAAGTTGAAGGAAAGTGCAAGTTGAAAGTTGCATTAATTAGTAAACTGATGTGTGGTGACAGCCTGAAACAGAAACCCAGCTGTGCTTGGAGCTCTATAGAAACCATCCGACTAGAAAAGGGGAGCATTAGAAAAGAAAAGTAGCATTGTTGTCGTTTCCTGTTATAAGTAAAGCTCTGCTAATGGCTGGACTGTGGAAGGCCAAAATGGCCCATGTCTGGCTATAAAGGCGAGCAAAAAAGAAAACCAATTCATGAGTTGGGACGCCGTAAAATACGGGGAAAATCCCGTCAAAAATGCCTCTAGGCTGTCTGGATTCTGTGGATCCTCTGTCTTTCAGCTCCATCGGCAAATTATTTACTTGCATATGAGCGCCACAGAATCTGATTAACATTTTTGTTGCTCTAGCAATTTTGGCTTAAAATAAATGTGCTCGAAAAAAGTGTAACCTATTTGTTATTTTATTCTTACACCAGCAAATATAATCATGTTAGATTAAAAAAAAAAATTAACAATACAAAACATTTTCCCAGGCTGAAATAATCATAAAGCAACACACAAATTAAACAACGTAGCTTTAATGTTTTTTTTTAAATACAGTTAACCAAAAATATTTTAAAATATAATTCATAGTTTAGGGTTCAATTCCCGGCCCGGAGTCTTTCTGCATGGAGTTTGCATGTTCTCCCCATGCATGCGTGGGTTTTCTCCGGGTACTCCAGCTTCCTCCCACAGTCTAACAACATGACTGTCAGGTTAATTGGTCTTTCTAGATTCCCCCTAGGTGTGTGTGTGTGCATGGTTGCTTGTCCTGTCTGTCTCTGTGTTGTCCTGCAACAGACTGGCGACCTGTCCAGGGTGACCCCGCCTCTCGCCCGGAACGTTAGCTGGAGATAGGCACCACCCCTCCCGACCCCACAAAGGGACAAGGGTGTACAGAAAATGGATGGAGGGGTCATCTATAAGCTTTTACGTAAAATTCATAATTCGCAAAAAGCTTTTACGAATTACGTAAAATCAACTTTTTCGAGTTTTACTCTCACCAACTGCCATCTTTCCAACCACCTCAGAGTTGCAGTCTCCATGGGAAGCTTCTACCTCACAGAGCACCCCGCCCCCTGCAACGCATACAACTCAACTCCTTAAGACTAGCGGCAGCAGCAATCAGTAAACGCTGACTTCATCTGCTGACTTCATCATGTGAACTAGTTGTCAGGGCAAAGCTCCTAAGAACGATGTAAAAGGCATAATGGAGGAGTGGTAGAAAGAGTAGGAGCTCCTTAAAGAGACAAAGGCCCAATTTCAAGGCCTTGAATTGGGAAGTCAAATTTTTTAAAGTTACGTTTGGTATATGCAGCATTTTTTACAACTGAAGGTAACAGCTACTTGACTGTGCTAAACTTTTTTCATATTACAACTGCAATTTTCAATGTTTGTTGGACTGTTTATGCATAAGTTGATTTATCACATAACGTCGTAATTGTGCAAGGCACTGTTACGCCCCTTTTCAAATAGCATAATTAGGCTTGCAGCTATGATACATCTGAATGAGCTTCGCAGTCGACAAAGCTATCCGAAAGTGATGCATCCTGAAGGTCGACTCATCCGTACTTTGAATAATCGCTCTGATCGGGGTGGATCTGGGGAGCGATTATCCCCAGAGGCAGCAACAAAACTCAACCGCTTGATTAAATCACTGTATAGTTTCCAGATTAATCCCACAATGCCAGGAGATGCTGAGTTGACATAAAAAGTAAAAAAAAAAAATGAGTGGGGAGGGGGGAAAAACAGGCCAATTGATGACTACAAGCAGCTGTACAGCACTGTGAGGCAGGGCAGCACCAGCAGCAGGGGGGCCGCTTCCTCGTAGATCGGAGCGGCTGAGCTGTTCACGTCGTGTCCGCAGAAGGCGTGCTCCAGCAGCAGATGGGTCTCTGCGCTGATGCCTGGTGCAGGGGAGGAGAAGCACACTGTCATTATCCTGGGAACCGGATCTAAGTTGAGATATGATATGATAATGCGATGCTCATTTTGTGCGTCGAGTTGATTCTAATCGCGTTTCATTATCTCTCTGTTGCCTGCGTGGTCGTGAAATCAATGCCAGTAGAGGCTGCAGCTGAAACGCTCTGAGCAGCGAGCAGAGCTGCTACACAACTCTCTGAATTCAATATTTCGGTAGACCTTGGAGACATGCGCACCGTGTTGAGACCATTCCTCCCACAGGTGCTGGACGTCCTCGTTGTGATGCCCGTGGTGGTCGTAATGATCCGGGTCTGCATGAGAAACACAGCAAGCTGCAGTTAAAAATAAATAAATGAATGAATAAAGAAAGAAAGAATGGAAGCAGTCAGGGTAACTCTGGAGGAGCTGCAGAGATCCAGAGCAAAAACGATCCAAACATACAAACAGAGATTAAATCATGTCAGGATGAACTAGTCAAAGTCTAGACTTAAAACTAGCTAAAAAAAAGTGGACTAACTCAAAAACTGTCTGAATACAAAAGCACACCACACCTTTTGAGTTTTTATTGGTAGAAAATGTTAAAAACCGTGCATTGTCTTTCTACTGCTTCGCACTTTGTGTTTATCTGTTACATAAAACACATTGGTGTAGGAACAAATTATTGAAGGAGTCTGAACACTTTTACTTTAAGCTAAAGTTGCATTGTTACATAAACACATGCTGTGATTGTGGATGAGTAAAGAGGAAGAAAAGGAATGAGAGAATCAAGCTAATATAGAAAACAGATATTGTTAGTATAACAATCAATAGTTTTATGCTTTCAGACAGTTCTGTCAAAAAAAAGAAAAATCTGTCATATGAAAGAAACTCAAATATGAGGCACATTTTTGACCCCTAAAATTAAAATGTAAAAAAAAAATAAAAAATGTTCTGATTAAATCATCCTTGTGTTTACTTCAAGTCAGATTTAGAGGGGAAAACAACAGCGTACCATTCGTGTGATGCCAGAGCATTCGCTTCAGCTCCCTGAGGGCCTGGGTGAGGTTTTCCAGCTGGTCGTGGAGGTGAATGTTCTCCTCTATCAGGGCGTGGATCGTGTCCTGGAGCTCGAAGCCTTGACCTTCCAGCATTAGCAGGGTCAGGGGCAGGAAGAAAAGCGCCAGTCTCAGTCCACTCATAATGACCAAGCACACAGAGGCTTTGTCATTTCTTCACTGACAGCTGCTCATTGCCTTCATTTTGTGCATCTGTGTCCCCTGGTGATTGGTGTGGGAGGTTTTATGAGCTTACAAAAGGTGGGTGGGGTGGGGGATCTTTAATTCCAAAGCCGTGAGTGGAAAGCTGCCAGCGGGGCTGCTTTAAAATCTATGGAATCATTCTCCATCACTGAACACAGCAGCACAAAGCCTGTTTGCAGCAGGATCTCATTTACATGAAATATATATGATTAAACACTGTAAGTAAACTCAGCACTTTCAGGACTTTAAATAATGGAAATTATTGGCAATATTCTCCCAATGTGTTGCTTTGACTGCACAGATCAATACAGCCAGCATTATTTGATCCGCTGCTGCTCACATTTGCCTCATCTGCCACATGGCAGGTTAAGCTAAAATAAAACCTGCCATCTTAAAGTCTCTAAATGATCAGACTGGCACAATGCAAGCTGGAGGTGGTTTAATGAGTCGCAAACGGTGATGTCAGGAACTTTATGCCTTTAAAACTCTGGCTGGAAGTAGGTCAGTAAAACCAATCGTGTTCTCGCTGACCCATTTGTAGTCGCTGCAAAACCAGACACATTACTGTGAGGTGTACGGAAGGAAATGACAAAATAACGAAATAAAAAAATATCCATCATTCTGTTCCTATGATTTAGTCCTTATGTTTTCTTCAAGTGTCTTATTTTTCAATAAGAGGAATCAGATTGTAGAGCTTGTGTTTTTGGATAAAAGACAGCTTTACTGAAGATTAATTAGTATGAGAATGTCATATAGGTTCATATGATATGTAGTTAACATAATTAAGGTCGATGTAAAGGGTGGGTCAGATTTTCTGCAGCGTATAACAAACCTGGTCATTTCAAAGCAACAGATTGTGACAAGAATCTATACGTGTAAATTTCTACAAAAGAATTATCTCTGAAATGACATTAGTGTAAATATTTAATAAGAGCTTCAGTGAAGTCTTCCATGTGAGATCTAAAACTACTGAAGACTCAAGACAACATAGAGCATTTCTTCAAACAAAAAGCCTTTATTTATTTTTCATGTGTATTAGTTTATGCCGTCTTGACAGCCCTGGTGCGCTTCTTTTTCACCACAACAGGCTTCTGGCTCTTCAGGATAGCACTGGCACGACGCAGGGCAGCCTGGATTGAAGAAAACAAATAAAACCACCGTTATAATCTTAAAATCTTTTAAAAACATTATCACAACTTATGAAGCAAACCAGAAATAAATGTAGTTTTTTTCCTTGAAAAACACAGTTAGTTAGTGATCTCACCATGCGCAGATCCTTCCTGTAGTTGTTCTTGCGAATGATGTGCCTCAGGCTGTTGAGGGTGGCACGGGAGTTCTTGTTGATGGTGACTTTAACGTAGGACGTGGCAGGCTTGTGCTGGCCTGAGCAACGACAAAAGTTGTTTCACATCACGGTCACCACAGACCTCTCATACAATAAATCTGCTACAAACGAGCCGTCAACAGAAAGCGAGTTTCTTCCGTCAGTAAGATGCGTTGCGTTTTTTTTTGTTTTTTTTACCTGCACGTCTCTTCAGCACCACCACGACACCCTTGCCATCAGCTGCAGGCTGCACACCGACGGTCTTCTTGTGCACCAAGCCGTTGAAGCGGAAAGAGTTCCTGGACTTCAGGTTGTTGGGCTCCTGCGACAGAAAAATGACTCAGAAATCTACTTCTCTGTCTTATAATGAACTATTTACGCTCAAATGCTGTTTTTAACGACAACTTCTAAATGACAAAATCTGTTTTTGGACCTGTGCATGTGTCTCTGTAGATTTTATGAAACACAGAATTAAAAGGAAAAAACTTGTTAAAAAAAATAAATAAAAAAGACATTCAAATTGAATAAAGATGCGATAAAAAACTGGAATTGGTAGATTTTGAGATTGATCCGTCTTCACCGGAAACCAGAACCTCAAAAATACCGTCTTTTAGTGATCAGTGAATGCTTTAAGAACTAAAAGGTTGTGCTGATGTGAGAAAACTCAAATAGAGTCCCGTTTGAGATAGTAAGAAAAAAAACATTTTTCTGACTATCTCACATATATAAGTAAGGTAAAACATGTGGATAGAGGCTATTTGTAGCAATAGCTACACTGATTATTTATGTTATGCTAGATGATTAACTCTAACCTAGTATTTTCATAATAGTAAAACCACATCTTAAAGTGACTGCTCTCACACTCGGCGTTACTGTGCCTCTGTTTCTATCGCAAAATTATGACCACACTCATTGCAAAAAGGCTAGAAAACATACATTTAACAATTAGGATTCTTAAAATAGAAGCAAAATGGCAAGACGATCTTTTACAAACTCAGGGATTGTAAACTGGCCACCAGATATATTTATATTATGAGAAAAGATCATATAAAGGCACTTTCCCACACGTCCTCTAAGCAGTATATATCATTTTTAACTTACAATATCTACAACAACTCACGGTCTATTTGTTTTCAACTTCACCACAACAATCGTACCGGCAAACACTTCGGAGTTGATTCTTATAAGTGCTTACAGTGCTGTAGGTCTGTCCATTCCTCTTGATGAGGAAGCTGGAGCAGTTCCTGATGACCATCCACTGCAAATGGGACGACATGATGAACCTGAAAAATAAGCGCAGCTGTTTAAGAAACATTAAACGCCAACTGATCGTTTTTAACTAAAAATGCTCTGGAATGGGAGGAGGCACTGGGCTATTATTATTTACTTCGGTAATTAAGCAGAAAGGCTTGTTACAAGAGGTGGACTAGTTAAACTCTGATGTTAGGCTCTAGTTAGATAATGTTAAAGCATACAGTCCAGGTGCTATATTTCCATTAACCTTCAGTTTATTTCATTAAAGTTTAGCTCAACCAGCTAACGTTAGCTTCACCACTCATCAGTACACGGTGAGGCCTAAGTTAGCCAACATACTGACACGTTTATCCTTAACTTCATAAATAGAACAAGATCGTTTACTGTGACAAAAAGTGTGTAATAATACACTATGCAAAGCTATCAAGTTTTATTTGCGTAAATACAATCGTGAACAGAAAACTAATCTATTTTATTTACCGGCTATTAGCAGCCAAAGCGACCACGTTACCTTTTAGCGGAGGAAAAGGACCAGAGAGACCGGAAACCGCTTCACGGAACCTTTTCAGAAATCCTTACGCATTGAAAAACGCTGTTCTATAAATACTTTGTGAGATGATCCAGGAACATGAACATTGAAATAACAAAGCTGGCTTATATATTACACTCAGAAGTGAATATTTAGCGCTTTTCCCCTACACGAACCAATTATTGGTATTTTATAAAAAACTAGTTCTCACTGACAACAGCGGAGGGACACGTTTAATGAATGGTCTATCTGGCATGACGTCATTAATGTGCGTCGCATGTTTACAGTTATAAATGAACTCCTGATTACAATTTATTTTAAAGCTTTATGATAGTCTGTCATTTTATGTTAAAGCGCGCTGGTAAAAGTGGAAAATACGGACTAAAGAGAGGACGCTTATTATCGGAGATATTGCATTGTTTGACTTTGTTTCTGATCATTTCTTGGCAGATATGTTTAAGCCTTATTCGAGGATGTGAAACTAAAAGTTGTTGGGGTTAAAAAGTTACTTGGGGAACCATTTATCTCAAGGTTTCACTCCGGTTTAATGTGGTAGGTAAAAGCTGTATCTGAATGAGAAAGGACGAGCATGGATAAAGAAGAAGATTTGGAGATACTTGGTGAAGAGCTGTACTCTCTGATCTACCCCAAACACAGGGAGGATGCTGCAAAACTCACAGGTGAGCTCACCTGTATGATGCATTTTATTTACTATAAATTATTTCCCGTAACAAAAAAATAAGCAGCTTTAATATTATCTGTCCCCTACCTTGTCCTCTAAATGCAATTTAATAGTTTGGAAGTGTGTGTATATATATATATATATATATATATATATATATATATATGATTTAAGGGATGTGAACTTTAGAGATGAGGGTTTAAAGGTGCAAATAAAATGCATAAATGCTAAAGTAAAAATCTTATTTGAACCCGTTTGTGTGCTTCAGGTATGTTGCTCGAGCTTCCAGCTGCTGTTTTGAGCCAGATGCTGCAGGATGAGGCCATGCTGACTGCAGCTGTGGAGAAAGCTCTCAGAGCTCTGCAGTTGGCACCGAAGGCCAGGTATAATCATCAAGTGGAGACTGCAGCAGCGATGTTGGTTGGTAATGCTGGTGAAGACTGTGAATAAGCTTCTTAAAAATAAACCTTCCATTGTTTGTGATTCCTTACAGTGAGGTGGCGCAGAAAGATGAGGATGACGTGTCCCAGTCTTCCGACTCTCTCGGGGAGCAGCTGTTTGAGTTAGTGGATGTTTACAACACTGGTCACTCACAGAAAGTCACAGGTGAGTAAAATATCCTCGCTCTTCATAAACACAGAGAGATTACCATTCATTATACATTTTATTAATCTTATTTTTTGATCCATTTGGCCTGCAATTTTTGATGTTAATAGCTCTCCTTACTGTTAAATAGTCAAAATGCTGCACGTCGTACGTAATCAAACCCACATTCAGTTCATCTACACTTACCAGTTGGGCATACAAACATCTACAAGTCATTTATACAGAGTTAGTGATAGCACAGATAGCATTTATAGCCAGTACATTGCTATATTACTTGGAAGGGCAGTTTTTTTCTTTTCCAAAATTTAAAGTATGAATATGGTGTACGTTATTCATCTGTTTTTAGTCCTTTTAAATGCCCTTTTGCTAAACAGAAATTGTAAAAATTAAACAATCCAATGACAGTGTGAATATCAGGACATTCCTATGCTAACCTTAGTTTTTAGCATCATTACTCAAGATGTACTTTTCTTATGCAATGAAAAAGTGTTTAGCCTTGTGCACAGGAATGCTTTTGGAGCAGCACAGAGACGCGGTTTTACAGCTCTTGTCAGATCCCAAACTGCTGGAGGAACACGTGAATCTTGCCCTGAAGACGCTGAAAGAGTTTGTAGCTTTTTACTGAGTCTTGTCCTCACATTCAATTTATTTCATAATCAAGAGACACACTTTACATTAGAATTTTTTTTTAAACTGCAAAGTTTAATAAAGTTTTTGCCTTTCTTTTTCAGGCAGAACATAGAGGAGACGGACCACGCTTCAGAGGCTGACGAGACAGACAGGCTGGGAGAGAAGCTCTTCTCATTGGTCGAGCAGATGGATTCACTGCATGCGAATGACATCACAGGTGAACTGATTTGTTTACCATTTGACGTTCACCGTCTCTTGGCTGCGAGAGTCTTCCCAGGCCCCTGATGTGTTCTCATAAAGACATCCGCATCGTGTTTTTCTAGGTATGCTCCTGGAGATGGACGCCGCTTCTCTCCAACAGCTGCTCAGTGACCACACAAAGCTGCAGGTTGCAGTTCAGAAAGCACAGGCAGTGCTGGATACTGAGAGCTAAAATGGATTTGATAAACCCAGATTATGAAGACTTTGTAATTTTAGCCTAAAATGTGAACTGGGTATGAACGCAGGATGACTGAGGAGTCTGAAAGACGTCATTCTGCTGAAATGAAGGCTCGTTTCTGTTAGCAGTGTCGGCATCTAATGGAAAACAAATCTGTTCTGCTTCACTTTGGTGCCGAATCTTTACGGTTTTTCTTGATAAAATTGTTTACATGAATGCATAAGAATGAATTTTCTTCTGTAGAGATCTCACAGAAATTTGGATTAAGATGCTGCTTTTCGTTTTGCATTATTGTAAAAAAAAAAAAAAATGTTCAGCTGCTAGGAAATATAGCCGATTTTCAAATACATTAAGGATGCTTACGGTTGTATGTAGTAGTGACAGAACTGTGTCCAAATACTGATTATAAAGATATTCATCTTTACTGTTTCTCAGTCCTGTGTGCAGCTGTAGCATACAAAGAGAGAACGAAAATGAATGACCCGAGTTAGCTGGATTTATGTAAATATGTGAGGTTTGATGTGCTGATTTATTTTTAAGTTTACATTTTAATAATGTAGAATATGACTCACTGTCAAGGAAGGAGTGACAATGGCTGTTTTGGGCTCAAAATGGCTATTAGTGACACAAAATAGTAATTTTCATCCATTTTCTTAAAGTAGCCAATTATGTTGGACCAATCACATTTCATCATCCTCCAAAAACAGATTCTTTGGGGAAGGAGCGCTTCTGTTCCCCGTTAAAATATGAAACTGTTTGGTTAATTCATTTCTGAACTTGGTGTCAGTGTCAAAAGTACCAAGTGATTCATTCGGATTAGAGCTTTAAATGGAAAAGGAGTTTTTAAAAATACAACAGTACTAAAAAAAGACCCGTCTTTATTCCTGACTGAAAACAGATGTTAAAAAAAATTATATATATATATATCACGTGAGTTTGTGATGAAATTATTGCTGTATTGATTTCCATATTTTCAAAGTAAATATTTTAAAACCCAATAAATGTTATCACTACAGCATCTACATGTTGGTATTGTCATTTTCTTCTAAATTCAAATAAAACTCTGCCACATTTCATTCACCTCACAGAGCTGACCTCGACTTTCTTTTTGCGAAAATAAAGGACAGCCAACTCATTTCAAAATGCCTTTTTTTATGCAGTAAATAAAACCGCTAGACATCTCTATCAAAGTGCTACAGAGCCCAAAAATAACTATTATTATTACCATTTGTTTCCATTATGTGTACTGATGACTGTCAATGATTTCACAGCAGAAATTCTGAAACAACGGAGGACAGCGAGCGGCCTCTGCTGGTTAACAATCCGACTGACGTCTGCAGAATGAGTGACGGAGGAACATGTGCAAACTAGAGGTGTGCCGATCGATCGGCCACCGATCATAATCGGCCGATTTCCATGAAAAAGTGTATGATCGGTGATCGCCGATCACGGTCTCTTGTTGCCGATACCGATCACCTGCATCTCATTTCGCAGCTGGTCTCCTCTTTCCTTCACTCTGCGCAAACTCGCAGCAACAAATCCTAAGCGATGAGGAACTATAACGCACTGAGTGAATGGGGAAGTTTGCGTGTTGCGGCGGAAAATTGAAGCACATCAAAATGCATCAACACAACGAAGCTAATACGACATAAAAACAATGCCATACTTGACAGAGTTTGGCTACATCAAGGCTCACTGCAGTAAAAAAGACATACGGAGGATCAGATAGCAGGTAAAGCAGCGCACAGCTACAAACACTCACCCAGATTAGCATGACGGTCAGAAAGCTAAACAAATAACCCGCAAAATGATTTAAGTCTTCGAGCTGCGATGTAAGACGCTGGTTCTGCTCTCGCTGTTGAACCGCTGCTACGCGCTACAGGTAGTAATATTTCACAGACAGACGGAGCGCCGCTTCTGCTCCACCTGGTAGTGACTCTCACACCGAACCTCTGATTAAAGCTGCAGCATCTAACCTAAAAATTACATTTTACTTATGTATTAAAACTTTTGCTGTCCTAACATGAGACAGATAATCTCTAAAAAAATAATCGATCTCCTCCCTGCTCTGCATAATTACTCCGCTCAGTCAGAAACAGCCAATCAGAACTAGCAGTAATCAGCTAGCCGCCATGCTATCAGGAAGTTTTCATTCAGTAACTCAGGATTATTTATTGTAATGGATCCTGTATTTGCCTTTGAATGTTAAGTTTTATACTTGAATTTTTTGGCAATGTTGAGAGGTTTTATTTAGACTCTTTGCATTATTTAGCCTCTTCAGAGCCTTCATATGTTATCAGTCTGTTAAAGGTAGTATTACCGATAGCAGTACAATTTGCACAATGTCTGTTTTGTTTTGTTTTTTTCTTGGAAAAAGGTATTTCAAAGCTTTTATCTAAATTAAGGTGAATTCATGGTTCCTTTTTACACATAATGTAACCGGTAGTGCTTCTGATTTAAAAAATAATAATAATGTGATTGGTATCGGTGATCGGCCCTCATGGGTGATCGGAATCGGCAGGAAAAAACCTGATTGGCACATCTCTAGCGCAAACTAAAATGACAACGCATTTAAGAGTACGACTAGCTCACGGTTCACAATTTTAAAGATTTATTGGTATGCAGAAGCAGACGATACAAACGATTAGATTGTGATTGTAATTTCTTCAATCAATAATGCATCTGGTCAAAGCCTATTTGGAAAAAAACAAAAAAAAAATTGTTAAATCTTCTCACACGCGCACGCACACCTTTTATGTCTACATGTCATAAATACAATCAATCTGATATACAAATATTT